>NC_065583.1:174839659-175466869 GCF_024542745.1 Macaca thibetana thibetana | reverse complement strand
CCTGCCCCTGCCCAGAGGCGCTTCGGACCTGTCCTTGGATGTTTCTGTAAAGTTTTGTTTTGAAATAATCCTAGATTCGCAGTGCCTGGGTTTCCTGTGACTTCTGCAAATCCCCACACACTTCATGCTAGAAGGGCAGCACGGGTGCCCTCCTGTGGCACAGAGGCCGGAGGTCCACGATGGGCCCTGGAGGGCTAAGGGCCAGCCGTGCCTTCC
Organism: Macaca thibetana thibetana; assembly: GCF_024542745.1. NCBI lineage: Eukaryota > Metazoa > Chordata > Mammalia > Primates > Cercopithecidae > Macaca > Macaca thibetana. The sequence goes on along the minus strand of NC_065583.1, from coordinate 175,466,653 downwards.
TGCTGCAGGCTCCGTGGAGGGTCCCTTCCCCGCTTTTTCCAGCTTCCGGAGGCACTTGCAGGCCTGGGCTCGAGGCACCTCCTCCCTTTTCAGCCTCGGACTGGCTCTGCCTCCATGTTCCGAGGCTACCCCACTCTGACCCTCCTGCTCGCCTCCTCCCAGAACCCCTGGATTACTTTTCGGCCCTGCAGGTAATCCCAAATGATCCTGGACCTCAGGTTCCTCACGGTGATCACACCTGCAAAGGTCCTGGGGCCGGGCGGGTTCTGTCCACAGGTCTGGGGGAATCAGGATGCGGGCGTCTCTAGGGCATTATCCTGCCCAGGACATTCGGGCATGGCAAAGATGGCACAGCCTCCGGGTTCCCCCATCCCCACTCCCCCATGGTTAGTCTCCCATAACTGAGCCAATACTCTATCAGAACCAGGAAACTGGCTTTAGTAAGTTTAGCAATAGCCCCCTGCTCCTGCCCCCACCGTCCCTAACCCCTTTAACCACTCCCCTGCCCTGGGGTGAAATTTTCTCATTTTGAGCATGTTGTGTATGTGGAGTCCTATCCCGTGGAGGTGGCAGTTTTGACTCGGCATAATTCCCTTGAGACGCCTGAAGGCTTTGTACACGGCGTGTTCCTCTTCACTGCGGAGGAACTGTCCACGGCCCGGATGGACCAGTTTGTTTAACCAGTTTGTTAAAGACGTTTTAGCAGGGCTTTCCCCACTTTGTAACTATTAAACTAAAACTGCAGTGGTCGGTCGTGGACGGGAGTTTGCACATGATGTGCGTAATCACGTGAATTCCCGGGGCTGTGGGATAAATGTCCAGTAGTACGATTGCCGGGTCTTTTGGGAAGAGGATGCTTAGTTCTTGTGGAAACTGCCACCCTGTGTTCCAGAGGGAGGAGGGCAGGAAAGTGCTGGGCAGAGGAGGGCGGGTCCCTGGCGAGGGCTCCATACCCAGGCCTGTGCCCATGGACCTGGGTGAGGACAGGCACTCCTACCTTCACACCCAAATGTTGCATTTCCCAAGAGCACCCTGGCCTGCCACACCCCCGTCCTGTGCCTATAAAACCCCGAGACCCTAGCGGGCAGACACACGCGGCTGGGCGTGGACAGGAGCACAGAAACAGAAGACACACCGGCAGGTCCCGGCAGACGACAGGAGCCGGGAGCGCCTGGAAATGGAGGTCAGCGTGCAGCCAGACGCCAGGAACCTGCACCAGGGGCCACGAGCCAGCTTCAGGCTCAGAGGAGCCGGTCTGGGAGGTGCAGAATCCCCTCCCTTCAATGCGTGTGAGTGTTGGGGAAGGAGACAGACACCCCATGTAAGGAGGAACCACGCGAGCTGCGCTGCTGAGACAAGACAGAGGAGACAGCAGCCCTGGAACATGGCCCACCCAGGGTTTAGGAAGCTGCTGGAGAAGCTGAGCCCTGGAGAAGCTGAGCCCTGGAGAAGCTGAGCCCTGGAGAAGCTGAGCCCTGGAGAAGCTGAGCCCTGGAGAAGCTGAGGCCTGGAAGCAGGGGGTGTGGGGACAGGGCTGGCCTCAGTGTGGTACCCCGGGGTAAGTCTCTAGGGCAGATGGCTCCCTTGGGAAGCAGCAACCAGGCCCTGGAGTCTGGGGGATTGCCTGCCAGGGCAGCCTCAGGGTCCTGTCTCCCAGGGTCTCCTACTCTAAAGAAACAGATTGTTCCACTCACTGTTGTCACCCCAGCCTGGTGACTGAAAGCAGCCTCATCTCTCTTGGACTCTAATACATCAGGGATGTGGGCAGGGCTCTACGGGCCTCGTAAAAGAATGGTGTTTGTATTGAGTTTTGTCATGCCTTGTCATGCCTGAAGAAGTTGCTGGAGTCGTTCATTCCTTAAGGGTGCAGACAGATAATGACGGAAGTAACGGTCCCCATCAGTAGGGAAGTATAATTTACACGGCCATTCCATGCACACGACTTCATTACCCTTGGCCCACCCAGGGAAGCAGGCAGGCAAGGGTCATGTTCGTGTCCACAGGTTCAGGGCCCCGTGACTTCCTGGGTTAGTGTGGGTGGGCCCAGGAAGCTGGTGTGGGGTCCTGAGTCGCACACAGCGTGGCCGCGTTCGCATTGCCCAGTGCGGCAGCTCCCAGGGAGGACGGTCAGCAGTCCTGCAGTCAGCCTCCCAGGCTGGGGACACGCTCCCTGGTGGCTTTGCCGCACTTATAGTCCTGCCGCCCGGTCCTCTCCTCGTGTACTTTCCCTTGCACCCTAAGCCACCTTATGAAAACCAATAAAAAGTACTTAGGGTGAAAAATCCCTCTGAACGTGGTTATTAAATCTTGGACCTTGGCAAACATAGCTCAGTTCCTGTTTTACGCCTTTGGATTTCTGCACTCCTGAATGTTATTTGATGAAATCTAAGAAAATAGTAAGATAAAATTATCCATTCGGATGTGGAAAGGTTGAATTTACTTATGGAATTAAGTCTTTCAATCCTGCCGTCGCTGTCCGCCCCCGGCCGCATCCCGGTTTGTTATTAAGCCAAGTTCGGACTCCTCTCTCCAGGGCGGGGGTCTGTGCAGCCCTTTGCAAAAGGTTCCTCTGCAGGGGCTTGGAGAAGCTCCGCGGGGTCACCCTGTCCCGAACAGAAACCATGAGGGCAACAGAGGGAGAGAGGAAAGAGGTAAAAGACCGCAGAGCCAGGTGTCTGGTTTTCCCTTGAGAAGGGTGTTTCCATGACTTTCTGTTTTAAAGAAGGCACCTAACTCAAGCTTCCTTCAGAATACACCTCAGTCACTGCTTCAGATGAAAAACCGATTTAAGCCATACTGCGAGGAGCCTTGACTCCTCTCCCTCCAGCACGTGCCCGGGTGAGCACCCTGGCTGCTGGCTTGGGTTTAAGCAGGTTTCTGACTCCTTCCATTCCTGCCGGCCGCCTTTTCCAGGTGGTATCCAGAGCGATCTTTGAAAAGCATAAATAAGGGCACTTCCTGCGCTGCTCACCACTCGAGGCAGGCTTCTCATCACCCCTTCCCACCCTAGCTTTCCTACCCTCAGGTCATCGGGCCTCTGCCTTGCACCTGGGTCTTGGCCAGGGAGCCTTGAAGATCTGAAGTGGCTCAGGTCCACAGAGCTACCTGCTTCCTGCCAGATACTTTAATTCTTCTGGAGGAAATCACCAACATTTTTGGCTTCAGGATTCATACAGATTAAGTTTAACTAAACGTGAACATGCAATCAAAAATCTCCAAGCATACAAGAAAAACAGCACCATGAATGAGAGATGGAAGACACAAGACAAACACAAGAACACAGTATAATCAGATATGCCAATTCTGCAGCTCGATTTTAGAGATATCTGTAATTATCGGTAATTAATAAAGATTACTTTTCACCATTATTAGCGATTGCTTTAAGGTTTATAGAATGCCTCTTTAACTTCTCCCAGCCTGTCTTTGGTTAAAATTAAGTCACTTGCAGAGAGTATGAGCGTCTAACAACAGTAACTTCCACCACTCCCTCCTTACGTTTCTGCCACTGTGGCCATAACCTTTACTTCTTCAGAAGCTAGAAACCCCACAATACGTTGTTCTTATTTTAGATTAAGTGGTTACTCACCTTTTATAATTGTTTTACTTTTTAATTTCTAATAGAGTAGAGTATAGATTTATAGGGTACATAACAATTAAAATTTTCATTTTCTTTTTTTTGCTTTTGTTTTGAGAGGGAGTCTTGCTCTGTCACCCAGGCTGGAGTGCAGTGGCACAATCTCAGCTCACCGCACCCTCCGCCTCCCGGGTTCAAGCAATTCTCCTGTCTCAGCCTCCTCAGTAGTTGGGACTACAGGCATGCACCACCACGCCTGGCTAATTTTTGTATCTTTAGTAGAGACGGGGTTTCATCATGGTGGCCAGGCTGGTTTCGAACTCCTGACTTCAGGTGATCCACTCGCCTCGGCCTCCCAAAGTCCTAGGATTACAGACACGAGCCACCATGCCTGGCCATTCAAATTTTAATTTTTAATATAGTAGGGTTTATATTTATAGCGTACATGAGATATTTTGATACAGGCATATGATGTGTAATAATCACATCAGGGTAAATGGGGTATCTATCACCTTCAAGCATTTATCCTTTCTTTGCGTTACAAACAATCCAATTATACTCTTTTAGTTATTTTAAAACATACAATAGATTATTGTTGACTCCAGTCACACTGTCTGCCACCCCTCTGGAACCACCATTCTACTCTATTTCCATGTCAATTGTTTTACTTTTTAGCTTCAATTTAATGAAAAGTTTGTCTTTCTGTGCTTGACTAATTTCACTTAACATACTGACCTCCAGTGCCACCCACGCTGTGCAAATGACAGGATCTCATTCTTTTTTATGGCTGCAGAGTACTCCATTGTGTATGCACCACAATTTCTTCATCCGTCTGTTGATGGACACTTAGGTTGCTTCCAAACCTTGGCTGCTGTGAAGAGTGCCCCAGTAAATGTGGGAGTGGAGATAGCTTGTTGATACACTGACTTCCTTTCTCTGGGGTATATACCTAGCAATGGGATTGCTGTATGGTAGCTCTATTTTTAGTTTTTTTTTTTTTTTTTTTGAGGCGGAGTCTTCACTCTGTCGCCCAGGCTGGAGTGCAGTGGCACCATCTCGGCTCACTGCAAGCTCCGCCTCCCGGGTTCGCGCCATTCTCCTGCCTCAGCCTCCGGAGTAGCTGGAACTACAGGCGCCGCCACCGCGCCCGGCTAATTTTTTTTTTGTATTTTAGTAGAGACGGGGTTTCACCGTGTTAGCCAGGATGGTCTCGATCTACTGACCTCGTGATCCGCCCGCCTTGGCCTCCCAAAGTGCAGGGATTACAGGCGTGAGCCACCGCGCCCGGCCCTATTTTTAGTTTTTTGAGGAACTTTCAAACTGTTCTCCATAGTGGTACCAATTTCCATTTCCCCCAACAGTGTCCAAGGGTTTCCTTTTCTCCCATCCTCACCGGCATTTGTTATTGCCCGTCTTTTGAATAAAAGCCATTGTAACTGGGGTGAGATGATATAGTAGTTCTGATTTGCATTTCTCTGATGATCAATGACGTTGAGCGTGTTTTCAGATGCCTGTCTGCCATTTGTATGACTTATTTTGAGAAATGTCTACCCAGATCTGTTGCTTATTTTTAAAAATCAGCTTATTAGGTGTTTTTCCTATAGAGTAGTTTGAGCTCCTTTTATATACTGGTTATTAATTCCTAGTTAGATGAATAGTTTACAGATGTTTTCTCCCGTTCTGTGGGTTGTCTCTTCTCTTTGTTGATTGTTTCCTTTGCTGTGCAGAAGCTTTTTAACTTGACATGATCCCATTTGTCTGTTTTTGCTTTGGTTGCCTGTGCCTGCAGGGAATTACTCAAGAAGTCCTTGCCCACTCCAATGTCCTAGGAGTTTCTCCAGTGTTTTCTTTTAGTAGTTTCAAAGTTTGAGGTCTTAGATTTAAGTCTCGAATCCATTTTGATTTGCTTTTGTATATGGTAAGAGATAGAGTTCTAGTATTGTTATTTTGCATATGGATATCCAGTTCTTCCAGCACCATTTGTTGAAGAGATTATCTTTTCCCCAAAGTATGTTCTTGGCACCTTTGTCAAAAATGAGTTCCTCTGTAGATGCATGGATTTGTTTCTGGATTCTCTATTCTGTTCCTCTGGTCCATGTGTCATCTATTTTTATGCCAGTACCATGTGGTTTGGGTTACTATAGCTTTGTAGTATAATTTGAAGTCAGGTAGTGTGATGCTTCCAGTTTTGTTCTTTTTGCTCAGGATAGCTTTGGCTATTCTGGGTCTTTTGTGTAGTTCTATACAAATTTTAGAATTGTTTCTTCCATTTCTGTGAAGAACATCATTATATAGGGATTGCATTGAATCTGTAAATTGCTTTGGGTAGTATGGACATTTTAACAGTATTTATTCTTCCAATCCATGAACATGGAATAACTTTTCTTTTTTTGTTCCCTCTTCAATTACTTTTATCAATGTTTTATAGTTTTCATTGTAGAGATCTTTCACTTCTTTGGTTAATTCCTAGGTGTTTAATTTTATTTGTAGCTATCGTAAATAGCATTGATTTTTTGGTTTCTTTTTCAGATTGTTTGCTGTTGGAATATAGAAATACTACTGATTTTTGTACATTAATTTTGTATCCTGCTGTACCAAATTTCAGTTCTAATAGTTTTTTAGTGGTGTCTTAAGTCTTTTCCAGATGTAACATCATATCATCTGCAAACAGGATAATTTGATTTCTTCCTTTCCAATTTGGATACCTTTTATTTCTTTCTTTTATCTGATTGCTCTTGCTAGGACTTTTAGTCCTATGTTGAATCACAGTGGTGAAAGTGGGCATCCTTGTCATTTTCCAGATCTTAGAGGCAAGGCTTTCAGTTTTTCTCATGATACTACCTGGATCTGTCATATAGGGCTTTTATTATGTTGAAATATGTTTCTTCCTCTTCCTCTTTCCCTTCCCTTTCCCCTTCCACTTCTCCTCCACCTCCTCCTTCTCCTCCTCCTTCCTTCTTCCTTCTGCCTCCCTTCTCCTTCTTTTTCAATGGGATCTTGTTCTGTTGTCCAGGCTGGAGTACAATGACATGTTCGTGGCTCACTGCAGCTTCAACCTCCCAGGCTCAAGTGATTCTCCCACCTCAGACTCCAGAGTAGCTGGGACTACAGGCATGTGCCATCATGCCTGGCTAATTTTTTAAAAAAGTTATTTGTAGACCAGGTCTCATTATGTTGCCCAGGCTAGTCTCAAACTCCTGGACTCAAGCAATCATCCCACCCTGGCCTCCCAGAGTGCTGGGATCCCAGGTGTGAGCCACTGTGCCTGGCCTGTGTGTTTCTTGTATACCTGGTTTCTTGAGGGTTTTTATAATGAAGGGTGCTAAATTTTATCAGATGCTTTTTCTGCATAAAGTGAGATAATCATATAGTTTTTGTCCTTCATTTTGTTGGGATGATGTATCACATTGATTGATTTGCATATGTTGAACCGTCCTTCCATCCCTGGAATAAATCCCACTTGGTCACAATGAATGATCTTTCGAATGTGTTGTTTAATTTGGTTTGCTAGTGTTTTTTTGAGGATTTTTGTATCAATATTCATCGGGGATATTGGCCTGTAGTTTTCTTTCTGTTTTTTTGTTTCTTTTTGATGCGTTTTTGTCTGGTTTTGGAGTCAGGGTAATACTGGCGATGTAGAATGAGTTTGGAAGTATTCCTTCCTCTATTTTTCAGAGTAGTTTGAGTAGGATCGGAATTCATTCTTCTTTAAATGACTGGTAAAATCCAGCAGTGAAGCCATTGGGTCCTGGGCTTCTCTTTGCTGGGAGACTTTTCATTATGGCTTTAATCCCATTGTTATTGGTCTGTTCGAGCTTTGGATTTCTTCGTGGTTCAATCTTGGCAGGTTGTATGCATCTAGGAATTTATCTATTTCTTCTAGGTTTTTCAATTTATTAGTATACAGTTGCTGATAGTAGCCTCTAGTGATCCAGTTGTAATGTCTCTTTTGTCATCTCTGACTTTATTTATTTAGGTCTTTTTTCCTTTTTTCTTAGTCTAGCCAAAGGTTTGTCAATCTTGTTTATCTTTTCAAAAAACCAACTTTTAATTTTGTTGACCTTTTGCATTGTTATCTTTGTTTCCGTTTCATTTATTTCTGCTCTGATCTTTATTATTTCTTTTCTTTTACCAATTTTGGGTTTAGTTTGCTCTTGCTTTTCCAGTTCTTTAAGATGCATCATTAGGTTGTATTTTTAAGTTTTTCTGCATTTTTTTTTTCTTGAGACAGGGTTTCACTCTTGTTACCCAGGCTGGAGTCCAATGGCACGATCTCGGCTCACCACAACCTCCGCCTCCTGGGTTCAAGCAATCATCCTGCCTCAGCCTCCCGAGTAGCTGGGATTACAGGCATGTGCCACCATGCCCAGCTAATTTTGTATTTTTAGTAGCGACGGGGTTTCTCTGTGTTGGTTAGGCTGGTTTCGAACTCCTGACCTCAGGTGATCTGCCTGCCTTGGCCTCCCAAAGTGCTGGGATTACAGGCATGAGCCACTGCGCCTGGCTTTTCTACTTTTTTTGATGTAGCTGCTTATAGCTATAAACCTCCTTCTTAGTACTGCTTTTGCTGTATACCATGGGTTTTGGGATGTTATGTTTCCATTATCATTTGTTTAAATACATTTTTCAATTTCCTTTTTAATTTCTCATTGACTCACTGGTCATTCAGGAGTATATTATTTAATTTTCATGTGTTTGTATAGTTTTCAAAATTCCTCTTGTTGTTGATTTCTGGTTTTATTCCATTGTGGCCAGAGAAGATGCTTTATATTATTTCAATTTTTTTGAATTTTTTTTTTTTTTTTTTTGAGACAAGGTCTCATTCTATCACCAAGGCTGGCGTGCATTGTTGCAATCATGGCTCACTGTAGCCTTGAACTCTTGGGTTCAAGTGATCCTCCCACTTCAGCCTCCTAAATAGTTGGGACTACAGGCAAACACCACTATGCCTGGCTAATTAAAAAAAAAAAAAATTGTAGAGACAGTGTCTCACTATTTTGCCCAGGCTGGTCTCAAACTCCTGTACTCAAGTGATCCTCCCAACTCAGCCTCCCGAAGTGCTGGGATTACAAGCATAAGCCATCATGCCTGGCTCAATTTCCTTGAATTTTTAATGGCTTGTTCTGTGGTCTAATATATGGTCTATCATTGACAATGATCCACGTGCTGAGGAAAAAAATGCGTGTTCTGCAACTACTGGATGAAATGTCCTGTAAATATTAATTAGGCATATTAGATCTATCTTATAGATTAAGTCCAATTTTTTGGTTGATTTTCTGTCTGGATGATCTGTCCAATGCTAAAAGTGGGGTGTTGAAGTCTCCAGCTATTATTGTATGGTGGTCTATCTCTCTCTTTAGCTCTAATACTATTTGCTTTATATATCTGGGTGTCCCAGTGTTGGATGCATATAAATTCATAATTGTTATATCTTTTTGTTTTATTATTATATAATTACTTTGTCTCTTTTTATACTTTTTTTTGTCTTGAAATCTATTTTGTCTGATGTAAGTATAGCTATTCCTGTTCTTCTTTTGGTTTCCTTTGCACAGAATATTTTTCCATCCTTTTATTTTCAGTCTATGTGTATCTTTATAGGTGAAGTGAATTCTTGTAGGTAACAGATCATTGAGTCTTGTTTTTTTCATCCATTCAGCCACCCTATGCCTTTTGATTGGAGAGTTTAGTCTATTTACATCCAGCATTATTATTGATAAGTAAGGAATTACTCCTGCTATTTTGTTGTTTCCTGGCTGTTTTGTGGTCCTCTCTTCCTTCTTTCTTTCCTTCCTGTGTTCGTTTTAGTGAAGGTGATTTCTTCTGGTGGTATGATTTAACTTATTGGTTTTTATTTTTGGTGTATCTGTTGTATGTTTTCTGATTTGAAGTTACCGTGAGACTTACATGTGCCATGAGACTTGCAAAGGTGCCAAAAGTTCTCTCTCTATATGTATTTTGTTTGTTTGTTTGTTTTTGAGACGGAGTTTCACTCTGTCACCCAGGCTGCAGTGCACTGGTGCAATCTTGGCTCACTGCAACCTCTGCCTCCCAGTTCAAGCGATTCTCTTGCCTTACCCTCCTGAGTACCTGGGATTACAGGCATGTGTCACCTCACCCAGCTAATTTTTGTGTTTTTAGTAGAGATGGGGTTTCGCTATATTGGCCAGGCTGGTCTCGAACTCCTGACCTCAAGCGATCCACCCACCTTGGCCTCCCAAAGTGCTGGGATTACAGGTGTGAGCCACCAAGCCTGGCCTCAAATATATTTTGAAATATACTTTCAGTGGGTAAAAAAAATTTAATGTAGCATTTTTTTCCTTTTGGTTTTAAAAAATGTTTTTTATATTGTGTTGTTTCCTACAAGAAATCTGTATTGTTTTCATTGTTTCTTGGTCTGTCATTAATCTCTTTTCCTCGATACTCTTAAGATACTCTCTTTGTTGCTGGTTTTCAGCAATTTGACTGTGATATAACTTTTAGTTTCTTCTTGTTTCTTGTTCTTTGTTTTGTTGAGCCTCTTGGATGTGTGGTTTTATGTTTTTCCTCATACTTGAAAAATTTTTGGACATTATTTCTTGAAGTATTTTCCCCCTGCCTCTGGTCCTACAGGGCCTCTACTTACACATATGTAAGGCCAACGGAACAGCTGCCGAGGCTCACTGATGCCCTTTTCTTTTCATTTCTTTATCTTTTTTTTCCCTGCATTTCACTTCACATAGTTTTTGTTGCTGTGTGTTCAAATCCATTAATCTTTTCTTCTGCAATGCCTCATCTTCCATTGATCTAATCCAGTGTATTTTTCTTCTCAGACATTACACTTTTTTCTGTAGAAGTTTGGCAAGGATCTTTTGCGTCTTCCATATCTCTGCTTAACATTTTAATCTTTCCTCTAGCTGCTTGAACATGCAGAATAAAGGTTAATAACAGTTTTAATATCCTTTTCCACTAATTCGGTCATGTCTGTCATGCCCGGGTCAGCTCTCGGTGGTTTTCTCCTCATTGCAGGCGTTGTTTGCTCACTTCCTCACCTGCCTGGTAATGTGGACGCATGCGGTGTGAGTTTCATCTTGTTCGGTGATGTATATTTTTGTGTTCCTAAAAATATAGTTTAGTTTTTCCTGGGAAACAGTTACATTCCTTGGAAAAACTCGAGCCTTCTGAATCCTGTGCTTGGGCTCCAGTAAGTGGGACCAGGGCAGGGGATGATCCATGAGGAAGGTTTTTTCTCCACTACTGAGGCCAGACTCTTCTGAATAGCCAGTCAGTACCTTGTGAATTGAGCGTTTCTCACTCACAAGGTATTGACCGGAGTACTCAGAAGAGTCATCAGGCCAAGATAATTGACATTTGGGCTGGGCGTGGTGGCTCACGCCTGTAGTCCCATCACTTTGGGAGGCTGAGGTAGCTGGATCAGGATCACTTGAGCCCAGGAGTTTGAGACCAGCCTGGGTAACATGGTGCAACTCTGTCTCTACAAAAAATATAAAAATTAGCCAACTGTGGTGGCAAGTGCCTGTGGTCCCAGCTACTTGGGAGGCTGAGGTGAGAGGATCACCTGTGCCCAGGGAGGTCATAGCTGCAGTGAGCCAAGGTTGCACCCCTGTACTCCAGCCTTGGTGACAGTGAGACCCTGTCTCTGAGGCCAGGCTCTACTGAGTACTCCAGTCAATACCTGGTGAATTAGGGTTGGGTGTGGTGGCTCATGCCTGTAATCCCAGCACTTTGGGAGGCTGAGGTGGGTGGATCACTTGAGGCCAGGAGTTCGAGACCAGCCTGGCCAACATGGTGAAACCTTGTCTCCACTAAAAATACAAAAATTAGCCAGGCATGGTGGCAGCCACCTGTAATCCCAGCTACTCAGGAGGTTGAGGTAGGAGAATTGCTTGAACCTGGGAAGAAGAGGTTGCAGTGAGTCAAGACTGCACCACTGCACTCCAGCCTGGGCAACAGAGTAAGATCATGTCTCAAAAACAAGCAAAAACAAAAACAAAACAAAAAACAACAACAACAAAAAAATGGTGAACTAGAAGCTTAGCTACTCTGGCTAATTAGAACTGGCACTATTCCTGTGCGAACACCATTCCTTCCAATCCTGTTGGGTAGTTCTTGGATCTTTTCCTGTAATCCAGTCGTTTTTCTGATACACATGCTGATCAACCATCAGCCACATACTGCAGGAGGACCGTCCGCCAGTTCCCGAAGCCCAGTCTCCACACAGCTCTCTCCTCCAGTGCTTTCTTGGACCTCAGCCACCTTGGCCTCCCTGGTCTCCAGCTCCATCTCCTCACCCCAGGGAGATGACCAGGTCCAGCCTCAGGCGGGCACCATTGCCTGGACAGTCTTCCCAGGTAGGCGATTGTAGGCTTGCTGCATTTGGCTCCTGCCTTTTGAGATTCACCTTCCTTGGCCGAGGTTCAGGATCTTTAGGGCTGTGATTTCATACATTTTGTCTAGTCTGTTGGTGGTGGTGTCATGTCAAATGGGAGGACGAATCCCATTCCTGTTGCTTTATTTTGTCCAGAAGTGAAAGTTCCTAGAGCAAGGCTGAAGATTAGTGAGCTCATTAATCAGCTCTAAAGGTACGAAACAAAATATGAAAATAGGCCAATGAATGTACAAAGAAACGAGCAATGGATCTGAGCAGAAATTAGTGAAGGAGAAAACAAAATGTCAAGAATCAGCAAAGCTAAACATTTGCTCTTCTAGGAAAGACTAATAATAATGAAAATGACAAAAACAAATCACTCAAGAAAAATAAAGATACAAATAACTACGTAAGTGATGCAGGACAGGCAAGCCCCAAAGTGGGGCTTAGCAGGTGAGGGTTCTTGGCTTCACCCAGGGCAGAGCTCAACACTGCTGGTGGCAGTGTTACCGGTGGAGGGTGTCCCGGTTCTTGGTGTTTTGAACAAAGAATTGGACAAAATGCACAAAGCAATGAAAAAAAAGAAAAAGCACAGATTTATTAAAACAAAAGCACACTCCACAGAGTGGGAGTGGGCTCAAGCAACTGGCTCAAGAGCCCAGGTACAGAATTTTGGGGGTTTAAATATCCTCTAGAGGTTTCCCATTGGTTACTTGCTATATGCCCTATGTAATTGAAATACTGGCCCACAATTGGTTGGCTCAGTTGTGGAAAGCGACCAATCAGAGGCTGAAGTGAAGTTAAAGTGTTATACTCGTATGCAGATGAAGACTTGGCCCTAGACCAATCTGATTGGTTGCAGGAGGGGACTAATCAGAGATACTTTCAATTTTTCATCTGCCACTCAGAAAAAAGGGGGAAGGGTTGCAAAGGGTGTAGCCTCTGGTCCTTTGGTTACTTGAGCTCGAAAATTTGGGGTTTTCCTTTTGATTTGGTTCTAGCAAGTCAGTGTGAATCAGCCTTAGGTTCCCTACCTCCAGACCCTATTCTCCTGCCTCAGTAGGGTGGAAGGAAACAGCTGTATGGAAGCAGCAGGGTTATAGGTCAGGCAGTGTGACAGCCCCAGGACTGCTCCTGTGGGGTAGTGCTCCCCACAGGTGGCACACTGAGGGCAGGGCTCCTGAGGTCAGGGCTCCTTTAGTCGGTGTGCCCAGAGCAGGGCTCCCCACAGGCGGTGTGACAGCCCTGGGGCTGCTCCTGCCAGGCAGGGCTCCTCATAAGTGGCTGAGAGCGGCAGCTCAGGGCAGGTCTGCAGTTAGGTTTGTAACCACTTTCAATTACATGCAGATTAAGCAGCGGTTTATGCAGAAATTTCTAGGGAAGGGGTAGTAACCGTTGGGTTGGGGTCATTGCTAGGACGGGGTGGTAATGCCCAGGGGTTGCCACAGCAATGGGAAACACTGGCGGGCATGTCTTATGGAAAGCTGCTTCCACCCGGGCCCTGTTTCAGCTCGTCCTCAGTTCCCTGTTTCAGCTGGTCCTCAGTTGGGTCTGGGGTCCAAGTCCCACCTCTAACTTCATAAGAAGTTGTTATGGGATGTACTGTGTCCTCCCCAAAATCTATGTGTTAAAGTCCTAACCCCTAGGACTTCAGAATGTGCCCTTATTTGGAAATAGGATCTTTGTACTTGTGATTAGTTAAGATGGGGTCATTAGGGTGACCCTAAGCCAGTGACTGGTGTCCTTATGAGAAGGATAAATCTGGACACAGAGACAGACGGGCATCAAGGGAAGATGATGTGAAGACACAGAGAGAAGACAGCTGTGTGCAAGCCAAGGAGAGGCTGACACAGGGCATCCCTTGCAGCCTCAGAGGGAGCCAGTCCCGCCCACACCTGATCTGGGACTGTGGCCTCCAGAACTGAGTTGGCCAATGTCTGCTACTGAGGCTGCCAGCCGCAGTGCTTTGCTGTGGCCGCCCCCACAAGCTCACATAGGGTTGGAGAAGCAGACGTTGCCACAGGTGTCATGTAAATCAAGACAGTGCTATGCCAACATCATGCTGAGGCAGTTGATATTTGGGCTGGGTGCAGTGGGTGCACACCTGTAGTCCTAGCATTTTGGGAGGCCGAGGTTGTGGTAGATTGCTTGAGCCCAGGAGTTTGAGATGAGCCTGAGCAACACGGCAAGACCCCATTGCTGCAAAAAAATTAAAAAATTAGCTGGGCATGGTGGCTCAGGCCTGTAATCCCAGCAATTTGGGGAGCTGAGGCAGACAGACCACTTAAGGTCAGGAGTTCGAGACCAGCCTGGCCAATGTGGTGAAACCACCTCTGCTAAAAGTATGAAAATTAGCCAGGTGTGGTAGTGTAGGCCTGTAGTCCCAGCTACTCAGGAGGCTGAGGTGGGAGGATCACCTGTGCCCAGAGAGGCTGAGACTGCAGTGAGCTGAGATTGCACCACTGCACTCCAGCCTGGACGACACAGTAAGACTTTGTCTCAAAAAAAAAAAAAAAGATAGTTGTCATTTTAGGTCAAACGGACAAATTATTTAAATAAAATATTATAATAAAACTTCAAGGGGAAATAGAAAATCTGCATGGTATTATTATCACAGAATTTACAGAAATTAAAACAGTAGTGAAAAATAAATCCCACAAAGGAAACCGCAGACTTAGGCGGTTTCATCAGTTGCATCTACAAGTGCCTTAGGGGATCATTTTAGACAACAGGCGAAGAGGAAATGCTCTCAGCCTCACCGTCTGTGGTCGCGGCAGCTTCAGTGAGCCAGCCCTGCACGATCGGCTCTGCACAGTGTGATTGGAAGGAACAGGAAACGGAAAACACAAAGAGGGGCCACCCAGATGGTCAGTGAGGATACAAAAAGGTTTTCAACACCGCTAGTCAGCAGGGAAATGCATGTTTAAACCTCAGAAGGACTCCACTACACACCCACCAGAGTGGCTAAAATTAAAGACAGCAGCGTTGTGTGCTGGAGAAGGGGTGATGCCAGGGGGCTCACATGCCATGGTGCCCAGCCAGAGTGCACAGCCCCCTTAGAACATGGGTGATGTGTACTGGAGCTCAGCACACATGCACCACGACAGCCATGTCCCTCCCCCAGGGTCTGTGCCTCAGAGGCAGGCACAGCCACGTGCATGATTTGATCCATAACGTCCCGGGTTCATGCCATGGAATGCCACATGGAAGAAAGTTACAAATGAGCGCCGCTTGCGACAACACAGATGGGCACCAGACAGAGCCCAGCCCGAGAACCTGGGTACCAGAGCTCCCAGTGTGACTGTTCCAGTGTGAGCCTTGGACCCAGTGACCCTTGGGCGGGGTTCACCTGCGTGGTTTCCACCAAGAGGACCCTGTGGGGCCAAGGTTCGTGTGTAGCCTGACTTGGGTGCTCGGTGCTGGAGTGTGGAAGCATGGAGGGCTTATTGAGCTGCACGGGGTGTATCTGCTACGACACTGTGTGGAAACTGTACGGTCACAAGTTTTTAAAAAGTGCCTGCCAGCCGGGTGCAGTGACTCACGCCTGTAATCCCAGCACTTTGGGAGGCCGAGATGGGCAGATCACTTAAGGTCAGGAGTTCAAGACCAGCCTGGCCAACATAGTGAAATCCCGTCTCTACTAAAAATACAAAAATGAGCCGGGCGTGGTGGCAGTTTGTAATCCCAGCTACTTGGGAGGTCTCTGAGGCAGGAGAATCGCTTGAACCTGGGAGGCGGAGGTTGCAGTGCCAGCCTGGGTGACAGAGCGAGACTCTGTCTCCAAAAATAATAGTAATAAAAGAGTCCACCTCTCAGTGCACCAGCTGAGTCCAGCCAGCAGTACAAAAGCCACCGGGACATCACAACTGAAGGTTCAACAAGGGAAATGGCAGGATGAGGGGGAGGTGGGCGTGTCCCGCCAGACATTGGGGTCCAGCCCTAGAACCACGGATGTGACCCCACGCACTGGAGTGGCCTCTGCGGCCACCATCGCACTTGGGATCTTGGACGGGAGATGATGCTGGGTAATCGTCTGGGGCGGATGGAACCACGGAGGGTAGGGGTGAGAATCAGGGATATGACCACGGAGGCAGAGGTCAGGTGAGGCGAAGAAGGGGCCACGAGCCTGGGAACGCAAGGAGCACAGCCCTCGAGGTGGCAAACGCGAGGACGGGAGCACCTGTAGCCTCTGGAGGGCACGGCCTGCCCACACCTCAGCGGCCGCCCAGGGAGGTCTGGTCTGGACTTCTGGCCTCCAGAACCACAAAAGAACAAATATGCTGCTTGAAGCTCGGAAGCTGCGGGGATTGTGGCCGTGGCTGCGGGACACTGGCTAGGGGACACTCAGGCGGTGGCTTTTCCAGGACCAGCGTCTCTGCAGAGGCTGCTGCTCTGACAGCTCGGTGGGCCACAGGGCGCCATGCCCCCTTGGGTCCTGTACCTGCTTCAGGACAGGGGTAAACAGTGTGGTATGCCAAGACCTCCTCCTGGTTTCCCTCCTCCGCGTGGATCACTCCTTGAACACAGCCCCCTTCGTCGGGGTTCCATAGCCTCACCTGTCGTGGGCTGCACCCCATCCTTCCTCCAGACCCCTGGCCTGCGGGGCTTACCGAGGCCGAGGCCAACAGACTGATCTTGATGCCAAACACCTGACAGCCATCAAACTGGCTTCTATAGGGCTACGTGTGGCAGGTATTTCACAGGGGTACGCGTTCTCATTTTCCTAGGCTTTCTAATAAACTCTGGTCTAAAGAAAATCTCTTCTATAAAATGAGTGGCCAGTGCCAAGGGGGAGAGACAGAAGCTCCTTCTGGACACTGGCTGCTTTGAGCCTGCCCCGCCCAGGTACGGAGCCCACCAGCTGCGATCCGGACACTGCAGTTCCACCGTGGGAGACCCCGGGCCCTCGCCATGTCAGTCCTGTTTCACAGATGCTGGCAACAGCTTCGACGGCTTTGACGCATTCTAAAATCAACAGGTGGCCGGGCGCGGTGGCTCAAGCCTGTAATCCCAGCACTTTGGGAGGCCGAGACGGGTGGATCACGAGGTCAGGAGATCGAAACCATCCTGGCTAACACGGTGAAACCCCGTCTCTACTAAAAAATACAAAAAAAAAACTAGCCGGGCGAGGTGGCGGGCGCCTATAGTCCCAGCTACTCGGGAGGCTGAGGTAGGAGAATGGCGGGAACCCGGGAGGTGGAGCTTGCAGTGAGCCGAGATCTGGCCACTACACTCCAGCCTGGGCGACAGAGCGAGACTCCGTCTCAAAATAAAATAAAATAAAATAAAATAATTTAAAAAATAAAATAAATAAAATAAAATCAACAGGTACTTAGAACATTTCTCCTGATCAATCATAAGACATGGCCTTGATGTTATGAAGAAATACCAATGAAATCCAAGAGGAAAACAGAACTAAACTCATCGGGATGAAGGATAAACCCTTCAAGCGTGTTTCAAGTCACTCAGCTGGAGCCTCCGTTGGGCAGCGAAGCTTCAGGGTTCCCACGAGATGGGATCGGCGTGAGGCTCAGTCCTGGCCTCTCTTGAAACACTGCGCATTTGCAGGAGTGCCGGCCCACAGGGCAGGAAGTCAAGACTGTCAGAGCAAGTGCTGATCCTGAAGCTGGAAGGACTTGCAAGGCCTCATTCCCCAAACTCCTTATTTTTTTTTAAACCTCTGCTTATCTTAAAAAATGGAGAGGCAGGTGCCTTAGCAACCTCTCAGGAGTAACTGACACACGTGACTTGCGGTGTCTTCAAAGGAACAATCTGCAACTTGCTACTGTTTACACAGATCAAGACTAACAGTCGCCAGCAGCTGGTTCACGCATAATGTCCTTTGCAAGGGAAAGAAAACGGCACTGGAGGGCCGACTACAGAAGCAGACAGTGCACGGGGGACCTCTGCCCCTTTTGGGAGCCCTCCCACGGTGCTTCCTGAAAACTCAGGTTAAGCTGACTCTGCTGTCCGGCTGATGAGGCTCCTTTGCTCAGCACACCAGCCCAAATAGAAGAGCAGGTGCTATGGCAAAAATGAGTTCTTGTAGCGACTATTTTTCATACTGAAACTGAAAAGCGAGACCAGCAGAGCTGTCCACAGAGCCCCTGACAGTTAGGCCCGGCTTTGGCTGCTGATGCAAGTGCTGGATGACGCTATTTCTGCAGGAGCTGGCTGCAGGCGCTGATCCACCGCGGGATGTGCCCCAAGAGGCAGAAGAAACGCTGGGAACCGCACACCTGACCTTGCCAGCATTCCCCAGGCAAAGCCAGGCACTTTGGGTTCATCGGTGGAGTTGGGCGATACTCCTTTCCCGTTTGTGTGCTTAGCTGCTGCCAACAGGACGCTAGGTGAAGCCTTACAGAACACAGCCAGTTGTGTGTTTTATAAAGCAAGGCTCCCCTCCCCCAAAGACAAATAAAACCGCGGGTATGGAAGGGACACCCTCCACCACACCCCGCCCTAATAATCTGGCACCGCAGGCAAAGGCACGGCCTGTGTGGGTAAGGTCCATTGTCGACGTTTACAACTTCCTGTTCCCTGATGCCTCAACTTCCCCACAGACCGACACACCTGTGATGGGCAGGGCCGTGACCTCGTGACCCTCACACACCAATGCAGCCCCTCACGTCTCCTTCTCTTTCCCCCACCGCTGACTTGCCCAAGGGTCCCGACTATCTGCCCTGCCTGTGGAGCTGCCTCCCGTATGCCCCCCCAGGCCCCTTGAGGTGCTGTGCCTTCCATGGGACCTGCACATCTAATAAACCCCGGCAGTTCACCCGCTCTCCCAGCCACCCTTCCAGACCCCACTTACGACACACGACTAAGTAACGCAGTATAGGCTGTGTATTCATATTTGTTTTCCTGTGCCAACTCATCTGGTATCTTCATATTTTAATGGATAAAACTAAAAGACGACAACCTGAAAGCCCAGTGCATTCCTCTCAAATTGAGTGACGTTTACAACACCTTAATTATAAAAGACTTATCTGATCTGCAAGAAAGCAGAGTGCACAGAAACTTCACCGCCAACTGCGGATGGCCTGAGAGCATCTGGATTTGGTTCTCAGCCTGAAGGAGCATCCTGGAATGGCATGTCTCGTCCATTGACGTGGAGACACATGGAACAGGCTTGGGGCTCTGAGCAGGGCTCCTGAAGCCCCTCAGCCGGGAGGAAGCCAGGCCCACGAGAGGGGCGCCTATTCCAGAAACACACGAGGATGTAAGCTGTTATTGGCAAAGGAGACTTAGAGCAAGGAAATGCCCAGGAATAAAAAAAAGATTACGTATTTAGAGGCCAGGTGGGGAGGCTCATAACTGTACTCCCAGCACTTCAAAAGGCTAAAGCGAGTGATCACTTGAGTTCAGGAGTTTGAGACCAGCCTGGCCAACATGGCAAAACCACATCTCTACTAAAAATATTAATACAAAAAAGCTGGATGTGGTGGCGCACACCTGTAGTCCCAGCTACTCATGAGGCTGAGGCAGGAGAATCAATCACGTGAACATGGGAGGTGGAGGCTGCTGTGGGCTGAGAACAACAAACCCCACAAGAACTAACTTCAGCAAACATGAAACTTTACTATACACTGAGTCCAGCAGTTCTCTATCCATCTTTCTATTCCATTTCTCCCTCTCTGCCTCAACCTAGGGCAAGATAGGCTTGACCCGACGGGTCATGGCTCTGTACAATAATTTAGTCTTAAATAACTGAGATGCTAAGTATGTAAGAACACTCATGACTCAAAGGCTTGGGAAGGGCTCTTTAAATTTGCTCTTTTAATGCATAAATAAATCCATATTATGTATTACTTTCTGGAAAAGGGTTAAACTCAAACATCTGAAATACTTTCATTATACCAGGTCAAGAAAAATGCCACAGCCAGAAAAATTTATTTTAAAATAGAAACATACATTAAGTTTTAAAACAACCAACTCTCAAACAAAAGAGGAAAGAGCCTTTGATCCCAGAGTCCACGCGGAATGAATTCCGTATGTGTTTGAAATTCACATAAGGAGCACTTAGAAAACCACCTGAAATGGAACTCCCACAGCCCCCTTGCCTGTGAGGGCTCCCGCACCTGCCAGTGTGAGGACATGGCCGACCCCCGGACACTCGCGCGCCGGGAGCCACCACAGCTCAAGGTGACTGGCAGCGCCCAGCTCTGTGACCAAGACAGACGTTCACACGTGGGGGCACCGTGAGCGCCACCAGCTCCAAATCTGATGTGAGGGACGTGGGAGATGTCTGAGAAATGTCCAAAGCGATTTTGGCAACACAGAAAATGCAATGTCTGGGAATTCCACCAAATGCTTCCAAAAATACTCATGGACAATTCAAGTCGCACGTGGCCAGCGGCAGCCCGGGCGGCCTTCAGTCTGTGTGGGGCGCCCGCGTGGCCTTCTCCTCGTAGGACTCCCCGAACTCGTTCACTCTGCGTTTATCCACAGGATAAAGCCTACAACGACACAAATGAGCACATCAGCAAACCCCACTGCAGGGCCTATTTTCCTAAGAGGAGGACTTGGCATCCTTGATTTATTTTCCAGTGAGCAGCCACAGTGAGCAAATTAACTAAAAAGTCGAATCCTCAGAAGTTTTACTGCCGAGGGCTGAGGAGGGATTTCTGAGTTGTGTTTTGTTCTGCATGGCCAGGCCAATGCACTGCTCTCTAGGAAAGGGAAGCTTGGCCAAACGGAGGACCCGGAGGCTGCACTGGCTGCCTTCTGGGAACTGCGGAATCACGGAGACCCGCGCGATCAGAACAGGAACTGCCATGTTCAGGGAGCACATCTCCTCAGCTGTGAACACTTGGCAGGACACTGCCGCCACCTTTGATCCTGAGCCACCGAGGCTTTGCCAACATCACCCCTACGTATGGATGAGGAAGCTGTGGCGTGAGGGGCAGCTCCACACAGCCACGAACAGTAGACGTACAGGGTTTCAGCTTAAAAACGGACCTGCTGCCCACCAAGGGCCCTGTGGTCCTGGCCAAACACCGTTTGCAGGTCTGGAACCAGAAACACACAGAGCCTGAGTGTACAGTTTCAGGCACGCCCTGGGCCACCTGCGAGGACTTGGGAGCCACCTGAAGGGCTCACGGTTGATGGGACCCTGAAGAGTGACAACCACGCCAGGCGCAGCAGCTTCCGGGGCTCCATGGCTTGGACAACCTCAAGCTCTGCAGGGGGCAGGAGGCCAACTGGGGGATCTGAGAATGGTGAATGGGGGACGGGAACCAAGCCCCATGTGAGCGTGAGTGTTGCTTACGGGGAAACAGCCCTTCCTGCTGAGACCCAAGCTGGAGCTCCAGTGCAGGGGCTGCACGAGACAGCAAGGGGATGGGTGGGCAGCCGGCGGCCAGGCCTGGAGAGCTAGGCAAGGGCGGCCATGCGCCACTGTGTGGATGTGCCAACTGCACCTGAACAGAGTTAAAACAGACCGAACAATGCCAGCCTCACGCTGGCCGGGACAGAGGCTCCGAAACACCCGGCGAAGCTGTGTGTGGAGACAGGCGGGGATGGGAGCACTGCGCTCCCCAAGGGCCGGCAGCCCAGACCGAGGCAGGACCCCCCAGGACGACCTGGGGGAAAAGGCTCTCTCTCCAGCACTAGGAGGATGCCCAGGCCTTGAGGGGGGCCATGGCCTGGGAAGGGCGCAGGGAAGTGTCACAGCCATGGTGTATGAGTGGTGGCTTCCTGGTCTGGGCGGGGGGAGATGGGAAGAGGGATCTCGAGGGTCAGAGAAAGGACACAGCCAGGAGGCTCTGAGACACTTGGCAACAGGCCTTGGGGGTGACACACACTCCTTCCACCCCTGCACAAGGCCTGGGGCCGGGACTGGAGGTGAGGGCAGTGCTTGCAGTGGTCCGGATACAACCCTCCTGAGGGGAGCCCCAGATCCCTGGCTCCTACCCTGGCACAGCAGAGCTGAGGGAGCTCTTGCTGACTGAGAGGGCAGATGTCAGCCCTGGAGGGAAGCAGGAGGCCCGGGGCGGGACCTGAGCCTCTGCGTTTAGAAAATTCCGAGGCCCGGGGCGGGATCTGAGCCTCTGCGTTTAGAAAATTCCACAAAGCCTTTTCCTTAGCCCTCAGCCTTCGACCTGAAGGCCAAGCCGAGAGGTCAACACAATGTCGTCTTCAGAGGCCCAGGTGGCTGGTTTAAGGGGTGTGGCCAATGCTGAGGTGAGCGCGGTCTCCAGTGACATTCTGCCCTGCAGGGACACACAGCCCAAGAGTGGCCCAGAGCCTGTTCCCGACGTTGGAGACCTGGACGCCAGGACTGCCAGCTGGACACCTCAAGGCTAGTGCCAAGTATGGATTAGTCGTGCTACAATCTCTGTTCTGCTCAATAGCAATGACTGTGAATAAGTAAATAGCTTAAGGAGAGAAATTTGCTTTCAGTGGCTAATCAATAATTCACATAGAAACAAGCATTTCTAAAGCACAATGAGGAGACAAAGCTGCAACAGTTTCTTGCCAGGTTGTATCATGGGCAACTGGAACCCAAGTTTAGGCAAGACAGGAAAAACCACCACCCGCAAATTATCTCTGCCCTCAAATGGACACACAGGCGCAGGGTGCCGTGAAAGCCGTCATTCTGTTCAGCAGCAGCGCCACGCCGCTGAGACGGACCAAGAGCTGAGCGTGCACAGCCGCACTCACCACCGCTGGTACAGGTAGACCAGGAACACCACGTCGTCCCGGAAGCAGGCCAGCCGGTGAGACGTGGGCATGGTGATGATGAAGGCAAAGACGTCATCAATGAAGGTGTTGAAAGCCTACAGGGCCAGATGGGAGGAAAGTGAACCCCAGTTGCTGGGACTGGAATCCTATTGTTTCTGGTAACCTAACCAAGCAAATGGCTTTTGGCAGACACTTGGAACTAACTAACTGGAACTCTTCACAGCAACAATGAAAAGAGCAGAAAGCCGGCAAGTGGAGACACAACGCTCTGTTCCCTCAGGGGCTCCCCACAGCCGCTGGCACCTGACACAGTGCAGGTCTCGCCCAGGCTCCCACCCACATCGGGGAACCCAAAGAGAACGGCCTGAAACCAGAGCCAAGGGGAGAGCCAAGGGCAGAGCCGCCCGAGACAGAGCCAAGGGGAGAGCCAAGGGGAGAGCCGCCCGAGCATTGCCCTTTCCTCTGGGAGCTTGTACTTGACTTCAGAAAAGTGCAAATCACGTCCCATTAACTCAGCTCCGCCTGCAATGCTGAGGCACTTCTAATCCCACACGGAGCCAAGGGGGCCTCCACAGCTCCACCCGCGGGGAATGGCCACGGCCCACTGGGGATTCCATTCCTGCCTGGGAGGCCTGAATCCACCGTCCCCAGGCACCGGTTACTGGGCCACAGGGGTCTGTGTCTTGACACACATGCTAAGAAGAAACATAAAAACTAAAAAAAAACAAACCAAAACCAAATCTGTGACAAGTGAGAGAACCCCAGTCTTTCAGGGTCTGAAGTTTTCTACAGCTCTTCGCTTTTTTTTAAAGGAGGCTCCTTACTATTTTTCAGTGAAAGGGACGGCTGCAGATGCACTCTGGGCAGAGACTGCCCCGGTAATGCTGGGGCTGGAAGACGCCCTCACTCGTGCTCTGCTCAGTGAGAAGGGACTCCTCGCCAACTGTCACACTCACCTTGTAGGTGAAGGCCTTCCAGGGCAGATGTGCCACTGACTTCAACTGAAACAGGAGAGACAGGCACAGGTCAGCTGCAGGCAGCACAGGAGACGGGGGCCGGGCCGCAGGCAGCACACACCACCTTACCTTGTAGTTCACAAAGAGCTGGGGCAGCATGAAGAGGAAGCCAAAGGCATAGACCCCTGCAGAGAGACAGACAGCACTCACCAGGCGCGGAGGGCCGGGCTGCCACGCCTGTGCACGGCGGGCAGAAAACAAGGTCTGCCATCCAGACAACTTCAGAGTCTGCCATTGTGTGAAGCGACTTTCTGGCTGGTAAGTTTATCAAGAGTCTACGGCAACTTTGGAGAGCAAAGCTCTTCTATTTATTCATCAGTGTAACTGCTGCCCATGGGGTCAAGTGAGTGAGGGCGCTGGAGCACCCTGGGGCTGAGGACACGGCCTCCTGACCCACAAGGTCCTGCCCCAGGGGTCAAATGTGGGGCTCCAACCAGGGAGGACGGCAGTGCGGGACCCACCTGCTCTGCACCAGACAGGCCCTCGCCCTTAATGCTCACGGGACCACTTCCCAAAGAGACCACAAAGCTGCGATCGGGGCTGGTCTGGTGGGGCGGGGGAATGGACACAGCAGCCCATGCAGCTGAAGGTGCCACCTGGGGCAGGTGGGGGCGGGCGGGCCTCCCAGGACATGTGGCCCCGAGCACAGGGCCCTGCAGGGTCCCCACAGTGCATCGGCAGGAGAGCCTGGTGCTTCCATTTGCTCTAAGGAACCAGACGTGGATGGTGTTGTTTTAATGCTTACTTGTTTTCATGAAGAAAATAGACAACAGTCCCGTACCACACAACACTGTTGTGATCAGCGACGCACACGGATACCAGGCGGCTGCACCACACAGCCTGGTGTGGAGTGGCTGCCGCATCTGGTATAAGCACTCCCTGTCGCTTGTACAAGGACCTGTTTCTCAGAACCAGTCACTGTTGCGAAGCTACGCAGGGCTTTATCTGCTCACAGCCTGGGGGGAGCCCTGCACACCACAGAGGCACCTGCCACACTGGGTTACAATGTGAGAACAATTAAATTGGTGCCTGCTGTAAATACTATTACTGAAGTAGGGAAGCACAAGGACTCACCATTGACAAAGCTGTTGATTAACCAGGAGTACCAGCTGAAATGGAAAAAAAAAGGAGAAGTCCCATTTCTTGCATAGCTTAGCATCTGTATTAAATTGACGAAAAATAATTCTTTCATTAAAAATTCTCTAAAAAAAACCCCAGGTGTTCTCACTGCAGCTAGGCAGCCAAGAGCAGCAGTGCTGAGCCTGGTTCTCAAGCTGGAGACAGCGCTGAGCACCCCCGCCCAGGCAGCAGAGGCCAGGGGCTCTGGGACCCCTCTTGGCTCAGGGCCAGCACCCTGCTCGGGCAGCAGAGGCCAGGGGCTCCGTCGCCTCTCGGCTCAAGGCCAGCATCCCACCCAGGCAGCGGAGGCCAGGGGCTCCAGGACCCCTCTCAGCTCAGGGCCAAGCTTCCCATGAAGCCTGGTGGCCAGAGTCAGTCCTCTCAGCTACACCTTACCGGTGGGGGGACACTGAGGCCCAGAGCCCACCGTGCGCAGCTGCAGGGTCGGGATCCCTCCCAGGCACTCGCCCAAGTGCCCCGGCCCCTAGCTTGCCCTCCAGCCACACTCCACTCTGGCTCAGTCATCCAAATGGCTTTCTCAGGGGAAAGACGGCGCAGGTGAAGCGTATGCGGCCTCCTACCTCTTATACTTGATATTCAGGAGGGAATAGACAGCACCCCCGACACAGAGAGGGTACAGCAGGTATGACAAGTACTTCATGGCCTGCGGGGAACAAAGGGAGCTTCCAGTCAGAGGCCCAAACGCCAGGCCTGTGTAAACGCACTGCATGGAGCTCACTATGACAGGGACAGACAGAACGAGCTACAGCACTCGGGGCGGCAGGGCTGCTCTGAAGGGGGCAGGCGGTGTGAGGGGCGTACGTAGGGCTTCATGCACTCGCCACAGCCCAGGAGGCACCGCATGCGCCACAGCCCGGGTGTAACTACAGGCGCTAGTTAACAATAATAGATCAATTTGGGCTGGTCAAAACCAACCAATCCACAACAAATCAACAAACATAATGGAAAGACACCTGAAAAAACTGTCTGCTAAGTAATGTAGTTACATCGCCAGCTGTATCTATTGATTTCAGCTTTACAACTCCATGAAAGTTAGATAGAAGCTGGTGAACGTTAAACCAAACCAAAATCACTCCTGTGCAGAAATGTTCCTTTAACTTGAACTGAGACTTCCAGCTCCCCCAGCAGCACTGGGGAAGGCGATGCTCTGTGCTTCTGGGGCCGAGGGCCGATCCTCCAGGCCACTGAGCTGCCGAGGCCGTTACGGCCTTGGTGACAGCAAGTGCGTTCCCAGCAACCACAGCAGACACCAAGGCCTGCGTCAGCCGCCTGGCAAATGTGACTTACAGAAGATGAAAATAGCCCTACTATACGGTGACACAGGCAGGCTGTGCCTGTAAAGACTGGAGAATGAGCATCTCTGCGAGCCCCCGCCCTTCCCAGTAAGAAATCTGGGTTTTATGTGTTCACTCTTGGGATTCCTGCTCAAGGCGGGCTGACCCGTACTCCAAGGAGACTCCCGCACTGAGCAGTGACAGCAAGAGCCCCGTCTTCGAGGATGTGGGATTTGCCTGGCATGCACGTGCCCTGAATCACTTGTGACTTACCTGAGTATCGTACTCCTCGGTTTTCCTCTCAGATTCGCTGTAAGTGCCAAACTGTTGTGAAATTCAACACAAGGATGTTAACAGACTCAGGGAAGATCTGAGCACAGGTGAGCTGTGACTAAGGGGCGTCACACATGGCTGCAGAGCTGACCCAGGCCTCGCTACAGAGGGCGCTCAGGTCCCTACCGGCCGAGGAGAGGACCCAGAGGACAGGGATCTGCGTGGACCCTTCCCACCTCACCCTGGCCCTGGGTCCCGCAGGCCTGAGCGGGGACAGCGCGGCCTCACTGCTGTTCCTCGTTGGGTGGCTCGGTTTTCAGTGCCGCTGCTTCACAGTGAGAACACTGCAGAGGGCACAGGCACAGCCGACAATGCTCTGAACCAGCTGGCCAGAAGTCACGGGGCCAGGCTGGAACACAGAGGCTGCGCTGCATCTGCTTCCTGCCCTTCCTCTGCCCACAGCATGGAAAATCTCAGCCGTGACTGCTGAGGGCCCCGCCTCAATCAAGGTCCATCTGTGGACACAGATTCAGCTCCAGCTCTGCCCCAGCCCTCATCTGCCTAGGGGCCTCATGAGCACCCAGGCACTGGGGCAGCCACAAGAGGCAGGGGCTCGCTCACTTGGGGATTGCCAGGACTGTACTGACCCCAGTCAGCACCAGCCTCGGGAGGGCGCTCTAGGCAAGGTGCCAAAACGAAGCACCCCCGCTGGCCGGCCAGCGTCCTTTCTCCCAGAGGCCGGCTCAGGCCCAGCAGCGCTGCCATCGGCATTGAAGAGGGTCAGAACTAGGTACATGACTGGGGAGTCCTCAGGCGAAGAGAGTGGCTGCAATCGGAAACCAGTGCTGCCTCCACCACGGAGGCTCCCAACAGAGGCCCACAGTGACTCATCCGTGGATGGCCACTTTACTCTGTGCACAGGGGGCAAAACCACACTCTTCAGAGAGGGCATGGGGTTCAGCCATACAGTTAAATCCTACCTGAAATTCAGGTATCAGGCCTCTCCAAAGAATAGTCATCTTCAACGCCTTCTTCACTTTCCACAGCTGAGGGGAGAAATCAGGAAATAGTTCCTTTAATATTCCAAGGCCACAAGACCCCGAATGAATGACCCAGATGGTAACGGATAGGACCTGCCGCCCACGGCCCCGCCCAGCCCACTGTCCTCTTCCTGTCCCTCCCACAGCTCAGGGCAGAACGGTGGGGGCCGGACCTGGGCCTCTAACCCACACCCGGCAGGTATACCTGGTCAGGTGGGCTGCACAGCCACCGACCCGCAGACGACAAAACCAGCATGCAAGTGCGGTTCTCTTTTTTTTTTTTTTTTTTTTTTTTTTTTTTTTTTTTTTTGAGACGGAGTCTCGCTCTGTCACCCAGGCTGGAGTGCAGCGGCGGGATCTCGGCTCACTGAAAGCTCCGCCTCCCAGGTTTACGCCATTCTCCTGCCTCAGCCTCCCGAGTAGCTGGGACTACAGGTGCCCGCCACCTCGCCCCGCTAGTTTTTTGTATTTTTTAGTAGAGACGGGGTTTCACCGTGTTAGCCAGGATGGTCTCGATCTCCTGACCTCGTGATCCGCCCGTCTCGGCCTCCCAAAGTGCTGGGATTACAGGCTTGAGCCACCGCGCCCGGCCGCAAGTGCGGTTCTCTAAACCACCCTGCCTGCACCCAAATTAGCCCCCACCTCCTTCGCCGGGCACTTGGGCAGCTGTGGAGCCTGTTTCAGGACCTCTCTGAGAGCTGCCACCACCTGGCTGCATCCTTGGAAGGCATCGTTCACAGAGGACTGGTGCCTGAGCCGGGCGTGGCACTGTGACTCGTACCTATGGAGGGCCCCGCCTGCGGTGCTCCAACACCATCTAATCCAGCTCCTCCTCAACAGGCATGACGGCCGTGCAGGCCCCCACCCACAAACGGGCCACCAACTGCGGGGCCCTCAGACTCTGGCTCCTGCTGGGGTGGCAGAGCTCAGGGAGGAGCTAGGCGGGTGTCTGGGCCCTCTCACCCCGAAGGCCATCGGCCCCTCAAGTTTTGCTCCCAAGCTGGCCCTGCCCCACGAGGCTCCCTTTTGGCTGGCTTTTCTGAGCTCCGAACAACCAGGGCTGGACCACAGGGCACCGAGTGATTTCCGTCACTGCCCACCTGGCCGCCGTGCTCAGCTCTGCAGCCACAGCACGAGCCTCTCAAGGCCCCACGGTTTACGCCTCTGCTTTGCGCGTGGTGGGATTTCTCAAACACGTAAACCACTGCTTGGTGGACAGGCCTCAGGAGCTGATGCCATCAGAACACCCATTTCCCTGCTCTCCACTTGTTCAAAGCCTTTATAGCCAGCACCTGCCATTCCACAGCTTCCAGAACACCGAGGCCGTCGGGAACAAGCACACAGGCTTCCACGGAAGGTCTCACACGCTGGGCCTGAAAGCCTTTCCCGAGCGCGCGGAGGTCCATGGACCTCAGACAGTTCAGGTCACTGCCCGGAACTCACCTCGATAGCGGCTCCAACGCCCGCCGGGACCAGCACCAGCAGGCTCGTCTGCTCGTCCAGCAGGAACAGGAAGATGACCACGGTGCTGAAGCAGCGCCAGAGCACTGGGGACAGGACGGTCGGGCTGGGAGGGGGTGCAGGGCAGACCCCGCCTGTGTGCCCCCAAGTCGCACACATACCCTCAGTCCCCCATCCCAACCCCCATGCCCGAGAAGCTTCAGGTACTCCCCAGTCCATGTCCCCCTGTTTAAAAAGAACAGGGAAGTATCCAGCAGCCAGGAAAGTGTCTTGAAGGCTGCTGAACTAACAGCTGGCCCCACACCAGCTCCACAAGCACGTGTCTGAGCCACACACACCAGCTCCACAAGCACGTGTCTGAGCCACACCTGCAAACGAGCACGGAGTGTGGGCAGAGGTCGGATGACGGCCAGCACAGCTTAGATTCCAGGCAGGTCTTATGCTGGTTCTGTGATAAGCGCGTGGCTTTTCAAGTCTGGACTGGTTTCCTCCCCAGCCTGTACCTTAACAACCACTCCAGCTTATTCAACACGTCTTCCTCCTCCCGCAAACCCCCAGGGCAGGCAGGGGAAGCAGATCCATGGAGCCACACGACAAACAGTGCTCATGGCCACAGCGCTGTCTGCTGGCCACACCAACCCGGGACGCCGGGAAAGGCATTAGGGTTAGGAGACTCCACCACAGAGCACGGCAGGGCCCCAAGGCAGCCAGGGCCACCTGCTTGGGCATCTTTTCCACGTGAGAAAAACAACTTGTTTGGGTCTCTGATACTGGAGCCGAACACTCCTCACTCCTAACCAAGACTCACCCACTCCTCGTCCTCACACCGCCAACCCCTCACTGGAGCCGAACACTCCTCACTCCTAACCAAGACTCACCCACTCCTCGTCCTCACACCGCCAACCCCTCGCCCCTGTCCAGACCGCCGCTCCCCACCCCACTGTGACAACCTCCACCCCTGCAAGGTCAGGAGGACCCTCACTCACTTGGGCCCCCTAACCACGGCAGGCACCCTTGGCCAGGAACGTTGGTCCCAGATCTTGGCAGGCCTCCTGCCCGGGCTGCCTGGCCTCAAGGGTCCCTGACCGCCCTACCTAACAGCTGCACACTCCCTGTCACTGCCGGGCACAGCACCACGGGCCTATCAACTGCCATCACCTGGCAGGCCCCACACACCCAGGCCTGCGCTGGTCGGGGAAGGAAGACCCGCGGGAAGACGGGGCGAGGGAACTAAGACAGGGGATGTGAGGCCCCAGCCCCGCTCAGCGCCCGTGAGCAGCCGGGAAGGCTGGAGAGGTCCATGCTTCTCACTCCCCACAGCCCAGGTCCAAACCCCATGCACGCCAGAGTCCACAGCCAGGCCCTGAGCTATGCAGCCTCCGGCAGTCACACCACACGCATGCCACAGTTTGCAGCCAGGCCCTGAGCTGCGCAGCCTCTGGAGGCCCTGAGCCGCGCAGCCCCCGACAGTCCCACTGCAATTGCTGCAGAGGCTCTCTGGGTTTTACAGTGCCTGGTCTCAGAGGCTTCTCAGGAGCCAAGCACACACCTGGCGCTGTGTCTGCAGCCAGCAGTGAGGCAGGCAGCCCTCAACCACAGGCTCCAGTGAGCATCCCCAGGGCAGAGGATCTGAGCAGGGCCACGCTCGGGGCGCCTACCTGCCTTGGTGGACATGCCGATCATGCTCTTCTTCTTCTTCCAGAAACTGATGTCATTTTTAAAGGCCAGGAAATCAAAGAGAAGCTAGAGAGAACACACACGACAACAACTCACATCTCCTGCTGTTTCTATCTCCCGTGAGACAGAGATAGAGGCCTCACGTGTGACTGTGAGGCTGCAGTGTGCTCAGCCTCAGGACGCATCAGGACAGATGTCTACACTCGGGACCCGCACCTCCATGCACCTGGCCTGCCATGTCCTGTCAGAACCTAGAGTGCCCAGGCAGGCTTTGCAGGGGCCCTTCTGAAATAATGACTTGAATTGCTGGAAAGGCCCACAGGCAATTGGAGGCTCTGGATTCCCCTGGACTGTGGGGCTGGCTGGGCGTCCCGACCCTGCTCTCGGGTTGTGGCTACTCAGGGCAGCCTCACCTCTCAACTGTGCTAGAAATGCAGGGGCTGGGCGTGGTGGCCCATGCCTGTGGTCCCGGCTACTGCAAGGCCAAGGCCGGAGGACTGCCTAAGCCCAGGGTTTTGAGACCAGCCTGGGCAACATAGTGAGACCTGTCTCCAAAAGAAAAAAAACTTAAAAAAACCTAACCATGCATGAGCTCATCCTTAGAGACATCGACCTTTCAATAAAAATCACTTAACTCTCCAATGTGGCTTTAGAAAGTTTTAGCTTGATGGGCAGCCAAACTCCCAGGCACTCAGAACCAGCGCCAGCCGCACGCCTGGGCGCCTCCTCACCCTTCCAGCCTAACCACAGGCCAGCCTACCAGCCACAGGATGGCTCTCCTCGAGCAGCTCAACTCCACGGGCGAAGATAAGAGCACAACAGCCTTGCTTTACCCATGGTTTGCTGTTACCCACGGAGCAGTGCGATGAGCTATTCTGAGAGTGAGACCACTCCCATGTAACTTCATTACAGTGTACTGTCCTGTTTCTGTTACCAGTTATTATTGGTAATCTCTTACCGTGCTTAATTTATAAACTGAACTTTATCATAAGCATTATATAATATATATATTTATAAGAAAAATCAGTCTTTCTAGGTTTTGGTTTCAGGTATCCACTGAGGGTCTTTGAACATATCTCCTGAGGATAAGGGAGGACTACTGTATACACACTGGATGAGGATGAGGTACTACTGTATACACACCGGATGAGGATAAGAGACTGCTGTATACACACCAGATGAGGATGAGGTACTACTGTATACACACCGGATGAGGATAAGGGGGGACTACTGTATACACACTGGATGAGGATAAGGGGGAACTACTGTATACACACGAGATGAGGATAAGGGACTGCTATATACACAATGGATGAGAATTAGGTACTACTGTATACACACCAGATGAGGATAAGGGAGGACTACTGTATACACACCAGATGAGGATAAGAGACTATTGTATACACACCGGATGAGGATGGGGGGACTACTGCATACACACCGGATGAGGATGGGGGGAACTACTGTATACACACCGGATGAGGAAAAAGGAGGACTACTGTATACACACAGGACTTTTTACATTTAAAAATCAGCGTGTCAGAATTTGTACAAGTACTTTCTGCCAGAAGCTGCCCACCTCTGCATGGGCATGCATGGGGTCGGGGCCCGGACGGGGAGGGTGAGATGCCTGCACCTGTTCATTTCACTGGTGTGGACACTGCTCAGAGTACTCTGGATCCTTTTCAAAACCGCCCCCAAAGCCAGCACAGCACAGCCCAAGTCCCCAAGTCCCCAAGGCTGTGGACGGAGCTCTATGGTTCCTCCCTTTACAGAACTGGGAGAACTCGCCCACTGGGGCAATGGTCGCCAAGTGTCAGAATTGCTGGCTGCTGAGCAATGGGAGCAGATGCTTGGGGCCACAGGGCTGGACGGCGCCCACAAACCCCAGGTCCAGGGCCCTTGCAGGAGGCCCGGGACCCAGGGAGCCTCCCCAGTGCCTGCGGCAAGCCCTCCTGGCGGACGACTCACGTGGAACGCTGCGACAAAGAAGGTCAGCGCCAGGAAGTATAAGTTGGTATCTACAAAAATTCCTTTCACCTCATCAGCATCTTTCTCTGAAAACCCTGCCAAGGAAAAAAAAACATACAATATAAAACAGGCAATATCAATCTTACCTAACATTACAAATACAGTTTTCAATATAAAAACTTAGGCCGGGCACAGTGGCTCATGCCTGTAATCCCAGCACTTTGGGAGTCTCAGGTGGGTGGATCACTTGAAGTCAGGAGTTTGAGACCAGCCTGGCCAACACGGTGAAACTCCATCTCTACTAAAGATACAAAAATTAGCCGGGCATGGTGGCACACGCCTGTAAATCCTAGCTACTGGAGGGACTGCGGCATGCGAATCGCTTGAATCCGGGGGGCAGAGGCTGAAGTAAGCAGAGATTGCGCCACTGCACTCCAGCCTGGGCAACAGAGTGAGACTCTGTCTCAAAAATAAATAAATAAATAAAAATAAATCTCGTCAACAGTTAAGGTTCATTTGACCAAAATCATGGCATTTCACATATTATGTTCTTAATAAAGCCAATTTCCAGACAATCAACCAGGTCATCTCCAAGGAGAGAAGTGAGGCAGGTGCTGCTGAGCCTCCGATTCAACGTCTGTGTGAGCATCTGCAGCAGGAGGCGTGGAGGCCCCGGCCTGTGTCAGGATTCGCACTTAGACGCCCAAGGGGCTCCAGGGCAGCCTCATCCCGACGCCGGCCGTGTGCGGCACGTACCGAACTGCTGCAGGGAGTACACGGCGTCCTGCATGTGGATCCAGAAGCGCAGCCGTCCCAGCGACACCTTGTCGTAGGACACGGTGAGGGGCAGCTCGGTGGTGGAGCGGTTTATGACCTGATGAAGACAGCCACACTGAAGGCCCTGCCCTCACACCCTTGCGCCCAGCTGCTTGGCAGCCCTCGTCAACCCTGCCATCCCCCTTCCCATCCTTGTGTGGCCCCATGTCAGACATGACGGGACCCAGCAGGTGTCCTGAGGTCCCTCCTTCTGTCACCACAGAACCCAGGCCCCAGCGTGCTGTGACCCAGCACAGGGAGGTTCCCACCCCCAGGACCCTGTGAGCTCAGCAGTGCTAGCACTGCCTGGGCTGTTCTGCTGCACATGCCCCTTCAATTTCTAGTGCACAAGTCCTGGTTCCCTGGAGGTGATGCTTGCCACCCATCTGCTAGGAATCCACGGCGCAGCATACAGCGCTGAGCTTGGCCTGCAGAGCGCTGGCTTGTCCTAAGAGTTGGGGACCACGGGACACGCACAGCCCTGCAGCACATGGGCAAAGTGCCCTCAGGGCCTAAAGCATGGAGCAGGCGGTGGCCATGGGGACAACAGAAGGCTTCCGGAATGCAGAGCTAGCAGGGGCAGTGGCATGGATGTGTGGGCCTCAGAATAATAAGCTTAGTCCTGCGGCCCGCCGGGGTCTCATGCACACAGGCTGCAGGCCAGGTCCCAGGGCACCGAGGTAGGAGAGTAAGGAACGGGTTCACAGGGGCAAGCCCACACCCTACAGCACATGCACAGTGACCACACCCGGTGAGCGCCACCCTTCACATGCTGGAATGTCCATCGAGAGCTGTGCTCTAATCCACCTGCCCTGCCTCACGCCCTGACGCCGCCATGGCGGGCACTGCTGGTGTCAAGGGTGTGGTGGAGTCAGAGCCACAACCAGCAGGTGCCAGGTTGTCCTGAGAGCAGCTGTCAGGGCGCCCCACGAAGCCAAGTGGCATCAGTGCACGTGGACGGTGGCCTCCAGGCACCCCTCGAGCTGCCAAGCGTGTCTGAAGGGTGTCACTGCCTGCTCCATCTGGCAGTGCTGGGCCCAGCCACAGAAGGTGCCGACTTCCTGCGCCTGCTGTGTCCCAGCTGCCTGCTTCCTCTCTTAAGACAGCACCTCTCAAATCTGGCCCCAAGTGAGACACAGCAACAGAGACACAGCACATGAGAGACCGGGATTCAGGGAAGCTGCCGTCGGCACGTGTCTCCATAACTACTGCAGCGCGGGCCACCACCGGCACAGCTGTGCCACAAAGCCTGCCCCGGGCCTCTAACAGACAGATCTGCAGACACACACACAGGGCAGCCTTCTGCAGCCGCCTGCCCCTTCCACCGTCTTCTGAACGCCTGCAAGGAGTCAGCAGCATGAGGCCTCACAAGAGGGGACCACGGGCTGGTGCCACAGCTCACACAACTCCGTATGGGACATTTTAGCAGAAGCTGCTGTCCTGAGGTTTGTCAGCGGCACACCAGCAAACTCCAGCCAACAGAGAAAGGCACTGGAATTGCAGGGCTGACAGAGAAACTGTTCAGGGAGAGGCTGGAACACCAGACCTGCTCGCCAGTCACTGCCTGTCCGGCCCCCAGTCTGCAGGTTGTATAGGAGCAATCAGTGACCCCAGAAGTGAAGGAGGCAGTGTTAGGGACCACAAGGGGTCTGAGGGAACAGCTGTACAGAGCGACGGTTCTGAGAGCCATAGTCAGCAGGAGGCAGCAGGGCCTGGGCAGAGATCAAAGCAGTCAGGAGGCTGCGCCCCCATTTCCCAGCTGCACCCACCCCCCCAGCAAGCTCCCTGCTCTCCAGGTGCCCACTCCCCAATTTCCCAGCTGTACCCCCTAGCAAGCTCCATGCTCTCCAGGTGCCCGCTCCCCAATTTCCCAGCTGTACCCCCAACAAGCCCACTGCTCTCCAGGTGCCCACTCCCCCGTTTCCCAGCTGCACCCCCAGCAAGCTCCCTGCTCTCCAGGTGCCCACTCCCCCATTTCCCAGCTGTACCTACCCCCTGAGCAAGCTCCCTGTTCTCCAGGTGCCCGCTCCCGTTTCCCAGCTGTACCCCCAACAAGCTCCCTGCTCTCCAGGTGCCCGCTCCCCCATTTCCCAGCTGTACCCCCAGCAAGCTCCCTGCTCTCCAGGTGCCCGCCCCCCGTTTCCTAGCTGTACCCCCAGCAAGCTCCCTGCTCTCCCCAGGACTGTTTCCTCATCAACAAAAATGGGGAGAGGGCCCGCCTCAGAGCTGCCGAAAGCCGTAAGTGAAGCGGCCTGGCTCCTACTGGGTGGTCTAGAGTGACAGTGACAGCTTGCAGGGAGGCAAGGCAGAGCAGTGATCTTGCAGGGCCCCAGCTGAGCGTTCACCTCTGAACCCCAAATAACCTCATCCGTGCAACGACGCCACAGCTCCCAGCACGATTACAGAAAGGTTCACAGAGTGCTTAGCACAGTGCCGCATGTGCAGCAAGGGACATTAAATATTAACTGCTTCTGTGAGTCTTGACACTGGCCAAAGGGTAGCCACATTTCATCTCCCCTCAAAGCAACCCTGGGAAAGCAAGGGCCATCACTGCCCGTAACCACATGGCGCCAGAGCCCAGAGTGCAGCCACTTCCCTCCTGCACAGGCCTTCCGCCCTGCCAGGGGTCACCCCCAGAGCTGAGGAAGGCTGTCACCTGCTCCTCTGGCCGCCTGTGCAGGACTAGCCCTGGCGGGGAAAGCAGGAGTTTGCTCAGGACACTCTGAATTAATCTACATGGCACACCAGGAGCTCACACGCAGACGCCGTTTCACACAGCGCTCAGGCGCCTGCCCTCTAAGCGCTGCATAAACAATCTTTCAGGGGCCTTTCACCAGCGACAATCCAGAGGCTCAGGAGGACCCCACGTCCAGCCAACAGCAAACCCAGCGCACCACCAGGGCCGCCCCCCGTCACAGCCCTCGCACGCCCGAAGGCAGTGCTTCCCAGCACAGGTAAAAGCTCTGTGCTAAATGTCAGCAATGGCCCTGTCCATTAGGGTGCTGGTGCTGCGGGGCCAGTCTTGGGATCAGTCTCGCCAGCTGCACAACCAGTGGGCAGAGGCGTCACTCACCATCAGGTCCTTCACACGGTTGCTGAGCTGGTCGATGAACAGGATGGGCAGGTAATGCACGGTCTTCCCCAGCTGGATCCTGGGATTAAAGCACAACTTTCCAAAATCAGTCCAAGGTTTTTCCCTTTCAATGAACCAATACGTCCAGGCACTGGGTTTACCCCAGAGAAGTCCCCCCAGCACCACCCTCAGCTGCTTCTCAGTCACAATGACCCCAGGGCACAGCCTCCCCAAACAGAATCAGAGAGCCAGACAACATATGCACGCTTCTGAGACCCACTCCCCAGGAAGTGATGGCCACAGGTGGGAAAATGCCTCCACGGCCACTAGGGGGAACTACAGGGACATGGCCGTACAGCAGAGCCCAGGGCCCTCTGTGCACTGACATGGAGCAATCCCAGGACGTGGCCGCTACACTTGGAAGGGCGAGTCACCTGCAGCCACCTAGGAGACGGAGCTGTGGTGTGGGAGTTGGGGGGGATCCCCAACACATGGGAGACACGGGGTGAGCTCAGGTGGCCAAACACGTAAATTCCAATAATTGTATTTAATTGATGGCAAGTTACACTAAAGTAATAATCTAAAGGTTAACTTTTAGGTAAATCTAAATGAGCCAAGTTAAAAAATCACAAGGGCAGCAAAGCAACACATTCCTGTGAGCACCTTCCATTTTCTCTCCATGGAAGCCTTCGCCAGCCAGGAGCAAAGGGCAGGATGCTCCGGCTTAAATTCCCTTCTTCTCCCTTCCAGCCCTCTGGTAGCAGCACAACCTCAAGGAGGAAGTGGGAAGGGCTGGGGCCCGGGCAGCGAGGGCCTCGGCACAGAGGGGGAAGAGCTGGGGGCCCGGGCAGCGAGGGCCTCGGCACAGAGGGGGAAGAGCTGGGCCCGGGCAGCGAGGGCCTTGGCACAGAGGGGGAAGAGCTGGGCCCGGGCAGCGAAGGCCTCGGCACAGAGCGGACTCCAGGATGCAGGAGCGGCCCGCTGGCGGGTTCTGGCCAGCCAGGGTCCCAGCACCCTCCCGCCGGCGCTCCAGCTCTGGGGCCCCACTTACATCTTCATGTACCGATGCACATCGGCAGGCAGGGAAGACCCGTCGAAAACAAAGTTGTCTGCCATCACATTCAGTGCCAGCCGCGGTCTCCAGTGGGACACTGGCTCATCCAGGGCGCTCGTCGGCTTCTTCTCCGCCTCGAGCTGCTGCTAAGTGAGGAAAACAGAGGCCAATGCTAGGACAGAAAACCGTGCCCGGGACAGCAGGGTCAGCACCCTAACCTGTGAACAGACAGCCATGCACGGGCACAACTGGGGGAGAGCCCAGCAGAGAGGACACAGTGGCCCCACAGCTGCCAATTCCCCCAGACTCTCACCAAACACCCCCAATCCTTATCAACATGGAAGCCTGGGGGTGCTGCTTTGCAACATGTGGTCACGGATCTCACCAATTCCTTTTCTGGGGTTCTCAAACTAAGTGGGCCCACTTCTCAGAAGCTGAGAGGGTGAGAGCCCCCTGACCTTGGCAGAAGACTGTACAAGTCCAGAGCTCACACAGCCCGGTGGCTGTAAGGAGACTGAGAGGGAGTTGGCTTCTAAAACCAAGCATGTGGGGCTGCCTAGAGGAGGAGACACACTGAGGACTATGCACGGCTCTTAAATGAAGTTAAACTTCAAAGGGACGCTGACTGACAGGGAAATCTTAGCTCGTTTCAGATCTGATACATCCTAGGAAACACTATGATCTTACCCATTTCCTACCTAAAGATACAGTTTAGCAATAATTTACATTACAACTGGTTTTTCACACCTCCTCACATTTGCTACCTGGAAGGGAGGCTCCGCTACATGCTACGTACCCATCACCCCACCCACTTTTCAGGACACTGGTGAGGAGGGATGCGGGCCCCGGATGAGGGGGACACGGAGAGGCGCAGGTGCGGGATGTTCCTAAGGAGACACACATGCAAACTGGGGAGAGGCAGGAGCAGGTGTTGGCAGGGCTTTCAAAACCACATCAACCCCGACACATCTCTCTCTCTGTCTGGAACAATTTCACAGCCTCTTCCTGGAAAGCTGCCATCTTTCTTGTTTTGTAAACTTTTTTTCTGAGGCAGAGTCTCCCTCAATCGCCCAGGCTGGAATGCAGTGGCGCCATCTCACCTTAAGGGTTCAAACGATTCTCCCGCCTCAGCCTCCCGAGTAGCTGGGGTTACAGGTACACGCCACCATGCCCAGCTAATTTTGTATTTTTAGTAGAGACGGGGTTCGCCATGTTAGCTAGGCTAGTCTTGAACTTCTGACTTCAGGAGATCCACCCACCTCAGCCTCCCAAAGTGCTGGGATTATGGGCATGAGCCACAGCACCCAGCCTTGTTTTATAAATTATCTCACTTTCCACTCAACACAAAGGTGGGTATCAGAATTCCCCTGCTTTATCCTTGGCCTGTGTTCATGATCACTTAAGTGACTTCCAGTTTTTATTTGCACATACACCTTTCTACAGGTGTACAAACTACAACTCGCACCTCTACCTTTTCCAGCATCTCCAGTTACGTTCTTAGAATAAACATCTAGGAATAGTCCAGTCCTACAGAATGCAGAATGAGCCCAGCTCTCATCCCCAGAGCTCCTGGTGAGAAGCCGCAGGCCAGCTCTGCAGGACCAGCGCTCCATCCCACCAGGTGCAGCAGGTGCCTCCAGACGCTGAGAGGGCCCACTCCTGAGGGACTCTGCATAGAGAATGCCAGCGACCACTTCAACTGTCCCTAATTTTAGATAAAACTTGTCTGCAAACTCATGGATATGACTCAGCTGAAAGTCAGACATGCATGCCAGTAACATTCCAATGGCTTTACTCCCAACAAAGTCACTGGAGCCCTAGACATTGCCTGCCTGTGTGGAAACAGACACGTCCGTTCTGATGGGGCGGCACAGCCTGTTGTCAGTAACCCACAAAGACCCTCACCTGTGCATCAGACTCCCCAGTGAGCAGGTTGATTTCTTCCGGCTTGGGGACCATGTAGGTGGTCAGAGGACTGACCAGGTGCACCTGCTTCCCGTCGTGCCACGGCAGGACCCCAGCGTGATGGAGGAAGATGTAAGCATACAGCGTCCCATTGTTTCTTGTTTTCTTTGGTACAGAAACATTAACTGTCCTGAAACAGAACAACCATTTACACTACATACATATTACATTCTGTCTCTAGAAACTATTCAAATACCTTTATAAAGCTGTTTCAATAAACTAATTTCAGCTCAGAAGTACTAAAAATGAAACCCACCTGCCTGGGGCTTTACGAGTCCTGAGTGTGTGTGTCCTGAGAACTCGGCACAGGTGTGGGCGCCTACAGCTGAAAGCAAGAGGGCCCGCACTTCCTGCCTCCATCTCAGGAGGCTGAGAGGTCAATGACCCGCCTGAGGCTACAGGGCTGAAGCAGCCAGCTGGAAAGCAGCTTCTGGGCCTGGCCAGGACACCAGCTGACCACACACACTGAATCCCAGAACTCTGAAGCGAAGGGCAGCAGCCGCAGGGGCTCCGTATGCCCGCTACTGGAGTCTCAGAAATTTAATGTGGGTAGTTTTTTTGGGTGTTGCATTTTTGAAGATAAAAAGATGATCAGCCACGAAGGACTGACTTTCAAGCCTGTCTGCCCTGACTGCGTGGCCTCCAGTGCGAGCTGAGGAAAGGCCCGGTGAGCTGCTACAACTGTAGGCCTCGGACCAGGCGCTTGGCTCTTCACCTGCACGCTAGAGTCCGACGTCCACACTACAGCCCCGTGGAAAACCTCACATGCCACCTGTTTATGGTTACATGAGTTCTTCTTCCTCTTTATAAAAAAGTCTTTTTTTTTTTTTTTGAGACAGTCTTGCACTGTCACCCTGGCTGAAGAGCAATGGCGCAATCTCGGCTCACTGCAAACTCCGCCTCCCAGGTTCACGCGATTCTCCTGCCTCCGCCTCCCAAGTAGCTGGGATTAAAGGCGCACACCACTACACCAGGCTAATTTTTTGTATTTTTAGTAGAGACGGGGTTTCACTATGTTGGCCAGGCTGGTCTTGAACTTGTGACTTTGTGATCCACCCGCCCGGCCTAAAAGTCTTTTTTTGAGACAAGGTCTCGCTGTCACCAGGCTGAAACTGCAGGGGGTGCAATCATAGCTCACTGCATCCTCAACCTCCTGAGCTCAAGGGACCTCCCGCCTCAGTCTCCCAAGTAGCTGGGACTACAGGTGTGCGTGCCACCACGCCCGGCTAACTTTGAAAATTGTTGTAGAGCTGGGGTTTTGTCACATTGCCTAGGCTGGTCTCGAACCGTTGGGCTCAAGTGATCCTCCCGCCTCGGCCTCCCAAACTGTTGGGATTATAGGCGTGAGTCACTGTGCCTGGTCTCTCCTTAAAAACCTTATGGTTGGCCAGGTGCGGCGGCTCACGCCTGTAATCCCAGCACTTTGGGAGGCTGAGGCAGGTGGATCACGAGATCAGGAGTTTGAGACCAGCCTGGCCAACATGGTGAACCCGTCTCTACTAAAAATACAAAAATTAGCCAGGCGTGGTGGCGGGCACCTGTAGTCTCAGTTACTTTGGAGGCTGAGGCAGGAGAATCACTTGAACCCAGGAGCCGGAGGTTGCAGTGAGCAGAGATCACGCCACTGCACTCCAGCCTGGCAACAGAGCGAGACTCCATCTCAAAAAAAAAAAAAAAATCTTATGGCCAAAGTTCTAATGAGAAACACAAAGGCATCTATGGCTCCTCACTACCCAAGAAAGAATACATCTCCACCAGGACATCTTAAGTGTCTCTCTTTAGGCGGGGGTGCAGGGCTGTGTATCTCTGATGGAACGTGCACTCAGAGACACTTGAGGTGGGGCTGTGTCAGAGTGCTCATTCTCCCCGCTACCTCCAGGCTGACACTGTGCCAGGTCAAATGGAAAACCTCACTAGCTGTCCTTGATAACTGGTCCAGGGCCCAGCATGGAAGATGCAGTATTCATGTCTGGGAAATTAAACCCAATGCAGATGAATCCTGAGCATTTTTGAAAGGTGTGGGCAGCTACAACCGACTGGTGACCAAACCAGCACTTCTGGCCTCTATTTCATGGAGGCAGAGAAATGGCAGCAACTGGCTTGAGATCACAGGCCCAAAGAGGCCAGGCAGAAACCGCCTTGCCAGTGCCTCCAGCTACCCACAGGGACTGGCCGCCTCGAGGGCGTGGAGTCCAGCTAGAGTCTCAAGCTTTCATTATTCTCTCCTCAGATACCTCCCAGGCAATGAAGGGAAATGGTTGACTTGTGAGAAGCAAATCACAGTTAAAATTATTCAATTAAAAAAAATTAGGCCATATGTTAGATGTAATTTTTAAAGTTACTCTACATATTTGGACATTGATCTATTCTAACGTCACATGTCACTTAATTATGATTTTCTACAAAATTGCTTCCTCCATCCCCATCCCTTTTCCTTCACAAGTAACTTAAGCGAACTACTTCCACCAGGAAAAGACAAGTCGGCCCCGGTAGTGAAACTACAGAGCTGTCCGCTCTCAACTGGTTCAAGCGTGGCCCCTGCTCCTTCGGAGCCTCCCCGCTGCAGGACATCCCACTGCCATCAGACTCTGCTGAGAGCTACCTCCCAAACGACATTCATCATCTGTCACCTTCCAGGTTGAATGTTTACAGGCCACGCATAGGCCTCCACTTACGATATTCTACTACTTCGAGACATTCGGTAAGACTAGTTCTCTAAGGTAAGCACGTTAGGTACAGAAAGCTAACTTTCAAACGACCTGAACACAAGTAATGTTTTCCCTTTCACTGGCATTTTGTCCTACAACCATACCTTTCAAATTTGGACTCCACATCAAAGTCTTCCACATTCAAGACCAGGTCGATGTTGTTCTCAGTACCCAGGTGGGACCTCGTCGTGGTGTATACGCTCAGCTGGAAAGGAGGGGGCGCCGAGAGTCAGCCCGGCCAGGCCCTGACAGGGCGCACACGCATCCCACGGCCAGTCGGAGGGCGGAAGACCTGGCCGCTGGGGAACCAGGAAAGGTTCCATCTCGACTCGCGCGGCCACAGCTCCGAATTAAGACGCGACGGCGGCGTCTAGGGCCTGGAGGAGCGGCCCCCACCCCAACCCGCCCGGCCCCCGGCCCCCAATCCCCAACCCCGCGGACGCTCACCTGCAGCTTGGGCCGCCGCGCCAGGTAGGGCTGGATGCAGTTGGCGTCGCCGGAGCACGGGCGGGTGTAGACGATGCCGTACATGACCCAGCAGGTGTGCACCACGTAGACCACGAACACGCCCACCACCAGGCTGGTGAAGGAGCTGCGGCCGCTCCACATGGCTGCCCCGCGCCCGGCGCCCCCGGCCCGCCCGCCTCTCAGCCGCGGGCCCCGCCCGCCCGGCACCCAGCCCGCCGCTCCGGCCTCCGCCGCTCACTGGAGAGCCGCAGCGCGCCGCCGCCACCGCCGCGGGGGAACGAATGCGCCGCGCGCCGCAGACCGCCAGCCGCCCCGCATACTCCGGCCCCGCTCCGACCTGGCGCCGCGGGATTCGCCGGCGCCGCGCGCCGCTTCCGGGCCCCGCCGCCTGCCGGAAGTGGATACGCCGCGCGGCTCCCTGGGAAGCGGAGTCTCGGCCGCCGCCGCGCACGCGCGTCCGGGATGCGGCGCGTGTGTGACGTCACCAGCCCGCGCCACCCTCCGGACGTGCCTACCAGGGGCCCAGGAGCTCCGCTGTTGGGGCCTCAGAGGGTGTTCGCGGGGCGCCGGGGAAGGCTAGGGCTTCGGGGTTCCCGGGACGCCGCCCCCAACCGACCACGCCTGCCAGACCACCAAGTGGGGGCCGTGTCGGGGAGCCTGGTGGAAGGCGGTACGGGAATTCCGGCACTGAGCCTGCAACCGTTTTAGTCCACGGCTGTCAAAATCTAAAGGGAAGAAAAACGAAATGCTCGGAACCCTCACCCTCACAGAAGCTGAGCACCTCATCCCGTGTGTGGATTTTTTCCCCAGTACAAGCCCATTGTGGGGACAGGCGCTTTTGAAGGAAGAATTCAAATTCCCAGGCTGAAGTGGCTCCTCACAGCCTTGAACCTGACCCCCAGCTTCCCGCTAAAGCCAGGCGTGCCCAGCACG
Organism: Macaca thibetana thibetana; assembly: GCF_024542745.1. Lineage (NCBI taxonomy): Eukaryota > Metazoa > Chordata > Mammalia > Primates > Cercopithecidae > Macaca > Macaca thibetana. The sequence goes on along the minus strand of NC_065583.1, from coordinate 175,423,159 downwards.
GCGAGGTCAGCAGCGGCCCCTCGGAGGGCGGCCGTGGGAGGCCAGTGGGAGGCCCTCGGGCAGCCGGTGAATGGGCCGACGACCTACCCGACTCCGTGAGAAGCGCTTAGTCCGTGCCCTTCAGATACTGGAGCGGCTCCTGCCCTTTGGCCAGTTCTCTGGAAGGTCGTTTCATTTTCTGTGTCTGCCACACGCGTACCACAAGCGCACCACAATCGTAAACCTTGTTCGACATTTCTAGAAAGAGTAGATGCTACTGAAGACCCAATAGATTGCTGAGGGTTTTCGGAGCAGGGACAATGTTGCATCAGAGTGCTGGGCTCCGGGGTGAACTCAGGATTTGGCTGACTGGCGGATGGGACAATGATTGGTGCCGAGACTGGGCCGGAGAAGGAGGCCTGTCCAGAGCAGGCACCCGAGGCCGCGTGCAGGGGCAGTCCTGGGCCACAACCCTTGGAAGCTGGGCCAGGAGCTTCGGAGCCATTCGAGTCTTTTTTTCGCCCCTCTCACTCTCATGCACCTAGTTACCCTCCCCACAGAGTCCTCTCACTGCGCGATTTTCGTCTACCGCTGCAGTGGTGTCTGACTACACCCAGTGCCTCTATCCTTCCCCCTTCAGTCTGTTCTCCCTTCTTGGCAAACCTGTCCTTGGAAAGCCCTCTGCTGACTCCAGTTACCCTGATCAAATGCATCCTCCTCGACGGGCTTGTGAGCGGTTTGCAGGGTGGCCCAAGAGGCATCACGCCTTGCTCTTCAGCCACTTTTGGGGGCCCCTACAGGGCCAAGCATCCCACACCGGCAGCGGGTGCTGGTCCTGCCACAGTCTGTGCAACATGTGAATGAAGGCTGTAGTCCTGTGGTCTGCGGGAGGCAAATTCCAACTCCAGCTGTCAAACATAAAGGGACTGGCAGGCTATCCAGGGTGGATGTCTCATGGCATCCAAGGCAGGGACCTAGCCAGGCCTCGGGAAAGAGCTACAAACCGAGGACCTCTGGGGTGTGGCTTCATCTCCCTCTCCCTACCACCCTACCCCCATCTCTCTGTGTTCCTCAGATGCCTCATTTTGCTGTCAGGCACGTGGCCAGCTCCAGGAGCTGGAATCAGGTTGGTACCTTCTTGGTCAGTGTCCATCCCTAGTGTCATCCACAGTGGCCAACGGAAGGGGTGGCTGGTGGTGCAGGACATTTGCCATCTTGGGAAAGATCACAGAGGAAGGGCCTCTTTAGCTGAGCAGACGAGGTTCTGCAGTGGTCTGGACAGATTTGCACACTCGTGGGCATCCCCCTGCCCTGTTGAGCAGACGGGGTTCTGCAGTGGTCTGGACATGTTTGCACCCTCGTGGGCATCCCCCTGCCCTGTTGAGCAGACGGGGTTCTGCAGTGGTCTGGACATGTTTGCACACTCGTGGGCATCCCCCTGCCCTGTTGAGCAGACGGGGTTCTGCAGTGGTCTGGACATGTTTGCACACTCGTGGGCATCCCCCTGCCCTGTTGAGCAGACGGGGTTCTGCAGTGGTCTGGACATGTTTGCACCCTCGTGGGCATCCCCCTGCCCTGTTGAGAAACCACATGAGGAAAGGGGACCCTTACACCTGTCACCTCCCCACTCTGACCGCCAGAGCCTGGGCTGCCAGCCAGCCGTGCCAGCATGTGACAGCACTTGACGGAAAGTCCCTGGAAAGGATGTGGATCATTGCAGAACTCCCTTGAGAAAGCGCCAGAGGAGGACCCCATTCAGCACCCCGCAGAACTCCTCAAACTCCTGCGTCCCCCTCAACGCTCCCCGAGTGTGGTGGCTGCTTCTATCTCCCCAGGCTTAGCTGGCCTGGGTCTTGAAGGCCTCTCCTCCCGCTGTCCCCACGCAGCACCCTCTCGGCCACTGCACAGCTGGATGCAGTGAAGGCCAGGCAGCTGTGGCTGCTTGGGGAACAGGAGCTGCTTGACCCTGTTCTGCTGACTTTGTTGGCCTCACTCCCGTGGAGAGCCAAGGTTACCACATCCCCGAAGCTACGGCTTTCTTTCTAGGCCTGGGGGAGTCACATCTTGCATTTGTACTCACTGAGCTCCAAGTCTATGGTTAGAGAATTTATCAACGTTTTAAAATGCTTTTATCAATTCCATTATTTGAGGGCCCTCTAGCAAGGAACGTGTTAGTACATGGAGTGCCTGGAATGTTCTAGAAAGCTCACATGAAGAGCTGGCCCTTGCTGTCCTTATTCATTGAGGACTCCAATGGCCACTCAGGATGACAGGAAATGCAGGCTCCAAGAGATTTGGTTTCTTTGTGAGGCCCTCGGGCAGTGGTCAGACACGAAGGAAATAGGAATGGCACCCGCAAACCGCACTTCTCCCTACAGGCCATAGCTGCTGTGCAGCCTTGGGAGGCGGGTGGAGGGAAAGAGGAGGGCATCTGAATGTGGATACTCCCTGCTGTGAGGGCTGTGGGGTGTCCTCAGACCGGAGCCCGCCCCCAGGCTCAGCTCAGCTCAGGGACCTCACACCCAGGCTCTTCTGGGAAGGAAGGTTTTGGATCTCCTGCCTCTTTGTATTCATTGACGCTGGGTTTCTCTCTCTTCCACGCATTCTAACATCTGCAGGATTTTTTTTTTTTTTTTTTTTTTTTTTTTTGAAACGGAGTCTCGCTCTGTCACCCAGGCTGGAGTGCAGTGGCCTGATCTCAGCTCACTGCAAGCTCCGCCTCCTGGGTTCACCCCGTTCTCCTGCCTCAGCCTTCTAAGTAGCTGGGACTACAGGCGCCCGCCACCACGCCTGGCTAATTTTTTGTATTTTTAGTAGAAACGGGGTTTCACCGGGTTAGCCAGGATGGTTGCAATCTCCTGACCTTGTGATCCACCCGCCTCGGCCTCCCAAAGTGCTGGGATTACAGGCGTGAGCCGCTGCGCCCGGCACATCTGCAGGATATATAGATGAAGGGCCACAAACCCATGTTTGGTCTCATTCAACAGATGTTGTGTCCGCCGGGCGGGGTGGGACTCTGTCTGTGCCCACACCACCTGCCCCTGGGGTTGTAGTTCTAGGAAAGCAAGTCTCACACTGAGTTTTGATGTGGATTAGATTCTGTCCCAGCTGCAGATACTTATAGGCAAGCAGGGACAAGAGCCCTCAGGCAAAGCTGGGTATCCTGCGATGGGTGCCTCTGGGAGTTTGCAGATAACAAGGCCTTCTCCTGGAGGCAAAGCGGAAGCGTTCTGTGGCAGACCAGCGAGCTTTCTAGCAGCTCAGAGGCAGGGACGTCTAGGCCCAAGGTGTGACCCCTGTGCCTGGCTGCTGGCTCTCCTCTTGCAAGGACACAGCTCTTACAGGACTTTCTAGCCCACCCAAGAGCATTTTTCCATCGTTGAAAAGTTATTGATAAGTGCCACCATGCGCATGAGCAGCCCTCCGGGGCTGGCTTGTGTGCTGGTGTTTGAGAATCTTGCCAGTTGAATGTGGGCATCTGCTTAGGGTTCCCCAAAAGCTAACCGTTCACACCAGAGGAAGGCTGTGGCTCATTCCTAGGGCCCTGCGTGAGACTGGGGCTCATGCACACACAGGTATCAATGGCATGGAATGTAACGAGCTGAGTGCCTACTGCCATTTCCTAGTCAGGGGGCTCCTAGAGAAAGAGGGGAGGCTGCTACTCTCCAGGGCCGCAGGGAGCCCAGAACGCCATCTCCTGGTGTCAGCAGCAGAAATCCATATGAGTCTGCAACAACTCAGCTTTTGCCTCCTCAGAGGAAGTAATTCATCTGGGGGCACAAGGCAGAGTGCAAGACTGAGGTAAGTTTCAGAGCAAGAGTGAACGTTTATTAAGAAGTTTTAGAGCAGGAATGAAAGGAAGTAAAGTACACTTGGAGGAGGGCCGGGGGGCATCTTGAGAGACCAAGTACACAGTTTTGACCTTTGACTTGGGGTTTACATGTTGGCTTGCTTCTGGGGGGCTGCATCCCTTCTTCCCTGATTCTTCCCTTGGGGTGGGCTGTCCGCATGCGCAGTGGCCTGCCAGCACTTGGGAGGGCCGCGGGCACAGTGTGCTTACTGGAGTTGTGTGGTGCCCTCTTGAGGCAGTCTTCTCTTACCAGTTCCTAGGGGAAGGTCACACACTGGTTAAACTTTGCCACTTTGCCTCATAGTGCGCGTGCTTGACCTCACTCACCTGAGGTCTCCTGAGATTTTTTTTTTTAAGTTCTAGGGTACATGTGCACAACATTCAGGTTTGTTACGTAGGTATGCATGTGTCATGTTGGTTTGCTGCACCCATTAACTCGTCATTTACATTAGGCATTTCTCCTAATGTTAACCCTCCCACCCCACGACAGGCCCTGGTGTGTGAGGTTGCCCGCCCTGTGTCCAAGTGTTCTCACTGTTCAATTCCCACCTATGCCAACACCTGAGACCTTATCGGGAAGCAGCTCATCACCAGCTTCAGGTGTTTTCTATCTATTGGGAGCCTGCCGTTTCCTGGCACCAGCTGCAACCAATAATTATTTTAGTCAGTTTAACAACTGCTTGACCATCACCTGATGATCGCCTGACATTTCTGTTGGGGTGCGGGCCCCTCTCCTGCCCTGCTCATCTGGGGCTCACTCTGCCCAACCTGTCCCCATGGGCCTGTCTTTACTTCATTTGTGGTAAGCCCCAAGCAGAATGGACTCTTGTTATGATCCCAGGAACTGCTCACAGCCACCTCTGTGAACGAACACCTAGCGGCTGCTCTAAATACATGCTGTGAAAGTTGTCAGAATCAAAATAGAGTCACTAATGTTAAGAAAGCCTGGACAAAGAGTGGTGGGGAAGGCCATGAAGAGAGGACACTTGGCTAATTTTTCAACTTTTTGTAGAGATGGGGTCTTGCTATGTTGCCCAGGCTGGTCTTGAACTCCTGGGCACAAGCAATCCTCCCGTCTCTCAAGTAGCTGTAATAGGTGTGAGCCACTGCCCAGCACAATTTATTGAAGAATCTGTCCTTTCTGCAGTGAGTTTGCTTGGCACCTTTGTTGGAAATCGGTTAACTGTAGAAAGTGGATTAATTTCTGGGCCCTCTGTTCTCTTCCATTGGTCCATGTGTCTGTTTCTATACCGGTTCCATGCTGTTTTGGTTACTGTAGCTTTGTAGTGTATTTTGAGGTCTGGGAGTGTGATGCCTCCAGCTTTGTTCTTTTTGTTCAGAATGGCTTTGGCTATTTGGGGTCTTTTGTGGTTCCATACAAATTTTAATATTATTTCTTTTTCTATGAAGAATGCCATTGGTATTTTGATAGGCATTGCATTAAATGTGTAGATTACCTTTGGTAGCACAATCATTTTAACAATATTAATTCTTCTGATCCTTAAGCATGAGATGTCTACTCATTTGTTCATATCCTCTTCAATTTCTTTCATCAGCGTTTTGTAGTTTTCCTTGTAGAGGTCTTTCACCTCTTTTGTTAAATTTATCCCTAGATATTTTATATTTTTTGTTGCTGTTGGAAATAGGATTGCCTTCTTGATTTCTTTTTCAGCTAGTTTTTTGTTTGTGTATAGAAATGCTACTAATTTTTGTATATTGCCAGGGGCAGCCTGTGGGACTTTTTCTTAGGCCCTTATTGGAGACACAGAGCCATTGGGCAGGCCAGGGCGTACCTGCAGGTGGGGGCGCTGTGGGGCTGATTTATCAGGACTTGAGCTCCTGCTATCAGTTGCTTGGAGGCAGGCGGGTCCTACCTCAGAAGGCCTGCAGCTGTTTGGCTGGCTCAAGGATGGGTTTGCTGCAGGCAGGAGGGGCAGACAGCTGGAAGAGCTGCTGTGGGGATGGGTTTCCCTGCTGTGCAGGACCAGAGCTAGAGCTGAGCCTGGGCCCAAGCTCCATGCAGCTGGGGTTGTGGTGTTCAGCCGCCCATGTGGGCTTGGTGGCGTGAAGGTGGAGCCCCAGCGTTGGAGAGGTGCAGATGGTACTGGCCCCAGGGCAGAGCCCCTCCAGATGCAATAGCAGCTTGGCTCATGGTGTGGGTGTGGGTTGGGAGGTGCACACCTTGTGCCTCTAATCGGGGCAACGCTGCTGTGTGACTTCCCTGCAGTGCTCCTGACTGGGCTCAGGGCTTGCAGGGACTGTGGGTTTTCATGCAGCAAGGACTGTCAGCATTTGCTGTCACAGTGGCAGCTGGCGGAGATCTGCTTACCTTTTCCTTGCCACAGGAAGTCCCTCTTTGCTTCTAGGTCAAACTGGTGGGTGAGGAAGAGTGGGCGGCAGAGGCCTCCTGGGCTTCCAAACACCACAGGTGTGTCTCAAGGCCTCTGCTGCAGTCCAGCACTCCGCCTTCGACATTCCAGTCAAATTGTCACTGTTAACTTGTTGCCTTGGTCCTTCCGTGTGGGGAGGAGGGGATGAGTGCCAGGCAGTTCTAGCCAGCCCTCTTGCCAACACCACTCTCCTTCTGGTGACTTTCAAAAATCAAAAGTTGAACATTTTTACTACATCCAATTAATCATGTTTCAATGATGAAAGTTTTGAATTTTACTGTATGTATTTTGAAGCTCTGTTAGTAGGAGCATACTCATTTGGGGTCATTATGTCCTCTTGATGACTTGACCCTGTTGTCTTTCTTTATCCCTGGTGATGTTCTTTGTTCTGATGTGTGCTTTGTGTCATGTCAACATAACTACTTCAGCTTTCTTTTGACAGCACTTCTCTGGCATGCCCTTTTCTCTCCTTTAACTTTTAACCTACCTGTGTCTTAAATATATATATACATATGTGTCTGTCTGTCTGTCTGTCTATCTATCTATCTATCTATCTATCTATTTTTTTTGAGATGGAGTTTCGCTCTTGTCGCCCAGGCTGGAGTGCAATGGCACTATCTAACTCTCACTGCAACCTCTGCTCCTAGGTTCAAGTGATTCTCCTGCCTCAGCCTCCCGAGTAGCAGGGATTATAGGCACCTGCCACCATGCCCGGCTAATTTTGTATTTTTAGTAAAGTCAGGTTTTCACCATGTTGGCCAGGGTGGTCTTAAACTTCTGACCTCAGGTAATCCACCTTCCTCGGCCTCCCGAAGTGCTGGGATTGTAGGTGTGAGCCACCACGCCCAGCCTGTTTTTTTGTTTTTTTTTTTTTTAAGTAAAATTTTGAGACAGGGTTTTGCTCTGTCACCCAGCCTGGAGTGCAGTGGCACCATCTTGACTTACTGCACCCTCACCCTCCAGGCTCAAGCAATCCTCCCACCTCAGCCTCCCAAGTAACTGGGACCACAGGGGTGTGCCACCACACCCAGGTAATATTTGTAATTTTTGTAGAGATGGAGTTCCACCATGTTTCCCAGGCTGGTCTTGAACTCCTGGACTCAAGCAATCTTCCCACCTCGGCCTCCCAAAGTGCTGAGATTACAGGTGTGAGCCACCATGCTCGGCCTTAACCTATCTGTGTATTTATATTTAAAATGGGTCTCTTGTAGGCAGCTTAGAGTTAGTTCTTTGTTTATTTCAGTCAACAATCTCTGCCATTTAATTACAGTGTTACATCATTTAAATTTAATGTAATTATCAATGTTTTCTTATTTGTCCTATCCATTCTTCGTTCTTTTCCCTCTTTTTTCTTCCTTCTTTTAGAATTATAAATTTATCTTTTTTGGATTCAAATGTGTCTTCTTACTGGCTTTTCAGCTAGATCTTTTTGCTTTACAGTGTTTTCTACAATTGTCAATTTGTAGCTTAAACTTCAGCTAGTATACTTCCCGATGATATTAAAACCCTTCATGTGGATTTTAATGACTTTAAACAGTAACGTTCCATTTCTGTCCTATTCCTTTCTTTATTGTCATACATTTCACTTTCACATGAAATAAGCTGATGTATACTCCTTTAGCCTCAATAACCTCCTTTAGCATTTCGTGTGATGCAGATCTACTGAAAATGGATTCTACCAATTGTCATTTGTATGGAAATATCCTTAATTTGCCCTCATTTTTTGGAAGATATTTTCACTGATTCTCTAGGTTGACGGACATTTTTTCTTCTGCCACGTGAAATCACACCATTCCGTCCGCTGTCTTCTGGCTTGCACCGCGTATGATGACAGATTGCCGGCTGTTCTGTGTTTCTTTGTGGTCAATGTGCATTTGTCTGGCTGCTTTTGCCTTGTTTGTCCTGCTTGGGGCTTACTAAGCTTATCAATCTGTGAGATTCTTCAAGTTTGAAAATGTTGAAGTCAAGGTTTCTTCACATATTTTTCTGCCTACCTCTTCCTTTTGGAACTCCAGTTATATGTATATGAGACACTTGATGCTGTTTCAGTGTCAGTGAGGTTCTGTTTATTTTTATGTTGAAACTTTTCTCCCATCTCCGTGCTTAGGTTTGAATATTTTCTAATACTTGTATTCAAGTTCTCACTTGTATTCAAGTTCACTGGCATTTTTCTGCAGTTTTCAAACTGCTGCTAAGCTCATTTTATGAATTTTTCATTTCAAATGTATTTTTCATCTCAGAGGTTCCATTTAGTTATATACATACATAATATATTTTGCCGAGATATATCCTTTGGTTAAAAAAAAGTCTGTAGGTATTAAAAGCAGGCTTACGTTGAATGACCTTGAACATCCATTTTCTGATATTTTTGACAGTGTGACTTTAAGGTAGCTGCTTAGAAGTGGAATTGAAGGATGCAGTTGTGAATGCACACGCATCTTTCCGGGCATCTCTGAGCTTCTTCCCACAGGGGCTGTGCTGTTTGTATCCCAGCAGCAAAGCATGAGACTGTGTTTCCTCCCCATCAGGGTATGGTGGTGACCTTGTGGAGTTTTGCCAACCTGATAGGAGAGATGTTGTAACTCCGTGTTTTCATTTCTAGTTCTCTGATCATGAAAACTAACAGGCTTGGCTGGATGTAGTGGCTCACGCCTGTAATCCCAGCACTTTGGGAGGCCAAGGTGAGCGTATCACCTGAGGTCATGAGTTCAAGACCAGCCTGGCCAACACAGTGAAACCCCATCTCTACTAAAAATACAAAAAATTAACTGGACATGGTGGCAGGCACCTGTAATCGCAGCTACCCAGGAGGGTGAGGCAGGAGAATTGCCTGAACCTGGAGGGCAGAGGTTGCAGTGAGCCGAGATTGCGCCACTGCACTCCAGCCTGGGCAAGAAAGTGAGACTTCATCTCAAAAAAAAAAAAAAAAAAAAAAAGAACAGAAAAAAGAAAGTAACAGGCTTATTTGCATCAGGAGTTGTGGTGCCCTTGGGGGATGTGTGAGCTCGAGGGATGACAGCCACCACCATCTGTTCATCTCAGCACTTGGGAGACAAGCCCTGTAGGATTCATTCAGTAAAAAAAAAAATCCTACAAAGCGAATTTGTAGGCTTGGGGAAGTGTGGACAATGCGGTTCCCGGCGTCACCTACATACAAGCAGAACTCTCAGAAATAGCTGCTGGGCGTTGGGATGAAGTGCGGCCCCTCGCATCTGCTCGTTGGTATCAGGCCGGCCTCCTGCTTCCCACCCTTGTTGCCAGAGTGGAGGAGGCAGAGGTCAGGGAGGCTGTCACTGCTTGTCCCTGACACTGGACTCAGTCTCCAGACGAGGCGGCCGCTCTCAGTGTCCTGTCTCATGACTCCAGAAAGGCTGCGCTCTGTAGAGTGTCAGGAAGTGCCCACGACCCGCAGAGCAGCAGCTGAGCAGGGCACAGTAAGCAGAGCAGGCCACACGGCGCCACCATCAGAGCATCAGGACGGAAGGGCTGGGGAGCGTGGGAGCCTGGTGGGTGGGCCAGGGTGACAAAGAGCCCGCCGTCGGTCTCTGCATCGGTCGGCCCACGTGGCCGCGGCGCAGCACCATGTCACAGCAAAGGGGTCCCGATCCAGACCCCAAGAGAGGGTTCTTGGATCTTGCACAAGAAAGAATTCAGGGTGAGTCCGCAGTCTCATGTGAAAGCAAGTTTATAAAGAGAGTAAAGTGGTGAAAGGACAGCTACTCCATAGACAGAGTAGGACATCCCCGAAACTAAGAGGAGAAAGGCGCCCACCCTGGGCACAATCCTGGTATATATGGGGAGATGTGCTCTGCTACGAGGGTTGGTGATAAAGAATTAATTACCATATTTTGCAAGAATCGATATTATTTATCTTTAAAGTAAAATTAGGAATGCCTTTGTTCTCTGGATATCGGGGTATCTGGACTCCCAAGTCTGGGTCTGTTTAGTAAACATTATTTATTTGTTCCCTTATCCATAAACATCTAGAGGCTGGGAATGCCCGACTCTCTGGGAACGAAGCCCAGCAAGCCCTAGCCTCATTTTCTAGCCCTCACTCGAGATGGAGTCGCTCTGGTTCCAGCGCCTCTGACGACCGCAGACTGGGGCTTAAACAGGACATTTATTGCTCAAAGTACAGTCCATGAGGCTGGCGGTCCCATATCAAGGTGTGGCGGGGCTGCTTCCTCCCAATGCCTCTCCTTGGCTTCCAGACACCGTCTTCTCCCTGAGTCCTCACCGGGTCGCCCCTCTCTGCGTGTCTTCCTCCTGATCTCCTGTTCTTACAAGGACACCAGTCACAACGGGTCCACCCTCATGATCTCGTTTAACTGAAATCCTTTCTGTAAAGACCCCATCTCCAAATACCGTCACATTCTCAGGTCCTGGGGGTCAGGACTTCGACATTTAAACTCGGAGGCAGGCACAGTCCCGCCCATCACAGCCCATTGTCCTCCACAGTCCCCCACAGTCCCCCACAGTCCCCCACAGTCCCCCACAGTCCCCTACAGTCCCCCACAAGTCCCCTACAGTCCCCCACAGTCCTCCACAGTCCTCCACAGTCCTCCAAAGTCCTCCAATCTCACTTTGCGTCTTCTCCAAGGGTCAGCACAGGCTCTGCCGTTGTGAGCTTCATGAAAATGAGGGTCAAGGGGGTAAAGTGGAGGAGCCAGAGGGGATGGGAGGGATCTGGGAAGCGGGAGGACCTTGGACTCTGCCCCCGGGGTTCCCACCTGGGCAGGGCTGTAGGGAGGGGCAGCGTGCTGCCCTTGTGCTTACTGGGGGCCAGTGTCAGAAGGAGGAAGGGGTGGGTGGCAGGCACTAGGGGGAGGAGAGGGCTCTCCAGCACTCAGATTTGCACCCTTTGACCGCGCTGCCTGGGCACTGAGTATAGGAGGACGTCGCTGGCTGGCAGGGCCGTCACCCTCATCGATGGCCCAGTTTCCCAGGAGGAAATGGATGGGATGGCAGGTTTCAGCAGAGAGCACACAAGCCCTGTTATTATCTTACAAAAAGCCAGGCCAGCCTCCCGCAGCTTTCCATGTGACTTAGCATCAATACTGGGGGGGGGGGGGGTTGTAGCTACCTCAGGAAACCTACTTTTGAACAAATAATAGATTATGTTCTCTGGAACACAGGGGGAGCTAAATGCCTTTTGACAGCCAGCAGCTTATGGAAATAGCTCTTTTTCTGGAAGAAGAAGTCGGTTCCCCACGGCCGCGCCTGCTGCTTCATCCAGCTTCCCCTAGCTCTGCGCCGATGGGTGCCTGGAGTTCAGCCCATGGCCTGACTGTTGCTGTCACTGCCCCCTTGACTAGTGCAATGGTGACAGCTGTGATGTACAATTACAAAGCGGGACACAGAGCCCTCCCAGAGCAAGGCAGCACCCCTGTGGGCCAAGGGGACCAGGCTACTGGGGGACCCTGGGCTACTGGGATACGGGGTGCGGGTGCAGATAGGGCCTAGGATGCTCCCAGGTGCCTGCCAGTGGCGGAAAGCCCCATGTCACAGAGATGTGGCCCCAGGCGCTTGACAAGAGATGGCATCAGATGATGTAAAAGAAACCAATGGACCTAAGTGGGTGCCATCCTGAGCCCTGTTGGTGGATTAACTCAGTTCCATGCCCACGACTGCCCGAGGCGGAGTGATGGCCATGCCCACCGCACAGACGAGGAGCCGAGGCCAGGAAGGGTTTCACCAGATGCCTGGGCTGGGGCCAGGGCTCAGGGCCACCCGCTGAGCTGCCCACCCGGCCCACCCTGGCAAGCGGGTGCAAGGGCCCAGTGGTGCCGACGAGGAGGGCCCTGGGGAAGAGGTGCTGTTGTCCTGAGAGTCCCAGCCCCACCTCAGGGGGAAGAGGGTGGGAGAACAAGGCTGGGAGCTGTGCATGTGCCCCCTGCCGTCGGAGGACACAGGCCACGCCACACCTGCGCCATCCAGGGAGTGGGAAGGAAGCATGTGGCCATGGAGAGGCCAGCAGGTGGCAGGAAGGGCTGCAAGCCCCCAACCACAGGGTCACACGTGGGGGACCCAGCACACCATGCAGGAGCTGGGCTGCGCCCCTGCGTCTGCCCAGGCCGATGCGTGAACTCAGCAGCAGCACCGCCCTTCCATGGAGACAAGGACCCATGCCCGCGTGGTGCAGGAGCTGTGCACTGGGCAGTCCCACAGGCAACTCCAGCCTGCAGTGCCAGGAGCAGGGCCAGACCTCGCGGCGGGGGTGCAGGCTGGCTCCTGCCAGTCACTCAGCAATCGGGGATAGGCGAGGACGTGTGGAGAGGGGACAGCATGGGCATCAAGGCAGAGGCACTGGCCCCTCCCAGAATGACCTCCAGGACCACCCTGCCTGCCCCTGGGTGCCCCGCTGTGCCTGTGGAGGGCAAGGGCCACTTCGGGTTTAAGGCTCCAGGGTCACTGTCTTGAAATTCTTACCAATTTTATCACTAAGCTTGTGTTTTTCAAGAAAGGTAGGACGGGCATGGAGCCCCTGCAAGAGCAAGCCACGGGCGCCTTCTGAGCCCGGCGCCACTCAGAACCTGCACAGAGTGCATGAGCGAGGCTCACGGCAGCCACAGGGCTGGTCGCAGCCAGGACTGGGTGAGGGGCTGCAGCCCCAGCCTCGCCTTCCCTTCAAGCCAAGCAGCTTCCAGTGGGAGGAAACGCCAGCAACCAGGCCCCCGACCTTCCTCCCCAGCCGGTCCCGTGGAAGGCGCGGTGCTGGTGGGATGTGGTGACTGGGAGGTGGAATAAAAGCAGCCTCTGTGTTGGTTTTGTGGGACCTTTCCTCCTTTCTGGGCGTCGCTGAGGACAGGTGCATGTGCGAACTGTGAAACAGAAACTGAGATTTCACCTTCCAGATGAGTTCCATGCTTTCTTTTTTGCATTTAAAACTGGACAATGTCATATCAGCAAAGACCTAGAGTTTTCTGCTATCTTAGCTGGAAATGAGCTGCAAAAGCTTTTCTCAAGATGTAGTGCGTAATTGGTCAGAGCAAAACATGGAGAGCCCTTAGCAGAAGCCCACTTTAATGCATTTTCTTCATATCTCTAAAGTTCCTTAAAAATATGTGACAATGTATGGGAAAGAGGAGAAGTGAAGAGTAGAAGTTCCCTTGCAGGTTTTTGTATCAGTGACATGTAAATGAGGAATTCACAGATGAGTGCAGGCAGAGCTCCGTGTGCCGTGTACATATGGGCCGGGCTATGATGCGTCTCACATTGGCTGATACTCCACCTTCAGATTTTTAGTGTTTGAATACAGAAAATGGGTTTAATAACTCACCGTGATTTTGGGTTATATTCATCATTTCTTAAAACTCTTGTGTGTGTTTCTTAAAATAAAATATAAAAGTAAAAAAAAAAAACAAAACTGGACAATATAAGATGAATGGCAGATCCATGCTAATGACTCTAATTTTCAGAATTTCTTAGAATGAGTAAAATAGCAACTAAAAAATAACATTACAAGTTGAGAGAGAAACCGTGGAAAAATAAAAAGCTAGGCCGGGCACAGTGGCTCATGCCTATAATCCCAGCACTTTGAGAGGCTGAGGTGGGCAGATCATCTGAGGTCAGGAGTTTAAGACCAGCCTGGCCAACATGGCAAAACCCCGTCTCTACTAAAAATGCTAAAATTAGCTGGGCGTGGTGGCTTATGCCTGTAGTCCCAGCTACCTGGGAGGCTGAGGCAGGAGAATCACTTGAACCCGGGAGGCAGAGGTTGCAGTGAGCTGAGATGGTGACATTGCATTCCAGCCTGAGCAACAAAGCAAGACTCTGTCTGATAAAAAGGAAAAGAAAAGAAAAAGTTGTATATTTTAATACCTTGCCGGCACTTTCCCCTGCTTTTTTTTTTTTTTTTTTTTTTGAGACGGAGTCTCGCTCTGTCGCCCAGGCTGGAGTGCAGTGGCGCGATCTCGGCTCACTGCAAGCTCCGCCTCCCGGGTTCCCGCCATTCTCCTGCCTCAGCCTCCCGAGTAGCTGGGACTACAGGCGCCCACAACCGCGCCCGGCTAATTTTTTGTATTTTTAGTAGAGACGGGGTTTCACCGTGGTCTCGATCTCCTGACCTTGTGATCCGCCCGCCTCGGCCTCCCAAAGTGCTGGGATTACAGGCGTGAGCCACCGCGCCCGGCTTCCCCTGCTTTTTAATGAGGCATTCCACATTTTCATTTTGCACAGGGCCCTGAGTGGGCCCGATGGAGGGACCCTTCTCCTGGGGTCTGACCCTCAAGTGGCTTCTGTTCCACGTAGGGCCTGACCCTGGCTCTCGGCCTGATCACAGCCTGAGGCTCCTCCTTTCTCAGGCCCTGGTTGCCTAGAGGATTCCCGGCGGGGACCCTCCGGTCGGCATCCAACTCCTGCTTCAGAGCACGAGGGGTATAAGGAGAGTTTTCCAAAGGCACCGGCTTTGGACAGATGGAGTGAGATGGTAGCCAAGGGGTCACTGCAGGGGCCCCTCATGGTCCTGGGGACACCCTGGAATCTTCCGGCCAGGTGGAGCACAGCCCTAGCTACCTTTGCACTCTGCAAGGTCCCAGGGGCACCCAGGCTACTGAGTGTCCCAGACATCCACATGCAGGGACTGGGGGACAAGAAGCTGGGGAGCCCTGGGGGTTTTGAGGGGAGAGGGCAGGAGGAGGGTGTGGTTAATGGCGTCCAGTGCAGGTGCTAAGCCACGGGAGGGGTGGGCTGTGGCGTGGACGACGCAGGTAACTGGCAGCATCAGTGAGATGTGCAGTGGGCTCGTGGGTGAGGGTTGTCTTTTTTTGTTTGTTTTTTTTTGTTTGTTTGTTTTTGAGACGGAGTCTCGCTCTGTCACCCACCCAAGCTAGAATGCAGTGGCCAGATCTCAGCTCACTGCAAGCTCCGCCTCCCGGGTTCACGCTATTCTCCTGCCTCAGCCTCCCGAGTAGCTGGGACTACAGGCGCCAGCCACCTCGCCCGGCTAGTTTTTGTATTTTTTAGTAGAGACGGGGTTTCACCGTGTTAGCCAGGATGGTCTCGATCTCCTGACCTCGTGATCCGCCCGTCTCGGCCTCCCAAAGTGCTGGGATTACAGGCGTGAGCCACCGCGCCCGGCCAGGGGGTTTTCTTTTTTAAGAAAAAAGCCTCAGGTGTGGCTGCTGGTGGGTTACCCTGTCAGAGAGGAGAAAGCTGGTGAGGACACAGGGGTGGGGTGCAGAGGCCTGGGGCTAGTCGGGGCAGGGTGGTGGGCAGGTCTGCAGGTTCCGGGGGCACATTGGAGGGGACGCTCCAGGGCTGGACAGGGCTGGAGGCTGTCTTGGCTTAGGACTGAGGCTGGTGTGGGGTCTTCTGCAGGCTGGGGCTCGCGGTGGGGCTGGGTTCAGGGGTGGGAAGTTGGGAGGGGATGCTGGGAATATCTGCTGTGACATAGTAGAAAATGTATATTCAGGCCTGGTGCGGTGGCTCACACCTGTAATCCCAGCACTTTGGGGGGCAGAGACGGACGGATCACTTGAGGCCAGGAGTTTGAGACCAGCCTGGCCAACATAGTGAAACCCCATCTCTACTAAAAATAATAAAATCAGCCGGGTGTGGTGGCGCGTGCCTGTAATCCCAACTGCTCGGAAAGCTGAACCTGGGCGGTGGAAGTTGTAGTAAGCGAGGTCGCACCCTTGCACTCCAGCCTGTGCAACAGAGCTACACTCCGTCTCAAAAAAAAAAAAAGAAAATATCTATTCTATTTCGTCCCCAGTTCCTGACGCAGTACTTCTTGGAATGTCCTGTGTGGTAGGAGGTGAGTATTCGTAACAAGCCCCTTTCAACCTCTCCTGAGTTTATGCTGTGAGGGACTCTTGGTAGGCCCCTAGATAGCTTGAGGGTGGGGTTGGTTGCTAGAGGAACCAGCCGCATGATCGAAGGCTGAAACTTTCAGCCCCATTCCTCAATCTCTGGGGCCAGGGGCTGGAGATGGAGGCCAGTGAACAATCGCCAGTGATGTCACCAGTTGTGTCCATGTGATGACACCTCCATCAGAAACCCTTGGCCATGGGGTTTGGAGAGCTTCAGAGTTGGTGAACACATCCACATGTGGGAGGGGCGCACCCCGAGCCCACAGGGACAACGGAGTCTCCTGTGCTCAGGACCCCCCCAGCCCTCGCCCCAGGCACCAGACCTTGCTCCAGGCACCTCTGCATCTGACTGTTCGCTTGTATTGTTCACAATATCTTCTCCAAGAAAGCAGTAATGGTAAGTAAAGTGTTTCGCTGACTTCCACGAGCCGTCCCAGCAAAGTATGAATTTAAGGAGGGGATAGTAGGACCCTCCGTTTGCAGCCACGCTGGAGAGACCTGTGGGTGGCCCGGGGACACGATGCTTGTGACTGGCGGAGTGGGGGCAGCCTTATGGGCAAAGCCTTCAACCTTCAGGGTCTGCACTAGCGCCGGACAGTGTCGGAGTTGAATTAAATTGCAGGACACTCCGGTGGTGTCTGCAGAGAACTGGAAAACTGGCTGGTGTGCAAAACCCACACGCTTGTTGTCGGCCGTGTTGTGAATCGAGGAGCAGCTTTCCTTTATCCACACAAAAGAAAGCGAGTTTCCACCCTATTCTTAAGTGCATGGCTCCAGCTTTCACAATAATTCTAGCCCTTATCGTGGTGAGGAGGATACTGTGAGCGAGGCTGAGAAAGTTCCGGAGGAGTCCACACGGCCATCTTCCTTCTGTTTCCAGTTCAGTGAGAGCCAATGTCAGGTTTCCATGGAAAGTGACTGGCGTTGGCTCTCCACAGGGAAATGAAAGTAAAAGAAGCAGTTTGGCTGGGCGCAGTGGCTCACGCCTGTCATCCCAGCACTTTGGGAGGCTGAGGAGGGCAGATCACCTGAAGTCAGGAGTTCAAGACCAGCCTGGTCAACATGTGGGAAATCCTGTCTCTACTAAAAATACAAAAATTAGCCAGGCATGGTGGCGGGTGCCTGTAGTCCCAGCTACTCAGAAGGCTGAGGCAGGAGAATCACTGGAACCGGGGAGGTGGAGGTTGCAAGTGAGCCGAGATCACACCACTGTACTCCAGCCTGGGTGACAGAGTGAGACTCTGTCTCAAAAGAAAAAAAAAAAGCAGTTTGGGCCATGCAGTG
This sequence comes from Macaca thibetana thibetana, assembly GCF_024542745.1. NCBI lineage: Eukaryota > Metazoa > Chordata > Mammalia > Primates > Cercopithecidae > Macaca > Macaca thibetana. The sequence goes on along the minus strand of NC_065583.1, from coordinate 175,405,844 downwards.
AGCGCTCTGTGGACCAGTGGACTCATCTGCTGGGGTCCAGGCAGCCTGGGCTGCTCCTGGTTCTTCCCTCCTCCCTGCATGCACGGCCCTTCGCTGCCCTCCCCGGGGGCTGCCGTGGGAGTTCTCGGGACTCTCACTGATTGTCCCACTGGCTGGGAAGGGCTGTGGTGTGTTGGGTGCTGGCTGCCCTGAAGTACAAGCATTAAAAATTGCTTCTCCTCTTGCCAGATGCAGGGAGGAGGCTGAGCAAAGCCCTAGCTCATTTACATAGAGACAGACACACAGAATTTTTGCGGAAATTTAATGCACTCTGATTTTTCCGGATATCTGACAATAGTGCACATCAAAGTCGGTGGCATTGGGCTCTGTTGAGATCATTCCAGCAACTGGTCATTGTGCAGCTGTGCACTCAGATGGGGGTGGGCACTCGGGCTGACCTCACCTTCTGGAAGGTGCACCTGTGCGTGCAGGCATCCGAGTCCATGTCACGTGCTGGCACGGCAATCACCATCCTTTCACAATAGGTCGTGAAGCCGATTGATTTTGAATGGCTGTGTGGGTAATGCTGCCTATGACCTGCATTCCAGAGAGCAAGAGGGCATCAGGAAATGTCTGTCACAACAGGCAGGGCCTGGAGCTTGATGAGGTTGAGAATCCCTGATGCTCAGCCCCTATTTTCTGGCTACCAGTTGAAAGAAAGGGTGAGAGGATGCTTGGCCCTGAGCAAGTGTCTGAGAAGTGCAGCCGTAACATTCGGCTCCTTCTCACCAAAGTCTTTACCCCAAAGAACCCGGGAGGAAGACACATTTGCTAGGAGCTGGGTACTCGAAATGAAGGTAGGGAAAGGACGCCAGGCTCTCTCCTCCAAACGGCGCGCTGGGCGTCTCCCCTAGAATCAGAGACAGGAACGAAACTTACGTGGACCTTAAACTTCCATTAGAGGTGAAATAGAATAACAATAATAATAAATGCCAGTTCAGTGAATTCAGGTTAACCTCAAAGCTCATCTGTGTGGAGAGACGAGCTCTGACCTTTGTGAAGTGTTGTGTGTGAACAACCTGGAGCCGCGGTGAGAGAGAGGACTGCGTCCTGGCCAGGGTCAGCCCCACCTGCAGGAAGCGCTTCTCTGTTCCATTGGTGAGGTTTGCTGGCTGGGCCTGGGGAACGATGGGTTCCCACTTTCTCAGTTGTCTCTGAGGTTTGGAGCACACGGCTCTGCCTCGTTCTTCACTTGCTGTTCCACAGAGAGAAGGTGACGCGAGCTGCGTGGTCCAAACCAAAGGACATTTAGCCCCCAACTGGATGAAATGGGAAGAAGCGAAAGCGTCTTCGTCTGTCAGTGTCAATATCTGAAATTTTGCTTTTTAGATAGGCAGACTGATGGAATAGAACCAGATGTATGTAGAGATTAGGTATATGGTGAGGTGGAAAAAGATGGACTTTTGACAATAATTTTTTGGAACAGTTGGATAGCCACATAGAAAATGATGTAACAGGCAGGGCACGGTGACTCAGCCTGTCATCCCAGCACTTTGGGAGGCCGAGGTGGGTGGATCATGAGGCCAGGAGTTCGAGACCATCCTGGTCAACACAGTGAAACCCTGTTTCTACTAAAAATACAGATTAGCCGGATATGGTGGTGGGTGCCTGCAGTCCCAGCTACTTGGGAGGCTGAGGCAAGAGAATTGCTTGAACCCAGGAAGTGGAGGTTGCAGTGAGCTGAGATTGTACCACTGCACTCCAGCCTGAGTGACAGAGCAAGACTCTATCTCAAAAAGAAAAGAAAAGAAAAGAAAAAGATGCAACTTAACCTTTAGCTCATCTTCAACACCAGAATAATCCGCAAAGACCAGAGATCTTCATGTGAGAAGGAAGCAAGTAAGGTCTGGCTGAAAACACAACGGCAGGATGTCACAGGAGGGGAAAAGGCTTTCTAACCACATCTTACAATTCAGAAGGACAGATACAAGATGGCCAAAATTTACCACTTAAAATAGTGTATACTCAGGTCTGGCACGGTGGCTCATGCCTATAATCCCAGCATTTTGGGAGGCTGAGGCAGGAGGATCACCTGAGGTCAGGAGATCAAGACCAGCCTGGTCAACATGGTGAAACCCTATCTCTACTAAAAATACAAAAATTAGCCAGGCCTGGTGGCACATGCCTGTAACCCCAGCTACTAGAGAGCTGAGGCTGGAGAATTGCATGAACCCAGGAGGTGGAGGTTGCAGTGAGCCGAGTTCGCATCACTGCACTCCAGGAGTGTCTCAAATTTGTGTGTGTGTGTGTGTGTGTGTGTGTGTGTGTGTGTATACTCAATCAAAATCCTAGCGAGCTGTTTTGTGGATATTGAGAAATGATTCTGAAGTTTATATGGAGAAAGAAAAGACCCAGCACAACCAACACAAAATTGAAGAAGAACAAAGTCACAGGACTCATGCTGCCCGACTTCCAGGCTCATGATGAAGCTGCACTAATCAAAGCAGGGTGGTGAATGAAAGACAGGTAAGGGGGCGGGTAGGCAGTAGATAAGGGGGCGGGTAAGGGGGCGGGTAAGGGGGCAGAGTACAGAACCCAGAAACAGACCCATGTGGATGCAGTCAGAGGAGCAAAGCCAATTCCGTGGGGGCAAAGAGAGTCTTCTCAATACATGGTGCTGGGACAACAGGAGACCCATGTGCCGAAAAACAAATCCAGACCCAGACTTCCCACCCTTCACAAAAACGAACTCCAAATGGATCACAGACCTCAGTGTAAAACACAAAACTGTATAGCTCCTAGAAGATAACATAGAACAAAACCTAGATGGCCTTGAATATGGAGATGACCTTTTAGATTCAATATTCAACATGCCTGTAGAATCTAAAGGCATGATCCATGAGAGAAATAATGGGTAAGTTGCACTTCATGAAGGTGAGAAGCTTCTGCTCTGCAAAAGACACTGTCAGGAGAAGACAAACCACAGACTGGGAGAAAATATTTGCAAAAGGCTTATCTGATAAAGGACAGTACTGAAAATATGCAAAGAACTCTTAAAACTCAACAATAACAAACGAACAACAGATTTTAAAAGTGAGCAAAACACTGGAACATAAATCTCACAGAAGAACCTCTGCACGGGGCAAGGCGTGCATGAGGATGTTCGGCGTCACGCGTCATCGGAGAAATGCAAATTATAGCAACACTGAGACACCACACACACCTACTAGCGTGGCCAAAACCCAGACACTGGCAACATCAAATGCTGACGAGGATGTGGAACAGCAGGAACTCTTGCTCATCGCTGGTGGGAATACAAAATGGGGCCGCCACCGTGGAAGACAGCTTGGCATTTTCTCACAAAACTAGAGATGATCTCACTGCACGGTCCAGTAATCATGTTCTCCGCATGTACCCAAAGGGGTTGAAAACTTCTGTCCACGCAAAACCTGTACATGGGTGTTTATAGCAGTTTTATTGATAAGTTTCAAAACCTGGAAACCGAGATGCCCTTCAGTAGCTGAATGGGTGAATAAGCTGTGGTACATCCAGACGGTGGACTCAGCACTAAAAAGAAATGAGCTGCCAAACTGTGAAAAGACATCGAAAGAACTTAAATACTTATCACTGAGCGAAAGAAGCCCTTGTGAAAAGGCTGCACCCTGTGGGGTTCCAACTCCAGGACATTTCGGAAAACCATGGAGATGGTAAATAGATGAGTGGTTGCCAGAGGCTGAGGGGAGGGAAGGTTGAACAGGAGGAGCACAGAGGATTTTTAGGGCAGTGAAACTCCTCTGTGTGATGCTATGATGGTAGACACGTGTCGTTAGGTGTTTGTCCAAACCCTCAGAGGGTACAGCACCGACAGTGAGCCTGAATATAGGCTACAGATGCTGGGTGATGATGACGGGGGTTGGACCAGGAAAATCAGCTGTAATACACGCACTGCTGGTGGGAAGTTCATCGTCGGGAGGGGGCTCTAGGAAATCTCTGTACCTTCGTCTTTTTTACTGTGAAACTAAAACTGCTCTAAAAAATAAAACATTAAAAGTGAAATATACAGGCTGGGCACAGTGGTTCACGCCTGTAATCCCAGCACTTTGGGAGGCCAAGGAGGGTAGATCACCTGAGGCAGGAGTTCAAGACCAGCCTGGCCAACATGGTGAAACCTCGTCTCTACTAAAAATACAAAAATTAGCCAGGTGTGATGGTGCATGCCTGTGATCCCAGCTGCTCGGGAGGCTGAGGCAGGAGAATTGTTTGAACCCGGGAGGCGGAGGTTGTGGTGAGCCGAGATGGTGCCATTGCACTCCAGCCTGGACAGCAAGAGCGAAACTCCGTCTCAAAAAAGAAAGAAAGGGAGGGAGGGAGGGAAGGAAGGAAGGAAGGAGAAATATACATTTCTGCATGAACAAAAACCGATGAAGAAAACCAAAGGTGTAGCACACAGGGAAATGAAAGCCACAGCACATGAGGAAATGCTTACAACTTACCGCACAAAGGATCAAGCTCTGCAAACTGTAACAAGCTCCTAACAATCAAGGCAAAAACCCAATTATCTCTTGGAAAAATGGGCACATAAAAAAGAAAGGCAAAGGGCTCTCCCCTGTGAAGAGACACTCAGCCTCGCTTACAGTCAAAGTGCACCCCCCAGGTCCTCCGCACGCCATTTCCCATCCATCAGATTGTCCGAGATGCAGACTTCCAACAGCGCCTCTGTATCCCCAAGGAGATGGGCAGTTCATGGGGTGCCGCTGCCTGGGAGGGGAGGTGGCTCTTGGGGGGGCCTCCCACTTACCCAGCTGCAGCAACAAATGTGACATCTGTCCCTGAGATGGCCAGACATGCAGCAAGTGCTCCATGCTATTCACTGTGGCATCACATGCAGTGGCAAAGGTTTGGAAACACCCAGATATCAAAGAGCAGAAGGTTTAATGAATAACTGAGACACACCCGCAAAATGCATCTGTAAAGAAGAATAAAAAAGTTATCTCTGTGCTGATAAGAAGTTATCTTCCAGAGGTGGCGTTAAGTGCAAGGGAGGCAGGAGAGTGGTGGGGCTGGTTTCTTGGTCACAGCCTTGCTGACCAAAGCAGGACCCAGTCCAGATGGGGTGAAGTGGAGAAGCTGGCAGAGACCAGCAGATGGTAAGAGAGCAAACCCTGACTGCCCTTGTTGGTCATTAGCATAAGACATGCCTACCAGTGCATGAGAGTTTACAAATGCCATGGCAACAACCCGGAAGTTACCACTGCTTTTTTTATGGCAATGACCTGGAAGTTATCACCCCTTTCCTAGGAAGTTCTATATAACCCGCCCCTCAATTTGCATTGACCTGCCCCTTAAGTTGCATGTAATTGAAAGTGGGTAGAAGTGGGTGTAAATATAGTTGCCAATGACCCATATGCTATGGACTCTGGGCACACTGCCTGTGAGTCAGCCTCACTCTGCAAGGAAGAGTGCTGCTCAATAGAAGTTTGCTGCCTAGCACCGCCGGCTCACCCTTGAATTCTTTCCTGGGCAAAGCTGAGAACCCTCCTGGGCTAAGCCCCAGTTTTGGGGCTTACCTGCCCTGCATCACCTGGCAGCCATGAAGATGAAACAGTGGAGGTGGCGGTGGTGGGTGGGCGGGTGGTGAGACAGCAGAGAGGTGGTGGTCCGCAGTTGGTGGGACAACTGATATCTCTCGAAAGAAGAGAAGTGATGAGGGGGCAACTGACAAAAAGGCTGGACAGTGGAGAGGTAGCAAGACAGCAACCAGCAATCTGGTGATTGGCTAGACAGTGATTGGTGAGATAGGAAGAAGCAGTGATTAGACAGAGATGGCGATTGGCTCTGCAGCGATCAAAGAAAATCAAAGTCATAGAGCTGCTAGTGCAGCAGAGCTGTAACCTTAGCCAAAGGCTCTTTTCAGAGCCATCATCTTTCCTGGCAGGCAGCAGAGCCGAGTGGTTGTGGGAGTGGCCATAGTGCCACCACTACACGCGGGACCCCTGCCCTGCCTGGCAGGTCACCGGTCCACGTGCCAGTCTCCTCAAAGCAGCCGAGCCTGCCCAAGTTGGGGAAACCCTGGGAGGAGACCTTTACCCAGGGATTAAGGTGGAGACTGGTCAGCGCCATTTTGGCTCCTGTGGTTGGGTGAGTGTCCTCCCCTCTGCCCACCCCTGCCAATCAGGTGAGCCAGGAACTTCAGCCTTTGGCTAGATGGTCAGTTTGAAGTCCCCGTAGCCTGACCAGCTACATCCTTGTCATTCCTTCTCTTGATCCTTTCTCCTCTAATGCCATTTCATTGTCTGTTGGCCATTTTATTTTATTTTAATTTCTGCTTTGAAATGTATGTTTCATCTGGAATTTTTGCTTTGGCTCCCTGCTAACTCTATTTGGGCAATTATTTAAGGCAAGACACTTGGTTGTGGGAGGTCTCTTGTTGTGTTGACCCTAGGACAGCAGGATCATGTTGTCCTGTGGCCCCAGCGTAGCCTTTGGGGTTCACTGTTGGCCTCAGCTAGATGCTCTGGGGTTTTCGACGTTGGTGTGGGGATACTTGTTGGCTGACACTCGACTGCTCTGGGTTTCTGGCATTTGGGATTGTAGGCCACCCCTAGACGCTCCAGAGCTTTTGGCACTGGCATTCCCTCTAGGATTGTGGGTTAGAGGCTACCCTAGGGGAATCTTGGCCTTGCCTTTTCTTGTTTCGTACCAAGAGTTATTTCCTGAAACCACCTTTTCTTATTGTCACTTTATCTACACTTTTTCTTCTATGCTTTGTTTTGTCATATTTTGTTTGCCAGGACTTTTTTAATGCCTTGCTACCTTGACTTATTCCTTCTCTGCAGGACATGGGAATCTGAAAGGGGACGACAGCAAAGGTCCAGCTTCTTCTCCTGTTGCTAAACTTAGAAAAATGCCTGTGCCCAGTTGAAATCCTTGCTAGACACGGGGACAATCATGAGCATCCCAGAACACTTACAGCTAGGGTGTCTTTTATGTTGGCCAGTGTTTAATGTTTTTCGGCTAGTTCTAGCCCAAGAACAATTGGCATAAAGCTGTGGTTAGACCTGCAGATTTCTGAGCATTGGTCTTGGTAAAGGTCTGGTGGTGTAGACATTAAGGTTGCTTGGTTTAAATGTTCTGGAATTGCATCTGTTTCAGGTGACAGTAGGACTCATGAACGTAAAACATCTTCTGATGAAATTAGTATATAAATTGATATTTCTATAGGGAAGACTACTCAATTGTCAATTTCACCATAGCTCATAGTAATCATAACTCTCCTGGCTTTAGATCTGTTGAGTATATAAGAATTAAAATTTAAGTCTTCATAATCTGCATATTCATAGCATCAATATCATCAGTGTCCTATAGTTTTGGTGGTAAGCAAAGGGCTATTAATTTCGTCTTTGATGTATAGAATATGTAATAGATGAAGTTCAACTTAAAGAAATTCATTTTCTATTGCAAGACCATTTGGGTCCAATACAAAAATTAGAAAATCAAGAGATTTGGTCTAAACATGGCTCTATACATTATAATGCTATTTCACAATTGGACTTACTGTGTAAAAAAGAAGAAAAACGGGAGGAGGTCCCTTATGTACAGGCTTTTATGGCCCTTTACTGGCTCTTGTTACTTCCAGGCACCAGGAAGGCACATCTAAGGGAACCCCTCCTAGCTGCTCCCCCTAGAGGGCCTGTGCCCTCCTTGGAGACTCCTCAGTTCCCCAGTTCTGACCTGAGGGGGGTTCAGCCAGTGCAGGATTCCACCCAGGGTCATCAGGCCCCCATCCCCCTTATACAACCAGCCCCAGCCTATACCCCCGACTGCTGAGGAAGCAAGCCCAACAGGCACCCCCAGAGGATTCCACCCAGGGTCATCAGGCCCCCATCCCCCTTATACAACCAGCCCCAGCCTATACCCCCGACTGCTGAGGAAGCAAGCCCAACAGGCACCCCCAGAGGATTCCACCCAGGGTCATCAGGCCCCCATTCCCCTTATACAACCAGCCCCAGCCTATACCCCCGACTGCTGAGGAGGCAAGCCCAACAGGCACCCCCAGAAGCGGGGCCCCATATTAGCCCTTAAAGTCAAACTTGTGTCTGTGGCGAGAGGCAGCTGATGGAAATGGGGACAGCTGATGGAAATGGGGGCAGCTGATGGAAATGGGGGCAGTTGAAGGGCAGGCGCCATTTTCTATGTCTGACGTGGCTCCGTGCAAGGAGGCACGTGGCCGGTTTTCAGATAATCTGGGGTTTTATGGAAGAATCTAAGTATACGAGGTCTGACGTGGCTTCGTGCAAGGAGGCACGTGGCCGGTTTTCAGATAATCTGGGGTTTTATGGAAGAATCTAAGTCTACGAGGTCTGACGTGGCTTCGTGCAAGGAGGCACGTGGCCGGTTTTCAGATAATCTGGGGTTTTATGGAAGAATCTAAGTCTACGAGGTCTGATGTGGCTCCGTGCAACGAGGCACGTGGCCGGTTTTCAGATAATCTGGGGTTTTTGGAAGAATCTAAGTCTACCATGTTCTTTCACTTGTCATGACTTGTAAGCACTGTTGCTCACTTGCTGTGCTGTGAGGGAGAAGCAGAGGGAAAAGTGTGAGATTAAGCCAGTCAGTTATGACAAGGTTAGAAAAATAACTCAGGGAAGGATGAAAATCGCACTCTGTTTCAAGAAAGTTTGGTTGAGGCACTTGGGAAACGTAATGACGCAGATCACGAACACCCAGAAAGCCCTGGGTATACATTTTATCCCTGAATCTGCCTCCAACGTGAGAAGGAAGCTACAGAAAGCAGAAATGGGACCTGAAACCCTGTGAGCCAACTCCTGAATATGCCCTTTAAAGTTTGCAACAATAGGAACAGGGCAAAAGGGGTAGAATTAAAAGCAAGATAAATAGCCAAAATGTGCAATTGCTAACAGTTGCTGTCAGTGCCTTGCCCCTCAGCCTTACCTGTCCTGAGAGAGTGTCGTGAGATTGGCATCTGACATGCCCAGACAAGAGCTCTTGACTTGCTGGCCCCTGGGTCAAAATCAGTGTGCCTACCATAAGCCAAAGGGCCTTTGGCAATGAGAATGTCCTAACCTTCCCTGGTGAGAAAGAAAAAAGCTGCCTGCCAATACTAGAGCTAACCTTCTTAGGCTAGTCCCAGCGAGGTGCTTTTGTTGTTGTCGTCGTTTTTTTTTTTTGTTTTCTGTTTTGTTTTGTTTTGTTTTTTTGAGAGGGAGTCTCGCTCTGTCATCCAGCCTGGAGTACAGTGGTGTGATCTTGGCTCACTGCAACCTCCGTCTCCTGGGTTCAAGCAATTCTCCTGCCTCAGCCTCCCGAGTAGCTGGGACTACAGGTGTGCGCTACCACACCCAACTAATTTTTTTATTTTTAGTAGAGACAGGGTTTCACCGTGTTAACCAAGATGGTCTCAATCTCCTGACCCCAACGAGGCGTTTTGCTCAAGTAAGTGTACTGGGGGCCTTGGACCCTTGGCCTGGTGGATGGCTTCCTGCAGGCAGGCAAGTGGCCACTTAAACGTTTTTCTTTGGTGTGTCTGCTGCTGGGTGAGCTCTCTGGTGGCTCAGGGACTGCAAGGTCTCACGTTGAGCCATGTGGTTCACCCCCTCCTTTCTGCAGAATCTTTCTCCACTTTCGCCTGTCTTTCATACTTACCAGGGAAAATAAAATGTGGTCAGGTAAACAGGTCCCAATTTTATAAATAATTTGGATCCAGCTGTCTTGCATGGGTCACGTCATTTGTGTGATGTGTGTTGTGTCTAGCATGCTATCAAATTGGCTTATAAATAAAAGAGTGCTCATAAATTAAACAAGTCAGTCTAAATATGTTAGTTTGAAGGGAATGTTGTATCTTCTAAAATTTAACTTGAAAATTTTTATCTAGGTAAACCACTGATGTTCATAGGTTTTGGAATGGTTAAAATGGCTTTAAGTAGTGAGCTTTTGTATGGCTTAAAAATCTTGAAATTGTAGAATGTGTCTCATCTACAGAATGCTAATGTCTGTTGGGCAGTTCAGGATTTCTTGCTTCCTACATGTATATAAAATGTGCCAGGGAAGATATATTCTTTATTGGGAAAAAATAACTTTTGTCCAGAAAGTATTAAATGAGAGGTTCAGAATGTGAGGGAACCAGCGAGTAGAAAAGAGAGAAGTGGGGAGAGTTATTGATGGAAGCTATATCTATATCTATCTATTTATATTATTTATTTATTTATTTATTTATTTATTTATTTGCAGGAGGGATATGAAGAGTGACTTACAGGTGCCCACCACCACGCCTGGCTAATTTTTGTATTTTTAGTAGAGACGGGGTTTTACCATATTGGCCAGGCTGGTCTTGAACTCCTGACCTTGTGATCCACCTGCCTCGGCCTCCTAAAGTGCTGGGATTACAGGCATGAGCCACCGCGCCCCGCTGATTAAAGAAAAATTGTTTGTGGTAGACTTTCTAGGGAATGGTCTATGTATTGGAACTGGGTTTTCTTAAGGTATTGATTTATCAAGTTATGAGAATTGTTGCTTTTAAAGCTCCAACCAGCTTCTTTCAAAACTTCTTTGGGCTAAGTGCAGTGGCTCACACCTGTAAATCCCAGCACTTTGGGAGGCCAAGGCAGGTGGATCACTTGAGCCTAGGAGTTCATGACCAGCCTGGGCAACATGGCAAAACCCCATCTCTACAAAAAATACATTTAAAAAAAACAGTGTAGTCTGGGCGGGGTGGTGTGTGTCTGTAGTCCCAGCTACTTGGGAGGCTGAGGTGGGAAGATCACTTGAGGCCAGGAAGTCAAGGCTGCAGTGAGCTGTGATCATACCACTGCACTCCAGCCTGGGCAGCAGAGCGAAACCCTGTCTCACAAAACAGAAGCAAAAACTTCTTGGGTTGGTGTCCCAGAGGTTCAGCTGTTGTGTGTCTCTTCTGTCAGCTCTTTCTCCCCTTGAAAAGGTCTGGGATGGCTCTTTCCTTTAGCTTCTTCGTCAGCTCCTGTAATGTTTTCTCTTCCAGTTCTAACTGATGTCATGGCCTGATGCTAAAGTGTTTCATCTTAGAGGTCTGTGGGAGCAATGTTTTCCCCGGTACAGCTTGATGCTATGTTCCTGGATTTTCTTGATTTATAACTTTATTTTTGGCTTTTAGTTTTTGACTCTTATTGCTCTAAAGGGTTTTGAGGACTAATGCATGCCTGCCCCCCTCTATTCTTGTCTGGCCTAGAATGTTCTATTGGCTAGAAGTCTTTTGACTCTAAGTCCTTTGGCCAAAGGAAATCCCCTTCCCACTCCCCCCACCAAAAAAAAAAAAAAAAAACACGCTAAAAAGCTAATTCAGGCCATGACAGGAAACAGGGGTTGGACACGTCTCACTATGCCCCGCTGCCTGGAATTTAGGCCAGGCACAAAGGCCCTTCAAAAATTATAAGAAGGCCAGGAGCAGTGGCTCACGCCTGTAATCTTAGCACTCTGGGAAGCTGAGACAGGCGGATCACCTGAGGTCAGGAGTTGGAGACTAGCCTGGCCAACATGGTGAAACCCTATCTCTACAAAAAATACAAAAATTAGCTGGGCATGATGGCGGCTAATGATGGCAAATAGCTCCCTGTTCAGTCAGAAAACTTGGTCTTATTAAAACCTTAAAAAGGAGGATTCCCCCAAGGATCAATTACAACCAAAATAAAAGGTCCTATGTGGGGCATTGTTAAGTGTTCCCTCTGCTGTTAAACTTTAGGAAGTCACTCGCTGGGTGCACTTAACCTGCGTCTTCTGCGTCCCTGCAGGCATGAGAGGAGGGCACCATGCCCTTCACCTGTGAGCCCCTGGAAGGTGTAAAGCTGTTGTTTTGCAAATACACACAACTCACACGGCGAGGAGCACGTGCAGTCATCAGCCGTACGGATTCTTCTCGCCTGGCTTTGACCTTTCTCAGGACCTTTACTATCTTATCATTACTAACTTTTGGCTCCCTTATTGGATTTTGGGTTTCTTCCCACACAACCTTCGTTTCCCCCATGATCAGACCAACTTGTAAGGCAGCCTCACCCATTTTCTGCCCCCTCTTCCTTTGATGCAAGAAAGATGAGCCCTAAAATTGGGGTTTAGCCAGGAGGGTTCTTGGCTTCACCCAGGAAAGAGTTCGAGGGCAAGCCGGCGGTGTTAGCTGCTCCCTGTGGAGCGGGGCTGACTCACAGGCAGTGCGTCCTGAGTCCACAGCGTATGGGCTGTTGGCAACTGCGTGGGCTGTTGGAAAGGCAAAGGACCTTTCCCAGGACCTCTAATAACCATCTTATCATTACTAACTTTTGGCTCATAGCAAAGCTCGAGTCCTGCTGACTGCAGCAATTCCCCAGAAAGACAACGCTGGCACACGCTTCAACCCATCCTATCCTCTGACCTGGAGAAGGAAAGCACCCGGCCTCAGGAGCCCTTAGGTCGGGCACCAGAGATTTTCCCTCCTCCAACGTTACGCAGGGCCTATGCCCACGAACGCAGCAGGAACAGTTCTAGAAGACAGACCCTGCCCTTCTGCACCCCCTTAAGATTAAGGCGAAGGATCTCATCTCTGAGGGCGCGGATAAGGTAGGAAGATGGCAGGACTTGTTTTCTGGTCACAGCCCCGCTGACCAAAACAGGATCTGGTCTGGATGGGATGAAGTGGAGACAGGAATCAGGGGATGGCGAGAAAGGTAATCCCTGGCTGCCATCATTGCTCACGGCATAAGACCCTCCCACCGGTGCCATGATAGTTTGCAAATGCCATGCAATGACCTGGAAGTTACCACCTTTTTCCATGACAATGACCCAGAAGTTGTCACTCCTTTCCTAGACAATTCTAAGTAACCCATCCCTCAATTTGCATTGATCCCTGCTTAATCTGCACCTAAAAGAAGTGGGTATAAATACGGTTGCGACAGCCCAAAGGCTGTGGATTCACTGCCTGTGAGTCAGCCCCGCTCCACAGGGAGCAGCTAACACCACCGGCTCACCCTCCAAGTCTTTCCTGGGTCAAGTCAAGAACCCTCCCAGCAAAACTCCCATTTTAGGGCCCATTTTTCCTGCATCGAAGGACGAAGGGGCAGAAAAAGGGGGAGGCTGCCTTACCATTCGTCTGATCACAGGGAAATGAAGGTTGGGTGGGAAGAAACCTAAAGTCTAACAAAGCAGTTATCTGTACGGCAGCTAGCCCTCTCCGAAGGAATCCCGCTTGGTGGTTTTGGCTTCCGAGCGAGTACGTCTTCCGCGTCTGCAGAATGCCATCCTCGCATTGGAAGGAAGAAGGTGAACTCAGAGGTGGAGACATGAGCTGGATGGTGACGTGGGTCTCCCGTGGCTGCCAAAACAGGGTGCTGCACACTGCATGGCTTGGGACAACAGGCACCTGCTCGCTCTCTGTCTCCAATGCCAGGGTCTGACAGTGAGGTGTGGGCAGAGTGGGCTCCTCCCACGCCCTTCTCCCACACAGTGGCTGCTGGCGGCCCTGGGTGCACCCTGGCTGGTGGCGGCATCCCTTCAGTCTGCTGCCTCTGGGCATGGGGCTCTTGCTCTGTGCTGGTCTGTCTCTACTCACAGGCAGTGTGCCCTGAGTCCACAGCGTATGGGCACAGTGTATGATGTCATAATCCTATGACATCAGCCATAGGATTTAGGGCTGGCCCTAATCCAGAATGACTTCACTTTAACTCACTGCGCCTGCGAAGAACCTGTTTCCAAACAAGTTCACGTTCTGGAGTTCTCGGTGAACAGGTGTTTGGAGGGCACTGTTTGCCACAGGACAACTACGTATCACAGTGCTGGTGATGTGACCACACAAATGAAATACGGTTGCCAACAGCCGTGACTTTTTTTTTTTTTTTTTTTGAGTCAGAGTCTCACTCTGTTGCCCAGGCTGGAGTGCAGTGACGTGGTCTCGGCTCACTGCAACCTCCACCTCCTGGGTTCCAGCAATTCTCCTGTTTCAACCTCCCAAGTAGCTGGGATACAGATGTGAGCCACCACGCCTGGATAATTTCTGCATTTTTAGTAGAGACGGAGTTTCACCATGTTGATCAGGCTGGTCTTGAACTCCTGACCTCAGGTGATCTTCCTACCTCGGCCTCCCAAAGTGCTGGGATTACAGGCGTGAACCACCACGCCCGGCCTTCAGGTGACTTGTAAGCATAGCATTCACACTGTTTATACTTAGAAGGATATTCTCTGAGGACAAAAGATCATCTTTTGTTTTCATTTTTAATTTCTAAATACTCGTTTTGAAATGATTTCAGAGTTATGAAAAAAGTTACAAAAAACAAAAACAGTGCAAAGAATTCCAGCATATCCTGTAAGCAGTTTCCGTAGAGGTTATCTCATATAGAACCATGGTGCAAGGTTCAAAATCAGGAAATTAACACCAATGCAATACTATTTTTAAAAAATTCTTTTAAATGCAATACTATTAACTAACGTACAGGCCCCATCCCAGTGTCTTTCTGGCCCACGGCCCAGTCCAGGACCACACATTGCATTTGCTTGTCATTCTCCGTGGCTGCCTCCCAGTGGGGACAGCTTGGGGAGTGTGGTCATTGTCCAGCACACAGCTGCTTCTCACGGCTGCATTGAGGGCACATCCTCTGGGCAGGACCCACAGAAGCTATGCCAGGCTGACCTCAGGGCGTCTCATCAGGAGATCTATGATGTGGGCCTGTCCTTTACTGGTGTGTTAAGCTTGGTTGCTGGGATCAGGGGCGTCTGCCAGGCCTCTCCGCCGCCAATCTGCGTTTTCCCTTTAATTATCTCGTGGGGAGATAGTTTGAGGCCAAGAAATATCCCATTTCTCATCTTAATTTTGCCTACTAATCATAACATCTCTCGATGGTTCCTGTGTTGTTCGCAAAATGGTAGTTCTCTGTTGCCACCATCGCTTCTACATTTATTAACTGCAATTCGGAGGGGACAAGCATTTCACCCTCTCTTTCCGCTTATTTAGCTATTATTTATCTATGCAATTATGTATGGACTTGTGGGCATTTAGCCTTATAAGATGGGTTATGAGCTATTACTATAATTTTCTTTTTTGAGACAGGGTCTCGCTCTGTCACCCAGACTGGAATGCAGTGGCATGATCTCAGCTCACTGCAACCTCTGTCTCCCGGGTTCAAATGATCCTTCCACCTCAGCCTGCTGAGTGGCTGGGACCACAGGCACGCACCACCATGCTCAGCTAATTTTTTATTTTCTGTAGAGGCAGGGTTTCACCATGTTGTCCAGGCTGGTCTAGAACTCCGGGACTCAAGCAATCTGCCCGCCTCAGCCTCCCAAAGTGCTTGGATCACAGGCATGTGCCACTGCGCCTGGCCCATTGCTATACTTAAGTATTGTTTTGCTCTGATTGTCCCAGGTTTGGCTCTGGAGCCATTTAGATTGGTCCTCTGTCCTTTTGACACCTCGCTGCCCTTTGGGCGCTCTGCCTTACTTTGTGCGACCACAGGTGCTCCAGGTTCACCCGGGACCCTCCCTGCCTCGGTGCTGGGGGCCCCAGTGCCTGGCCCTGGAGAGGGATATTAGTGCCCGAGATCCGGCTCTGGGAGTGCCTGTGGCTGTGGGGTGTCCCTGCTCTGAGGTCCCCCAGTGGACACAGCTAAAACCTCGCTGAGAACACACGGGCCCATGTCAGGCTCACACCTGTCTACCCAGCTGTCTACTGATATTTCTGTGCTGAAACTACAAGGTCCAACTGCTGCCTCTCCCCCCAGCTTCTCACGCTCCTTACTCGTAGCTCCCTTCTCCCGCAGCGAGACTTGCCACCCACAGCGTGGCCACGGGGAGGTGACCTGAGTGGCCACATGGGGCTTCCTGCTCAGAGGGTTTAAGACTCTGCTGTCGCCATCCTGAAGTTCTTAATGATCTTTGAGCAAGGGCCCCACAATCTCGTTTTGTGCCGGGTCCCGTAAATTACATATCTGGCTCTAATTACCCACAATGTGCTTGCTCACTCAGTTCTGGAGCACACACAGTAATTCCATAATTGGTAACTCAGGTTGCTGTGCAAGACGGCTTCACAAACTAGGGCACGGTGTCTGCACACCGTTCTTTTTGTCTTACAGCCCATGATCAAAATACTGTCTTCCAAAGCGTGTGGTAGGTTTTCTTTTCCCCACTTCCTTTGATGTTCATTCGTTACTGCTTGTATTCCATTTTGGCGACATGCCCCCATCCTGGTTGATGTTAATCACCTATTTACTTTGGAGGGTGTGTGGTATATTTCTGTGGTCCTGGAAGGAACACAAAAGCTGCAGCCTCCACAATAGCCAAGCCCACCAGCGCCTGCACTTTTAAGGACCAGGAGGGAAGGTCCTGTCTCCCTGTTCCCTCCACTGACTCCCCCACCTATCTGAGCCCCCACTTCTCCTGCAAAGTGGAGACTCCCTGGGGAGGCAGAGGAGCAGGGTGGCAGGACTGCAGGGGGTGAGGGGCTCCTGCCACCCCATGGCTGGGTGCCACTGGCTGGCCATGCACACACTGGGTAAGCTTGCCCTGGGCACTGGCGTGGGGACCAGGCATCCCTCCATCTCACCTGGCCAGCCCAGCACAGGAGGAGGGCTGAGACTCTGAGAAGGGTACAGGGCAGAGAGAGCGGGAAACAGCGGGGCTCAGGCTTGGGGTGGGAGCCCAGGTGCTCAGGAGATGGAGTGCAGGCTCTCTGTGGGCACCTGTGGACAGGAATGGGAGGGGACTAAGGAGTGTGTTGTACTTTATCTGTACCTGGCTAAGCAAGATCAGACTGTCCTCTAGCATTAGCTAAACCTCACAGTGGAGGCAGTGGCTTCACATCGCTCCCAAGAGGAAACCACACAGAAAGCTGGGGGAGAAATGCCCTTACCGGCTTCCCCAGAACCACACGGGGCGGCTGCCTGCAGCCTCTTAGGGGCTGAATGCAACCACAATGCAGGCACCAGCCCTCGAGGGCAGGCCCATGGAGGGACGCTGCTCCCCGCTCTGCCCGCACACCTCTCCTGGAGCGGCCATGAAACATCAGCTTCTGATGTGGAGTCATGGCCATTGGCAACATCAGCACATTTTCATGGTCCTTATTTCATTTTTAGCTCATCCTTTAGAAACTCACATTTTGGGGTAGTTTCACAATATCCCAGGATGCATTAGTAGTTTCTGTGGCCTAAGCGTTGGCGAACCCCAAAATTCATAGGTTGGAACCTAATACCCAATGTGATAGTGTTAATAGGTAGGACCTTTGGGAGGTGAGTAGATCACCAGGGCTGTGCTCTCACGAATGGCATGAGTGCCCGGGTAGAAGAGGCTCCAGGGAGCTCCCTCACTCTGTCCACCATGAGCCTTGTCAAGAGGCGCCATCTTGGAAGCAGAGGGCAGACTCGTGAGACGCCACATCCGCCAGAACCCTGGTCTTGGATTTGCAGCCTCCAGAACTGTGAGCAGTAAATGTCTGTTGTTGACAAGTGGCCCGGGCTCAGGCATGTTGCCACAGCAGCCAGAACGGACTCTAGCAGCAGAGCAGCCAGGGCTGCACGTGGTGCATGAACATGCCCGCCACCCTCCTACTCCTGGGGCAGGTAAGGGCTGCGCAGCCCTCTGCATCCAGCTTCCAGGCTGTTCCATGCGCCTGTGCCCCTAATTGCTGTGTTCTCCGGCTCAAAGATCACACGGATTTTGCCTTCAGCCCACTCTCATTTTCCCCCAGATTTCACTAAGTGATTTTGCAAAGTGATGGCTGTGCTTCCCCCTGCGCTTCTCTCCGGCTGGTTTCTATTCCGGGTCCACTGGCAGGGCCAGAAAGAACCGTAGGATTGAACCTGAGGCTCCTGTTCCCCATCAGGCATGTGCACACCTACACCCACCTGTGCATACCCCACCCCCACACACACCTGCACACAGTCGCACACCCACCTGGGCACACGTGTACACACATCCATACACGCACCCCTGCATGCACACCCATACACAGGCGCACACACCCACACATGTGCATGTGCCCATACACATACACACACACACCCATGCACACACCCGCCTGTGCACACCCCACACCCATGCATGCCTGCACACACCCAAACACATGCACACACAGGCACACCCCCTCCACACACGTGCCATGCACACCTCACACCCATGTATACCTGCACATGCTTGCACACTCACCTGTGCACACAATCATACATGCATGCACACCCCACACACAGACCCACACACCTGTGCACACGCCCATACACATCATTCCCACACCCACATGTGCACACACTGTACATACCTGCACACACACCCACATATGCACATGGTCAACATCCACCCACTCAGGCACTCCTACATGCACAAACGCGCACATGCACACAGACATGGCCACTTTCATGGGCACAGACTCACACACTCCCACATATACACACATGCCCACCTAAACCACTCACTTGACCAGATAGCAGTGTTTTTCAACCACAGCACAGAGACTGGGGATGCATAGGACATCATGTAGCCACGCTGGCCTCTGCCCATCGGATAGAGCACCTCTCCCTCCCATAGTGGCAATCAGAAGTGCCTCCAGGTATTGCTACACGTCTCCAGTGGGGCAGGGGTTCCTCCAGCTGAGAACCTGGGGGACAGTATGGTGGTTGCCAGCTGGCACCCCGGGAGGGCACGCCCGCCTGCTGCATGACCTGGCGAGTCAGGGTGTCTCCTCGCCTCTGACAGCCTGGGAGATGGTGGGGCCTGTGCAAGGGTCATGCCAAGGCTTAGATGTGAAACCCCACGTGGGGCGTGCACACAGGAAGTGCTCAACCTGTGTTCGAGGACGTGGGGAGGCAGGCCCTCCTCACCCCTCCAGGCACTGACAGGGGCCACTGACCAGGAGGAGAAGGTGGTGGTGCTGCCCTCACACAGACGCAGTTGTGGGCGGCAGGCGCCAGGGCTGCCGGGCACAGGCATCGTCTTAGGGAGGATGGGCCCCCGGGCTCACATGCTGCGATCCAGAGCTCAGGGGCTGGCACTTCTGCCTGCTGTCTGGGGACTTGGGGAAGCCCCAGAGGAGAAGGCCGTGACCCCTAGTCTCTCCCTGCACAGCCCCTGCCTCCACCCCTGAGAGGCCTCATCACCAACCACTGAGCTGCCCTGGGGGAGACCCTCCTTGGCTGTTTCCTGAGGCCTGTTTTCTTGTTTCTTTTTTAAGAGGGTGGTCCCAGCTCCTTGCCTCGGCCTCCCGAGGTGCTGGGACTGCAGGTGCATTGCTGTGCCCAGTTCCTGGGGCTCCTAAAAATACAGACACAGCGGTGACAGGGGCATCACATGGCGACAAGGGCAAGGTACAGAAACAGGGAAGGGGGAAAAGCCTGGCCCAGCCTTGAGGACGCACTGCTGTGGGCTCTGACGGCTGAATTAAGGACACAGCTGTCTGCTCCTCCTGTCCTGCCCACCCCACCACCCCGGCACCCCTGACGCACCACATCTGCTCGTTTCTTTACTGTCAGTCTCCACCACCCTCCCCACCCCGAAAACAGGCTTCTGTGAGAGGGATTTGGGGCTCCCGCGCAATTGCTGGGGGGCCTCCTTTGATTTCCACCGCACCGGGCATGAACGCCACCACCAGAAGCTCAGCTTTTCAGGAGAACGCCTGGTCCTGAAGCTTTCTAGGCATTTCAGTAGCCAAACCCTCTTGATCGTGTGGTTCCAGAAAAAGTCAGTGTGGCACCCACTTCCCCATGCTGCAGCCCCCGTGGTCCCGGGAAGAGGGCTGGTTCCGCAGAGCTGAGGAGGGAAGTGGTCTCCGGGAGTAGCAGGGAGGCCTCGGAGGGAGGCGGTGGGAGCAGGCTCTGCTCTTAGGAAGTGCCCTGCGAGTGGCTCCCGACGGACCCAAGAGGCACTCTGGGGGACGAGTTATGGCTCTGAGCTGCCCGTGCCAGGCAGGGAGGCTGTGTTCTCATGCGTTCACCCCTCAGTCCCTGGGTATGGGCCTCCCAGGATGTACCCACAGCATCCGGGTCATGCAGAGGCCTGGGAAAGCCTGTTAAGGCTGGAGGGGTGGGGGCACACTCTGGTGTGTTGGGGCACCTGTGTCGTGGGCACGGCTCCCCGTTTAGGGAAGGCATTGTGGTGATCACGCACTACCAGTAAGTATTTCAGAGCCCAAAACGTGAAAACAAATGGAAGAAGTTCCATGTCATAGTGAATCTTGGCTGTGTGCAGTGGCTCACCTGTAATCCCAGCACTTTGGGAGGCTGAGGCAGGCGAATCACTTGAGGTCAGGAGTTTGAGACCATCCTGGCCAACATGGTGAAACACTGTCTTTACTAAAAATACAAAAATTAGCCGGGCGTAGTAGCAGGCGCCTGTAATCCCAGCTACTCGGGAGGCTGAGGCAGGAGAATCGCTTGATCCCGGGAGGTTGCAGTGAGCCGAGATCGCGCCATTGCACTCCAGCCTGGGCGACGGGGTGAGACTCTGTCTCAAAACAAACAAACAAACACAAAACAGTGAATGTTTTTATTACAAATAATAAACGTTCGCTTTTACATACCATACCTCATTTCCCCAGGGGTTTCTGAGGCCCCCTCCCTGCCCACCCTCCTTCATTCTCTCTGCAGTGTTTGAGGCATGTTTTGTGCCAGGCCCCTCCCAGGGCTGCTAACAAGAAAACATAAAATAAAAATGGCAGAGAAGCGAGTGCCTCCCGCGTATGGCAATGCCAGTCACGAGCCAAACGGCTGAACGCGGCCCATGTCTCCTCCCTCTGGGCGTCCGGGGTCCCCTGCTCAGGCCTCAGCAGTGCAGCCTGCATGTCAGACCGCTACCGTCTCACTCAAGGCTCCCGTGGGCCAGGGTCCACCTGGACTCCACTCCTCGGGATATTGGCAGGATCCCAGGCCCTGCGGCTGTGAACTCGGGACTTGACTTCTTTGCTGGCCAGAGCTGCATGAGCTTCCAGAGGCCACCTGTTGTTCCTGTCACCTGGGGCTCCCCAGCCCGGCCATGGGCTTCCTCAGAGCCACAGGGGAGGGACAGGCTCTAGAGAAATGAGCGTTGCAGTCCCGCCTAACACAATCACGTTCCTCCACTCCCCTTTGTTGTGTTCTGTGGGTTAGAAGGTGGTTATCACCGGGACACCAAACAAGGTGTCACCAACAAGAGGTGGGGGGCCTTGGGAGTCTGGCTGCCACACAGGAAATGACAGCTCCACTCTGTCACTGAACCTGAGCTCAGCAGTAGCCTTGAGTGTCCTGGCAACTACGTGGGAAAGGGACTCTGCTCAGAACACACATGCGGGAGCAGAACACACTCCTGCTCTCCAGCCCAGCACCGAGCCCATCACAGGGGCAGGTGTCCTGGGCCTCTGGTCTCAAGGGCATCATTTCTGTGCAGGCAACAGTCACTGGACTGTCCTTTCACACCCTCTGGACACACAGGCAACACAAGTGGTTCCCAGAAGCCTCTGTGTCCTGTCAGGAGGTAACAGGTGGGGGTGGCTGTCCTCTGTGTCCCATCAGGTGGTGATAAGCAGGGGTGGCTGTCCCCTGTGTCCTGTGACATAGTGACAAGTGGGGATGACTGTCCCCTGTGTCCTCCCAGGTGGTGACAGGTGGGGGTGGCTGTCCCCTGTGTCCTCCCAGGTGGTGACAGGTGGGGTGACTGTCCCCTGTGTCCTCCCAGGTGGTGACAGGTGGGGGTGGCTGTCCCCTCTGTCCTCCCAGGTGGTGACAGGTGGGGGTTGCTGTCCCCCTGTGTCCTCTTATGTGGTGACAGGTATGGGTGGCTTTCTTCTGTGTCCTCCCAGGTGGTGGCAGGTGGGGTTGAGTGTCCCATGTCCCATCAGGTGGTGACAGGTATAGGCGACTGTCCCTCTGTTGTCCTCCCAGGTGGTGACAGGTAGGGTGACTGTCCTATGTCCTGTCAGGTGGTGACAGGTTGGGGTGGCTGTCCCCTCTGTCCTCCCAGGTGGTGACAGGTGGGGTGACTGTCCCCTGTGTCCTGTCAGGTGGTGACAGGTGGGGGTGGCTGTCCCCTCTGTCCTCCCAGGTGGTGACAGGTGGGGTGACTGTCCCCTGTGTCCTGTCAGGTGGTGACAGGTGGGGTGACTGTCCTGTGTCCTCCCAGGTGGTGACAGGTGGGAGTAGCTTTCCTCTGTATCCTGTCGGGTGGTGGCAGGTGCAGGTGGCTGTCCTCTGTGTCATGACCCCACCTGTGTGATGGCAAGGCCAGGCTCATCTCCAGAATCCTCAGGTCAGCGATCCCCACCGAAGCCTTTTAACATCATGGCAGAATCTGGAAAGTCTGTTTTATTTCATTATCTGAAATACTTTCAAGAGCTGATAACAGTAGCATTAGACTGATAGTTACATGCATCTGGGACATCCTGGCACCGGTGCATAAAGGTCGAAGCCATTTCCATCATTTAACTTGTCCGGTCCTTTCAACAACCTTCTGTGCTGGGCGTGATGACTGCCATCTGCACAGATAACCTTTGCCAAAAAGTGAGGGAACCAGAGGTTCTAACCCAGGGCCCCGGCCCCGAGCTCGCCCTTGCCCTCTCCCATTCACCTGCTCCCTTCACAACCCCGATGCCCGACCCTGAGTGGAAAAAGTACAGGGAGGGTCTGCAGCTGCCCAGCAGTGTCCCAGCAACAGGACCCGGAGCAAACCAGGCCTCGGCATGGGTACGGGATGAACTCAGGGCACTGGTGGTCCGTTGGCTGTTTCTGGGTAACTGACCTACAGGTGATTTCTTTTTCCTCTTCTTTCTAAGCTTTAAAAATTACCATTGCGATATGATAGAACTTTTCAGAATTTTAGATACAGTTTCTCTGTGTGAACAAGGCTTAGAGGATATGAGAATGTTTCTGTAGCTTACAGGTCATAATACTATCTTTGAATACACATATTGAAAAGCCACTTAAATATTAACCTTTGATTCTGAACTAGGATGAGCTTAACGGTGGGGATCTGCAGGGCGTGGCTGGCTGGAGCCCGGGGCTGGCAGCCATGGCTGAGGGCATGTACTCCAAAAGGGGCGTTTCTGTCCCACTAATACTGTGTAAATATGTACGCCATCCAATTTTTAATCAAATAAAATGTTCTGTCTGATGGATCCCTTCATCTGTATGACAAACAGTTTTAAGTAAAGAGGATCTCAGCTTGCAGAATAAGTAAAATTGTTTAAATTCTAGATGAATGTGTTCAGTGCTTGATGGGCTAATGCTGGCTGGATTTGTGAAGGTCAGTCATATACATGGAAATTCTTCTGCATTCACCTTAGGAGAGCGATATTTTTAGGCAAATAGAGCTTGCGATGTTTTCTTTCCATGCCACCTGCCCTCTTGGTGTCTGGCCCTGCATCCTCAGAGGACTGTGGTGGGCTGGTGTCCTTGGAGAGGAGGCCTCTCCAGGACCACCAAGAGGGGGCTGTGGCCTAGGGTGAGCTCTTCTAGTGGCATGAGGGCCACCCTTTATTCATGTAAGCATTGTGAGGTGGGAAGGGAGGCCAGGCAGGGGAAGGGTAGAAGAACGCCTGTTGCTTGGGTTGGACACTCGATGAACTTTCACCGCTGGACATAGTGTGAACATCGGAGAGGCACGTTCAGCTATCACGTTCCACTCTCCCATTCCCCGGATCTCGAATTCAAGCCTGTGTAAGCAAAGGTTCTGTGCTGCCAGGCTGGGCCTTTGCCCGGGGAAGGCACAAGAGAGTGAACGCAGGGCCAGCCGCTGGGCCTGGTGACTGGGCTGCTCAGCAGTGCCCACAGGGCGTTCCTTGGGGTGTGGCCTGGGCCGGGGCAGTAGGCTCCCTTGGACAGGGCTGTGTCTGGCTCACATGAAGCTGCCCTCATGGAACGGAGTGCAGTGGGGTGTTTGTGGTCCTGCTGCCGTTGGCTGGGCACAGCCATCCCTGCCAGCTCCCCCGACCTGTGCCCTGGGCCCTGCTGCACCTGGATGGGTGGGGCTCTGGGGCTGGCGGGGGAGTGAGGCCACCAGTCTCCTCTGCTGTGGCTGGTGTGGGGGCCAGTGGGGCGCAGAGCTGCTCACCCGGCTGACTCCCCCTTGTGCCCTGCTGGCCTCTGAGCCGCTTCTCTGGGGCCTCTGTGAGCGCCGTGGCCGTGAGGACCAAGTCTCTGCCCAGCCGGGGGGCGCCCCTGCCCCTGCCCTGCTGCAGCCTGGGCCACCAGGAATCCTGACGGATGCGGGGATGCAGCCACTGACACCCAAACACCGGGGCGTTTCACTCAAGTGTAAAAGTCTACACTTCCGGGTTTCTCAAACAAAAGGAAACAAAGGAAAACTTCAGATGCCCTGTCGATGGGCGTGTGTGGCCGCGCTGAGCTGCTCTTCAAAGCCGGCAGCATCTGTCTGGCCTGTGCTCTGCCCGCTGCCCACAGGTCCTGTCCTCTAGCTTGCCCTGTCCTCCCTGGCCGGCTGCGCTGGTGTCTGTGACCCTCGGTCCTCTCTGTGGAAGTGCAGGGCAGCACCTTAAAGGCTGAGCGCGTCCCACACGGTGGGGCTGGAGCTCGGCACCTGCGGTTCACCCCAAACACCGCCCTCCCGGTGTGCACAGCCGCTGCTGCCCCTGCTGCACCCCGACACGTGGGGAGCTGGTCTGAGCCTGCCGCACCTGCTCCCCTGTGATCTCCCTCTGCCACCCCCATCTCGGGCTCCATGCCCCTTCCTTCAGTCCTCCCTGCCCGGGGCTGCTCTCCCGAACTCAGCAGAGCAAGGCTGGCCAGGAGTAAGGACAGGGGCGACCACAGGTCCCAGAAATCCTGAATCCCGGAAACCCCTCAGTCCGGGCAGACTGGAATGGCCGACCACCCTGCCTAGGGGAGGGCCCTCCAAAGTCTTTGACCCTGAGCTAAGCTCTCTGCTTCTCTGAGTCTCTTTCTGTCTCTCTCCCCCTCTCTCTGTCTGAATATCTGCCTGCCTCTCCCACACACACCTGAGACACAGGTCTCACAGAACAGCCCTTGGCCCTCTCTGCCAGGAGGGTGGTTCTCGGAGGTTCCTGTCCTCTGTGGGGATGCTGACAACTGTGGGTCATGGCTGGTGCCACGGTTCTCACTCTTGGCTGCACAGAGCAGCTAGGGGCTGCAGGTCAGGCCCTGCCTAGCTCCGCATGGCCCTGGTTCACTTAAGTGACAGGCTGGGGTGAGGGGAGGAGAAGGCCAGGGTGTGACCATCGGTTTCATTTCTGCTTTCCCCCAGCTCCCTGAGTCAGGCACTGGCAGAGTGGCAGCTGGTTTGTAGGACACCCATCTGTCGGTAGGGCATGAGTATCCTCGGCTCTGTCCTGCTGGGAATCATGGGTCCTGGCCGTGGCACCAGGGCTGGCTGCTTGTGACCTGGTGCATCCTCAGGAGAAGGAGAGCAGGTGAGGCACCAGGCAACGTAGGATTTGCTAATGAATTGTGTTTCAAAAAAGGTGGTTTTTTTTCTGTTGTCAGACATCAGGAAACAGGTAGAGGCTGTGACCTTTGAGCCAGTCAAATGAATCTACAGAGATTAAAGGAGGATTGTGGAGTGAAAACCAAAACAAGCCAAACATAGAGGAATCCGTTTACCCTTTCAGCCGCCTATTTCACTGTTGCCGAACCTTTATTAAAATGCTTCTCTCAAAGGAAACATTGTATAGTTTTTTCCGGCTTTAAAAACCCAGGCCGTGTGTCTAAAGGTCACTTGACGAAGAGCACAAATCCGATGGTAAAGTGCAGGGTGTGGAGGGTGGGCCTCCCGCCCAGCACCAAAGCGGGCTCTGGCGGGCTCATCCCTCCCGGGGAACTTGGGTTCTGCACGGACTTAGTGTGAGAAGAAAAGACTTCTTCAGACATTTTGAAGTTAACATATTTCATTTGTACTAAAGAGCTCAACCCTCCTTGGAGAACAAGTGCTAAATGCAGCATCCACACAGCCAGCCCTGTAGGGGAATTTGAGATTGGACCAGAATGGTAGATTTGTACATGTCATCCAGGACCTTCCACCCATCCATCTGCAAATCTATCTATCCCTCCACCCACCCATCCACTCATCCATTCCTCCATCCATCATCCATCCGTCTGTCCATCCATGCATCCATCCATCCATCCATCCACACCTCCATCTATCCATCCACCCAAGCATCCATCTATCCATCCATCCATCCGTCCATCCATCCACACCTCCATCTATCCATCCACCCAAGCATCCATCTATCCATCCGCTCATCCATTCATCTATCTATCCATCCATCCATCCATCCATAACCTACCCACACATCCATTCACCCATCTACCCATCCATCTATCCATCCATCCATCCATCCATCCATCCATCCATCCATCCATGCATCCATCTATCCATCCACCCATGCATCCATGCATCCATCCATCCACACCTCCATCTATCCATCCATCCCTCCATCCATAACCTGCCCACACATCCATTCACCCATCTACCCATCCATCCATCCAACCATCCATCCATCCATCCATCCATCCATCCATCCATCCATCCATCCATCCAAAATCCACTGGTCCATCCATCCATTCATCCATCTATCCATCCATCCATAACCTACTCACCCCCCACATCAACCCATCCACCCACACACCACCTATTCATTCATCCATCCATCACATACCCACCCACCCATCTGTCTATCCATCCATCCATCATCAACCCATCCGCTCATCCATCCGTTCACCTACCCATTCATCTGTCCACCCATCCATCCATCTATTCATCTAGCCATCATCTGCCTGCCCATCCATCCAACTATCCATTTATCCATCCACCCAACTGTAATCAACCATCCATCCACCCAGCCATCTACTCCCTCCCTTTCTCCCTTTCTTCTTTCTTTTGTCCATCCATACATCCAAGTGCCCCTCCCTCACCTGCTCCCTCAGCATCCATACATCCATTAATTTACCCATCCATCCATCCAACTGTCGACTCATCCATTTATTCATCCAACCATCCACCACTCATCCATTAACCCACCTGTGCATTCATCAATCTGCTTATCCCTTTCTCTCTCCCACCCTTTTCTCTCTCTCCTTTCATCCATCCAGCCTTCCATCTATCCATTCATCCCTTATCTATCCACCCGTCTATCCATCCACCTGCCCCTTCACCCACCCATTCATTCATCCATCTGTAAACATATATTAAATGCCACTGTCTTCCATGTACCGGGCCTGTTCAAAACACTGGCTGAAGTGAGTGAGACTAACACAGTTCCTGCTGGGAAAAGAGACAATGAGTCATCTGCCTTCAATATGACACCTGCTGGAGAAGACCTGGGGAGAATGGGGGTTTCAAGGAACACTGGCCAAGGGCCAGAACCCGGAAGCTGGAGTGGGAGCAGACTTCCAGTGGTGATGTCTAGGGGAAGCTGACATGGCATAGGAGCTAGTGGGTTAAGGTTGGAAAGTTCATGGTGAGAACAAAAAGAAGGTAGTTCCAGGTGAGGGAACAAGAGGAAGTACAGGATAGGAAGGAGAGTGAAGCCTGGGAAGGTGTCCTAAGGGCTGGTAGTGTCTCAGATACCCAAACGCCCAGGCAGGATGGACGTGCTTTCTCTAGTGCCCTGGGAACGTCCACCACAAACTGGGTGCTTGAAACAGCAGAAGTTTGTCATCTCACAGCTCTGGAGGCCAGAAGTTTGAAATCACGGTGTTGGCAGTGTTGGTTCCTGTTGAGGCTCTGGGGCAGCATCTGTTCTGTGTGTGTGTCTTCAGCCCCTGGTGACGGCTGGCAGCCCTCAGTGAGCCTTGGTTTGCAGGCGCATCTCTTGATGTCTGCCTCCGTTGTCACACGGCGGTCCTGTCCTGGTCTCTGTTTCACTGTCTGTCCTCCCCTTCCAAGGATACCAGTTGTGTTGGATTTAGGGTCTCAGTGTCTCTCCTCTCCTCTTATAGGGTCCCTGTCATATTGGATTTAGGGCCCACCCTACTCAGATATGACCTCGTCTTGTCTAATTGCATCTGCAACGACCTTATTTTCACATAAGAAGTCAGGACTTCAGCCTTCTCAGGGGATACAATTCAGCTTTTCCCACCACCCCACTAGCCAGTGCTGCAGCTCACGGACCCTTCCTGCCATGAGCGCCCACTCAGTGCTGGCCCTTCCTGTTGTTCCTAGTCTCGGCTTTTATGGCCACTGCACATGCCTCTCCATGTGTCTCTGTCAGGCATGCAGAGAGAACTGTGGGGCTTGTGATTGTCTCCCTTAGGTTGGAATCCTGCAGACTCTTGAGTGGAGATTGTTGTACTCCTGACTCACTGGGACTCGCAGGAGAAAACCAGAAGGAGAGAGCGGGAAACAGGCCAAGGGAAGGGAGAGGCCGGAGCAGACGTGGTTTCAGTTGGGGTCCAGTGGTCCTGACGGGGACTCTGGACATACATCAGACTGCAGGTCTGGATGGGGGCTTTGACCTCAAGGTGGTCAGGGTCTGGCCCTGGGCCACCCTGGCACAGGCTTCAATTCCAGGAGCCCCTGAACGAGGGCCCAGCTGCCCAAGGCAGGCCCTGGGGGCTCCAGGTGTGAGCTGTTGGCATGGCACCTGCAGCAGGGGGGCGTGGCCACCCCCGAGGGTAAGGGGCACCCTATGTGACAACAGGGAGGGTGGGGAGCAGCAGTAAGACTGCAGGCAGGTTCAGCCCTCGTGGTTCTCCTGCCACGGAGTTCACTCACCCATCTGAAAGGTGCGAGTGTCCTTCCTGTCCAAACGCAGCCACACGGGGGCTCAGACTTCCCAAAGCCTGGCTGCTGTGATTGTGCTGCCGCGTCATGTGGCGGCTGAGTGCATTTCCAGGACAGCCAGTGAGGTTGGGCCTCTTTTCATAGGTTTGTTGGCCACGTGGGCATTTTCCCTTGCTGGCAGTCATTCAAGGTTTCTGTCCACTTTTCCGATGGAGTGTCTGCCTCTTCCTTATGGACTTGTGGAGTTCTTTCTACATTCAGGGTGTAAGTGCCCCTCCCTCACCTGCTCCCTCAGCCACTCCCTGAGTAAATCACTCAGCGCGAGGACCCCGTGTGCACCTGCAGTATGTCATTCTGGTTGCCTGCAGAGCCTGCAAGCTTGCCAGCAGCCAGCGGGCATGGGGCTGGCACCGGATGCCATCCACAGCTCACACGCCAGAGAGGCAGGATCCCACATGCGGGTCCTCACTCCTCCCTGCTCGGGGACTGCTGTGCCTTTGTTTTGGGACTGGGGGAGGTCCTCAGCTGGTTCTTCCCCTGGTGCCCTGATCCTGGGTCCACCTGTGACCAGTCCCTGCAGACCCCACACCTCTGAGAAAGGCTTCAGTGGCATGGGCCTAGGCTGGACCATGACCCACTCAGCAAAGCCCAGCTGTCTCTGTGACCAATGGCCATCTGGGCCGGCCCCTGCTGCTGAGCTGCTGGGACCACAGGCAGAGGAGACCCACCCAGCCCCGGAGCCCACCTCTCCAATTGCTGGGGCTTAATACAGTTGCCCATGATGCTGTCAGAGTCCTTCAAGTCTCAGCCCACGTAGTGACTTATGGCCACCCACATAGTATCTACCTGGACCCCAGACCTGAGTGGTCAGCAGGGATCACACCTGGGGGCTCCAGGTGTGAGCTGTTAGGGCGGCACCTGCAGCAGGGGGGTGTAGCTGCCCCGACGGTAAGGGGCATCATATGTGACAACGGGGAGGGTGGGGAGCACCAGTAAGGCTGCAGGCAGGTTCAGCCCTCGTAGGCAGCACAGCACTTGTCCTGCCACAGAGTTCACACACCCACCTGAAAGGCGCGAGCATCCTTCCTGTCCACATGCAGCCACGTGCGTGTGGCACCTGCTACAATGCAGCAGTAGCAGTGCCCCACGTGCTGCCGGGCACAGAGCCCTCGGTGTGGGGTGTGCCCTCAGGCAGCTCGGGGCAGGGCTGCAGGTGGGGCTGGCAGGAGTGGCACGTCTTATCACAGGTCACTGCCTGGAGGGGGTGGCTGCCATCCTATCACAGGTCATGCTGAGGGCACTGGCATTTACTCCAAGCACCAGGATAACTCTGGGGTTTCCTTGGGATGTGGCCTGATCTGTTGGTATCTAGAAGAATCCTTTAGGCCACAGAGCAAGGAAAGACACTTGGACTGAGGGCCAGGAGCCACTAAGATCTGGGACGGGGCTTGGAAGGGGCTCTTGGGGTGGGCAGCGGCAGTGGCCAGGCAGTATGGTTGGAGTCTGGACACGTGGGGAGCCCACAAGAATGTTGACAGGCAGGTGAGGGGCTGGGGGAGAGTGGTGCAGGATGGCACGGAGGTCCAGCCTGAGCAAGTGGGCACAACATAAAGCAGGTGCCATGACCTGCCACAGGGGACCCTGCAGGAATGCGGACCTGGGTGAGGTTCACCACTGCACCCAACACTGTATGGGAGCCCAGGGAAGGGGAAACAGGTCACACCCAGCACACCTGCATGGGAGCCCGGGGAGGGGGGCAGATCACACCCAGCACACCTGTGTGGGAGCCTGGGGCGGGGGGCAGGTCACAGCCAGCACACCTGCGTGGGAGCGTAGTGGATGTGTTACCTCTAACATCTAGGCTTTAGGGGAGGCCAGAAGGAGAGATGGGCAAGAGGCATCAGGTGAGGAAGGGCTTGCTTGGGTGGGCTGGGGTGGGGCGGAAGCTGACCTCAGGGTGTGAGCAGGTGAGCTCGGCCCGTGTAAATGGATGGCGCCCAGAGGAAACGAGGCAAGGAGGCTGAGGCAGTTTTTCCATTGTGGACGTCTTTTATTGTGCTTAGGGACCCACACGATGCTGACTAGAGAGAGGTCGACAGACACGGACAACACCTGGGTCGCTACACGGAGCCCCTCCCCAGGAGGCGATGGGGAAGCCGCCGTCTGTGTGACTGCAGCGGCCAGAAGGCGATGGGGAAGCCGCCGTCTGTGTCCCTCCCCAGAAGGCGATGGGGAAGCCGTCCTCTGTGCTAAATGCAGCCGCCTGGCACTTCACAGGCTGACGGCTCCCACTGAGCATCACACTCCAGCCCCTGGAGCCCACGTCCACTTGCAGAGAACAGCCATGACTGGCCCTGCACGGACCCTGCCCTTGGGCAACACGCAGGCAGGCCCACCGACTCGAGGCACGAATTCAAACTATGGCATCCACCTTCCTGTCAGTGGCAGAGGGCAGCGTGCCGTGGAAAGCAGCTTTTGGCCAACATCCTTTACTCAGTATTGCTAATTATTCTTGTAAACAAAAACTGCAGTATCAGCAGGCAGGTTTGCAGATACTGCATTCTTGAATTTGTTTTGATTCACAGGTAAATATGATTTTAAAAAGCCATTCCCAAACATAGAAACTGTTGTTACTGATGTGACATGCACCTGAGAGAAATAAAATTCCAGTGGGGTCTCTTCCTGGAGGTCATGGCTCAAGGCCAGGCAGAGTGTGGTCTGCAGGCTGCCTGCATGGGGGCTCTGCATGCATCCTGGGGTAGTATACGCTCCTGTGGGGCCCTGCATGCGTCCGGGGATAGGACACTCTTCTGTGGGGTCCTGCATGCGTCCTGGGGTAGTACACGTTCCTGTGGGGCCCTGCATGCGTCCGGGGATAGGACACTCTCCTGTGGGGTCCTGCATGTGTCCGGGAATAGGACACACTCCTGTGGGGCCCTGCATGCATCTGGGGATAGGACACACAGCTGTGGGGCCCTGCATGCATCTGGGGGTAGGACATGCTCCTGTGGGGTCCTGCATGTGTCCGGGAATAGGACACGCTCCTGTGGGGCCCTGCATGCATCCGGGAATAGGACACACAGCTGTGGGGCCCTGCATGCATCCGGGGGTAGTACACGCTCCTGCGGGGGCCCTGCATGCATCTGGGAATAGGACACACTCCTGTGGGGTCCTGCATGCGTCCGGGAATAGGACATGCTCCTGCCAGGGCTTTCCCTACACCGAAAGGACCCACAGGCTGCCCGAGTGGCAGTAGCCTGAGCTGGTTTCAAGGAGTTTTATTTCTCTCTGCTACAAGAACATAAACAGAATTTCCTGGTGAGACATACCAGGACCCCTGTCCTCCAATGCCTCTGAACAGACTGCGACGTATCAACTGAACGCTCAGTTTCCAGCCTCTGCTGGGAGCCACGCGTCAGGAAAGGACTTGGTGTGAATCCGTGGTTTCCTCCATTTCACCTTCTGCACAGCTAAACCAAGCGGAACACTTGGCTTTTTAATGTGGGCAAAGTAAATGGTCTAGGAAGCTACTGTGAGCACAGGGATTCTCGGATTCTCAGCACAGGTGCATCTACAAGGATCGTGATCCCCGCCTGAGAACACAGTGCCCCTGGGGCAGCCTCGGAGCTGGGAGCCGGGAGCAGAGAGGGAGGGAGGGAGCCAGCCTCACACAGACGGCATGAAGTTAGACATTTTTCTGCCCTTCAGGGACAGGAATGGGGTGGACCTCACTGCACGGATCTACGTCTTTATTACAGCAACACAAGACACGGCGAGGTGCTCCCGGCGCAGAAAGGTGTAAACAGTCAGAAGCGTCTTCTGCTTGGTTGTGTGTTTTCAGTAGAGGTTGAAGAGTAGAAGTTGCCCTCCTTTCTCTTGAAACTCAGATTTCCTTGGTTTGTTCGTGTCTCTCCCACTGCGGGATGACTTCCCGGGTCTTCGTCTCTGCTCCCTCTACACCTTGAGCCAGTGGCGGAGCTGGAAAGAAAACAGGTTTATTCCGAAATGGAGAGTGTGGCTGCTGGGAGAAGGGCAGCCCTGGGGCGATGCCCCGTCTTGTGGCTAAGAGCAGCTGAAGGCAGTGAGCAGCCTGCAGCCTCCCGGCCACGTGCCCTGGGAGACGGGGAGGCTCGTCGGGGGCCTGGACCAACACGCCCCTGACGGGTGCCAGGGACCCGATGCCTCACTCAAACTTCTATAAATCAATTATTACTCGATTTTTTAAAAAGCTGTGAGACTGTGGTTGCCGTGGTGGCCATGGTGGCCTCTGGGGCATATTGATTAGCTGCTGAGCCTGAGAGATGCCGGGCACCCTCAATCCGAGGCTAGTTCCAGATTGTACCCCAGTGACTTGGGTGTGACGTGGTGATGTCACCTCTCCCCCAGGTCGCCCCACCTTCCTGGGGGCCTCATATGCTCCATCCAAGTGACACGCTACCTCTGCAGCTCCGTCTTGCTCTCTGCGACCCAGGCGGGCGCAGGAGCAGGGTGTCCTGACTGCTGAGGGACTGATGACATAGACAAGAGCAGTTATTTAGACCGCCAGCAAATGTCACTGCCTGCTATTATGCAGCCGTTAGTTCAGCCTGTTTGTGAGCACAAGCCCCTCGATAGCACTCAATGGCAAGAAGTGTGCTTCATAAACATTTCCAAACAGGGGCATGCAGGGCTGCTTCTGACAAAACTTTGCCAGCCATGGAAAGCCACTGAAGCTACCACTGGCCACATCACAGATTCCTCCGGCCCCTCCACCGAAAGCCTGCAGGGACCTCCTCAGCCTGGGTGGGATCACACTGCAGGCCAGGGGTCTACCGGGGGACTGGAGCAGCCACAGTTGACGCCAGCACAGGCAGCATCCAGGTGCAGCTCGGGGCTCAGTGAAGAAAGCTGGGGCAGGGAGCCCGGCCGGGACCCACAGCCAGGGGTGGCCCAGCGGCTGGAGCCCTAGAGCAGAGGTTCTGGGTGGCAGCCCCACTTCAGGCCAGTGATGAAGGAGCCATGCTTGGGACTCTGGCTGTGAGCCCCGTAGCCCTGGGATGAAGCAGTTCTCTGTCCTGCCCTCTGACAGAAGCAGAAGGTCCCCCTCTGGAGGGAGGTGTGCTTGGGGGCTCCCAGATTCCCACAGATTAAGATCAAGCCATAAATGTAAAATAAAGACTAGAAACAGAAGACAGCAGCCCACTCTACGTGAGTCCCCAGAAACCAGACCTCAGTTTGATCCCAAAGGACCGGAGCTGTTGCAACAGATTACAGGACGGCCACACAGGGGACCCTCGAAAAAGTGACACACGCACATCACAGTGATGAGAATTTCACAAGAAACAGCAGAGCACACGCGGCTTCCAGAGATGAAGTAGGAAAGAGAATGGCCGGGATGCTGAACCGGGCAGGGCAGTGGGAATCGGAGCATCCATAGCTGAGCTACGGTTTGTTTACGTGACGGACGGTCAGAGACCAGTCACAGCAGGCGAAGCGTAGCTATGGACACAGACATTTCTGACCTAGACAGAATAACAGGGACCGAACAACCCCCAAATAAACAAAACACATAACACCAATGGCCTTCCAGACTGTGGACACCAGACCATAAGGGTCAGTGGTCCCTGAGGGACATCAACAAGGAGCCCCCACTGCCAGCCTGCTCGCTGCCTCGAGGGAGTTTCCAGATTGCAGCACAGCGAGGGTGCAGCATGGTGCACTCCCTGGGTTGAGAGGCTGGAAAGGAGAGCGAGGGAAATGGAGGTGGCTGCAGTTTGCAGGCCAGAGCACCAGAGAGGAGGTGGCCACACAGAGAGAAGAGCCGGGACGATGGCCCAGGACCCTCGCTGAGGGTTCAGTTGAGCACACCCGCTGTGTATGAGGAGGCTGGGGAGAGAACTGCGGACAGGACCAGAGGGAACCACCTCTGATGCCCACACAGGGCTGGGCACAGTGCCTGCTCCCCCAGCCAGGAACAATCACGATTCTCGGGGATTTGCGTGGCGTGTACACAGGGTCTTGCTTCAGTAGGGCTTGGTTAGGGCTACACCAAATGCTGAAGCCAAATAATACACTTTTTAGGAACCTAGGAATATCTAGAGATGTAACAAATGAAATTGTAAGAATGGCAAGGGAAAGATCAAGCTAGACTCAGAGAAAGATGGGTGCAGGGCAGGCCGTTTCCACAGTGTCTACTTTTCCTGCTGTGGGCTCACAAATGTCTGTTTGTTATGTAGACAAATTGATAATTTAAAAATGGCCACACGTGGATTAATGATAAGAGTGTGCTACTCAACTGTGCACCTAAGATTCGAATGAAAACAAAATCTAAGTGAGGTAAGAGACCTGGAGGACCCAGGGCAAAGTGGATACACCAGAGCCTCATAACGGAAAACACAGAAAGGCAGAAGGCAATCTTTCAACGTGTGGCTGCAAAATTAACAGAATGACAAGATTTGTGAATCTGCAGATCTGGCTACACAACATATCCAGAGAGGATAAATAAAAAGAAACCCAGGTCCCAACACTCCACAGTGAACCCACAACACGGAAATTACAGGAAACTTGGCCGTGTGCAGGGGTGAGGACAGAGCCCACCACAGGGCAGGCTCACAGGTCCACACATCTCAGCACAGCCATGGAACACTGCTGCCGCCAAAACGCAGAGAGAGTCACCATCAGCCTGGACCCCTGAGCCCACGACAGTGCTTTCGTGAATGAGAGCAGCATAAAGATGTTCCCAGACAACAATAGCGAGGGAGGTTAGCAAGAGACCTCCTCAAAGGAATGTCCGAAGGATGCTTTTTGAAAAGCAAGAAAATGGTCCTAGAAGAAAAGAAGTCTATAACAAAAGTATGGAAACCAATAAACACCAAGCATGCACATTAGTCCAAGGAACAGGATGAGTCCATACAAAATAATAACAGCAACGAGAACAGTAACGGTGTCTAATAACAGTGGGTTAAAAAGACAGAAATAGATCTCAGCAATCATGGCATATTCATCAGTAGGAGGAAGATTTAAGTCCTCGTAATGGGATGGGGTTAAAATACGGTTTAACTGTAGAGTTTAAGTGAAATATGTATGGTACAACCTCAAGAGTAGCTATTAAAAGAATAGAATAAGGCCAGGCACAGTGGCTCACGGCTATAAACCCAGCATTCTGGGAGGCAGAGATGGGCAGATCACTTGAGGTCAGGAGTTCGAGACCAGTCTGGCCAACATGGTCAAACCCTGTCTCTACTAAAAACACAAAAATTATCCAGGTGTGGTGGTGGGCGCCTGTAATCCCAGCCATTG
The DNA here is from genome assembly GCF_024542745.1 of Macaca thibetana thibetana. NCBI lineage: Eukaryota > Metazoa > Chordata > Mammalia > Primates > Cercopithecidae > Macaca > Macaca thibetana. The sequence continues at coordinate 175,369,931 of NC_065583.1, read as the reverse complement.
AGAGGCCGAGGCAGGAAAATCACTTGAACCCGGGAGGTGGAGGTTGCAGTGAGCAGAGATCACACCACTGCACTCCAGCCTGGGTGACTCCATCTCAAAAAAAAAAAAAAAAAAAAAAAAAAAAGGATAAAGTATATAAGTTCTAAGCAAGTAGAGAGAAATAAATGGAATAATAAAAATGAGTGAACCAAGAAAGAAAAATCAATCTATAAAAAGGCAATAAGGGAGAAAAATAAACACTAAAACTGGGACAAATAGACTAGAAAGATAGTAGAATCAAGTTCAAATATATCAATAATCACAACAAATGTAAATGGATTAACCTGCCCAATTGTGAGAGTAGAAGATTCTAGGTGTATGCTGGGTTTGCAAAAGACACTTAAATCTTAAGATCACTGCAAAGGTGAAAGTTAACAGATTGCAAAAGATATCTCAGACAAACTCAAAAGATACCTGGTGCAACTGTATTCATCCCAGACAATCAGACTTTAAGACCAAAAGCATCATTAGGGGGTGAAGATGCCTTCATGTCAGCAGGAAGAGATGGTCATTCCAGACACGGATCAACCTCAGAAAACAGCCTCAGACTACAGAGAGCAAAACTGGATAGAACTGAGGGGAACAGCAGACAAATATACTATCGAGGAAGAATATACCACAGGCATCTCTCAATTACTCACGGTCAAGCACCCCTAAAATTGAGAAAGTGTAGACAACGTGGGTAACACGATATACAAGCCTACTCAAATGGACAGAAGCAGAACTGTGTATTGACAATTAGAGAATAGCACATTAGTCTAAAAGATGTGCAACGTTTATCAAAGTTGATTAGGTGCAAGGCCCTAAAGACGTCTCAATACATTTTATTTATTTATTTGTTTGTTTGTTTATTTTTTTTGAGACAGAGTCTTGCTCTGTCGCCCAGGCTGGAGTGCAGTGGCGTGATCTCAGCTCACTGCAAGCTCCACCTCCCGGGTTCCCGCCATTCTCCTGCCTCAGCCTCCCAAGTAGCTGGGACTACAGGTGCTTGCCACCTCGCGGCTAGTTTTTTTTTTTTTTTTTTTTTTTTTTTGTATTTTTAGTAGAGACGGGGTTTCAGGGTGTCAGCCAGGATGGTCTCGATTTCCTGACCTCGTGATCCGCTCGCCTAGGCCTCCCAAAGTGCTGGAATTATAGGTGTAAACCACCATGCCCGACCAATACATCTTAAATAATAGGTATCATATGTGTTTGAGAACAATGAAATTAATTTGGAAATTAAAAACAAAAAGATGAGTAAAACATCCCCATATATTTGGCAATTTAAAAACAGACTTTTAAGCAAGTTATGAGTTGACAAAGTCACGATGGAAATTAAAATATATTTAGAACTAAAATATAAAGAAAAATGCTATGTAAAAAAAATGTGGAATGCAGCACATGGAGTATTTTGAGGGAAATTCATAGCCTTGAGTGCTTACATTAGAAAAGAACAAAGGATGAAAATTAATAATCTAAAGTCCAAATTAAAAAGTTAGCAAAACTACAACAGAGTAGATCCAAGAAAAGCAGAGGAAGAAATGACAAAAACAGTAGCTGAGATTAATGCGACAGGACGCACAGCAAGAATCCCACATGAAGTCAAATTTGGATATCTGAGAAGACTAGCAAGATCCTATACAAAGTGTAAGACCCCGAGGTGTAGGACTCTCAGCGGAGAGAGGCTCTGGTGGAGCTGGACCGGAGGCCAGTGGAGAGGGGCTGGCATCCCCTGGACGGATGGCGTGGGATGCCTGGACACTCCTCCTGTGTTTGGAGCAGGCAAGTCACTGAGAGGACAGAGGAAAGGGTGCCAAGGGAGGGAGGCAGAGCCCACACCAGAACCTGACTTGCTGGGAGGAGGAACAAGCTGGGCAGATGTGTGCCTAGAGGCGGCTTCTCCCCACTGCCTCCTGGCCTGTTCCCTGCTCAGCGTCTTGTTCTGCCTGACATCACCCCCCACCTCCCAGGCACACGGTGCCCCCTCCCTCTGCCTGCATCCTTGCTCTTGCCCCATGCTGGGCTCCTCAGGCAGGTCCATGCTGGGCTCCTCAGGCGTGAGCTCATGAGACCCCTGCTGGGAGAACTGTTTACGAGGATGAGGTGCAGAGAGGTGGCCAGAGGGAAGAGGCAGGTCCGAGGTGGGGCCGCGGTGCCCTCCACACTACGACCTTCCTCCCCTTTGCTGTGCATTGGACTCTGCTGTCAGCATCAGGCTGACTTTAGTGTCTGGAATCAGGTCGGAGCTGAGGCCGCTCTGGGGAGGAGGACACTGCCACAGGCCCAGGGCACAGCCCAGGCTCCTCTCCTGCTGGCCAGCTCTGTGATCTCGGGCACATTCCAGGGCCTCTCTGGGTCTCAGGGACCCTTGTGTAGAGAGAGTGGTGGGCTGCCTCTTAGGGTTGTGGGAGTAAAAACACATCAAGTGTTTACTCTGTGCCCCGGGAATGCACCTGCTCCACGGCATGCCATGAACGTGTGCGCACACACCTGGATGGCTCCCAGGGTGCAGGAAACACCTGGCGTGACCATCCTCTCACGTGAAGCCCACCCCAGGCTCCCAGACCTCTCCCAGCCCCTTCAGGGCTCCCTGTGGCTCCCCATGGTCAGGCCCAAGCCTCCCCTCCACTGTCCCTCGTGCCCCCATGAGGCGGGCGGGTCCCTTGCTGGTCCTTCAGCTGGCTCAGCCAGCCCCACAGGGCGCTGCTCCCATGGTCTGGGACATGCCCAGGTCTTTGCAAGAACCACGCTTTCCTCAGGTGTGCGTGCAGACGCACCTCCCAGGGCCCCCGCGTCATGCACCCCCCGTCCCAGGTGCACGTCTCCATTGTCACCTGCCACCGCTGGCGGCCTGTCCTCATAGAGTGCATGCTGGCTGAGTAAATGAATACCATCTACACCAGCCTCGTCTACACCAGCCTCAGAGCCCTCTGGGGGCTAAGTACACCGAGCTTGGGATCATTCTGAATTCCCCTGAGAGAGGCCCAGCGGGGACCGCGACCTCACCGTGAACTGGCGCACCTCCCCTCTGTCCACCAGCTCGCGGTCCTTCTCAGGCGCGATGGCGTAGGCCAGTTTCTGAAAGAGAAGGAGAGTGTGGGGGCCAGTGCAGACCAGCACCCACCGCCAGCACCCATCACTGACTCACACTGCCAGGACCCTCACCTGCCAGCACCCTCACCACCAGCCCTCCTCACCTGCCAACGCCCACCTGCCGGCGTCCACACCACCAACGCCCACCACTGACTTAACACTGCCAGTGCCCACACCGACCGGACAGCGGTCAGGCCCGAAGCCGACATTCTGACAGTCCCCTTAAAGTCTAGTGCAGAGCAGGACATCAGCATTTGAGCCCTCGCTTGAAATAAAACATGATCCTGGAGATGGCCCTTGTCTCTAAGTCATCACATGTGCTGGGCTCTGAGTAAGAAAGTGCTCACACCCAGGTGGGCTGCCTTGGGGCCACCTGCAGCTGACATGTTCCAGGAGCACTTGCTTTTTGTCACCTGCAGCTCCTGGGGAGTGAAGGCGGAACCTGCCTTTCTTTCACTGCCTGCTGCAGCAGCTCCTGGGCCTGGATGGCACCAAGTCCTCCCAGAGCAGGCGGCATCTTCAGGAGCTCACACTCAGAGACCTGGATGCCTGTGTCTGGATCTCTGAGGCCAGGTGACCTCTCCCAGGGACCCCTGTATGTGGCTCCACCCCACGTCATCACCACAATTCCACTTGCACCTGGCTCAACTGCTGAGGTTTTACTTGGCTTATGTTCAGAGTTTGGCTGTGCGAGGGGTAAGGGCACTGGCTATTCAGGCCCACCGGGCTGCAGGCGTCCTCCAGCTCTGTGCTGACCTGGGCCCCGCCTCCCGAGTCCATCCAGCCTCCCAGAGGAGCTCCTCCCTGCAGGGACTGCCTGGCTGCCTGCTCTTCCCCTGCGCTGGGTCCTGGCAGGTCAGCGTGTGGGGGTCTGAGAAGGACTGTCCACAGCAGGGTGTCATCAGCTTTCCTAGGGCCATGGCAGCCCCAGAGCCCCTCCCACTCCACAGAAGCCCCCAGCCACACACTGTGCTTTGCCTGCACTGGGCCCTGGCCTGGCCGGGCTGCTGAAGAGACAGGCTCAGTGCCAGCCTGGGAGCACCTGCACATGTCTGAGCCCAGGGGACACCGTGTGGCCCTAAGGTGGATCCTTGAACACAGCAGGTGCCACTCCAGGGTTTTGCTGCCCAGGGCCAAGCCAGTTCTTTCTGAAAAAGGCTAGGATTTAAGGAAGCAGCTTCCGGGAGCTCCCAGTGGTGGGCTCTCAGGTGAGGGCAACCCTCTTCCAAGCAAGGCGTGTCTTTGTATCTTCCGGGAACCACAGAGCAGGATGTTAAAGGAGGACCGCGTGACTGGTCCACCTGCCTTTCCTCCACACAAAGGTGGCAAAACCAAGCGAGGAAAGGAGGTGCGCATCAGGGACTCCACAGAGTTTCCTCCACTGCCTGGGGCTCCAGCTGCCCCTGTTCAGCCAAAGTGGGGCTCGGCCCTGGGGGGAACTAGGTCGCCCCTGATTCTACCTCCCTCAGATGGCTGCTGTGTCCGCCCCACCACACACCATAGTGTGTAGGCATGCATGCACTCAGTACACACAAACACTCAGATACGCATGTGAGCACAGACCCAGGCACACACACACGTGCACATGGAGACAGCACATACAGACATGGAGATACAGTGGACATACATACAGGTACATGCACACACAGACCCATACACACATAGACACACACATGTGGACCCACATAAAGACACACACATGAATACACATACATATACACACCCATGGACACAGGCGTGCAGGTGGACACACACACACACTGTTGTGGTGGCCACCTCCAGTCTCCTCCTCTTGGTCACAGATGACCCAGGCAGGTGAGGACTGGGGCCACGGACAGCCACGGAGCCTTTCTGGTGGCCTCGCACTCAGGTGAAGGCGCCGCGTCCAAATACCCACCTCTCGAAAGGACCCAGGCAGGCTGCAGAACTTGTAGGCCGCATAGATGGGCACCATGGCCATGGAGGACGTGGCGATGACCCAGCCCAGCGCGTTGGCCCAGTCGGGGAAGATGTAGGCTCCGTAGTGGGGGGGCCTGAAGGTCACGATGCTGACCACGACCACGAACTGAAACCAGCAGACACAGGTCAGGCAGCTTTCAGCCGGCGGTGCCAGGACAAAGCAGGGATGGGGCAGGCACTTCATGGCAGAGGGTCTCTCAGCCCCTACAGCTGTGCACATGCAGAACCCGGCCAGGCCTGCAGACATGGCAGCAGGGCATCCCAGGCAATCCATGTCCTCCTGAGGCATGATCTCGCCTGTCCTGTCCTATCCTGTTCCCTCCCCTCCCCTCCCCTCCTGTTTTGTCCCCTCTCCTCCCCTCCCATCCTATCGTGTTCTATCCCATCCCATCCTGTTCTATTACACCAGATCCTGTCCTACCCCGTCCCATCCCATCCCATTCCTTCCTGCTCTATCCCACCTTGTTCTATTCCTTGCTTGAAATCACAACAAACACAAAACTGGCCACCAGCCCGTCCACTGAATCTATGATCCATGGCCTGAAGACACAACTGTGACCCATGCAGGACCACCCTAGGGCCATCCGGGCTCCGTATCTCTACTCTTTCTAGAAGCAAATCTGATGAAGTCACAGACCTGTCTCAGAACCACCACCACAAAGGTAACACAGAGGGTGGGATGGATGCCACTTGGAGGGGCAGCTTCCCCCTCTCCGGAGGCTTCTCCTGAGGCAGCTCGTGCATTTGTTCCTCCACTCCACAAACATGCACCACCATCTAAAAAGATCCTCCACGTGCCTCCACATGCACCTCACACCTGAATGTGTTCTGTGCACCCACGTGTGTACTGCGTGCCTACATGTGTGTTCTGTGTACCTGAGTCCTTCCCAAGGAGACAAGGGAAGTTCTGATAGATACGGTTTATGATGTAGCTCAAAATGCATTTTTTTTCCAAATTGTCCATTTTTCCTCAATTTCAGAAAAGTTAAAACATCCAAGCCTTGCACCCGAAAAGCATGTTGGATGCATGTCTCATGCCAGTCTCAGCATCTTCTTCACACGCTGCTTCGAGCCACCTGCAGGTTTGGAGCTGGGTAGCGAAGGACTGGGATGGGGGTTAGAGTTGTGTCTGTCACGTGACCAAGGCCAGGGTGGGCAGCAATTTGGCGAGCAAAGCCAGCGTCCTGGGGCATCTGGGATTGGGGGCCGGCCTCCGCTGCACAGAGAGCCCTGAGCATGCTTTAAAGAGCCACGCGTGCATCCCTAGACATGTCGGTCTTGCATATCTGACATGTAGGTATGGCTGTAACGTGCTTTCTTGTACTGGTCAACTTCTTGCTAGATACTGCTTTTCTTAGAAAGAACTATGCCTCCGCAGGCCACAGTCTGCCCATGTGAGTTGCCTTTGCTCCGGCATAATTTCCATTTAGCAGTGCTGTGGCGTCATCTGCCACAGAGTCATCTGAACAAGTCTGGAGCGTGTACACCCCTTACAACCAGAGGCCAGCACACGCCAGAGGGCAGGGGACGACGCCACAGCCTGAAGAAATAGATGATAATACAGACATTGTGTTTCTGCTGAAATCAAAACTTCATAGGAATTGCACTGTAATACTAAATATAAAATGACATAGAGCAATGAAATGGTCATGTTTCTCTCAAGTTGGCAAAATGAAGTCCTGTTTCGTGTAGTTTGTAGGTTTATCTAAAAGTGTACGACATGTGTTTCTGTATGAAGTTCGAAGATTTAGTCTAAGATCAGTAGAACATTTTATCTCCTAAGATCGAGGTCAGCCCTCTGGGTGTTAAGAGGAGACACCCCCTCAAGGGGAGCCGACGTCCTCATGCAAAAAGGCTGTTTCAACTAAAGGCGGGGGAGAGCGGGAGGTGGGCAGGAGGCTGACTCTCCGGGAGGGCTTCCTCACTTTCCCCTCTGAACAGCCGTGTAGTCTGTGTCCTGTTAAAAGGCTGCCCCGTGCATCCAGGAGCCTTCAACGGGAGCCTCACAAGCACAGTTAACTGGGCTTGGAACACTTAGGTGCAGTCATGCCACGCGGCCTGGAGCTCAGATATGGTGGAATTTCTACAAGATGCCGGGCGGCTTCTGTCACACTATGTCGAGCTTTTCCGGGATAGGGCCTGTCTCTCCTCTCTTTCCTGTACCCTGGAACCTCTCTGCTTGCAACTACGGGGCTGTCCCACCTGCTGTGTGCAGGTGACGAGGGATCTCCACGCACGCAGGCCCTGCTGACCCCAGGACCAGCCTTGGTCCATGAGCGGGTGCGGCCTGAGTCCCCCGCCCTGTTCCAGGCCCCACCTCGTGCCTGCTGGACTCGGGAGGTGCTTCTCTCTGTGAACAGCTCACGGACGCTCTGCTTAGACCTGGGCAGTTCTTAGGTCTCCTGCCCAGACCAGGCGGCACAGCTTTGCTTTGTGAGCCTCTGGGCCTCTGTGGTTCAGCCGGGGAAGCACTGCAGGCAATCCCTAACGGGTGGGCGTGGCCACGTGCCAACAAAACTCTATTTACAAACTCCCATGGCCTTGCCCGGTGGGCCCTGACTCAGCGGCCCAGCCCAGATGATAGAAGTGCCTACTGGACGCAGTGATGCTGCTGAGTCAGAGGGAGGCAACGGGACAGGGCCGAGGCCCCTGCTGAGCCAGAGGGAGGCCTGCGTGAGCAACGGGACAGGGCCAAGGTCCCTTTTACTCTCAGGTTCTCCAGCACTCGGCATCCTCTGTCCCCGCCAGCCCGGAAGCTCTAACTTCAACCTTGATCCTCACGGGTAGAGGTGAGTGGATGGCCAGACTCACTTCCAGCTTCCCCTCCCAACACAGCGGCACAGCCCAAGTGCAGGCCTCACACGGGCTGTGGCAGGGGTCCAAGACCACCTGGGGCCACACCTGAGGTTTTCTTGGTGGGTCTAGAGGGGAGGGCGGAAGGCACCTTCAGGAGACTAGAGATGAGTTCGGGGACCAGCCTGCCCTTTCGGGCCGAGTCCTGAGGTCCCTGACTCCAGCCACGGTGAGCTCAGTCTCAAAGCAGCCTTTAGGGGCCCACCCCGGGTCCTGCCCGCAGCCTCCTGTGCACACAGTTTGCTCAAGCAACAACCCACATGCGGGCGCTGGACCTCGGGGCAGGTGCCAGAGTGGGGGCAGTGGGCAGGGGGAGGGGCAGGCAACCGGAGGTCCCTTACCAGGAGGAAGCAGGGGCTGACCAGCTTCCAGCACAGCCTCCAGTACAGGCTGGGCCGCTGCCCGGTCATCTGCTGGATGTCATCGCTGAACTGCCCGACGCCTGAGGGGAGATGAGGCAGCGTCAGCGCCCATCAGGGCAGTGCATTCCCCGATGCTAGACACACGTGGGGTCCTCGCTGACCCCCAAGGGTCCCACCTACCGGCCCCAGGCTCCGGCTGCACCCAGCCTCCTGTGGAGGGGGCCGGGCCACACCCCAGCCCAGCCCACTGGGTGCCTCGCTGACGGGTGGGAGCCCACATGTCCGCTCCACCCTGGAGACCCACCAGGAAGAGCCGCACCCCGGCAGGAGCTACCCACACCCCAGCAACAGCCCCTCAGCTCCTCCTCCTCATCCCACGGCTCTCCCTGCCTCCCTCTGCCACCGGTACTCCTCGTTCACTTAAAAAGATTGTGGTAAAAGACATACAACATAAAACTTCCCATTTTAGCCATTTTTATGTGTAGAGTTCATAATGTATTAATACATTCACGTACTGTGTAACCATCACCACCACCATCTTCAGAACTCCATCTTCCAAAACGAAATTCTGCCCCCATGAAACGCCAACTCCTCCCGACCCCCAACCCCCGCCAGGCCCCGGCACCATCTGCTTTTTGTCTGAATGAATGTGACTCCTGTGGGCACCTCCCGTCAGTGGAGTCACGCGGCACGGGGCCTCTGCGACTGGCTTACTCCCTGGAGAGTGTCCCTGAGGCCACCCAAGCTGCAGCCACCTCAGCATTCCCTTTCGTTTTAGGGCTGAACCATATTCCGTTGTGTAAGTATACTGTTACTGTGTCTTCAGAAAAGCTATTTTGAGAAACATAATAAACATTTTTTTCTCCCCAAAAGCAAGTACCAGCAGTCTGCTTTAGAAAGGCCTATTTTTCTTTCGCTGGTATCATCTAACTTCTAGGAACTGACCATAAGACCTTAAGAGTGAGCTCTCCCCCCACATCTGGCCTGGTCTGTGACTCGTGTGCCCACGGCTGATCTGCTGAGATCTGGGGCAAGTCTGGCAGTCATCCCGTGTCCCCTCAGAAAGAAGCCTCCACACGGAATCCCCTCTGCACACCCCACCCCGGCATCCGAGCCCTGGACATGAGAGATGGACGTGGGAGGCAGCGGGGATGCAGAGAGGTGAGGCCAGAAGAAGCCAATGGGGGGCGTCTCCAAGGCCCCTCAGCCCCCAGACCCTTCCTCCCGGGCCCCTGCCGGAGCAGGAGTCATCAGCTCCAAGACCTACAGGACCGCGGCGCACTGGAAGCCCGGCGTATTCCGCAGCTTATTAGAGCACAGATTTTGTTTCATTTAGATGAGAGGGGCGTGGATTTCTCTTTGGAAAAATAACACAGATCTCAGTCTTCGGAGGCTCAGTTCACCAGGGCCAGCTTCTCCCCGACTCCCGTGGTTCCAGAGGCCATGGCGCTGGTGAATTCGAGGCACTTTCTCCCTTCCTCTGTGAAGGTCTATGTTTTGTTCAGGGAACATGACAATGAAAGCGATAGACAAAGTATTGATTCCAGGCACCCGTGAAAGTACAACGACGTTGATATTTCCCTTTTCTGTAGAGCAACACTGAAAACCAACACTGAAAACAACGTTCTCAGAATAGGAGCTATTTCTCTGATTTGTCTGAAAGCCAGGGCATTTATCTGGCTATAAATTCCATGGCTCTGAGGCATGACCCCCTTGTTTGCAGGTGAGCTGGGCGTCCTCCAAAACCAGGGCTCACGCAGCACCACAGACGTTCAGCCAGATCCCCATATTTTTTTTTTATTTTTTGAAATGGAGCCTCACTCTGTCGCCCAGGCTGGAGTGCAGTGGCACAGTCTCGGGTCACTGTAACCTCCGCCTTCCGGGTTCAAGCTGAATCATACTCTGTCGTAAGTACACCATCGCTGTGTCTTCAGAAAAGCTGCAGCCTCCCGAGTGGCTGGGATTATAGCCGTGCGCCACCACGCCCAGATAATTTTTTTTTTTCAGTAGAGATGGGGTTTCACCATGATGGTCAGGATGGTCTCGATCTCTTGACCTCGTGATCTGCCCACCTCGGCCTCCCAAAGTGCTGGGTCACAGGTCACCGCGCCCAGCCTGCACATTCATGGTGAGATGCCCAGGTTCAGCCTTGCCACCTCCCCGGAAGCGACCTGGCCAGGTGAGTGGAGCTGGCACTCCAGCCCGTCTTACAGAAGAGAGAACTGAGGGGAGTCGAGGTGACTTGTCCAGGTCAGCACACAGGGAAGGGGCAGCCCTGGCTCCAGGCTGGGTTTTCTGTTGCTGTTTAAACCCCTGGTGGACATCCCAGGACCCAGCTGGGGCAGACCAATGGGCCAGGAGCTGCACCCGTTGGGGCATCCGTTGGAGAGCCGCCCACTGGCCATCACGCCCCGACTGCTCTGGGGCTCTGGTCAGCAGGCAAGGCCATGATGGCACCTTTGAAATGCAGCATGTCACATCCCTGCTGAAACCCCCAGCATGGATCTGATTGTGTGGGATGGGCTCGCCAGTGCCTCCAGCGTGGAGGAGGTGGAAGACGCCCGGCCACTGTGAACACCTCTGACCACAGTGTGCGTCTTCCAGCTGCCATCCAAGCTAAGCACCTCACTGATCCCATCGAAAGGACCAGGGCCAAGCCTCTCCCCTGTGCGGAGCTGTGATGATCACAACCCAGGCTTCCGGCAGCTGAAAGGTGTGTCCTCACAGCGGCTTTGTCAGAAGGGGAGCGGCACAGCCACCAAACAAGAGGGCGTGGGCCTGGCTCCCTCTCCCCAGACTCACCGTAGAACCAGGCCACTCCGATGGCTTCGATGAGCACTCCAAAGAGGATGGACGTGCCGGCTGCAAAATGGTCCAGGAGCGTGAAGACGTAGATGCCACCCTGGAAGAGAGGGGAGCCTGTGGAGCTGCAGAAGGGCTTTCCCCAAAGGTCAACCTGGCCCGGGACTCGCTGTGCACACAAATGGTTTCACTCAGTGCAAACTCTGCTTTGAGTCCCTAAAATTCTATCCACATGCAGCTACTTAGGGCCACGTCTATCACAAAAAAATAAAAATAAAAATGACCTCTCCTTTCCCTTCCCAGGGCTCTGTGTGCAATTAGAAATAGAAGCAACCAAACGTGGAACTTGGCAGTGCCTCCCTTGGAGAGCACGTGGCCTGGGCTCCCCCTCCCATGTAGATAGGCTCTGCCACCCCCTCCCACGTAGATGGGCTCTGTCACCACACCCCCAGTGTCCCCCAGTCCCCAAACCCTAGAGGGAGGCAGCTTCAGCCTCGGGCGCTTCTGGGGGAGCTGTCCCGGTGCTGAAGTGACTCTGGGACTAAGCTCCCATATGCAGTTACCCTGTGCACTGCTGTGAGTCATTCTCTGGGGTGGGTGGGGACGCAGCTTCCTGAAAGTGCTGTGGTTCTGTCTGGCCTGACAGTCCCAGCCAGGGCACCCCACGCCACACGCTAAGGAGACATGACCAGGAGAAGGCGAAGCCGGCAAATGGTACGTACATTGGTGACACAGAACAGGGAGAGAAGGAAGGTCGCCAGGACGATGAAGAGCGTGAAGAGCTCACGGTGTCTGTGCAGCAGCTGGAACTCGTCGATGAGCCCGGTGATCACCGACTCCATACCGCCCATCTGCACACAGAGCACAGGGTCGGGCTGCAGGCTGGCTGCGCTCCTGTCCGCAGCCTGGGCCAAGATCTACTTGTCACCCAGGGGACGCACACCCAGAGAAGGACATGGAACAGGGGCCATGCGGCTGTCCAGGGTGCAGGACGCCTGGTAGTGAGGACAGCTATTGGTGAGGGCTTCTATGGCGGCTCGACCACAGGAGAGAGGACCCAGAGGGACCACTCTATCCACGGTAGGGGGTTTGCAGTGTCTTCGATGTCTCTGGGTGGGTAAGATGTGGTATGGCTAAAACAACACCACCCCGTCCACTGCTGCTGCACAGGCTCGGCTCAGCCAGATTTTCCTGAGCAAGACGCGCCCCCCACGCAAAGCTTTTGGGTGCACCTGGCCCGGCCATTGGCTACACCTTCTCGATGGAGCCTCCCAACTCCAGGCATCCTCCTGTGAGATGCCATCCAGGCACCTGACTCCTACGTAGTGACCTTCTTCATCTTGCTCGGTCTCGGTCCAGGCCCCCCCTTCATGCTCCCATGTCAGGAACACGAGGCCTGTGGTCAACCCAAGAGCTGTGGCCGAGCTGGATAGGATATGAGTGGGGGTCAGGTGCATGACCCGTGTTTATAAGGAAAGGGATTCTGGGTACTTAGGTCCCCTGCAGCTGACAGGGAAGAAGGAGCCTGAGAAAGTCTAGCAGGCCCAGGGCTGATCGAGGGCTCCACCTGCCACCCCCAGCAGCTGGAGGTGCAGGGGCCACACACAAAGCATTCAGGGCCAGGCCTGGGGTTGGTGGGTGCCAGGAACTGCTGTTGCCCTCCTCATTCCTTGTGGGGTCGCCGAGGGTTCCAGGGAAAGCCATGAGATATGAAGGACCTGCTGTGTGCCCTCCAAGGCCCCACCACTCTGGTGTCCTGAGCCAAGTCTTTGGTGGCTGGGGCCCTGCTGCACGTGCATGCATGTGTGTGCACATGTGTGTGTGCATGTGTGTGCGCTCATGTGTGTGTGCGCTTGCACGTGCGCATGTGTGTGTGCATGCGTGAGTGCATGCATGCATGTGCGTGTGTGCATGTGTGTGCGCGTGTGTGTGTTCGTGTGTGTGTGTTCATGTATGTGTGTGCGTGCATTTGTGTATGTGTGTGTGCATGCGTTCGTGTATGTGTGTGTGCATGCATTCGTGTATGTGTGTGTACATGTATGTGCACATGTCCAGGATCTGTAGGTGGCTCAGGGCAGGGCACACGGGTACCCCAGAGTAGAGGGATAAAGGAAAAGTTAAACTCCAGTCACCACTCACCCCAGCCCCAAGAAAGGTCTCCCAAATAATCGCAGGGCTCGCCCAAGTGCACAGGTCTGGGGGCCGTCCGTGAGCCCAGGGATCTTGCCTGGCCCTGCGAGGGCGGGGCCCCCTTGGGTGGAAGGAACCCAAGTGCCGAGCACAGGGCTGGTTACTCACAGCGCTGTCGATACCCAGGGTGAGCAGCATGATGAAGAAGACCACGGCCCAGGCCGAGGACAGCGGGAGCGTGGCGATGGCCTCCGGGTAGATGATGAAAATCAGCCCCGGCCCTGAAACAGAACCCGCCCTGCTTGCCACAGAGCCCAGGCTGTGCTCTCCCACCCATCCTGCCCCACCCCGCCCCGAGAGGCCAACACGGCCTGTCACAGGCCTGTAGAGACTAGGGCTGGTGCAGCCCTGCTGAACAGCCTCCCTCCTGTGCATCCAGCAGACCCTGGCCTGGGACTCAGGAAAACGGAAACCCAGAACCGATGGGAGGGCTTTGGTTCATGCCCGCCACCCAGCAATGGAGCTCCTGCAAATTACCTGTGTCCTCGCGGGTTATGGGGGCACGGGGAGAAGGAGGGGCAGAAACAAGGGGACGGCAGGAGGGATTTCCAGGCTGGTCCTGCCCTTCATCCCAGGGACACCTGCTAACGTCCTTCTAGTTAGTTTTTCCTGCACATATTATGTGATACACACGCAGGCACGTGCACGCACATATTTGTGCATTCAAACTCATCCATGCAAAAACACATCCACGTGTACACACACAAATAGATGCACGCATGGGCATGCACACACACACACACACAAGAACACACACATCACACACAACCACACTATTCAGTAGCCTAATTTCTAAATTTAGCAAAACATTAGGGATACGTTCCTGACCTCTGCCTTCCAGGCACACGAGGAAGCTGAGGTCCTCCCACCCTCCCATGAGGTTAGACATGGCTGCACTTGGCCAATGCGCTGTGAACCCACGATGAGTGGGTCCCTGTGAGTGAAGCTTGGTAGAGGAGTGTGTGGTTCCTTTACCACTGCCCCTGCCACGGCATCCCGGAGGCCACATCGAGATGGGCTTCTATCAGCTGGGGCCCTGAGGGCTCAGAGGAGCAGCACATCCTGACGGATACAGGGGCCCAGATGGTGGCTTCGAAGATAAGAGATAAACCTGCAACCTTGCTATCCCTGCAAGCTAGGGGCACGCCAGGGTGAGGGGTGGCATGGCCAAGGTAGAGGAGGTGTCCCCGCACAGCTCTCTGGGGAGCTGACGCGTGCTTCCTGCTACGAGCAGGCAGACCTGGATGGAGGTGGAGGGGATAAGAGCGTGGCAGGCACGCGACCAAAGTCAACGCAATTTGGTCTCCGATGACCCCAAAGTAAAAACCAGTCCCATAGGCAATTGACCATTGACCATTTCAGAAGCCTTGCATCCTCCACTGGCTGGCACTGTCTCCAGAGCCCAATCTGCCTGCAACAGAGTCCCCTGTCCTCAGCAGGCACGTGTCTGGCCCTAGCCTGCGGGAATAGGCCTGGGCCTGGCCTTTTAAATAATCAAAGGCCAGAGCCAGGGGCCGTTCCTAAAGGTCTTTCAGGGGCCTTACTGTGAGCCAAGCAGCGGGGTCAGACCTGGGCTCTCACAGCTCCCGGATACCCTGGTGGACGGGGACAGTGTCCACGTGGGGTGGGGAGGCAGGCTTGCCTGAGACGTTCCGGGGCTTGGATGGTACCAGCCAGGAGCCTGGGAAGATATTCATCAGCTCGGGGAACGTAATGTCAACACCCTTGCCTGAGTTTCTGTACCTGAGTTAACATTTCACCCTGTTTTCTTGAGAATTACGCCTGTAAATGACATTTACTTTGCTTGTTATGCAATGCACAGAACATTCAACTTTATTTTCAGGGGTTAATAGAGGTTTCTGCAAACTATGCTAATTTATCATAATAAAGGGCAAAAAGAATGGAGAAAATGCATAAATGCGGCACCGAGTAAATTTCACTGCCCTGCATTTATATGCATGATGTTCCCTTCCTCTCGCTTTGACTGAATTTTTTTTTCCTAAAGGAAAGAACACGGGCTTTGGAGGCCCTCCTCTGAGCTGCGGCTCCAGCCCCGACCCAGGCTTCCTGTTGCAAGCACGGAGGCGCTTTCAGGTCTCTGAGCCTGTTCCTACCTGCGGTGAGAGGGTCCTAGTGCCCCCCTCTGTGAGACTCAGATGGGGTCAAGGCTGCCCCCGCTTGGTGCTTGTCGCTCCCTGCCCTCACTGAACCCCAACACCCAGGCAGAGCTCAGTCAGCGACAACACCCACACCAGATGGGCTTTTCTGAGCACAATCATTCCTCGCAAATGTAGCCTCCCCACTACCCCCCACCCCCACCGCCAGAGAAGACAGTCCAGAGGAAGCAAGGATGGGGACGCAGGATGGGAGCCCACCCAACCCAGGGGCCCGTGTCTGGAGGGAAAGGGCCTCCTCCACATCCGTGTGGCAGGGCAGGCCTGGAGGCAGGCGGGGGTTCTGCTGGCTGATAGAGACCGAGGAGCCTCGGGACTCCCTGGAGCCCTCGGTTGCCCCAAGTTAGGGCTGCCAACGCCACAGCTTTCCACTGCAAGCACCAGAGCCAGGCAAGTGGCCCCGAGTGCCTGGACCCGCCCTCAGCCCCTGCACCTGTGCCCGTCCTGCCGGCTTCATCCTGCCTGGCTCACTTCTTGCTGCGGCTGAGGCCTCCCCGCCCTCAGCCCCTTCGCCCTCAGCCCCTGCACCTGTGCCCGTCCTGCCGGCTTCATCCTGCCTGGCTCACTTCTTGCTGCGGCTGAGGCCTCCCTGCAACTCACCTGCGCCTGCCCAAGACCTGGACCCCTCCCCACCCTCTCGGAGACAACTCCAGGCGTGCAGGGACACTCAGCGTCATGCGTCGGCCTGGGCAGCAGGCAGGGCCACCCTGTGCTGGAGGCCTCAGGGATCTCCCGGCTGCTCTGTGGCCAAGCTGATGTTCGCGCCACCCCAGCCTGCCTCCAGGTGTTGCTGGAGCGGCTCATTTCTCCCCTTCCCTGAGCTGCACGTTCCCACACCACGTGGCAAGCAAACGTCTAGAGGGCCTCAGTGACAACATCCACGCCAGACCCTGGTGGCTCAGCCCCATGTGGCATCCGCAGGGAGCAGCCGAGGGACCAAGGCACCAACCGTGCTGCTCAGTTGCATTTGGGCTTGAGGCTCCGCAGCCCAGGGTGGAGGGCCCGCGAGGGGCAGGGCAGGGAAGGTGCTGGGTTGGGGGCAGGTCCGTACTGGGTTGTGCCTCCTTCAAGAGTGAGGCAGCAACTCTCACTGACGTCGCTCAGGGCCCGTGCGTCTCCTTCCTCTTTCACAAGGAAAAAGGCTTTGCTCAGAGCTCAGCACCGGGGGCTACGTGGAGCAGGCCCAGGCATGGCAGGAGGGGCTCACCGTCCTTGGCCACGTCCCCGATGGGCACGCTGTGCTTCTGCGCCATGTACCCCAGGAAGGAGAAGACGACGAAGCCGGAGGAGAAGCTCGTCAGGGAGTTGATGGAGGTGGTGACTATCGCGTCCCTGGAAGAACAAGACAAGCCGTCTCAGGAACCAGCTGAGCTGCAGCAGCTGCAATTTTCCAGTCATTATTCTTAATTTACTGTGTCTGGGGAAGGGGGCGGGAGGTCTTTGGAGGGGCCGCTTTTCCCAGTGAGTACGGCCTTAGCAGCCTGGCAGAGCTGTCCTTGGACCACCTTGGCCCCCCGGCTGAGCTGCTCAAGGCTCAGCCATCAAGGCTCAGGGTGGGCAGAACGGACGACTGCCTCTGTGCCCCGCGAGTCCTGCTGTGGGCGCCTCACCCAGGGCAGAGCTTCCAGAACCTCCAGGAGCACACACCTCCCGGGGACCTTGCTAAGATGCAGATCCTGACTGGGGGGGGGGTCTCATGGGGTCTCAGGGCCTGCGTTTCCCGTAAACTCCCAAGGGTGCTGGTGCTGCGGGCCTGGGGGCCCCACTCTGAGGGCTGAGAAACCAGAGGGCTGGAGGCAAGCAAGGGAGGAACAGGGAGGGTCCTGGGGTCGGACAGAGCACCAGCGTCCTCCTCCTGGGTTCCTGTGTGGCCTGTTGCCGGGGTGGAAGGGCCCCACACACTTCATCTGCAGAGCACCTGGACCCAGGTGGACGCAGGTGGGCTGCAAGCAGGGGCTGCCTCGGGACCTGCCCTCCAGCGCCCACTCTCGGTGGAGCCTGTCTGTGGTCTCTCTGACCATTCTGCTGCACACACTGTCCTTGTATTTTTACTGCGTTTCTATCCTCATGATGTGGAAGAAAGTAAGCACAAGTCCATAAAGGTCAAAGAAAGCAGGTCCCAGATAAAATTCTGTTTCTGTTTTTAGGAGGATTTGGGGTCCAGCACAGGGCTTCAGGTGCCTGCTGGTAACACAGGGTGCACATGGGATGGGGGGACACACTCAGGGAGTTGTGAAGCTGGACCCTGAGCGAGGGAGGACAGAGACCCCGCTGGGGCTGGTGCGAGGGAGGAGGGTGTGTCCTTGTGCCGGGAGGGGCTGGCCTTGCTGATCGGGGTCCTCAGTGGGGAATCTGGCCGCAGGTCAAACCTTGGCAGGTCCCTCCCAGGAGGCGACACACCCACGTGCTTCAGTGCCTTCTTTAAAGCTGAAATCAAAATCGTGTTGGGGGCTCCCTCGCTGTCGCTTCTGTCTGAAAGGCCACGCACCTCCCACGCTTGCGGGTTCCGTTGATCCGCCCTGTCCTCACCCAGGAACGTGCTATTTCTGGAGGTCAGCAACCCCTCCCCAGTATCGACGAGGCCCCTGCCTGGCCCTGCTAGGGGCTCACCTGTAGCAGTTGTTGGTGAACTTGTTGTAGCTGGAGAAGGCGATCAGGACCCCAAACCCCACGCCCAGGGAGAAGCACACCTGGGTGGCCGCGTCGATCCAAACCTGCAGAGCCAGAGGGCAGTGAGAGGCTGTCCCAGGAGAACGCAGGACCCGAGCACCCTCCCCATCCCAGCCCCACGCTAAGGCCTCTAAACTCAACACCATCCTTAAGAGGCAAATGGCAGCAGCGCGACTGGTGGAAAACACAGCCTCAGGAAGTGAACCCTCCCGGGTCAGCAGCCTGGAAGAGCCTGAGAAGCAGGGCGCTGTCCGTGTTCACTGATCTGGGATTCCCCATGGAGTGTCAGGGCAGCGATTCCACAGAACCAGAGATGCCCTGCTCCATAGCCCTCAGAACAGCATGGACCCATCCACACAGGACAACCGCAGCATCCTAAAACCCTCAGAACAGCACGGACCCATCCACACAGGACAACCGCAGTGTCCTAAAAACCCTCAGAACAGCACGGACCCATCCACACAGGACATGATTGTGGAGCCATGGTATCCCTCAGACCAGCACGGACCCATCCACATGCTGCATAATGGCGGCACCCTGATAGCTCTCGGAAAGTCATGAACTTATCCACACACAACATGCTGACGGCGTCCTGATAGCCCTCAGAACAGCATGGACTCATCCACACTCACACCAGCCCTAGCGGGGTCTCCATCCTCCCTTGATCAGGGTCGGGCTTCACAACCCCCTGAGTGTGTCCCCCTGTCCCATGTGTGCCCTGCTGCACGATGGCAGTGCTCCGAAACCCCCAGAACAGCATAAACTCATCCACACGCTGCATGATGGCGGCTTCCTGACAACCCTCAGAAAGGCATGGACTCATCCACATCCATATCCACGCTACATGATGATGGTGTCCTGATTGGACGCACACCAGCAATACCTGCTTTGTATTTTTCCCGAAACACGAGCAGTATAGGTGCACAGTAGCACCCGGGCATGGCCAGGAGCCCACCTGCAGCTTAGACGCTGGTGCTGTGCCTGCCCAACTTGGTGGATGGCACCCACAACTCTGGATGTGAAAGGAAAGGTGGGTGGGTCCATGTTTGGACCATTGTGTATTTTTAAAAGTCAGCCACAACCTGCTAAGGTGAGGGCACTGTGGAGACCATTCAGTGACTCACATGCCCACCTTGCCCCTGCCTGGGCCTCGGATGGGGGAGAAGGAGCAGCCAAACCCCCTTGGAGGCATTTGAGGGACTAGTCAGCCAGGGCTGTTCCTGCAAGTCCATGAAGCCCATGGTACAGGCCTGTGGGCCAGGATGCTGAGACAGAGGCACCAGATGCTCCTGCTGGGGGGGTCAGGTGGGTCTCAGGGCATCCCAGGTCCCAGGTCAAGCTTGCCTGAGCTTGACTGAACGGGGGAACTGGGTGCTGCAGAGGGGGCGGGGCCCTCTGTCCATCGGGCAGCATGTCATAGCCTCAAGGCCACCCCAGGTCCTGGAACAGTGGGTTTGGGGGCAGATGGCCAGGCCCTGCAGTCAGGGCTGTGCAGATGGCCAGTGTCTCAGCATGAGGGGAGGAGCCAAGCCAAGAGTGGCTGGGTGGGCAGTGGGTGGAGAGGTTCATACCCTAATGTGGCTCCCATGCTAGTCATCAGTCACCTGCCTGGCCAAGTGACTGCAGGCTGGATCAGGTGTCACAGGGGAGCACCTGCCTCCTCCTCACCCTGAGCTGTGTGTGCAGCTCAGGCCTCTGCCCAGTGCCACCCCAGAGCCAGTGCCCACGGCTGCCTCCCTGGGCCTCACCTCATGCACTTACACTCCAGGACCTGGAATTGTCTTTTCCTTCCATTTCTTTCCTGATTTCTCTTCACTATACATCAATCCATCATCTAGTATCTATCAATCACTCATCCATCTATCTGTCATCTATCACTGTCATCTATCAATCCATCACCAGTCTATCATCTATCTGTCATCTCTATAATCTATCAACCATATATCATCTATGAATATATGAAGTACATGTGTGTGTACATATCTATCGCCATCCATCCTGTTGTATATCCATCCTATCTACCTACCTACCTATCATCCATCCATCCACCCATCCATCATCCATCCATCCACCCATCCATCATCCATCCATGCTGTCCAGCTACCTACCTATCATTCATCCATCCACCCATCCATCCATCATCCAGCAATCCACCCATCATCCATCCACCCATCCATCATCCATCCATCCATCCTATCCAGCTACCCACCTATCATTCATCCACCCATTCCCCCATTCATCCATCCACCCATCCATCCATCATCCAGCAATCCACCCATCATCCATCCACCCATCCATCATCCATCCACCCATCCATCATCCATCCATCCATCCTATCCAGCTACCCACCTATCATTCATCCATACACCCATCCATCCATCATCCACCAATCCACCCATCATCCATCCATCCATTCATCCACCCATCCATCATCCATCCATTATCCATCCGTCCATCCTATCCAGCTACCTACCTACCATTCATCCACTTATTCACCCATCCATCATCCATTCATCATCCATCCATCCATCCATTCTATCCACCTACTTACCTATCAGTCATCCATTCATCCATCCTATCTATCTATTTTAGCCACCTACTTAACTGTCATCCATACATCCATCCTATCCACCTACCTACCTACTCATCCATCCATCCATCCATCCATCCATCCATCCATCCATCCATCCATCTGTCCATCTGTCCATCCACCCGTCCATCCATGCATCCATCCACTCTGTCCACCTACCTGCCTATCATCCAGCCAGCCAGCCAGCCAGCCTTCCATCCACCCATCCATCCATCCATCCAATCTATTCACTCTCTCCACCTAATTTTTGACATCTCATCTGTGTAATTTGTTCTCCAATGGACATCTTTTCACATGCACTGGTGTTTGTTTTACCTTCTCATGGGGCTGCTTATTTTTCCTGGTGGGAGCATTGTATTTGTGACATTTTTGTTTGATTCTATAACACGTCCTGCTCCTGCAAATGCACCCCTTGACTTCACTTTGGCCTTTCTGGGGTCCTGACACACTGCTGGCTTCACGGTTTGTCCGGCTCCAGCTCTGCACTTGTGGGTCCCTGGCCACGACTGATTTTGCTGCCCTGGTTGTGCTCCTCTCTCTTCTGTGGCTCCCGTGGACCACATGCCTGCTGCACCCATGGCTCCTGTCTCCACAGGGGCTTCCCCTTCAGTGCTGCAGACACACTTCCACCCCCACCCCCACCCAGCTGCTTTGCAGGCTCATAGGTGCCATGTCCAGGTGCCTTCTCCCACTGCACCTGTCAGCTGCTACCTCCCTGGGGCTTCCTGGGAGGCTTGCAGCCATGCCTGCCTATCCTGTCTCCCTTCCTTCCCACTTCTGCCTTGGGTTTACACTTGCCTCATGACCCCAGACCTGGCACCACTGGCCCACCCACATAGGGCAGCACCTCTCAACGGCCTCCTGCCTCACACTCCAGCTGAGATGGCCCCACACCTCTTGCTGCATCGTCCTCTCACAGCAACATGGACGCCCCTGGGTGGCTTTGGGGCCTGCCACCTCCTCCACCTAGTCCACCTGATTTCCAACAATGCCCCAAGTGAGCTGCCATTTTTGTCATGCCAGCCTTCCTCCAACGGCTGCTTCTGTTTCTGGGCCTGTTTGTCAGAAATGGTGCAGCCCCTTCTCTTCCCTTTCTTGACAAGGGGCCCATCCCCCATGGCCCAGCCAAGTCTCTCTCCAGGAGGCCTTCTCCAAACATTTTAACCCCGAATTATTTCTTCTTTTGCTGACCAAATCTGCAGCCTGACTCTAGATGGAGTTTTCGATGTAATCTGATTTAGATGACTCATACTGTATCATGGGTATTTGAGATGTGGCTTCCTGAGGAAAGAACCCTGGTTTCCGCAACTCTGATACATCTCAGCCCTGGCAGGCAATGAATATGGAAACCCGGGAACGTCAGAGCCCCTGTGGACTGTGAAGCAGTGAGCGGGTTGTACTCACAGACGCCTCGCAGAGCCGGTAGAAGTCGACGCTCAGGTACGCTCTGATGCCGTCTATAGCCCCAGGGAGGGTGACCCCACGCAGGAGCAGGGCAGTGAGGACCACGTATGGCATGGTGGCTGTGATCCACACCACCTGCAGGAGAGGGCAGTGTCACCAGGCTGCACAGGTAGGGCCCTCGGTGGGAGCAGACACCGGCACATGGGCACTAGGTTGCCCTGACAGCTTGTCCTCTGACTGGGAGGCCCAGTTCCCAAACATCTCCCGGGACGCCAGCTCAGCAAATGCTCATTGGAGTGAGAAGGTCAAACGCTTTCCGTCCCACACACCCTCCCCAGGGATGGAATGGGAAGAACAGCTTGGCAGGGAAAGCACATTCCTTTTCTGCATTCGGTCCGCCAGAGTAGCTGGGAGTGGCTGATGGGGGTTTTCTGATGCGTGGGATGAGTGGATTGACACTGGTGAATGGCACTGTGGGACGATGAAAGGTAGCTCTGGGCTGTGTCCCTGCAGGAGGCTCCCTGCAGGAGGCTGGTGCCACACTACACACACTATTCCAAGGGAAGGGCATACCTTGGTCAAAACTGGTTTTAAAAAAAGTATTTATTTTATTTATTTATTTTTTTGAGATGGAGTTTCGCTCTTTTTGCCCAGGCTGGAGTGCAATGGCATGATCTCAGCTCACTGCAACCTCCGCCTCCTGGGTTCAAGCAATTCTCCTGCCTCAGCTTCCCATGTAGCTGGGATTACAGGCATATGCTACCACGCCTGGCTAATTTTGTACTTTTAGTAGAGACAGGGTTTCATCATGTTGGCCAGGCTGGTCTTGAACTCCTGACCTCAGGTGATCTGCCCGCCTCAGCCTCCCAAAGTATTTTTATCAACAAAAAAAACCACGTTGTGTGTGCCTTCCTGCCAGAAACACTGCCGTGGGTGCTTCTCTCCTGAGGCCCTTCCCCAAACACGGCCACATATGGACCCAAAACCCAACGGTGCCCTGTGTCCACCCAGCCCAGCCACGGCCACATGTCCACCTTCCCCCCACCCAGCCACGGCCATGTGTCTACCCAAGCCAACCCAGCACAGCCACAGGTGTACCCCCAACCACGGCCACGTGTACACTCCCAAGCTGATCATGGCCATATGTGTCCCCCAAACTCAACCATGGCCATGTGTCCACCCCAACCTGGCCATGGCCACATTTGTAGCACAAAACCCAACTGAGGCCACATGTGCACCTCCTGCCCAGCCACGGCCACATGTCCACTTGGTGGCCCCATGTCTACAGGCCCAGTTGGTGACCCTGAGCCTCACCTTCCCCGAGGTCTTCACACCCTTCCAGAGGCTGAAGTAGAGCAGCACGATGACCAGCACCAGGCAGGCTGTGAGCTGCCACCGTGGAGGCCCCAGGTCGTCGATGCCATGGCTCTGGTGGAGGTGCAGCACGCCACGCCTGCAGAGGGGAGTCAGCGGGGGCCTCTGTGGGTGGCTGTTAACCCCCCTGGCACTGGACGGCTGAGCTTGCCCAGGGACCGGCCCTCCCCATCTCAGCAGGGCAGAAAGCATCCAGTCTGATGGACAAGAGATGCCCTCCAGGGAGGTCTGGCCCACAGGCCCTGGCAGAGGTGTCAGGGCTGCCCTTGAAACCCGCGGAGCACATGGGAGGCCCAGGAAGCCCCACCTCACCCTCTGCCCTTGGCACCTCTGCTCATTGGAGCTGGGGAGAGAAAGGGCACCTTGGGTCTTTGAAGAAAAGGAGCCACAGAAACCAAAAGAAAGTTGCTGAGCAATGCTGGGTACCCACTGCTGCCCACAGGATGGCCCCAGGGTCCCTCTCCAGGGATGAGGCTGGGCAAACTCTAGCAGTAATACCAGGCACACAGGCTCCAGCCAGCACTGTTTTCTGAGGGGACGGCTCACGACACCTGCTCACAGCCCTTGCTGCTATGAGGATTCCATGAGGAACAGGTTTAGTGGATGACTCTGCTCCAGCAGGAATCACTCGCAGTTCCACTGTTTTTTGCAGGATCCCTCACAAAGGGCAGAGCAGAGGGTGAGGGATGGAGCTGACCATCGGCCGTGCTCCTTGCTCCAGGCACAGACCCTGGGCCCCCTTTCTGTGGGAACTCATTCCATCCCGGTGACACTCTCTGTGGGAGAACATGCACCAGGCTACGTGCAGCGGGCTGCGTCACCATTGCAGACGGTGGCTTGAGGCCAAGGCGACTGTAACAGCCGTGCCGCTGCCACCGTCGAGTCAGGAGCCGCGACACCCAGGAGCCGCGTTATGAGAGGAGCTCCCACTGCCCAGGTTTGCTTCTGTTGTGGGTCCACTGAGGTCCCCGGGAGATAACACCGGACACCAATGAGGGAGCCCGGCCGACTGCAGCCTCCGGAGCTTTCCACCAGCTGTGAGGCATTCCAGGGCCATGTCCCAGGAATTCAGCTCTTCAAACTCCAGAATCATACCAGACACCCTGGCTGCTGCCAACAGGAAAGGCCCCACGAGCCCTGAAAGGGATGGACAGTGCTTCCATCCTATCCTGGAGGGCGCCCAGGAACAGGCCCCAGGTTGGCCGGGTAGACAGATGGCTGCACCACTGAAACCGTCACCACCATTCTCTGCTCTTCTCCGAGGGCAAGTCGCTCAGTCAGGAGGCTGTCTGTCACCCACACTGTGCAGGGGAAGTCGCCTGAGCCGGTGGAGGTCACGCCTGCCCTTCCTGGGGCAGTGGAGACTCCCAGGGCCTTCTTCTCACTCCGGCCACACACCAGGCTCTGCCCCTGCTGGCCGAGTCCCCATCGCTCTGCTCCCCCAGCAAGGCCTTACCACGGACAGCCTCTGAGGCCTCACAGCAACTTCATGCAGCCCGGACCACTCCTCACTCACTGCCCATGGTATCACTGACCCCAGCATGCCACCCGCCCATGCCTTGGCAGCCTCGGTGCCTCGCACACACACGTGCATGGATTACACACTCAGACCAAACAGCACACCCTCTCCCCTTTCCCATGTGCCTGGAGAAAAGGCAAACTCAGCCAATGCCCCTACGTGGCACAGGCCCTCCTGAACCTGAGGCGGAGGCCCAGGGAAAGTGCGCTGCCACTCTGGGGGCCTTCTCACAAGGTTGCGTCCACAGCACACACAGCTGGCTCAGCATCAAACATGAAAGCAACTTCAGAAGCAGCACCTCAACACACTGGGTCGAGCCCCTTCTCGAGATTAGAAAGTCACTGTGCTTTGAGGTTATTTGAAATCCCACAGACAATTTAGAGAACTGGACACTCCTGAGTGCTGTCAACCTGAGAAGAGGGGTCCCCACAGCTGACCACAGCATGGGAACCAGCCATGCCAGGAGCCGGGGAAAGCTGTGTGGCTCCCAGCATGTCCGTGCTTCTGAGGGCAGGGTGGGCGAGACAATCAAAGGACGTCCGGGAAGGGGCATGGGGCTCACGTGCAGGCGTTTCATAAGCCATAAATAGTTGGGAGGACCAGAAAAGCGTTGGCCCAAGGATGTTCACTGGGAGTGGAAAAGGCACAGCACCTCCCAATTTCTGCTGGGCTCTTTTTCCTGGTGAATTCGTGGCCATGATTCTTCAATTGGGTGACAGTGGAGCCACTGGTGGTGATCCAGGCATGCTCGGGCCTCCCACGCATCATTGTGATGACCTCACAGCAGCCCTCTCACCCCGTTTTACCAAGAGGGAGCCAAGGCAGTGAGGGGGTGAAACAAGCTTCCAAAGGATAAAATTGTGCCAAAGCACATTAACTTCCCATTAGAACAAATCTAACACTCTCTAAACAAGCACAACCACCACCAAGTACCCATTAGTATAAAACTCACCAAGTCTAGTATCTAATAAATTACTAGACATGACAAGAAGCAAGAAATGTGATCTACAACCAGAGGAAAATCAGTCAACAGCCACTTCACATGATATACAAAAATTAAACCAAAATGGATCAAAGAGCCAAATATAAGGGCTAAAACCATAAAACTCTTGGAAGAGAACATAGTGTAAATTTTCATAATCTTGGACTTGGCAATGGTTTCTTAGATATGACACAAAAGATGAATTGGACTTCATCAAAATTTAAAACTTTTGTGCATTGAAGGATGCTATCAACAGAGTGAAAAGGAAAACTACAGAATGAGAGAAAGTATTTGCAAATCATCTATTAATCTGATAAGAGAATAATATCTAAAATATGTAAAGAACTCCAAAAACTCAACAACAAAAAAAACTGACAGCCCAATTCAAAAATAGGCAAAGGACTTAAATAGATATTGCTCCAAAGAAGGTATACAAATGGCCAATAAACACATGAAGAGATGCCCAATAGTCTCTAATCACTATGGAAATAGAAATCAAAAACACAGTGAGAGGCCACTTCACACCCATTAGGATGGCTATTATCAAAATAAACAAGCAGGAAGTTCTAAGTGTTGTCAAGGATGTGGGGAAATTGGAACCCTTGTTCTGATTTGCATCCACAGTGGGAAACAGTGTGGTGGTTCCTCAAAAAATTAAACACAGAATCATCACATGGCTCCAGCAATTCAACTTCTGGGTATCCACTCAAAAGCAGTGAAAGCAGGTACTCAATACTGAAGTTCACAGCAGCATATTTTCACAGTAGCCAAAAGGTGGAAACAACCCAAATGTCCATCAAGAGACAAATAGATCTGGCCAGGTGTGGTGTTCACATTTGTAATCGCAGTGCTCTGGGAGGCTGAGGCGGGAGGATTACTTGAGCCCAGGAGTTTAAGACAGGCCTGGGCAACATGGCAAGACCCCACTTTATACAAAATTTTTAAAAATTAGCTGGATGTGGTGTCACATACCTGTAGTCCCAGCTACATGGGAATCTGAGGCAGGAGGATTGCTTGAGCCCAGAAGGTCAAGGCTGCAGTGAGCAGTGATCATACCACTGCACACTCCAGCCTGGACAACAGAGTGAGATCCTGTCTCTAAAAAGGAAAAAGATAAATGGATAAACAAAACATTATATATCCATACGATGGAATTGGAATATTATTTGGCCTTAAAAAGGAATGAAATTCTTGTTCTGAAATTCTTCAATAAACCTTGAAGACATATGCTAAGTAAAATAAGCCAGTCACAAAAAAATAAGTGATTCTACTCAGAGGAGGGACCTAGAGTAGACAAATTCACAGAGATGGAAAGTAGAATGGTAGCTGCCAGGGGCTGTGGTGAGGGAGGATAGGGACTTAGTGTTTAATGGGGACAAAATTTCAGCTTTGGAGAAGGGGAAAGTTCCAATGGATGATGGTCATGGTTGCACAACATGTGAATGTACCTAATGCCACTGAACTGTGCACTTAAAAATGGCTAAGATGGTAAGCAATGCTATGTATAGTTTATCACAATAACCCCTCAAGAAGGCAAAATATTTTTGTGTAAAGTCCAAGCTGAATCATGGCCAGCAAGTCTACACTACAAGAAATGTTAAAGGAAATGCTTTAGATGGAAGGAAGATGGTCTTAAATGGAAACCCTGATCTACATACAGGATCGGACAGCACTAAAGATTGTGACTATGCAGGTAAATATAAAAATATATAAAAAAAAACTTCTTTTCTGTGTTAGATTTGTTTAAAATGTAAATGCTTAAAGCAGAAGTAGCAGCAAGGTGTCATGGAGTTGATACATACTGTAGAAATAAAATCTATGGCGACAATTGCACAAAGGACGTGAGGGAAACAGAAGTCTACTGTTGTAGGCCCTTCTGTTCTGTGAAACAGTATCACGTCACTTGAAGACAGACTGTGATAAGTTAAACGTCAATGTTGTAAATCCTATAAAATCCACGAAAAAAGGAAAACAGAAAGCTATAGTTTATTAGCTAATAATGTTGATAAAATGAAAGCCTAAAAAATTAATTCAAAACAGGGAATAAACAGAGGAAACAAGAAACAAAGAAGAGATGGGGCAAAAAATTAGCACAATGAAAGACTTAAAGCCAGCCATGCTGACAATTATTGAATGGAAATTCTAATTTAAAAACAGAGATTGCCATATTGGATAAAAAGCACAACCAACTCGATGGTGTCTACAATAAATCCATTTTATATATAATGCCCATATAGTTTAAAAATAAAAGGCTGGAAAAGCTAATACCAGACAAACACAATCATAAGAAAGTTGGGGTGGCCATATTACTGTCAGACAAAGTAGACTTCAGAATGAGAAATCTAACCTGCAAGGGTAGTTCAAATGGTAAAGTGGTCAATTCAAAGACTAATAATAATAAACATGTATGCACTTCATAGCAGAGTTTCAAAATACATGAATGAAGCAAATACTGATAGAAGTGAAAAAAATAGACAAATCTACAATTATAGTTGAGATTTCAGTACCCCTTTCTCAGTAACTGATAGAGTAAGTAGACAGAAAACCAGTAAGGATGTAGAAAACCTGAACAATACAATGACCTAACATGACCTCTCTGACATTTATGCAACTCTCCAACCAGACAGCATAATACATATTCTTCTAGGCGCACGTGGAACATTCACCAATGTAAACCATCTAGTAGGTCATAAACAAGTCTCAATATATTTTAAAATATTAAAGATGTATAAGCACATCATCTTGCCAAAACAGAATTAAATTAGAAATCAATAACAAAAATATCTAGCAAACCTCCATACATTTCAAATTAAAAAACAAACTTCTAAAAATGCCCCATTAGTCAAATAGAAATCAAAAGAAGGATTAGGGAATACTTTGAACTGAATGAAATGAAAACACAGCATATCAAACTTTGTAGGATGCAGCTAATGCAGTCCCTTTGAGACAAATTAATAGCTTTAATTTATAACTTTATAATTTATATTAGGCAGTGTTGATAAGTATTTATAGAAGTAGGGAAACTGTAAACTGGTCAGAGTTATGTGGTCCTGTGTTGGGGTTTTGAAATGAAAACACAGCATATCAAATTTGTGGGATGCAGCTAATCAGTAATCTCCAGGTTCCTACAGGGAAGGGTTCCTTTCATTTCTCTGCAGGAACCATTTCTGCCACCTCCCTCTGGTGGGTGGGCTGCTGCCCAAGAAGGAAGTGGCAATGCAGGAAGGCTGGCTGGGACCCCTGGGGGCCAGGGGGCCAGCAACTCCCAAGGATACATTTCATTTGCCAACCCTGAGGAACACTGGGTGCAGGAGCCAGCACCGCACATGGCATTCGTGGCATGTGGAGGAAGTGCTGTCAATGGGGTAGCTCAGCAGCCTTTTCTGACTTAGGGCCCAGAAGACATGGCCAGCATCTCACCCAGGCCTCACGGTTACTTCCTGAGGACCTGTAGTAAAAACGCACGATAAAGCCCTTTCAGATCTACTCCTGCTAACATCTTAGTTGTCAAATTTATGACACGGCATGTTTGGTACATTGTGTAGGAAACTCAGTCCCTTTTGTGGTTACCGACAAAGTCAGGCATACCCATTATCTAGGACAAATAGCCGCACCACCATGCATCACAACCACTCTGGCCTTTGTGGCCTTTCATGGTGGAACATCCACTCCCTGACTACATGCGCCAGCAGGAACCTGACATCCTTTGTCCAGTTATCTGCTTTATAAAGTGGGTTCGAAATCCAGAAAACCCCCAGCAGACCTGAGCATGTTACGACTGTCCCCCTTGCTTCCTAAGAGTCACTGGGGCCTGTTTCAGGGGAACCTGAGTCCCACTGTTGGGAAAATCACCTTCGGAAGGCGTGGGAGGAGCGCCAAGCGCCTCAGTGCGCTGGGTCATTAATCATTTGTGAATTGATCTTAAACCTTCTCCAACTCCCCACGTCTGCTCTTGGGCTGCCGCCAGCTAGAGTATACCACGTGCCAGTGCGGACAGGGCTTCTGAGTGAAGGACTGGGTACCTTTCCGTTTCCTTCCTTCCTTCCAGACTGAGAACTTCCAAATAGACTTCACTAGTCTGATCGTTTAAAATAATAACACATGTTCTTTCCTTCTAGCATTCTTAACAACGGATCACTGGACTAATCATTACACTAAATTTTCCTCTCCGATTTTCTTACCTGAACATCACTTAGGTGAGTCAACATTTCCCACACTGCCCAAACAAAAGGAAAGCAGTCCCCATGTGGTGGTACTTGGCAGCTTTTTTTTTTTTTTTTTTTTTGAGACGGAGTCTCGCTCTGTTGCCCAGGCTGGAGTGCAGTGGCCGCATCTCAGCTCACTGCAAGCTCCGCCTCCCGGGTCTACGCCATTCTCCTGCCTCAGCCTCCCGAGTAGCTGGGACTACAGGCGCCCACCACCTCACCCGGCTAGTTTTTTGTATTTTTTTACTAGAGACGGGGTTTCACCGTATTAGCCAGGCTGGTCTCGATCTCCTGACCTTGTGATTCGCCCGTCTCGGCCTCCCAAAGTGCTGGGATTACAGGCTTGAGCCACCGCGCCCGGCCACTTGGCAGCTTTAACAGGGCATTGGGTACTGGGAACTCTCAGGCTCTCACCTCGGTGGCGCCTCTGCGGCCTCCGCCCCTGGCTCTGTGCGCCCCCCGCTCTCTCCTGCTGGCCCCTCTCTTTGATCACACGCTAACCCTGAGATCTGGCCACACAGCAAGGGCACATGCAGCCCGGGCTTGGGGTGTCTGTGGGGTGTTTAATTAGGGAAATGTAGGTGTGAACAGGCCATCCACACGCAATGGGAATTTTCTCCCTCAAGAATGTTAAAATCTACTTGGACAAATGGTGTGACTGCGTTATTTGGACGATTTCATCATTTCCTGCTTGCCTGTCACCACGAGAGTCCTGTCAGACGCTCCCACGACCTTGCCTGAGGCTGTGCTTCCTATGGCGATGCTCAGGTGTCTTCAGGCAAACCAACCGGGACTCATCCCGGGTGCATCTTCTCTCCTGCCTGCCCACTTCTGAAACCAGCCCTCCTCCCACGAACGCCTTCCTGGCGCCCCGGCCTGGACTCTCTCTCCTTCTGACGGGAAACAGTGGATGTAGTGAGAATCGCACAAACGTTCTCTCCTCCTCTCCTCCTCTCCTCCTCTCCGAAATGGCGGCTGAGGTTAAGAGTCCGCCTGTCAGAATGTGACCCAGCACAAGGCCCCAGGCCCAGCTGGAGGGGGCAGGGGAATGTGGATGGCACCTGCCAGGTTCAGATTCCGGGAGGGGTCCAGGGGAAACAGGGGACCCATGGGGGGCAGTCACAGCCCTTCTAGGCTGGACCAGGCCACGTGATGATGAGGGAGGGCCAGCAGGACCTGGCACGGGGCCCAAAAAGACTTCATTGCAGACATCGGGGTCCAGGAAAGCAGGTGCTGCAGGTGGATGGTGAGGGGCAGACCTGGCTGGGGTAGACAGTGAGGGATGGGCCTAGATGGGGTGGACTGTGTGGGTTGGGGCTGGCTGGGGTGGACGGTGAGGGGCAGGCTTGGCTGGGGAGGACTGTGCAGGTCAGGCCTGGCCGGCGCAAAGAGAGAAGGAGGCAGAGACCCAGGAGGCTACTGGACATGGGACTCACCAGTGTGGGAGGTGGAAGGAGGCCCAGAGACAGAAATAAAGCCATGCATATAAACAACAAAACAAAGTCTCACGAAAAGTGGACGGCTGGAGCACCCTGGAGACAGGGGCTGCCTACTGAAGCCATAGACTTCTTGCGCAGTGAAGCCAAGAAAGGTATCTTTTCTGGAGAGGGCAAGGGCCCAAGTGAGGCAGTTTGGCCCCAGACTATGCACAGAGGAAGGGCAGGGAGGAAGGGAACCCAGACACCGGGCTGACTCACTCCAGAGACGCCGCTGCAGCTCCCAGAGACCGGAGCTTGCCAACCTTCCGCACAGGGCTGCTGTGATCCCCACCAGCCCCCTCCCACCCCGAGCCGCTGCTGGGGGCAGGATCGCAGCCAGCGGAGCTGCTCAGTGCCCCATCCCTGCTGAGGGCTTGCCCTGTAGGAGCTTTGCTGAGTCCCTGGAGACCATCACAATGATTCAGAAATGTGCCCCTCCACAGCACTAAAGGGATGGAGTGCAGGAACAGGTTCCCCCTCCCCGCACCCTGGGAGTCAGCAAGGGCTGGTGGCCAACCAAGGAGCGACCATGGGGACCCAGCTGCACCATCTCTCCCATTCCCGAGGACCTGACTCCCACTTACTCGAAGTACTCGGCAGCAGGTGTGGTCCCAAAAGTGTCGTTGAGGCCCGGGCCGTTGCCACCGGAGTCGCCAGAGTGGGCATCCGAGCAGTTGGGGCTGTTCCAGGAGTTGTTGCAGTGAATCCAGGGGAGCTCCGTGGTGAAGGAGGAGAAGAGGTAGTGCAGTGCCCAGGCAATGATGACGTTGTAGAAGAAGCCGACATACAGCGAGATGAGGATGACCGTGAAGCCCACACCTAGCGGGAAGGGGGTGGCCGTGGAGCCCACGTGGGCAGAGCACATAGCCACCATCAGCAACGCGTCCCTTCCGCCTCCCCTCACAGGAGACATTACCCTGAGCACAGACCCTGAGGACTTTGAGGGTGTCTCTGAGGGACATCCAGGGCCAGCAAGGTCACCCAGAGCTATGGCGAGTATCCAGGGCCACCCTGATGCACCCAGAGACCCCCAGGGACACCAAGGTCACCCCCAGCCACACATGGTCATCCATCCCCACCACAACCACTCAGGATCCATCAGGGTCATCCAGGATCATTGAGGCCATCTAGGGGCTACTCTGGGTGATCCAGGGCAACCCAACCCATGGTTAACCAGGGCTGTCAGGTCCATGTGAAACCATCAGAATCATCCACAACCACCCAGAAGCACCCAGGGCTACCTAGGGAACCCATGCAAATAGGGCCATCAAAGATTGTCTAGGGTTACCCAGGAACACCCAGTGTCTCCCAGAACCATCAAGACTGCCAATAGTCACTAAGGGACACCTGGGGTCCTTGACAGACATCTGCAGCCACCCACAGCCACCAGGCTCATTCAGGACTATGGAGGGCACCCAGGACCACACATAATCAGCCAGGCTAATCCAAGGCCACTTTGAGTCACAAAGGGCCATCCACGGCCATCCATGGCCATCCACAGCCATCTCCATTCATCCACAACTATCCACGGTCATCTATAGCCATCCACAACCATTCATGGCCATCCATGACCATCCACATCCATCCACAGCCATCCACAGCCATCCACAACCATCCATCCATCCCATCCACAGTCATCCATAGCCATCCACAGTCATCCATGGCCGTCCACAACCACCCACATCCACCCCTGGCCATCCACGATAATCCACTGCCATTCACAACCATCCACAGCCATCTACAGATATCCACAACTATCCACAGTCATCCATAGCCATCCACAACCATACATGGCCATCCATGGCCATCCACATCCATCCACAGCCATCCACAAACATCCATCCATCCACAACCATCCACAACCATCCACAGCCAACCACAACCATCCACATCCATTCGTAGCCATCCACAGTCATCCATGGCCATCCAAAACCACCCACATCCACCCCTGGCCATCCACAACAATCCACTGCCATTCACAACCATCCACAGCCATCTACAGACATCCATAGACATCCACAGCCATCTGCATTTACCCACAACTATCTATGGCCACCTATGGCCATCCACAGCCATCCATGGCCATCCAGAGCCATCCATAGCCATCTATGGCCATCGGTAGCCATCTATAGCTGCTCATGTCTCTCCCACAAGACTACTCAGAAGAGTCATCTGGGCTTATTTACAGCCATGTGGAGCCATCCAAGGTCACACTACCCATGCATGACCATCCAGGGTTTCCTAGAAACACCCAGGGCCACATAAGACCACCCAGGGCAAGTAAGATCATCCAGGGCTTTCTTGGGCTACCCAGAGTCTTGCATGACTATCAAGGACTACTCAGAGCCATGTTTGACCTTCCAAGGCCTCCCAGGGCCATGCAAGACCATCAAGGACCAGTCAGGGCCATCCATAGCCATCTAATGCCATTCAGGGTCTTTTAGAGTGTCCTTTCCAGGATCACAGACCTGGAATTTGGGATCCATACTTTATGGGGGCTCCTGGGAAACTGGAACAGAACTCAGTGGTCAGCAGTCTTTGGAGCAGTATCAGCCTGACTGGTGGGCAGATGGGCCTGGTGGTCAGACGGCTTCCTCCTTGTTCACTGCTGGATGGGCACCGTCACGTTCTCACTACTGGGGTTCACTTTACTAAGCTCCAGGAAGAATTTTTCTCATTTCCACATTTCTTCTCAGTTTGCTGGCATGATTAGTTTGGGTACAACTTTGATTTACTTTGTTAAAACCCAGTAGGCACCATGCCCTGTCTTGCCTGCTCATGGCCAGGGTAGGAGCATACCTTCAAGGTGACTTTTGCAGGGAGTGGCCTGGGTTGCTTTTTATGGTCTCAATCCTTAGGAGAAGCTGTTCTCATGCTCAGGGCACCTCAGTAAAGTTCTCTTCCTATCCTGAAAGCAAAGAGAAGGCTCAAAACTTTGTTTTAAACAGATCCAGGATCAGGAGTGCAGGTAATCCTTCTTGGAAAGCATGCTCAGTGGTGGTGATGATGAAAGTCAAGCTGTTGCTGTTGGAAGGCCTTCTCCCACGTGGATCTGGTCCACATTAAATAATTCTGTATTACAGTCGGTCACGGATTGCCTTTGGAAGGCCTTCTCCCACATGGCTCCGGTCCATATTAAATAATTCTATATTACCATCTGTCACGGAGTCCCTTAAGAGAGAGGCTGGGTTGTGATCTACAGTGAACTCACCCAGGCAGCCACGTTGGGAGCCACGCTTTGGGAAGCCACACTGTTTCCAGAGAGCACTGTGGAGGGTTTTCCATGGTGGTGGCTGACAGCGGGTGCCCAATTTGAAAATTTTTCAAGGTTAAAACTTTCTGTACCAAGTCCTTAGCTTGAAACCCTGGGAAGTCTTTGATCAAACAACACCAGAGTGGATCCCAATCCAGAGTCTGAAGGAAGGGCTGACTGTGCCCTGGGTCCTTTCAGAGCCACCGCTGTTGTTTCCTGCCCTGCACCACAGATCGGCAGGGCTGCCATGGGATCATGACGTCACCATGGCCACTGTGCATGACATCACCATTGGCCACGCTGGCTGACACGGCTCCCAGAGCAAATGGGTCTGCTCTGATCCATGGGACAGTGCAGCCCCCACACCAGAGTCCCCCTTACCAAGAGGACTCCTCCTGGATGCTTCCCTGGGCACCTGGGTGAGGAAATGGCTCCCTTGAAAGGTGGTGGCCAGTGCCAGTACTGGCCAGTCATTTGGTTGCTCCAAGCCCTGCCCTTTGGGAAGGCAGAGCCCCTGACCTGGGTCACTGACGTGTAGCCCCTCACCAACTAGCCAACTTCACCATGAGCTCCTCAAGCTCACCGAAGGCCCAGACACGCGAAACCCACTACCCTGTTTGCTACAGAACCTTCTAGTGGCCTCTGCTCATGACATCACTGTGGGCTCTAGATGAAGCTTCACCTGACACATTTCTTAAACACCATTTAGTGACACGGGAGGCTGTCTCTCCAAGGAGGTGGCAGGCAAAGTCCCTGCTCGCGTTTCCAGGGAAAACGTTCATGGGAACGTGAAGCCTCCCTTCCCTCCTGTCTGACTCCCAGGAAGCTCAGCGCTAAGCGTGAATTTCAAGCATAGCTCTTAAGGTCTATTTCCTTAAATTTATTTTTGCTTTGTACCTTTTTTTTATATTAACCTTGTGTGTAGTTTGTTTTGGGTTTGAGAAATCACACTAAAATATGATTGACTATAAAACATTTTATATTCAATACAATTGAATGGTGGGGTTTCCAGGGCGTCTGTAAAACGGGGTTGCCCTTGGCAATGAAACTGAAACCTGACAAACAGAAGCCGGCTGAGGCTCCTGCCTGCAAATGGTGCTTCGCCCACCAGAGCACAGCCGCCCTGCACCATCCCTGAACACCAGTACACCCCAGGGCACCCAGGAGAGCTGGCTTCAGGAGAGGGTGTTGTCAACGCATGCATGGATCCCGCTGGAGGAAGCCTCTGCTGGGGCAGCCCCGCCGCACCTCACAGGAGGCATCAGCAGGTCTTCGGAAGAAAGATGGGAGAGGGCCGGGCGCGGTGGCTCACGCCTGTAATCTTAGCACTTTGGGAGGCCAAGGCAGGCGGATCACGAAGTCAGGTGATCGAGACCATCCTGGCTAACATGATAAAACGCTGTCTCTACTAAAAGTACAAAAAATTAGCTGGGCGTGGTGGTACGCACCTGTAGCCCAAGCTACTCGGGAGGCTGAGAGGGGAGAATCCCTTGAACCCGGGACGCGGAGGTTACAGTGAGCCAAGATCACGCCATTGCACTCTAGCCTGGCAACAGAGCAAAACTCTGTCTTACCAAAAAAAAAAAAAAAAAAAAAAAAAAGTCGGGAGAGGACGCCTCTCTGTGTCAGTCTGGGTGTCTTTGGTATGTGCTGCTTGTGTGTGCATGTACCAGAGAGAGAGAGAAGAAGCAGAAGAGGAGACACAGAGAGGAAAGGAGGGAGAGAGACAGAAACAGACACAGGGAGAGGGAAAGAGAAAGCGAGGGGAAGGGAGGAGAGGGAGAGTTTTAAACACCCACCTCTCAGGACCCTGGGGTGTACCGTGGGCCCTGAAGGCCCCAGAGGCCCCTCTGGCTGTGGTGCCCACCCCGAGCTGCCCTGGCGAGACTATGGGAAACGCAGGTGAGTCACGGCCTCTGAGCAGCTGGGCCTCACCATGAACTCCACCCTCTGGCTTTCGAGTTATGAGCAGGAAGCAGCTCGCAGGTCTGCTGGAGGGGAAGCGCCAGGGACAACCAGGCTCCCTGGAGAGCTGGGCATCGTTTTCCCATGGAATTGCCACCTGCTCAGGGCTGGATGGCCTTTCAGCTCCATAATGATTGTTTTGGGCACTTTAGCTGGTGTCTTAATTTACCATGTGGCACTTCTATTCGATGAGACATGAAAATGCATGCATTTTATTAACTAGATTTTTAAAAAGGACAAAGGAAAGAGAAGGAACAGTATCAGGGCATGGGAAGCATGGTGCACATCTAATTTCATGGGCACTGTCAATCTTCTCTAAACTGGCATCCTGCAGTTGACGGGCAGGCAGAACGAACGGGACGCTGGCACTGGGACCTGCAGCGTTACTGAGATTCAACAACTCAAGGTGTCTCATCTCTAAAAAGAAGTCCAGCTTTCTTGCACCAATTCATCTATCCCTTTGTGGGTCGAACACTTCACTTTCTGTGATTTGCAATTTTCCTTCCTCACCAGGACTAGGTGGGTGTGAACAAGCTCTTCCCGAGATCTGCCCACGGGGCCACGAGCCTTCCTTCCTGTGGCCACGCTTTGCAGCCCACCTCTGGGACTAGTGTTCAGAACAAAGCTGGCGTGGGATGCGGGATTGTGGGCACAGGGGCTGTGACACGGGGGAGACGACTGCCCAGCTTCCCCCGGCTGCGCATTGCGGGGAACACAATGAGATGCCCGCATCCGCCGGCTGCATTTCTTCAGAACGAGGTGCCACTGCTCATGCTGATGGAAGTCAGAGGTTCTCTACTAGCCCAAGTCAAGTTGGTGCTCTGAAATTCTCAGAAATCACTTCTTGGCGTTTTATGGACTGCATCATGAAGACCCACACCAGCAGCTTTGTTGGTGAACATCCTTTCCGTGTGACAGACAGAAGGAAATAAGCTCTTATCCGCAGACCCACAGGTCCTGCCCTCCTCACCTGAATCCTGCATGTGAAGAGGTGATTTAACTTGCTCCAACACCAGGCTCACTGGCGGGAGTGGGGCACGGGGCTGTGCCACGTAAGACACTTGTGACAGGCTCCAGGATGGCTCTTGAAAATCCAGCAAAGCACAGTTTGATGTCGCTGCAGCCTGTGCCAGAGCATGATGTCATCTTTCCTCAGTTTCCCCACCCCAATGGGCCGGCACCATCTCTGACTCAGCATCCCAAGGCTCTGAGCACTCAGATGCTCTCCAACACAGACCACGCTGCAAGCTCAGCGTCGCTTACAACTGTAGGCTCAGAGGCAGCATCTCCTCCCCGAAACATGTCCATGCCGCTGGCCAGGGCCGGGAAGGACACAGGTAACGTGTGTGTGTCTTGAACTGTTAGCCTGGGTTCACTGCACCTCCCGATTTGACACCTGTCTGTCTGTAAGGACACGCCTGGGTCTTCCCTTAGCTGCTGCATTCCTCCACTGGGGACCTGACGATGGGGACGGAGGCATGTTCTGAGCAATCCTTGTTCGGTTTGACTTGGACCTGCAGATCCCGCCAAGGGGTCGTCTGGCACCGGTGCGTGCCCAAGGCATCTGTCTCTCACTCTGAAGATGTGTGTGGGGTGGGGGTGGGGAGGGGGCCCCTTTTTGTAGCTCCATTTCAGTGCAGTTCAGTGAATATGGAGCCTAGGAAGAAATGACTGAAGTCGTAAGATTCACTAAGTAGCCCATTAAGAACGAAAGAGTCTCGTGTCTGGGAAGAACCATCACACCTGTGTCCAGTCTCAGCATTTCCACGGCTGCGAGAGTGACTTCTCCTCCTGGAGCCTGACCTCAGCAGCTCCCTCTCCTAAGGGAGGTCAGCGGCTCGCCTCCGAAGGCCCAGCCCTGACCCACTGGTAAAGCGTCCTGGGGCTGTGCTGGGCTCGGTTGTCTTCTAAACACACAGCTTTTCCGGAACTTCTACGAGTATCCAGAGGCTGACCTTCTAGTAGTCATTTTCTTAATGCCAATTGTCTGAGTGGTGCCTCTGAGTAAACGCCTGAATCCTCCCTGAACCACCAGCTTCTGAGAGGTGGCTCTGGCCCACTGGGCAAGCGTGACCTGTGTGCATGGACTGGGGAGTCAGAAACATCTGGGATCAAATCCCACTCTGCTCTGATGGTGACACCAGGGGGAACGACCCCAGCCCTCTGGTCCTCAGCATCTGCATCTCCAACACAGAGACATGGTGTGTGCCCCTCCCAGGGTCGCATGAGGATGGAGTCAGAAATGCCAGGAGAGGCCCTGGTGCTGGGCAGACCACCTGCACTCAACACGAGGTGCGTCTACTTCATGGTGCCAGAGCAGGACACCAGCAGCCAGAAAGGTTCAGTGACAGCTAGATGGATCAATAGCTAATAGATAGGTGGATAGGTCTATAGGTGGATGGATGGATGGATCCATACATAGATGAATGGATGGATGGATGGATGGAACAATGGATAACAGATGGATGAATGGATAGATCAATAGATAGAAGATGGATGGATGGATGGATCCATAGATAGATGAATGGATGAATGAATGGATGGATGAATGGATAGATGGATCGATAGGTAGATGGATGGATCAATAGATAATGGATGGATGGATGGATGAATGGATTGATAAGTGGATGGATCAACAGATAATAGATGGATGGATGGGTAGATGATAGACAGGTGAATAGATGATTGATAGATAATAGATAAACACAGTTGTGGGTTGTGTCCCTCCCCCAAGTTCATCTGTTGAAGTTCTAACCCCCCAAACCTCAGAATGTGACTTTATTTAGAGACAAGGTCTTTAGAAAGGTGATCAAGTTAAAGTGAGGTCATTAGGGTGTCCTTAATCCAACAGGACTTGTGACCTCATAAAAAGGGGGAATTTGGTTACAGAGACATGCATAGAAACAAGCAGTATGAAGAGGCACAGGGAGAAGACAGGCTCTGAGCCAAGGAGAGAGGCTAGAACAGATGCTTCCTCACAGCCTCAGAAGAAATCAACCCTGCTGACACCTTGATCTTGGACTTCCAGCCTCCAGAGCTGTGAGACAATAAACGTGTGCCTTTTAAGCCTCCCAGTTTGTGTCATTTGTTACAACAGCCACAGGAAATAGATACAGATAGATGATGATAGATGGATGGATTAGGTAGATAGGTAGATAGATGGGTGAATGATTGATACAAAGATCAATAATAAAGATAGATATAGATAAATAATGGATAGATAGATAACAGATGATTGATGGGTGGATGAATGGATGATGGATAGATGGCAGATCCACAGATAGACATGTGTTTTATCTTAACTACATTTTAACATCTTGACAAAGTAATAACACAAATGAACTGCAAGACCCTCACCTAGAGCAAGAGAATTAACTATCAAGTCCTTGTCATCACAGACCTTTAAGGTAGGACCCAAGTTCAAGGGGCGTGTGCCGTGCCTGTGTCTTAGCAAAGCGGGTCTGGATGCCCATGATGCAGCTGGCTTGCTTTGAAAGCTCCAGCATCACCAACATGGTCTGCGCTACGCCAGGGTGAAGGGAGGCACCCGCACATTACCTTTCAGTACAGGGCAGATCTTCCAGACGCCAGCGGCCCCTTCCCTGTTGAACTGGCCGAGGGCCAGCTCCATGTAGAAAAGTGGCATCCCAGCAATGACCATGAAGAGCAGGTAGGGGACCAGGAAGG
Source organism: Macaca thibetana thibetana (assembly GCF_024542745.1). Classification (NCBI taxonomy): domain Eukaryota; kingdom Metazoa; phylum Chordata; class Mammalia; order Primates; family Cercopithecidae; genus Macaca; species Macaca thibetana. The sequence goes on along the minus strand of NC_065583.1, from coordinate 175,329,353 downwards.
CACCTATGGGGCAGAACAGCACCTCGAGTTTGGGGCCGTGGAAGGACCCATCTCTCCTCATGGGAGCTTGGGCTGCTACCCCAGTCGACCGCCTATGTCTTGGCCTGACCCCTTCACCCCACTCTCCAACGGGAAGTCCCAGGCTGGGGTAGATGAGTCCCGAAGCCCGCCCTCCACGGCTGTGAGTGCCCGACACGTCCCTCCTGGATCCCCTTGTCATTGCACACCCTGAGCCGTGAAGTCAAACCCAAGAACAGCACAGGGAGGCCCTGCCCATGCTCGGCGGTGCTCTAGGTACTGTCCTTCCCTGTGGTGGTTCGGGGTGCCCTTCCCTGGCCTGCATCCCCCCACTTTGCCCTGATCCTCTTTGCCTCTTGAGTTGTGAATCTGTGACCCTCCAACTCTGCACCTGAGCTGAGTGGGCCCTGCCGTCCTGTCCCCAGTTTCCGGGCTTCAGGGACTGCCCCCATCGACAGTGGCCCCCAGCTTCCGGGCTCTCAGGGGACTGCCCCTATTGACAGCAGCTGAGGGTCTTTGCTGCCCCAGGTGCTGGGAGCCCCTCCAGGGTAGGGCCTAGTTCCTCTGAAACCTGCACCTCCCCCGCCCCTGGCACAAAGCCCAGGGCCCCTGGTCTCAACCTCCTGAATCCCCTCTGCTCTCCTGGTCTGACTGGAGTGGGGGAGAGCTTTGCCACTCTCTCTCCTGGGGAAGGGGAGGGGGAGGCATGGGGCCCCGCAGCTCTGTCTTTGGGCAACTTCCTGTACCTGCTGAGGCCTCTGTCTTCCCCTCTTCAAGATAGGCATAAAAATGCCAACCTCCTCACAGGCATCCTGTGAGGCTTCCCCCGAAATTCTTCCCCAGGCCTCCCTTCCCAGACTAGCATAGAGGCCGATGAGGGAGGCCAGGCAGGGAGGCTGGGAGGCCAAAAGAGGCTCCTGGGAAGGCATCACCAATGTTCTTGGATGTCCCTGGTGGCTCTGCCTCAAACTTTGTTTTCTGGCTCTGTGGCTGGGTTCTGGAGGGTGCAGGGGACACAGGCACTTTCCAGGGGCCTCCTCTGCCATTCCAGGCTCTAGGACCTCCACATGCTTTGCAAAGGCTGCCAAAGTCAGTCAGAGGCTGTTCTTTGGGCCTTTGAGAACTTTCTTTCCAAAATGAAAACAGCCTCTGGAAACAGGAGGCAGAGCCAAGCTGCTCCATCCCCCACTCCCACCCCCCAGCTTCTTCGCTGGCCCCCCTTTCCTGAACTCTGAAATGCAGGCATGGGACCAGGCAGCTCTGAGCCCTGCTCTGTGGTTTTGTGACGTCCTCTGGGAAGATCTGCACTGGCCGTGAGCTCTCACAGGGAGCTCCATCCTCATGCATGGGAACAGCTTTATCTTGTTCGGGTGCACGCCTTTCCTAAAAGGCCTAGCCCCAGCTGCCCCCATGACCCCCGCCTGGCCATTGTGCTCAGAAAGGCTGACATGGGACTTACCCCCGCCATTTTTGTAGCACAGGTAGGGGAACCGCCAGACGTTGGCCAGGTCCACAGCAAAGCCAATGACGGACAGGAGAAAGTCGATCTTCTTGCCCCAGGTCTCCCGATCCTGGGCCTCCACGGGGCTCTGCCGTGGGTTGGTGAGGGTGGAGCTGGTGAGCTGCACTCCGTTCTGCTCCTTGACAAGGATGAGCTCCACCTCCTTTGGGCCCATGGCGTTGGGTTCCTTAGCCGGGGCCACCACGGAAGACATGAGTCCCACAGAGCATTTGCTCTTACTCATGGGCACACCGGGAATTGAGGAATTCTGTGCTTCTTTCCTCTTGGTCTTCAGCCAATATGAAAAATAAACACACAACAGGAATGCAACAATTCAGCAGCCAGGACTAGGGACGCGCCTGGTATGGAGGGCGGAGCCCCGAGGCATTCATGGGCATTCCTCTGGGAAGGGATGGGTGCATTCCCAGGGCCTGAGATGGCACAGCTGGGGTGCAGGAGCTGGGAAGTGCCAGCCCTTACCACAGGGCTGGGGCACTGGCCCATGGAGGCATCAAGACAGACACTCTGGTGTGCCCCTCCTTCCCTTGCACCCCTCCTCACTCTTATCAATGTGGAATGCTATGTGAGCTCTAGCTTGGCTTTCTAATAACAGTGCATGGATATTACCTCCACCTTCCCCCACACTGCCAGAGAGCAATTTTGCAATCTTCAAAGAGCATTCAATAATGTCTTTGTGCCTGTTCATCTGTATTCTTTTTTCTTTTTCTTTCTTTTTTTTTAAGATGAGGTCTCGCTCTGTCGCCCAGGATGGAATACAGTTGTGTGCTTACAACTCACTGCAACCTCAAACTCCTGGGTTCAAGTGCTCCTTGCACTCCAGCCTCTTGAGTAGCTGGGACTACAGGTGCGCACCACAGCACTGGCTAAGTTATTTGTGTGTGTGTGTGTGTGTGTGTGTTTTTTTGTTTGTTTGTTTTTTGTTTTTTTTTTTTTTGTAGAGTCAGGGTCTGACTATTGTTGCCAAGGCTGGTTTTGAACTCCTGGTCTCAAGCGATCCTCCTGCCTCAGGCTCCCAAAGTGCTGAGATGACAGGCATGAGCCACCAAGCCTGGCCGTGTATTGTTTATACTCAGTAATAAAGAGCAAAATTTATATAAGCAAAATCAGCCACTGTAAAGGAGAGTTTAGACATAACCATCACAATCGTTTCCTCAAAGAGTGTACAAGCCACATCCACCTAGGGCAGGTGGCACCACCCCACCTGAGAGACCTGGGCAGAGGATGGACAGGGCTTCATCGCGGGAACCACCTCCTGGGCCAGCAGGGCAACCCAGGAAATCCTGTCCAAAACCCCATAAACCCCCTGCAACGCAGCGCAGGAGAGCAGGAGCGTCTACACCTCCCCAACCAGGGCGACTTCTGGCATTTGGATCCAACAGCAGCATGTTTCAGTCGCGCGCGCGCGCACACAGACACACAGATACACACAGACTCACAAACACACACACACACACACAGGCGCGCACACACAATGACTGAAGCAGGTCACAGGTAGAGGCTCTAACAGGCAACTTTCCCTGCATCCAAGTTTGCACAAAACCTCACCCACGAGCTATCACGAGCTACGCCACGCACCGTTGCTGGGCGGCTTCTGTACCTCCCGGTGACAACCCCAACCCGCACGACCCGTCCTATGGGTAAAACGCCCGCCGAAGGGGTTCCGCGGCGCGAGCAGGAGGCCGCGTTGGGAGAGGGCGCCAGGTGCGGAGCTCGAGAGTCTCCGGGAAGCCGCCGCCGGGAAGCCGCCGCCGCCCTGGGGCCATCTGACCCCGCTCCTGAACGCGGGGCCTCAGAGGCGAGTTTTGGGTCTACACAGCCAAACGTGGCCCATTAGAAAGCGCCCTTCCTCGCCGCGCCCAGAACAAGAAGCGGCCCTGCCTGGTGAGCCCTCGCCCTGCCTCCCCGCCCTGCCCAGAGCACCAGCCAGCGCGCAGCCGGCGCCCGCCACTACCCCCAAATCAAAGCCCCCGCGAGACGGAGCGGCGGTGTAGAAAACCCACTTCGATAGGATCTGGGGTGCGCCGCACCCCTAGTAGGGTTAAGTTCCACGAGAAGAAACCAGGACCCCCGAGTCACAGCCATAGATACCCATGCGTCCCCTAAGCTGGTGACGGTACCAGGTGCCCACGCGATCCTGAGCCTGGGGCGGGCCAGGGGGCAGCCCTGCACCCTCCTCGCGCCTCGGACGGCCTCAGGGTCCCTTGCGGCGCTATCAGGGGGCGCTCGGCACCTGCGACTGTTGGCGACTTTGGAGACGGCGCGGTCTGCGGGACGCGGGGGCCCCAGAGTGTGCCCGGCCCCCGTGCCCTGCCCCTGCGCCCCACTTCGGGGTCTGTGGAGGGAGCGGCGCGCCCCGATGCCGGGAGCGACCCTGGCCTCACCTGGCCGCCCGGGCCTGGGCTTTGCACGCGAGTCCTGGTGCCGAGCGCGGTTCACGAAGCCTCCCCTCCTGCTCCGCCGCGCTGGGCGGTCTCGGCCTCGGCCTCGGGCTCTTATCCAGTCGCCAGGGTCCGCCCCGCTCCGCCCTCCCGCCGTCGGGGTCGCCCGGGCGTCCTGGCTCCGCCTCCTCACCTCCCCGGGCCGCGCCCCCGCCCCCGCCCCCTGGACGCAGATAGCTTGGAGCAAGCGGCGGCCACCGCTCCGCTGTCCTGCGCGTCCCGGAGCCTCGGACACGGGATGCGGGGACCTGTGGGTCCTAGGCGTCGCGGATCTAGACGGGCGCCTTCCGCGCGAGAACTGTCTGGGCCGCCCTGCGCCCTCGCTCGCACCCCTCGGGGCTGCCCTGGGCACCCGCTATCTTCGGACGCCCAGGGCTGGAGGCTCCTAGCTGGACGGGGAGGGAGCCGAGCGGCGGCGCGAGGGGAACTGCTGGGACCCCGTTGGACCGACCCTTCCCTCCCTCCCCGTCCGGGGCCCCTGCGGTGGCCCCGCGCTCCAGGGACCACGTCCCTCCCAACCCGCCGCTCCACGCCCTGACCAGCGGGCTCGGGACCCCGCTGAGGTCTCCCCACGCTTCCCGGCGTGCGGGCTGCGGAGACGCGGGTCCTTCCGTGGCTTTGGGGTCTCCACGACCTCGAGGCGACCGGCCGAGCCTAGTCCTCCCCTTGCCGGCATCTAGTGCGCCTACATCGGAACCGAGGGGCTCGCCTCGCGGTCGCATGAGAAAACCATTTCCCAGGACTGGCCTGAAAGCACTGGCGATTGGTATCTGGCTCCAGGGCCGAATGGACTCCGAGGCTTTCCCTCCGAGATGTCCGGGCGGGATTTCTTCCATTCAGCTCGCAGAGGAATGAAGCCCCCGGGCCGCCAAGGCCCAGGATGTCCAGTTCCTTAGAAGGCACGGAGGTGAGTGGCCGCATCCAGCTCTGCGTGTCGCCCCTAGGGTCACCCAAACCCCGGCGTTCCTCCCCGTGTACCCTCCGTGCTCCCGTGAGCACCCTGCCCTGGGCGTCCAGGCGAGCCCTGGGGCTCTCCAGCCATTCCAGCCTGCAGCCCGCGCTCAGCCATGAGGGAGGCAGGGCCCCTTGGTGCCTGACCCCGCAGTACCCGCCGGCAGCGCAGTGCCCCGCACTCCCCGCACCCCTCACCCCGGGGCTGGCACTCAGGCAGAAGGCACTCAGGGTTGTGCCTCCATGCTGAGTTGGAATCAAGTGGGAACCTGGTGATCCCCTGGGGCTGCTATGACAAACACTCCACAGCCTGGGGGCTCACACAGAAGCCTTTAGTTCTAACAGTTCTGGTGTCCCCAGGCCAAGGCCAAGGCCAAGTCCTGGCCCACAGGGCCGCTTCTGGGTTGCAGACAGTTCTCTCCCTGTATCTCCCCATAGTGGGGACTGTGGAGAGCTCTCTGGAGTCTGTTTTATGTGGGCACTGGCCCCATTCCTCAGGGTGGAGCCCTCCTGGCCTGACCACCTGAAGGCCTCCTGACACCACCTCCCATCAGGGGTGGGACTTCATCACCAGGGAGGTGAGGGGACTTCAGGAGAGGGGGATGTGCCACCTCGAAGCTGTAGTGTGGCAGTGGCCCCCACAGAAGGAATCTCTCTACCCTATAAGCTCCATGGCACAAGTTTCAATAAAAAGGAGGGAGCAGGGGCTTGGCCCCGGAGCAGCAGGGTTGAGGAAACAGTCTCCCAAGGAAAAGCCTTTGCAGGTGACTAAGGGAGGCCATTAAATAAAACACACAGAGAGAATGGATGTTCAGATATATTAAAAATACACAGGCCGGGCATGAGGGCTCATGCTTGTAATCCCAGCACTGTGGGAGGCCGAGAAAGGAGGATCTCTTGAGGCCAGGAGTTTGAGACCAGACTGGGCCACATGGCGAAACCCTGACTTTGAAAAAAATATTAGCCAGGCATGGTGGCCCACACCTGTAGTCCCAGCTACTCGGGAGGCAGAGGTGGGAGAATCGCTTGAACCTGGGAGGTGGAGGTTGTAGTGAGCCAGGATTGCACCGTGGGCCACAGGATGAGACCCTGTCTCAAAACAAAACAATACACAGAGAAACAACATTTCGGAAGGGATTGCAAGCACTGCAGGAGTGCAGAATTGTGACCCAAAGCTAACAGCATACAGGGCAGGAAGGAGCAGGGACCAGAGGTCACACAGACCCAGGCGGCCACATCCTTACTCACCTGTAACACACAGAGAATGCACCTGCCACGCTCAGGAGGGACCACTGAGTGATCACACGCATGCAACCTGCACTCTGTCAAGACAAAAAGCATTCCTTCACCCCTGCCTCAACCCCGACCTCCAACCACATGAATTAGGATAAAGGAGCTTTGGGTGTTCTAAGAACAAACCAACTGTGGGAGTTGGGCTCGTGGATGACACAGACAAAGCGCAGCTGCCAGACCCATGGGTCTCCATCCTCCCCCAACAGGAATGCTCTTTGAACTGCACTGGTGGAAGCAGTGTGATTATGAGCTGATCAGACCTGATCAAACGGCCGACCTTTGCATGCTTGGAACTTTGCCCTAAACGCCAAATCGGCTTTATTATCGTTGCGGTCGCTGCTGTGGCTGCTGTGGGCTCAGGGCGTTGGGTGCAGGCAGGTGGAGCCCCTCTGCCTCTGCACTTCCTGCCCATGCTCTGTGCCTCTCCCCACTGGCTGAGACCACAGCTGCAGAGACCACAGGGAGCCCCCGGCTGCTGACTGATGTCTCCAAAGCAGCCTTGCCCCACGGGTCTCCCCCTTCTTGGGTGCTGCCTCCTGGGAGGCCCTCAGTGCTGGACGTTGCCCCGTGTCCCCCCTGATTTGGAAGACAGCGTTGGTGCTCCCCCCATGAGTGCTCTGAGAGGGGACAAGGACAGTGGGCCAGTGCGCTCTCAGACAAATGGCAGTGAGGTGACAGTCATTTACCTGCCCACGTGTTTACTCCATCGAGGGTGTCCTGTGTGCTTTCAGAGGAAGTTCCAGGGAGCCCAGCTCAGACTTGAAAGACCCTGACCTCTCACTGGTGCTGGGAAGGCCCTGGGGGCGGGGGGCTCGGGGAGGGCAAGGGTGAGGGGCCAGTAGGCAGGAGTGGCTTTTGTCCAGGGGTGAGGGAGGTCAGATCCCAGACCTTGTATGTCCAGGTTCTGAGAATGATGGAAGGCTCTGGCCCAGGCAGGAGGCCCTGCTCACTGCTGCACCCCTGTGCCCTCCCGGGGGCCACCTCAGGAGGAAGACAGTGTCCTCTCACACAGCAGGGACAGCAGTACACTTCCAATGTCTTCTCTCAGAGCCGCATCATTTTCCAGCTCACTGCTGGTTTTAATCACAGACATCATGATGGTCTTGCTACTGCACAGTGTGTCACAGTGGTCTGCCACAATGATGACATCAGGCTGGGGAGCAAAAAAATGAAAAATGCCAAGATGCTTTGGTAAGACACATGCTTGCTAAAAATTGAAAGAAAAAATAGCACATTTTCAAAGCCTGCCACCTTGGTGAAGTTTCTGTGGGTCCATTGGTCTGATTGGTCAAAATATATATCCAAAATGAAAGAAAGCATGCTGCCTCTGGCAAGCCTACCCCTAAGAAAGAAGCGTCGTACCTGGTGAGGCTCTTCGGATTTTCGAGGCGAGGTACAAGACACTCAGGGATGCTTCTCTGGCCCGTTTTGTGTGTTATTCATAGAGCGTTTGGTTTCGAGTGGGGCCCAGAGTAAGAAAGGTTCTGTTGCTGTACAGGGAGGCCACCAAATCTGGTGTTGTTCTCAGACTTTAGCTGGCATCAGAGTCACCTACGTAAACCTTTCCATGCACAGGAGGCACAGATCACCTCGCTCCATCCTCAGAGTCTCAGGTTCAGTAGGTCTGAGGCGGGACCTGAGGACTTGCGTTTCTAGAAAGTTCTCAGGCGATACTGACGCTGCTGGCCCAGGAACCACACTTTGAGAAACACTGATCTGCAGAACCAGTGGGGCTTGGAGGGTCCGTGGCAGACGGAGATGTTGTAGGCAGTTGAGTAAGAGCTGAACCCTTTCCTGAAAATACGTCTTCTCCTTTGGAATAAGAGTGCCCCTGAGCCACAGCAGAAACTCAGGGAGCTCTGTCACCATAGCAGCGGAGTGGCCCCGCAGAAGCTATTTGTTATCGGACCCACAGAAGTTGTGTAGACAGCATCCTGCCTTCATCAGGTGGAATGTTTACGACACAAGACTTGAACAGGTCTGGAAGGCGCGGTAAGTTCCACAAACAAGCGCCCACTCTTGCTGCGTTGAGACCCCTTCCTTAACCCAGACCTCTAGCTACATGAGAGTTTCTTATGACATTGAACAGAGGAAATACATACATTGGGGCCTGGATTACATGGGTCTGTACACAACATACTGCCCCCAGCTGAAAGTGAAAGGTTGTGTCATCGTGGCCTCCTGTGAAAGGCCAGTGAAAGAAAGCTTCCCAGTGGGCACATATTCAAACCACGCGCCAGGTTCGTCATTTAGCCAAGGAAGGACGGCCGGAGGATGGCCCTACATGTAGTCATAGGCGGTGGCGAATGGCTTGGCTACAGAGCAGGGGACTTCAAAGAAAATTGAAATATTGATGACAAGATTTTCTTGGTAGATTTCATGTTTGTAGACAATCTTGAGGAATTTACAAAAAAACGACTAGAATTTATAAATGAATTTAGCAAGGCCGTGGGATCTGATAAAAATCAATTCTATTTCTATGTATTGGCAGCAAACAATTGTAAAATGAAACCTAAAATAATTTCATTTACAATAGCATCCGAAACAAAATGCTTGGGGATAAAATGTATCTGAGACTTGTGCACCAAAAACCTAGAATCCATTGCTGTGAGAAACTTAAAAACCTAGACTAGCAGAGGGGTGTCCATGTTTGACTGTAAGGCTCAATATTAATGAGATGTCAGTCCTCTATAAGTTGACATACAGATTCAATGCAATCTCAATCAAAATCGTAACTTGGTTTTTTGAAGAAATTAACCAGCTGGTTCTAAAATGTGTTTGGAGATGCAGGTGACGTAGAGTAGTCAAAAGAATCTTGAAAAAGAACAACATTGGAGGACCTAGGAGATACCTAGCACGATTCTGCCATCCTAACAAAACTAATTGGACTTTTTTCTGTAATTATATTGGCATTGGTGTCTTTTTAAAAACAGCCTTACCAAGGTGTAATGGATATGCAATATTCCAAGTAGTACGATTTGGTGAGTGACTGATGGGGTCATGGCAACGTGATCACACGCAAGATGATGGCGGTGCTCATCACTCATTGACTTCCCTCCGTCTGTGTCTCTTTACCTTGCCCCATCCCCAGGCAACCACTGATTTGCTCTTTTTTTTGAGATGGAGTCTCACTCTGTCACCCAGGCTGGAGTGCGGTGGCACAATCCCAGCTCACTGTAGCCTCTGCCTCCTCAGTTCAAGTGATTCTCCTGCCTCAGCCTCCCGAGTAGCTGGGATTACAGATGCCCGCCACCACACCCAGCTAATTTTTGTATTTTTAGTAGAGACAGGGTTTCACTATGTTGACCAGGCTGGTCTTGAACTCCTGACCTCAAGTGATAAGCCCACCGTGGCCTCCCAAAATGCCGGGATGATTTGTTTTCTATGATTATAGAACAATGTGTTTTTAATAGAATTTTATATAAATAGGATTATACGGTAAGTACTGTTTTCTGGGTCTGTTCTCTTGCATTCATCGTATTTGAGAAGAACCCACATCATTGCATTGGCAGCTAATTCCCTTTTATTTATTTGTAGTATCCAGTGTGTGGATATGGGATATGATGTACTTGGTTTTTCCATCTGCCTGTTGATGGACATCTGGCGGTTACAAATAAAGCTACTATGAACATTTGTGTGCAAGTCTTTGTCTGAACATAGGCTCTCACTACTTTGGGGTAGGTAAGAAGTACTTAGTTGTGGAATGACTGGGTTGTTTGGTAGATATATGTTTAACTACTTTTTTAAAACTCTTAAATTCTTTTGCAAAGTAGTTGTATCATTTTATATTTCCATGAACAGTGTATGAGAATTTTAGTTACTTCCTATTCTAATGAATACTTAGTATGGTCAGTCTTTTAAATTTTAGACATCCTAATATGTTTACAGTAATATCTCCTGTACTCCTCTAATGAGCACGATCTTTGAGCAATTTCTCACGTGTTAGCTGCATCAGTGCCACTTCGTGTCAAGTGTCTGTTCAAATCTTTTGCACCTTTGGGTTGTTTGAGCTTTGAGAGTTCTTTACTATTCTGGATACCAGTCCCTTATGAGATACGTACTTTGCAAATATTTTTCCCAGTCTTGGACTGTCTTTTCATTCTCTTAATAGATTCTTTCAAAGAGAAGAGTTGTTAATTTTGATGAAGTCTAATTTATCCATTTTTCTTTCACAAATCCTGCTTTTAGTGTTGTATTTAAGTAATCTTTACCTAATTCATGATCACAAAGATTTTCTCCTAAGTTTTCCTCTAAAATTTTTTAAATTATTGATTGCATATTTACACATAGAATGCATTTTAAACTAGCTTGGTGTAAGACACCATTTGAAGTTCACTACTTTACCTCTGAAGAGCCAGTTGTTCCAGTGGTTTGTTGAAGGCAGCCCTTTCCCCACCGAGTTGCTTTTGCACCTTTGTTGAAAAGTCAGTTGTGTGTATGTGTGTGAGTTTATTTCTGCGCTCATTGTTTTATGATCTGTTAATCCATTTTGATGCTGATACCACACTTGCTGTGGACTGAATTGTGTACTCCCAAATTCATAGGTTAAACCCTTAACCCCTGAAAGGTGACTTTATCTGGAGATAAGGTCTTTAGGAGGCGATTAGGTTACCTTAAATTGTAAGGGTGGAGTCATAACCAAGGAGGACTGGGACCTTATAAGAAGAGGAAGCTCTCTCTCTCTCACTTTCTGCCATGTGAAGATAGAGTAAGAAGGTGGCCATCTGCAAGCCAGGAAGAGAGGCCTCACCAGGAATCGAATCAGCTGGCGCCTTGATGTTGGATCTCCAGTCTCCAGAACTGTGAGAAACAAATGTCTGCTGTTAATTCCCCAAATCTGGATATTTTGTTGTGGCAGCCTGAGGAGATTAAAGTAGCACTATCTTCATTATGGTCCTTTTGTAATACATTTTAAAATCAGGTAATGTAAGTCAGACAACTCTTTTCGTTTTCAAAGTTGTTCTGTGTATTCTCGGTCCTGTGCTTTTTCATATGAATTTTGGAATCAACTTTTCAATTTCTTCCAAAGTCCCACATGGGATTTCTTTGGGTGGTGGCTGCCATCAATTTTTCATCATTATTCCTTTCTGAGGCCGGCTTCATGTCTAGATTTTCTTCTAAGTTTTGATTTAGCCAAATTCCAAAAGGTTTGATATGTCATTTTGTTTTCATTTAGTTCAAAATATTTTCTGATTTTCCTTTTGATTTCCTCTTTGACCCATTGTTATTTAGATATGTGATTAGTTTCCAAATATTAGAATATTGTCTGGATATGCTTCTTTATTTTTTGCCAAATGTATTTTTCGTTTCAGTATCAAATTTATTTGCCTCTTCATTAGAGAACATGCTTTACATTACCTGAATCCCTAAAGGGAATTTTATGGTCTGGACTGTGGTCTATCTTGGTAAGCTTTTCACATGCATTTGAAAAGAATGTGCACTCTGCTATTATTGGGTGAATTATTGGATAAATATCAAATAGGTTAAGTTAGTTCATACTGTTTTTGAAGTCTTCTGTATCCTTAAACGTTTCTGTGTATCTGTTCTATCAACTATTGGGAAAGAGGTATTGAAATCTCCAAGTATAATTGTGTGAACTGCTGTATGTCTCCTTGCAGTTCTGTCAGTTTTTGCTGAATTCATTATGAAGCTCTGTTATTAGGTACATAAACATTTGTCCTTTTGGTGAACTGACGCTATCATAAAATAACCTTGTTTAGACACAATCTTTTTTGAGGATTCCCATGGCTTGCATATCAGGTGGCTTGAAGTCCCACAGTTCTCTGATGCTTGGTTCATTTTTTTGTCTTTTTTCTTTATTTCATTTTGAACAGTTTGCACTAACATCTGTGTCTTCAAGTTCATGTATCCTTTCTTCTGAGATGTTAAATCCACCCCTCATCCCAACCAGTGCATTTTGCATCTGAGACATTGTGGTTTTCATCTCTAGAATTTGGATTTGTGTCTTTTAAAAAATATCTGTCGGCCGGGCGCGGTGGCTCAAGCCTGTAATCCCAGCACTTTGGGAGGCCGAGATGGGTGGATCACAAGGTCAGGAGATCGAGACCATCCTGGCTAACACGGTGAAACCCCATCTCTACTAAAAATACAAAAAATTAGCCGGGCATGGTGGCGGGTGCCTGTAGTCCCAGCTACTCGGGAGGCTAAGGCAGGAGAATGGCGTGAACCTGGGAGGCGGAGCTTGCAGTGAGCTGAGATCCGGCCACTGCACTCCAGCCTGGGCGACAGAGCAAGACTCTGTCTCAAAAAAATAAAAAAATAAAAAAAATAAAATATCTGTCATGCCTCTATTAAACATGTTCAGTCTCGCCTTTGGCTAGCTCTTGGAATGAGGTAACAGTTATGATTGTCAAGGCCTCTCTAATTCTATCATTTGAGTCATCTCTGGGTCTGTTTCTATTGACTGTAGGTCACATTTTCCCACCTTTTTGCATTGTGCTAATTTCCAGTGGATGCCCAGCATTGTGAATTTAACCCTGTTGGTTTGTGGATAACACTGTACTAATGAGAATATTCTGGGACTTTGTCTTTGGCCACTGGTAAGGTCCCTGTTGTAGTTTGGTCATTCTTTTAGGTTTCGGTTTTAAGCTTTGTCCAGGAGGACCAGAGCAGTGCTTTATTCAGGGCTGATGCTTCTTCCCTGCCGGGGCAAAGCCCATCTTAGTTTCCTGCCTGATGACCACATTTCCCAACGAAGGGTAAATCCAGTCTCTACTCTTCCATTTTGACTGGAAGCAAAAATTGTGGACCCATTAACTTTTCTTTTCTTTGAGATGGAGTCTTACTCTGTTGCCCAGGCTGGAGTGCAGTGGTGTGATCTTGGCTCACTGCAACCTCTGCCTCCTGGGTTGAGGCAATTCTCTTGCCTCAGCCTCCAGAGTACCTGGGATTACAGGCATGCCCCACCACACCCAGCTAATTTTCATATTTTTAGTAGAGACAAGGTTTCGCTGTGATGGCCACACTGGTCTTGAACTCCTAACCTCAGGTGATCTGCTTGCCTCAGCCTCCCAAAGTGTTGGGATTACAGGCATGAGCCACTGTGTTGGGCCCCCATTCACTTCTCTTACATTTAAGGGAGTTAATCTGCACCTCGCCAGCCCTTGACAGTGTCACATGACAGACAGTGGCCTCCTCATCAGTATTGCTGTTTCTGCTGTCCTTCCTCAGCAAATGTTTTCCAGTTACTCTTATAGCTTCTCTGCCAAGTAGCTCAGTTCTGCCCTGGGGAATATGGGCAGAATTCATGACATTTAGCTTCATTTAGATGAAAGAACATACTCTGTGTTATTTAAACATCTTGAAATTTAACTGTGGTCAAGCATATGGTCTATTTTGTCAACTGCTTCATGTGCACTTGAAATGGCACATCATTTGGTGAATAGAGCTGTTTTTCTACACAACTACATTTTTCCCTGATGGTTATATCAGTTACCAAGAGATCTATGTTAAAATCTCCAACTATGTTTGCAGATTTATTTCTCCTCTAAATCCTGTCATTGATGCTTAATATATTTAAGCTATGTGATTAGATACATGCACTTTTAAGCACTGTGTCTTCCAATTAAATTGAACTTTTATCATCATGAAATGTCTGCCTTTAACTCTGCTAATGCTCCTAGTCTTTAAAGTACACTTAGTATGACAATCTTGCCAAATAAACTTTCTTAAGGTTCTGTTTGCATGTTATAAATATTTCCTATTATTTTACTTTCTTACCTTTTCATTTTTAAATGAAAATTTAAAAATAATTTTTTTTTAATTCTCTGTCTTGCTCTGCCGCCCAAGCTGGAGTGCAGTGGTGCTATCTCAGCTCACTGCAACCTCTGCCTTCAGGGTTCACGTGATTCTCCTGCCTTAGCCTCCCAAGTAGCTGGGACTACAGGCATGTGCATGTCCAGCTAATTTTTTTTGCATTTTTACTAGAGATGGGGTTTCACCATGTTGGACAAGCTGGTCTTGAGCTCCTGACCTCAAATGACCCACCTGCCTCGGCCTCCCAAAGTGCTGGGATTACAGGCATGAGCCACTGTGCCCAGCCTATCCTTTTACTTTCAATCTATATTTAAACAGCATATAGTTAGGTATTTTATTTTTTATTTAGTCCAACAAATGTCATTTAGGAGTTTTTAGTCTATATTTAATGTAACCACTAATATGATTGGATTTAAATTTACCATTTTGCTATTTGTTGTATATTTATATTCTCTGTCCTTTGTTCATTCCCTCTCACCTTCCTTCTTAGTTTGGGTAAAATTTACATTTATATTAGTCATACTTCTTTGGTCCTGTTTTCTATTGGCGGGGTGGGGGGGGGGCGGTCTTACTATGCGTATTTTTTTTTTTTTTTCTTTGAGATGAAGTTTTGCTCTGTCACCTCCGGCTGGAATGCAGTGGTGCGATATCAGCTCACTGCAACCTCCACCTCCAGGGTTCAAGAGATTCTCCCATGTCAGCCTCTCGAGTAGCTGGGATTACAGGCACCCACCATCATGCCCGGCTAGTTTTCATATTTTAATAGAGATGGGGTTTTACCATGTTTGCCACAAGGTCTCCTGACCTCAGGTGATCCACCCACTTCAGCCTCCCAAAGTGCTGGGATTACAGGCATGAGCCACCATGTGTAGCCACTAGGTGTATTTTTAACTTACCACAATCTACCTTCAAATGCCAGATTTCTGCATGGTATTCTCATATTTCTGCCTGTAGAACTCTGAACATTGTTGGTCATTATGAACTACTGGCAGTGAATTATTTCAGCTTTTGCTGATTTCAAAATGTCTTATTATGCCTTGATTTTTAAAAGATGTTTCATTTAGCACAGAATTCTAGGGTGACCACATTCGCCTTTAGTCTCTTTGAAGATGTCATCTGTCATCTGGGTTGCACAGTTTCTGCAGAGAAGTCGACTGTCATTCTTAGCTCTGTTCCTTGAGAGTATGTTGTTTTCTCCAGCTGCTTTTAAGATTTTCTCCTTTTCGGGCCGGGCGCGGTGGCTCAAGCCTGTAATCCCAGCACTTTGGGAGGCCGAGATGGGCGGATCACGAGGTCAGGAGATCGAGACCATCCTGGCTAACCCGGTGAAACCCCGTCTCTACTAAAAATACAAGAAAATTAGCCGGGTGAGGTGGCGGGCGCCTGTAGTCCCAGCTACTTGGGAGGCTGAGGCAGGAGAATGGCGTGAAACTGGCGGGGCGGAGCTTGCAGTGAGCCGAGATCGCGCGCCACTGCACTCCAGCCTGGGGCACAGCAAGACTCCGTCTCAAAAAAAAAAAAAAAAAAAAAAAAAGATTTTCTCCTTTTCAGTGGCTTGCAGCAGTTTGTGATGTGTGCCTCGCTGCGTTTTTGTTGTATTTTTTCTGCTGGGTGCTTACTGAGCTTCTTGAGTATCTTAGTTTATAGATTTGGAAAAAAATTCTGGCCATTATTTCATCAAATAATTTTTCTGTCCTATCCCCCTCCTTTCCTAGGGCTCCAATCACACAGGATGGGCCTTGTGGCATTATTCCACGGCCACGTGTGCCATTTCTTTCCATCTGTTTCTCCCTGTACATCACTGGGATCACACATAGCTGTATTTTCAGATTCACTAATATTTTCTCTTGTTGGGTCTAATCGACTATAGTCTCCACCAGGGTATGACACAGGCAGTGGACGTCAGTCTGCCTCTTTCCCAGCCCACCCAGTGTTTACCTAGTAGAACCATTCACAGACTGGCACTGGAAACAGGGTGGAGATAAGTGTGGATCAACAACACAGCTGACCCATCAACAGCAGCCTAGGCCGAGGCAGTTATCACTGGACTCCCAGCATGTCGGAAGCAGGGTCCCGTACTTAGCCCCAGGTACCATTCCTGGGAAGGGGACTAGCAGCCCCCTGGAGACAGGCTGATCACACTGGACTCTTCCATCATTGAGGGGAATATCTCCTGGTTTGTTTTCATTATTCCAGATATGGATATGTCTTTGCTGTCAGTGTTTCTGCCAGTGCCATCTGTGGGCTTGATGAATGGCTTATTCACTATTGCCCACCTCCTATTGCATTGTTAAGGAATTTATGTTACAGCAAAAGCAGCATGGGAACAGGTACACACTTGGAATCCCTACGTTTCCCATCACCCAGAGGTGGCAAGTCTGAAAGCGTGAGGATGACTTCTTGACACTTCAGGTGTGCTGCCCATGGGAAGGCAGTGCCCTAGAACATTGGACTGCCATCCTGATGTAAAACACAGAGCCTCAAACTGTGGACCGAGACATGGCACAATTTCATAGCCAGAATAATGTCTGTAATGTCAAATGGGTGGAATTAAGACCGGCCCTGCTCACCACCACATCCAACACTTACTGCAGGGTGGCTGGTGCTGCTGTTCAGAAAATCCTTCATCTCCTTTGAGGGGCTCGCTTGGAGGACTGTCCATCCCTGGCTGTTGAATTTAGCTGTGGCCGTGTGGCTTACTGTGGCCTATGAACCAGGAGTGGACCTGCTGTATTTTGCATCTGTGCGTAAGATTTACCATCTAGGCAGGCTCGTCACTGCTCTCTTCCCAAAGTCATCTGACTGGCCAAGTCCCAGGAGGGGCTGCTGTGCAGGGCTGGATGCAGATGGTGACGTGGAGCAGAGCTGCAGCTGACCTGCCTGGAAGAGATGGGCGAGGACCACATCTATTTAGCTTGCCCTTACATTTTATTGGCTTACATTTGTTACTGCAGCATCAATGATCCCAGGTGGGCTGATAAACCCATTCACATATTTCTGCTTTTCTCGTCTGTGACGCTGGGCTCTTTTGCTTTCAAGGTCCTAGTTCCCAAGGCTGGAATGCTCTCACCTGGGACCTCAGCTATCCATCTGCTGCACTGAAAGTTCAGACAGTCATCAGCTATTTGGGCTGCTCATACCACTTAGCTAATAGTTCAAGAAAAGCGTGCTGTCTCAGTGGGGATTGCTAACGCCAGTGAAAGGGCTATCTTGGAGCTCAGTGGATTCTCTAGGTACTTCTTAGTGTTTTCACGACTAATATTGTGACTAATAAAGGCAAGACGACAACTGCTTCAGACACACTGAAATGAAAATCTGAGTCTTCTCACTGGGTAAAGACCCTGACCATACCAAGTACTGCTTAGGGTCAAGAAAACATGGAATGGATAGTGGAAGAAGGAAGGTGTAGCTGCTTTTCACAGCGTCACAGCTAGCCACAGCATGAGGACAGTAGCAGGCATGCAGGCTGTCCTCTTTGGTGTGTGCATGTGTGTGTGAGCACGTGTGGGAGCATATGTGTGTGTGCATTAGTGTGAGCATGTGCATACATGTGAATGTGTCTATGAACGTGTGTGCATGTGAATGTGTCTATGAACGTGTGTGCACAAGAATGTCTATGAACATGTGCATGTGAATGTGCTCGTGAGCATGCGTGTACATGTGCGAGCATCAGCATGAGTGCATGTGAGCATGTATGACTGTGTGAGCATGCGTAGATGTGAACATGTGTTGTGCATGTGTATGTGCATGTGCACGTGAGCCTAGGGGCACGCATGCCATTTGTTAATTGATTACTCCTTTTTCGACTTCTCAGTATCCCCACTATTTTACACAGGGAATATTAGTGGTGGCAGATGGTGAACTTTGAAACTTAGATTTTCATGTCAGAGAATATCCAGACGGGTTTGTGGCTGTACCAGAGAACCTGCGTCCCCCAGAGATGTCGAGGAAGACTCTTGGGTCTTTACTGTTTCTGGGGAAGGTAAAAGCACCTGTGTTGGGTGGTGTGAGTACAGCACTGTGTCGGGACCTGTCCGAGTGTGTGGCTTACCTGTGGACACAGAACAGCTGTGTGTGGGCAGTGCTGGTCCTTCACTACCTCGTTTGCCCTCAGCCCCACTTCCCACATCCCAAGCTCTGCTTCATGGCCTAGGAGGCCTCTCCTCCCAGCCAGCTTCTGGTTAGGATCAGCACACGGCAGCAGCAGCGGCTGGCCGGGAAGACGAGCCCATTCTCTCTGCCCTGGTTCTGATGGAGTCTCCGGCACAGCAGGTGCAGCTGTGTCAACTCTTGCGTGAACACCAGGGGTGGGTTCGCTTTTCCTAAGGGCCCCACCTTCATTTCTCCTGGCTCCAATGCTGGGTGGAGAACTGAACACACAGAAGCAGAGCATGTCCGATGACAAACACGTGTGCCCCAAATCACACGAGTTACCCTGCTGTGCACCTCCCCGTGTGCACATGCCAGGCACGGCCACCCTGCCCACAGCCTGCGCCTGGAGCCAGACACTCCTCCTCCTCGGTCTCACGCCAGCTGCATCTTAGCAGTGGCTGCCCCGTCCAGCACTGAAGTGAGATGTGCAGAGCTAGTCTTTGTTTTAACCCTTGCTTTACTTAAAAACTTGGACATATTTAATCAATTTCAAAGGCAGTATTCTTTATTAAAAATGGCAAATGCATACAAGCATGAAGAAGTAAAAATTGCTGTTGCTTGAAATAATGTCATTTTGGTGCATATTCTCTGAGTGAGGTCAGACTGCACAGCTCACTGGTAGCCCACGTCTGAGACTTACCTTCCTGAACAACAGAACGATTCCTTTTTCACCCTGTCAGTATCCCCCATAATTGTACACAGGGAAATGAGTGGTGGTGGATGGTGAACTTTGAAACTTAGTTTTTCAAAGTATTAAAAAGGAGAAAGGCCTGCAGATTGGCCGTTTGCAGGCTTTGCTCCTTAAGTTTTCTTCCATACTTGATGCTGGTGGAGACACAATCTTGATTCTTCACATGCAGTTTTGGGGAGTGTAACAGGTGAACTCCGTCTTTTACCTCTAGTTCCAAACCTTTTACTGATTCAGTAGGACTAAATGCCAGATCCATTTTCCTCTTTGCCTGACAAAACATGCTTAAGGTGCACGTGCTTACAACTGAGAAATTACGTAAGTCAACCCACCAGGCAGGCAGACTCTGTAAAATGTCTGCTACCGTCCACAAAATACCAAAACACTCCAGAGCATCCCTTTGCCACCAAGACAGCGTTTTCCATAGAATTTCAATTCTTGTGTTTTCCAAACATGCTAGAACCACACTAAGAAAATCTCATCTGGATTGGCTGTCCTCTCACAAAGGCTGTTGTTGTCTTTCTAATAAAAAACCACACAAAACAACATCACTCCCAAGTATAGAATACTTTATGTTTTATTTATTCCATTGAAAATCCCAAGTTCCTTCGTGGTGACCGTCCCTCTGCCCTCACACCTCAGCAGGTCCCTGCAGGCCAGGGCCCATGCCCCACCTGCCCGTGGGTCTGGCTCCCAGGCCACCAGGGGGCCCACTGCGTCCCGTCGCACACACGAGGGATTTAACTCAATGCTATGTACATTCACAGTTCTGAATACCCGCCAACTCTAAGTCACCACAAAGAGAAGAGAGAATCAGGAGGAACAAACATCCATTCAAAGTCTGTTTATCAGAGATTTTTTTCTGAAAATGCACAGTGGCATTTCATTCGAAAAAAACCCTTCATCTGCAGACCTGCGGAAGGGAGACGGCCTGGGTCCCTTCCCTCGGAATATCTTAGTTTATTTACCTCCTTCATTGGCCATTTGCAGGCTCTTCTCCTTGAAACATGAATCTTTACGCATTCTCCAATTATAAAATCAATGACTGTTAGCTACCAAAGGCTGCACTAGAATTTCTTCTGTATCCAACACGCCGAGAGCCCTGAAATTGACTTCGGTTTACTCCGTCCCTGTCTGTCCTGCTGGCAGTGTCCATGCTAGAAACAAGTCGAGGTGATTGATTGAAACGGAGCTGAAGGTTGTTTGTTTTTAAATGTCTGTCAGTGGAGAAACGCATATCACGAATCTCTGAGGAAGTTAGTAAACGTTTTTCCTGTACTTACTGGCCTTGGTGGTCACTTTCTATAGAGATGCCCCAAATATAAAAATCAATTCATTTCAGAAATCAAAAAAAAATTTCAAATACACCCGGAGCCTTTGCTTTAGGAAGCGAACTAAAGTCTGTGATGATGATTGTGCTTGAAGGATGGGTTTCTAATTATGTCATAAAAAATGATGAAACAAGGTGACGTCATGGGGACTTCAGGTGACACCAAAATACCCCCTTCCCAGGGCCTGGAAGTCCCTCTGCCTTTGACTCTAAGATGGGGCAGGACCCCTGCTCTCAGTGGGATATGCCCGCGACCCTGGCGCCGGGAGGCAGTGCTGCAAAGAGGAGTGGTGTCCACGCAGCTGTCACCAGACATCCTCGTCACCCTCTGCACCGCATGGCCCAGCGTCTCCTTCCACAAGCAAAAGACTGCAGCTCCCCTCTCTGCAGGAAGGTCAGCCACACTCAGGCGGCTGTGTCATGCCAGTCACCATGGAAACCAGGGCTGAGAGGAAGATGCAGCCGCTTCCAGCAGGTACCCGGCCTGAGAGCAAGGGAGGAGCGGCACGGTGGCGGCTGCCTTGAGCTTCCAGCTTGGGCCCTGCTCATTTGAACAATATTCAACTTCGGATTGGAGTTTAGGCTACAGTGAAGTGGATTACGTTATGCCGAAACAAAAACACCAAACTGCCAACGTTTATAAAAAAAGAGAGGACTGGAAAAGGATTAAGAAAAGCAGAAAAAGTGTTTTGGGGCTAGATCCTTGAGTTCACACCTCCCCAGGGGACCCAACGGAAGGAGAGGGATTACCTGCTGGAGAGAGGCCTGATGGAAATTTAAGTCAAAGCCCAAACAGCCTCAGATTCTATATTTAAAAAAAAAAAAAAGGCCTATAAATAAATATCCTTTGACCCTAAAAGGAAAAATGAAGTAGAAAAACAATTTTCATTTTTAAAAAAATGCTGCATGTTTCCTGAAGTACCTAAATGGAGTTTATAAAATACTCATGAGCTCCAGCACACAGGTAGAAACACTGAAAACTCAGGCGACGGCTCTGCCAGGCTGTGGAACCAGAGAGGCAGACGGAGGTTTCGTGCCAGAGCGACACGCAGGCGCACGCTCCGTGTGGTAGGCGTGTGCTGTGTGCACGGAGGCCCGCCCGGTGCACGCTGCCGCTGCAAGAGGCTGTGACAGAGACTGGAAATCAGGACCCCGTGGGAGAACACGGGGCGGCACCGGTGCCCCCCGCCCAGCAGGGAACCTGACCCCATGGGGTCCAAGCCAGGCGAGGGATCCGCGTGCGCGCCCTCTGATTCTCGCACAGTACGCGCCGGTTCTGCAACAGAGACTCTTCACAAAGGAACAAGACACAAACAGCCCCCGAAGCCCTTGGAACTCGGGCTGAAGACAGTGCCTGGACAGCAGGAGTGAGGAGCGGAGCCCAGAGGTCACTCGCAAAGAGGCTCATGGCGGTGATGGCCACGCGGGAGGGGCCGCGTCTCTCCGCAACCCTCGGTCCTAATCCAGCTTCTTGCGAACGGGCTTCCGCCCAGCGTCCGAGTTTTCCGGGCTGAAATCGGCACAGAAGCCGTTTGGGATCAGCGCAGGCGGGGTCTCTGCACAGCTTTCGAAATGTGTCTGATCCGGGTACAGGTATTCCTCCGCAAAGTCAGGGTACATTTCTGCAAACCTGTGGAAGTCAGCTGGAAAGACAAAGGCACCTGTGGTTATGGAATGGGGAGCCGCAAATGTCTAGGATGTGGAGGCTCTTTTCCCAGGGCCCTGGTGGGTGTCCCGCTCACGCCCTTTGGGGAGCGTTAGAATCGTCTGTGAAATGAATGCTTTCAGGGTGGAGACAGGAACTTGCGCTTACTTTCTTTGCAGTGCACGAAGTCACCCTGACAACGGGGGCAGGCTGAGTGTCCTCCTAGCTACTCCTGCTTTGGGAAAACCTATAGAAAGCTTCTGGTTTTGGATTTGACAGATATATCCTGGGGACTTAGCACTTCTGAGGCACTGTAACCAGAGGAGCTGGCTCAGGGACATGACCAAGTGTCTGGGTAGTGATCTGGCACTCTGAGGGGGTGCCCTCGCCCACACCGGAGGAACCGGCAGGCAGGGGGCCGTCCTCACAGAGCCTCGGACTGCACTTCCTGGCCACTCTGTGCCTGGTTCTCGGGTGAGCACCCTCGGCTCCTACCGATGGCCCCATGGAGGCTTCTGGCGGGGCTGGAAAGATGGTGCAGGGGGCTGGTCATGCTAGGCAGCTCCAGAAACACTCAGAACCCTGGCCACCCGGCGAGGAATCCAAGGATGGCTGTTACCAGAAATTGTCTGCAGCTGGTCGGTGCCCGCTACAAACATCAAAGAGCCCAAACACACAAAGGGGCGTTGTGTGCTTTCAAAACTGAAACAAGCGCGCGCATGTGCACATGCAAACACACGGTAACTAAACACACATGCGTGCACACACACGAAACAAGCGCACGCACACAAACTAAACACACGTGCGCTTTCAAAATGGAAACAAACGCACACATGAGCACACACACACAGAAAAGCACGCACATGTGCACACACACACAGTAACTAAACACACGTGCGCTTTCCATACTGAAACAAGCACGCGAGCACACACGGTAACTAAACACACATGCACCCCTACACACACAAAACAAGCACACATACGGTAACTAAACACACGTGTGCACACACACACAAAACAAGTGCATGCACCCACAGGGTAACTAAACACACATGCGCACACACAAAAGCACATGCACACACAGTAACTAAATACACGTGCGCACACACCGACACAAAAGTGCACGCACACACACAGTAACTAAACACAGGTACACACACACAAGCACACGCACACACGGTAACTAAACACACATGCATGCACACACACACAAAAAACAAGTGCATGCACACACACAGTAACTAAACACACATGCGCACACACAAGCACACACAGACACAGTAACTAAACACATGCGCGCACACACACAAGCACACGCAGACACGGTAACTGAACACACATGTGCGCACACACAAAACAAGCACACGCACACATGGTAACTAAACACACGCACACACAAAACAAGCGCACGTGCACACACGGTAACTAAACACACATGCATGCACACACACAAAACAAGCACATGCACACACACAGTAACTAAACATACATGGATGCACACACACAAAAGTGCACACACGGTAACTAAATACACATGCATGCGCACATACAGAAAACAAGCGCACGCACACACGCACAGTAAACACACATGCACACACACACAAAAGCACAAGCACACAGACACGGTAACTAAACACACATGCATGCTTTCAAAATGGAAACATGCACACACATGCACGCACACACAAAAACTAAACATGCACACTTTCAATACTGAAACAAGCGTGCACATGCACACACACACACGTGTGCACACATGGTAACTAAACACACATGCACACTTTCAATACTAAAAGCATGCACACGTGTGCACACACACGGTAACTAAACACACATACGCGCTTTCAATACTGAAACAAGTGCGCACATCTGCACTTCCGCCTCCGGACCCCACGCAGACGCTGTGCACGCAGCGCTCTCGCGTGTCTTCTCATTTGCTCTGAGGCCACACTTCAAAGTGGGGATTGCGGCATCCACCGTGAGGAGCGAGGCCAGAGCCTGCAGCCCTCGGAGCCCCGGGTGGATGCAGCGTGGCTCATTCACACTGCAGGAGACGGAGGCGCCCCGGGCTCGGGTTTGCGGATTTTGCACAGCAATTTAAAAATATCAGCCGCCATTTCCCAGACACCGACAGCTCGTGCTCTGGAAACAGCGGTGTTACCAGTCACTTCATCAGACATCCAGGCAGGTGAGTTTTCTCGGGAGGAAGTCGCCCTGGGCGGCACGGTGGTCTGCAGTGCCCCTCCTCGTCTCTCCTGACAGACCCCTCCCCGGCCGGCAGTGACAAAGGCCACAGCCAGTGGCCTCGAAGGCTGGTGCGGGTATCCTCCACCTCCAGGCACCTGGATCCCAGCCTGAGGCCACGGAAGGCTCAGAGCTTCGGAACTGGGCTTGCAGTTTGGTTGTATAAATCACCAAAACAGATTGGAAAGCTCCCTACGAACTTTGCCGGGTCTCCAGAACCTTCCTTCTCAGGGGTTTCTGTGATACACAGGGCAGCCTGGTGAATGGAGGCATGGCAAGGACTCCACTCCCGTCCTGGACTCCCACGGAGACTCGCCCCACACTGCCTGGCCCCTGCCCAGGGGCTGCGAGCACGACCCCACTCCTGCCGGCTCACCGAATGTGATCTTCCCCTTCTCCTCTTGGTCAATGGCTCGGAACAGGTCAGTCACGGTGAGCTCCGCCACCCCCAGGGCCGTCTTGAGGATGCAGGACAGGTCACCTTCGCCGACGCTGCCATCCTCCTGCGCTCCATACATCTGCAAGGCAAGCTGGGTGTCACCTTGCGGCCTCCTCCCCTGCCCACCAGGCCCCGCTGTCCAGGGACACCCCAGAGGCCCTGCCCCGCTTTCTCAGAACTGCTGGGCACCTGCAGGGTTGGCGGCTGGACACGGGGGACTTGAGCTTCCGTGTGGAGCCACGTGGCAGGGCCCTGTGCCTTGGATCTGGCCCCTCCAGGTGCCTTGTGGACACACAGCAGATGCTTCTCCGGCAAGGACTCAGACGCTGCCCACCCCACCCGTGATAGCTCAGCAAAGCAACCCGCACCTGTGGCTGTCATTGGGAGGCCGCAGAAGGGACCTGCCTGGGCCATGGGCGAGCGCGGCGCAAGCCTGGGCTCCAGAGTCTCCCCATAGCCCTCTGCCTGCGTAAGTGCAGGCTACAGCGGAGGTGTTCACAAGCATCAGTAATAACATTTAAAAAGCCCTGATGGTTAGAAATCGACAGGGCAGATCAAGAGCAGAAATGAGAATGACCTGGGAGGGCCCCGGGCGGAGCGGAAACCAGGACTGGGCTCTCTCCTGAGCCTCACATGTGAGGCCTTCTCTCTTCCTCCTGCTCCAGCTGTGGAGGCGGAGGCTCCGGCCCTCTCTGTGCAGGGACCAGGGGCGAGGCACCTGCCGCCCGCACCCCCCAGCTCCACGGTGCTCCCCTCCTGGCTTCATACGGACCCTGTGACCTGGGGATCCCCCACACCCCTTGTTCAGGGCCTGCCCGTCCCTCTGTCTCCTCGGAAACACTTCAGCTCCTTGTGGGGTGCAGGGTCCTGCCCCAGCCCTTGAGGCTCGAGCCTGGTCCACGGGCTCTGTGGCAGCACCTTCGTCTCAGACGCCGCCGTGTCCTTCCGCTCCAACCCCTGGGCTCCCTCGGACCCCTCCCTGCCCCCTCAGATGGGCCAGCTCTTCTACCTGGTTCCTGCCCCCAGTCCTCTACCTGGGGATGCACTATCCTCCGCCGCCCTCTCTGCCTGCGGCCTGCGGTTCCCGGGACTCCTGACAGGGCCGTCGCCCTGACTCCGAGCCCCTCCTCCCCTTCTCCTGCTCCAGTGCGCTATTATCTTGTGAGCATTCACTCCACCCTCGGAGAAGCGGGCTGCACGTGAGGCTCCGGCCCTCTCTGTGCAGGGACCAGGGGCGAGGTCCTCTGGGGTCCTAGGTGCTAGGAGTTCTGTGGCCTCTTCAAGGAGGGGCTGCACGTTCACCTCACCCGGCTCCTCCTCGTGGTGCTCAGGGGAGAAACGCTGACGCCTCCAGCCCGCTGGCCTGGCAAGCTGTCCCAGGGATCACACCCTCTTCCCGAGGCTCTGCCTCTACTCCCGCAGCCTACTGCCGCAGGCTCTGGGGGCCCCATCCTCACCCTCCACCCTCCTCCCCTGGGCCTCATCCCACAGCGCTGGTGCACGCGGCCACCCTGTCTTCTGTGGACTACGTTTCTCTCCTGCTTTTAGATTTCCTGAATCAAACATCTGCAGACAAAATCCAGGCTGGTGCTGCTAGAGCCTCAGCACAGGCCCGGTCAAACCCTCAGGGCCATGGCCTCCAGCTCCTTGATCAACCCGGATCCCACTCAGCCCCCAGGGAGCAGTGCCTCCTGCCCCCCAGTGGCTGCAAGGCTGCTTCAGAGGGGACGACCTGACATCGGTGTCCGTTTGGACATGAGAACTGCAGGTGCGGACTTTCATCCTTCAGCCTGGTGTAGATGCTGCATGGGAAATGCAGAGGTAGGACCGAGGCTACTACAGGCGACAGACTTCAGGTTCTCACTGTCCATTCTCTGAGCCACTGCAATTTTTACCAGGACATCTTAAGGGTTTACACAGTAATAATAATGAAAAAGAACAAAAACAAGGGGCCCCAAGGCGTATGAAGCACGTCTGTGCGTTGCACATCTGGAAAGTTGAGCACTGGCATGTGCCTCTGGGGTCCTAGGTGCTAGGAGTTCTGTGGCCACAGTCAGCCTTGGAGGCAGCGTCCTGCATCTGTATGTCCCACGGGCAGCACGCTGGTGCAGCTGCCATGCTCTCTCACACGAGACTGCTCCGTGGAAGCCCTTCCGGCTACACGCAGCCCCCCTAGAATGTGCCAGGGTCCCAGGGCAGCAGAAAAGCAGTGACCATGACATCAGGAAATGACGCCATGTAAGGTGTAGGCTGCAGAAAGGGGACACGGGGAGGCAGCCTGCAAGAAGGTGGGAGGAAGGCAGGTAAGCTGAAGAATGCCAGGGCATCTCCTGTCGGGGCAGAGCTGCTGAGGGTGGAGGTGAGGCGGGACCCAGGCGTCGTCGCCGGGACGCAGACGCAGCCACATCAGCCGGCCTGGAAGCCTGTGAGACGGGATCACCCATCCTGCCCCTAGGGGTCACTGTAGGGCAGCCTGGGCCTCACCCATCGCCTGGTTCACCTGAGAAAGACCTCCCAACCCACCCCAAGCAGGGACCCCGTGCACACTGTCCTCCCCGGCAGGCGTCCTCAACCCTACCACAGCCAGTTACCCTGCCCACCTGCAGGCGGGGCCTCTGCGGGGGGACGGTTGGGCTCCACAGCCCACTGTTTGAGAAACAAGGCAATGCCACCCCCACCACTGCTATCATTCAGTTCCAGATTATACTTGTAGCTTTAGAGCAGGGGCTGGTGGGGCCAGCAGAACAGGGGGCGGTGGCTCATGCCTGTAATCCCAGCACTTTGGGAGGCCAAGGTGGGCGGATCACTTGAGGCCAAGAGTTTGAGACCAGCCCGGCCAACATGGTGAAACCCTGTCTCTTCCAAAATTACAAAAATTAGCCGGGTGTCGTGGCATGAGCCTGTAATCCCAGCTTCTTGGGAGGCTGAGGCACGAGGATCGCTTGAACCTGGGAGGCAGAGGTTGGTTGCAGTGAGCCAAGACTGTACCACTGCACTCCAGCCTGGACAACAGAGCGAGACTCCGTCTCAAAAAAATTAAAAAAAAAACAAAAAACCAGGGCACGGTGAAAGCAGGGCCAGCGGGGGCCGTGAGGCCACAGGGCCTGGCTGAGACCAGGGGCCCTGGGACGCAGGCTGCCTAGGCCTGGAGGAGGCGTGGAGGCCGGGCTTTCTTACACAGGGCCGCCAAATGTGGAGGTCATCCAGTTCATCCTGCCTGGGGTGACCCCCACAAGCCACCTTTGCATGTGGGGACATTCCCCAGTGTTGCTATGGAGAGGGTGTGCTGGCGTCAGAAGCGACAGAAGGGAGTTCTTGGAGCAATGAGAGACAAGCAGCTTCCTGACTCACACATCAGGCCCTCGAGAGTCTGGCTGATGTGAGTCACACCCTGTGAGAAGCCTTGGTAAAACTGCCTCTGTTACAGGAAAAGCCGGCCCCGCTCTATCCCAGATGAAATCCACATTGGTGCTGCTGGAGCCTCAGCATAGGCCAGGCCAAACCCTTAGGGTTACTTAGCCTCCCGCCCTCCAGGCCTGACCCAGACCCCACTCAGCCCCCAGGGAGCAGCGACTCCCTTCCCCCACCCCCTGCGGTGAGGCAGGTCCTAAGGGCTTCCCAGGAGTCTGCAGCTGGGCTGGGACCCCAGACTCCGCCAGTGGTGAATGACTGGGCTCTGACATGTAGCCCCTGGGGTTAGCCGAGGCGGGCAGCTCCTAAGCCATGCTTTCTTCACCAGTCCACAGTCCGAGGGGGAGAGAGGGCGAGGCGTGTGGCCCCTGTGTTAGGTGCCCTGCAGTGTGTGATGGGGTGTGACACCACCAGCCCCACCCAGGTGCCCCAGGACCCATGAAGAACCTCACCCATGCCTTTCTGATGAGTGTGGATTGCTAATTCCAGCAAGAAATAAATCTGGGAGTTTTTTTGGGCATTTTACAAACAGCTAGCATAAAAAGCTTATGTAAAAATAGCAGTTGGGCAAATGATCAATTAACTGATATTATAAGGAACTAGAGAAATGAACAGTGGTGCTGACGTGACTGCACCGACCTACCCCCAGTCAAATCCATGTGAACTGTGCACTCACCTTGAAAGCCAGCTGGATGGTGTCCAGGGTCCGGGCCGGCCGGCAGACGACAGACAGGGCAACCACGCACTCTCGCAGGTCCACCTGGCCGCTGCCGCTCTGTGGAGAGAGACGCTCTCAGCCACAGCTCGGCCGCCGCCTTTGGCACTGGAGAAATGCCAGGGCTTCCCACGGCTCCTGGTGTTAATTAAGGGCCAGTCCCGCTCTCACTCGGGAACGCCTGCCCACGTGAAAAGGGAATCTTGGAAGGACATTCCACCAAGTGGGTTCTCCAAGGTCACTGTGCTGCGTACACTTTTTGGGGCCATTACAATGAATTCCCAGAGTTCACAAGGCTGCCACAGGAAGCACCTCAGCAAAGCACACGCAATGCAGTGCCTGCCACCTGCCGAGACTTGCATTTGAGAAAACCCCACAAGCACCAAGGCTGCTTCTGGGCTCTAGGAATTTAGTCTGTTTATGGCAACCCATCCATCCTGCAGAAAGAAGGTGAACCCGGAGCTGTGAGGTGGAGCTAAACGCGCAGCCTGGGCCAGCTGTGGAAGCCAGTCGGCCCTGCGCTGACCATTCTCAGTAACTCCTCACACCCAGCGTCTCCAGGGACATGCTGTGAGTGAGCAGGGTGGTAAGAGGCACAGGTCAGGGCTGACAGGGTCTGCACTTCTGATGATGATGGGGACGATCTGCACGTGGCTGCAGGGTGTGCCCAGGCCACAGGAAAGAACCTCCCAGGTCAGGGCTGGAGGAGGTGAGGAGCACCCTGGACAAGGGGAGGACTCTGTTCAGAGAGCAGGAGATGAAGGGCAACCAGGAGTGTAGGGAGGACTCCCTGGTCATAGAGCAGGAGGAGGTTCCAGGAGGACAGCAGGAGGAGCAGGAGGAGAATCCAGGGATAGAGGGAGGACTCTCAGGTTGGAGAAAACAAGGTGGGGAGCACCCAGGGTAGGGGGAGGACTGTGGCCAAGAGCAGGTGAGGAGCACCCAGAGGCAAAGGAAGGACTCCCTTGTTGGAGAGAGCAAGAGAAGATGAGGAGCACCAGGACAGGCGAAGGATTTTGGCCAGAGAGCAGGTGGTGAGGAGTACCCAGGACAGGGGGAGGACTCTGGCCAGAGAGCAGGAGGTGAGGAGCACTCAGGAGCAGAGAGAGGACTCTAGTCAGAGAGGAGGAGGTGAGGAGCACCTGGGGCAGAGGGAGGATGCTCTGGTCAGAGAGCAGGAGGTGATGAGCACCCAGGATAGGGGGAGGACTCTGGCCAGACAGCAGGTGAGGAGCACCCAAGAGCAGAGGGAGGACTCTGGTCAGAGCAAGAGGAGGTGAGGTGAGGAGCACTCAGGGGCAGAGGGAGGACGCCCTGGTCAGAGAGCCGGGGGTTAGGAGCACCCAGGAGCAGAGGGAGGACTTTGACCAGCAGTTGCCCCTCTACGCTTGTGTCAAACACAGGCCGTAGGTGCTAGGGGTGAGGCGCACACAGGTCCCTGAGGGTCTTCTGAGGGAACTGACAGCTTTCTCTGCGCTACGCCACACCCCTTGCAAGGCATGGGCACCGGGACTGGGGCTTGGGTATCTGGCAGGTGGAAACGACGACCAAGTCCCTGGCTCGGAGAAGGTCTCAGCCTGGGGGTCTGAGGTCCTGCGTATAAACGGAGAATATTCCTACCTCGTAAGATCATGCGCATTTGAAATTGCAGAAAATAAAAAATTAACCGCACAGTGTCATAAGTGACCTCGGAATGCTGCCTGTGAAACCAGCATTCACTATTTCGCATTTCAATTCCAACACCGTGGTAAAGCCCTGGGTGCAAACGCAGCCGCAGCTGCACGGACACCAGGCAGGCCTCGCATCCGAGACGCCATTTCCAGCTGCCCCGTAGCAGAGGCCCCGTGGCTGGGGCCCCGTGGTACCTGTGGGAGAACGCCCCGAGCCACACACTGTGATCCTTGGTTCACGCTCTGCACACGCGCGGGGCGGCCTCCTTCCCGTCCTGGGTGCTCCTCATCTTCTCCTGCTCTCTCCAACCAGGGGGTCCTTCCTTTGGCTCTGGGTGCTCCTCACCTCCTGCTCTCTGGCCAGAGTCCCCCTGCCCTGAGAGCTCCTCACCTGCTCTCTGGCCAGAGTCCCCCTGCCCTGAGAGCTCCTCACCTGCTCTCTGGCCAGAGTCCCCCTGCCCTGAGAGCTCCTCACCTGCTCTCTGGCCAGAGTCCCCCTGCCCTGAGAGCTCCTCACCTGCTCTCTGGCCAGAGTCCCCCTGCCCTGAGAGCTCCTCACCTGCTCTCTGGCCAGAGTCCCCCTGCCCTGAGAGCTCCTCACCTGCTCTCTGGCCAGAGTCCCCCTGCCCTGAGAGCTCCTCACCTGCTCTCTGGCCAGAGTCCCCCTGCCCTGAGAGCTCCTCACCTGCTCTCTGGCCAGAGAGGCCTCCTGCCTGCCCGGGCTCCACCCGGGGCGGCACTACAGCTGCTCCGTATTGGTGCAAAGCACATATCGCACTGTCACACGGGGAATCCCACGACGCTGTAGCGGGACAGTCAAGGCTGAAGGAGCCCTCTACACATACCTGGCGTGTCACCGGCTCCTCTAGGACCACAGCGTAAGTGTCCATGCTGTGACACTGACACCCAGAAAAGACCAGGATTGGCCGACCTGTGGCTCGCCGTGGCAGCCTGTCCCGCCCCTGCATACCACCTCGCACCTT
This sequence comes from Macaca thibetana thibetana, assembly GCF_024542745.1. Taxonomy (NCBI): domain Eukaryota; kingdom Metazoa; phylum Chordata; class Mammalia; order Primates; family Cercopithecidae; genus Macaca; species Macaca thibetana. The sequence goes on along the minus strand of NC_065583.1, from coordinate 175,298,078 downwards.
CCTAAAACCCCAAGGCTGCCCACATGTTCAGGCCCATGAACATGACCTGGCATGACCATGGATGCCTCATCAGTTACGATGAGGACCTGGGGATGACGTGTGGAGGGCGGAGGGGAGTGGGCGGCTGCGCCAGGAGGAAGCCCTCTCACACCCACAGGCTGGCGGGGGGCCTCCAAGCCCATCATAGAGGACGGGCGCATTACTAGAAATTCTGACGCTGCAAAGAGCAGCTCTGGTGAGCAGGGGCCCTGCAGGGGGTCCCTTTGGAGACCCCAGGCTGGGCGTCACCATTTGATATTGTTAGACTCCATAATCAGACTAAAAAAACCCCCAAACCACAGGCACGTTCATCAGTAAAGGGCAATTTAAACGTCTAATGTGTACATGTATTTAAAAGCATGGGAGGAAACACCCTCACAATGACAGGGTGGGGTAGTGAGGGGTGGTTTCCCGTCTCTGCTTTCAAATTCGTGTGAAAATATATTTATATTAGAATGAGAACAATCTATACTTCAAAAAGCAGGAGGTTTTGCGGAGACCCCGCTCCTCAGGCGACAGCCCCTACCTCGTCGAACAGTGAAAACATGTCTTCCAGCAAGTCAGAAACAGGAACTTCCAGGGAAGCTGCAAACTCCGCAATACCCATCTTCTCTCCTCCCTTCTTCCTGGCACTTTCTGAGTATTTGTCCAGATCTTTTTCAAGTTTTTCCGGTTTTAGCCTAGACAAAAAGAGAGGGAAAGCTTTCTTTCTCAATAAAATGGCGCACGTTAACACTAGATTTAGTTGTCAGATGCATCAAAATATTAGAATTATTTACAGAAGTAGCAGCAAGTTAGTTTTCAAGAAAAGGCATTCTCCTAACTGGAAGGTGTGAGATGTGTTCTGTCCAAGTGTCAAGCCAGGTGCCTGGTGCCCCTGAGACCCGTTCCCTTCCCCAGGGCAGGTCTCGCAGGACACAGGGTGGCCCTCCTGGGGCGCCACCCACACAGACAGCTGGTGCCAGGCACTAAGGGATTTAAAGACACTATGTAGGCTGAAGTTGATGTTTGAAAAAAGCCAAGCAAACACCAGAATAAACATCATTAATAATTACTTCCTTAGCTCCCCGCCCTGCAACCCCAGGGAGCCCCCGCCGGCCTTGGCAGCACGGGTTCTAGCTAACGCTCAGGTAAGGAGAACCAGGTACTCACCCGAGGCCCCGCACGAGCCTGGCAAATTCTAAAAGGCAAGTGTCAGCGGGAAGACGGAGCTGTCCTTCCGCCAGGGCCAGCTGGCAGTCCTCGAACGTGTAGTCCGTTACGGAGACGCCCAAGGCCCTGCAAGGAGGGCAGCACCCCCGTCAGCCCAGCCCCATGGCGGCCAGTTCCCACCGCCCCACCGGAGTAGCCGCCGATGGCTCAGGGGAGAGGAGGGCTAAGGAGAGGCAGTGAGACAGGGGAATGGCCTGTTGCTGGGGCAGTCACACATGTATCGATGAGCTTCACTCTCATAGGGGTGCTCTGAAACAATGGCAACAGTCATACCAACGGTCACCGATCACAGACTGCCATCACACGAGAACCGTGAAAAAGTTTGAAACACTGTGAGAATTACCAACATGTGATGCAGAGACACGACGTGAGCTCATGGTGTGAGAATTCCTGAAATGTGACCCAGAGGCGCCAAAGTGAGCTCACAGTGCTGGAAAATGGTGCTGATAAGCTCAACACAAGGTTGCCACAAACGTGAAGCAACTGTCTGTGAAGCACCGTAACATGAAGCAGAGTGAAGCGGGGGGCGCCCTCACTCCCACAGCTGCCCTGGCCGTGCCGTGTGTGCTCAAGTGCTGAGAAATCGGTGCCTCTCCAGTCCTATTTGAGAGCCGCTCAAGTTCCCCTTGGCAAACCTAGGCATCACCATTTGGGAGCAGGAGAGTCTCAGGCTATCCACAGGAAAGAAGGACAAGCCTAACTGAGGGGCTGCCCATGAAGCTCACAGGAGCCCTGGCTGGGAGAACCACCCACCTCCGCCAGCCACACCTGGGGCCATCCCCGGCCTCTCCTGATGGCCCGTCCTGGGTGGCACCTCTCTCCAGGCCAGCACTGCACATGTGTCATTCATCTCAGAACCCTGAATGACACGGAGGCCAGCCCCATCCCAGAGGAAAACCAAGGTCAGGGAAGGATGTGTGCGCTCTGCCACCCTGGGGTGCCGCTGTCCTCGCAGCGGGCAGGGGAGGAGAACGTGCTTCCAGCACTGCCTCCTAGGACCCGCTACGGGATTGGAAAACCAGCCGGGAGGCGGCACCGCCAGGGTCCCTCTGCTCGTGACCAACTCCACGCCCTGAGTGGTGCTGCATGGGGCACCCGCCCAGGCCCAGGAGTCCGAGGCTGCTTCTCCCTCCCATGTTCCTTGGTGGGGGTTTTGCTGATGGTGGTAGACCCCTCAATGGCCCTGACGTGATGAACACAGCTCCTGGTAATTCAGAGTGGGGTTTTAAGAGAATTCTGAATTACTACAATGGAAATGGCGGCACTCTCATACCCTGAAAAAAGGTGCAGGTTCCTCAGAGTCCGTTTGAAATGGAGGGCTCTAAAATAATCAGTGAGGCCCATAGGCAATCTCTCCTTGAGTTCTGTAAAATGTGTTTTCCTCCTCCCAAGTCCCCAAAAGTAGCAGGTATTGGCAGCAGTCTGGATCACAGGTGCTGGGCTTGGAGGTGGGAATGCATTCCCCTGGCTTGGCACCTACTCAGCTTTTTGTATTGTTCAGAGCGGCCTGTGGTGCGGTTGTGTGGAGCTTTGGGGGACAGAGACTGCAGGACCCATTTTTACCCTCGGGTACATGCTCTGGGAGGGAGAGGACGGGAATGTGAGGGAAAGGGCCGCTCAGCTGAATCTGCAGGGTGTCAGCCGAGTGCGAACAAAGTGACTGGGAGGTCAGGGCCAGGTACACTCTGCTGGCCCAGCCATGGCTGTGTTCCCCTCTGGGCTCTCTGGAGAGGCAAGTTCCCAGCCATGCCCCATCTGCTGCAGCAGGAGCCTGGGGGTGGGGCCGGCGGACTGAGGTGGATGTGGCTCCCAGGTGGCTCCTGCAGCTCAGGTCTGGCAGCCGCCTGGTGGAGGGGAGGCTCCAGCTCCACTGGACAGAGCTTTGCAGGAGGAAGCACTAGGGAGGTGTCCAGGTGGGGGTAAATTCAGGTGGGAGGACCTGGTTGCAAGGACAAGTTTTAGGGGAATGGGACCCTGAGGGATGGAAGGTGTTGAGGGAGGGAGATGGCGAAGGTGTGTGAGAGAGGGAGGGGGGAGGGCGTGTGAGCTGACGGCACTAAGGGAGGAAGAGGGGAAGGGCGTGTGACCTGACGGCACTGAGAGAGGGAGAGAGGAGGGTGTGTGAGCCGACAGCACTGCTGGCCATGCAAGCAGGGGACCTGGGACCATGGGAAGCGAGGACATTCCCTCTTCCTAACTGCATGCATGAGAATTGTGTAAGTAGCACAAGTCACCTTACAAGATTAAATGTGCAGCCACCGCTCTGCCCCGCCAGATAGGGTAAGGGCACTGGTAAGTATCACACAGGTGGATGAGCAAAGGCAGGCGTGGAGGCCACCACACAGATGTGAAGTTGGCCCAGGCCAGTGCCCCGTTGGATCATTTAGGGCACAGGGAACATAGGGCCTGGGGTGACCAACAGCTGCAGGAAGGTCTGGAAAAATCAGTCATGCATCTTCCAAACATCAAAGACGGTGAAATGCCATCAGAGGGAAACAAGGGACGTGCAGCCCAAGGCCAAGCACACTTCACCAACATGCATGGAGCTGGTTCCTGTGCTTCAGCAAGAATGCCTTTTCCTGACACTGTTGGCTATTTTAAACACACAGGGAGCAGCACTCCGGGAGACGCCCCTGACTCAGCAGCGGGGCAAGGAGCTGCTCACTTACTCGGCCATGACTCGCCGCACGTTGCTGGCATACAGTGCGGGGCTCCTCTTCTCCTCCTCAGAAGGGCTGTACACAGGAAGGAACTGAGCACACAGAGAAGCTGCGTTAGTATCACCAGACGCTGACCTCAGCAACATACCATAACGACAACTGGGAGGCTGACAAATTAAGATCTGTCAAAGCAATGCCCATTAGAACCGTCTTCAAAGTTGTCATGCGCACACGCGTGCACGCACACACTCACCCCAAGATGCATGAACTGCACACGTGTGCACCTGAACACTCACGCCCGTCAGTGCTCCTAGGAGCACCTGCTGCCTACGGCAGAACATCCAGCTCCCTGATGTACACTCACCCCATCAGTGCTCCTAGGAGCACCTGCTGCCTACGGCAGAACATCCGGCTCCCTGATCTACACTCACCCCCGTCAGTGCTCCTAGGAGCACCTGCTGCCTACGGCAGAACATCCGGCTCCCTGATCTCACAGAGGGCTTACGCCAACTTCTCACGGAATCCGTTTTGTAATGGGGATACTGCAGCACGTTATTCCGACATTTGGAACAGATTATTGGCACCTTGTGCATTTTGAAATTAAAAGAAATTGTCCAATGAACTTGTCCTTGCCTGAGTGACACTTACACAGCAGTTTAAATGAATGTGACCCACAGTGCACACGGTGCAGGAAAGGGCAGAAGACCACCCTGGACGTCCTTTTCTCTCATATGGAATATTTCAGAATACAGGAACATCCTGAAACCCCAGTTCTCGCTGTTATTTCTAGAACTTCCGTAAACTGCCATGGCTCCTCGCATCAGCATTTGCATCTTGTATGAACAATATAAGGACAGAGCAGTTTTGCAAAGCCATTCACTTTCTTTTCAAATCTTAAAATTAGAAACCAGGCCTGTAACACAGCCGTTCAACACCAGGGAGCCCTCAGGAGCTCAAGCTCAGTCCCTGTGTTCTGTGCTCGAGGCCTGGCCTGCACCCTCCCAGCCACTGCCCATCCAGCCACATAATCCTGCTGGGTGGGGGGACTGCCGCCCTCAGGCCTGGGCCGAGGCCCTTCAGCCCAGTCCTCTGTAATGAGAGTGGCTTATCCTCTGTGGAAGTGAACAGCTGGGCTGAAAGCCGGGCTCATCGGTATATTTCGTAATGCTCTGCAATATTTAAGGCAGCAAATTGTTTTATTAAATATTTAAGTTGCATGTGACTCATCTTTTATTTCCAGTTGCAAGAAGTGCATATTAATTCCCCTTTCAAACAAAAAAAGAACGACTCCTCATTGACTTAGATAAAATTGTGCAGGCTACACAGAGGTGACTATTTAGCCCAAGGTCTTGACTCTGGAGACCTGGGTCAGGCTGAGAAGGGGATTCTTTGACTATGTATTAAACAGAGCAAGGTGCTATGACAAGCTCAGCAGTATTAAATATGTCAAGTAAAACTAAAAGCCAAGTGAGTAATTCTTTGCATGTGGGCCAGCTTCATATGCCCTTAAGCTACAATACCCATAATAACGAATGGTAGGTTTAAAAAATTCCTACACAGCTGGGTGTGGTAGCTCATGCCCGGGATCCCAGCACGTTAGGAGGCTGAGGCAGAGGACTGCTTGAGCCCAGGAGTTTGAGACCAGCCTAGGCAACAAAGCGAGACCCGTCTCTAAAAAAATTAGCTAGGCATGGTGGCGTGTGCCTGTGGTCCAATTACACGGGAGGCTGAGGTAGGGCGATCGCTTGGGCCCAGGAGGTAGAGGCTGCAGTGAGCCCAACGCTATACTCCAGCCTGGGCAACAGAGCAAGACGCTGTCTCAGAAAAACAAAGAACAAAAACCCAAATCGTATCCAAGTGGTTCAGACTCATACAAGAGACATAAAGTCATTGATGTAAAGTAACCAGAGGCTCCTCTGCCAAGCCCTGAGAAATGGAAAGACGGGAAAGCAAGACAGGTGCTACGTCACATTGTACAAGGCTTATCTGGGCATCCTGGTGTAACCTTGTGTCTGCATCAGCCACTGTGAAGAGCACTGTGTAACTCCGTATCCATACGAACCTCGATTTCCACTTGGTTGTGAAACTGACACAGCGTGAGCCACAGGATTTCCAGCCTTTAAAACAGATTGCGCAATGTTGAGCAGATTTACAACACAGGTTAAGAAGTAAATTACTTCTAATTCTGGAGTGAAACCTCCAGATGCGCCCTCCAGAGGGCACTACCGGGCAGTCAACGCTCCCGCGGAGGGGGTGCTGTGCCCACCCAGCCCGAGCCCCAGTGTGACATGCAGCTGTGGGTGGAAATGCTGCTTTTCTGATTCAACACCTGCTGATGTCTTTGGTTCATCTAGCAAGACACCATCTCCTGCTTGTTCTCCAGCTCAGGAGACCTCGTACAGCCCACACCCATCCCTCCTCCCTCCACACCTGTCCCTCCTCGCCGTCCCCAGGCAGCACAGGCCCTAAGTCATGCCGCCCCTCTAGCCTGGATCCAGAGTTCCCAACCTCAGAACCAGGATCTCCATGCCTCTGCTGCAGGAGTTGACATGGGAGACATTCAGAGCTGCTCCCAGGGCCACACGCCCCCAACAGACAGCCCACCGCCCCAACCCTGTTTCTGCCCTGTCATGCCAACCCCAGCCCTAGGCCCCAGGGACCTCAGAGCCCCCATACCCCCCAGAGTCCCTTCCCAGCTCTGCTCCCAGCTGGGAGCCTCCACACGCCAGCCTGGGAAGCACGGACCCAACACCTTCACCTGAACGCACCAGCGGACCCATGTCCTCCCAAGCGCCTGGGATGCAGCTGCTCTCTCTCTTGGACTTCCCCGCTCCCTCTGCCCTCCCTCCCGACGTCAGCTCAGACATCAGCACCCAGGAGGCCCTGAAGAGCCTGTGGCCCCGGCTTCTCCTCTGGGGCTCATTCCCGTTTCCGTGGGGTTGTTCATCGTTGCATAACTGACCTTCAGTGTCTGTGCCGGGGGACAGGGACACTGACTTACAATAGGGGCTGGCCTCCCACCCAGCACTACTCAGTCCTTGCGCCTGTGCAGACGGGGTCCCCCCAGACACCCCTAAATCTCCACTTTCCTTACCAGGGGCCGCCAGGTGGACGACGGCAACTACTGAGCTGGTGAACTCAAGAGCAGAACGTGAGACTCACCGTCCCCTCCCTGCTGGTGCTGAGGACGCAGAACTTAAGACCCCAGAATCCAGGAGTGTCAGGACGGGGCCACGTCTGCGCGTTTAGTTTTCACAATGCGCTGAACCTAACGGCTGTCCCACAGCTGCTTTCACAACTGCAAAAGTAACTAGTGTGCACAGCAGACCCCAAGCAGCCCCTACGTGTTCACGGAACAACAGGACAAAGAGGATGACACGGCGTTCGACTTACGCTCCAGGTCCTTGCCACGTCCACGTGATGGTGTCCTGGGGAGGAAGAGGCAGGGTCAGTCAGCACAGGGCCTGAACCCGGGGCTGAACCTGAACCTGTGTGCTGGTGCCAGCCTCTCCCTGCACCTCCTACCCCACAGAGGCGCTGCAGCCAGGGGAAGGGAGGAGGGTGCTAGAGCTCCAGCTTCCCAGAGCCCCTGAGGATCCAGGACTCAGACCAGCCCCCAACCTGAGGTCCCCAGAGCCTCTAAGGACCCAGAGAACTCTGGGTCTCTCTTGGATTTCCCCACTCCCTCTACCCTCCCTCCTGACGTCAGCTCAGACATCAGCATCCAGGAGGCCCTGATGAGCCTGTGGACCCAGAGACCTCCTTACAGGTCCCCAGAGTTCCCCCAAGATCCCCAGAGTCCCTGAGGACTCAGAGCCCCCTCTTACAGGTTCCCAGAGCCCCTAGGATCTGGGAAAAGGCTCCTCCCTCCCTGCTTGCTCTCCTCTTTCCTCACAGGCCTGGGGACACCGATTCCAGTGTGCGCCCGGGACCCCAGCCCTCCCCCGCTCCCCGCTCTCTCCAAGTGCTCTGGGTATTCCCCCAGCCACTGTGCACGTGCAGGGCCCCCCACCCCGGGTGCTCTGGAAGTCCCATCTTCAGCCTCAGCGCTGCCGGGCAGGGACCACACAGCAGGGGCCCTGATGGCAGAGGCCCGGACACTGTCACCCTGCGGTGGACCTTCTGCTCCCCTGACGGCCATGCTGGGTGCTTCTTGGTGCGTCCAGTAACAGTGTGTTGCTTTAAACACACTGATGAAACAATCTTAACAAGTGGAAAATCCAGAGTTCTGCACAGATCAGAGTCTGTTGTCCTTGGGTTGATTTTTTTGCCCATAGGAGTTGCACTGGGGCATGGTTTCTGCAGCAGAGGCAGGAAGGGGCCCTTGGCCAGGAGCCTGGCTGACAAACGCATGCCTCAGTTAGAAGGACGAGGCCTTTCAGTCGTGTGACTACCGGCCCCGACTCCATTTTATTACCTGACCATCAGCCCTCCGGGCAGCGTGAAACCCACAGGCATCGGACGGGACAGGCCCTGAGGCAGATGGGCCAGAACCCCGGCACCCAGAGGTCACCTGTATTTCTGCCCCACTGTGTCCTGACCCGTGAGGTCTTTCTTTCAGTGCTTTCCTTTGCCATCACAAAGAGGAACTGCGATAGACAGGAAGCTCCCTGTGAGGGACAGGCCCTCCTCGGCACTCTCCCAGGTGGGTGCTCTACCAGGAACCTGCAGTGAGCCCAGCACCAGTGGGCTGTGGGGACCTTGAGTCCGCCTGGGCCGTCTTTATGCTCCAGGAGCCCATGAAGGGGCAAGGACGTGCGGGAGTGATTGCAGTGGAAGGGGAAACACAGCTGGCACCAAATGAATGCCCTGAGCTCAGCCGCAGCCCGTGAGGTGAGGCCGCCTAAATGGGGGGGCCGATGGAACCGGAAGTATTCTGAGCATCCAAGAGCTCCCAAAGGAAGGTGCAGCAGCCACCTTACAGGTGTGGAGACTGAGGCGGGACGTGGGCAGGGGCGGGGCCAGGGGGTGGGGCTGAGGCCAGGGGCATAGCCAGGGCAGAGCCAGGGGATGGAGCAGGGCCTGGGTCAGGGGTGGGGTGGGGCCGGGGCAGAGCCAGGGCAGAGCCAGGGCAGGCTGGGATGGGGTGGACCAGGGCAGAGCCAGAGCAGGCTGAGCCTCCTCCAGAGGCAGCAAGTCCCCATGAGGAACTGCTCTGAGGCCTCATCCAGGCTTTCTCCCCAAAGGTGGGGTCCACCACCTTCACCCCAGGAGCTCTGGACCCCAAACGCCTTCTTAATTTTGTTCTCTTAAACCAAACAAAACCTGGGCACTAAATGATAAAACCACAGAAATGACAGTCACCTCCTTTCTCTCCAGCAGCCTCTGCCTTCCAGAACTTAAACGTTCTTAATTTTTAAACTTCCTGGAGCATGAAGTTTAATTTTTAAACTTCCCCGGGTACTGAAAGCTGCCGGGGACCCTGGCCGGTGACGCGGGGTTGGGGGGTTCCCTCTCCAAAATGTCAGGTTTGGCCACACAGAGGAAAGGGCAGCTGCCTCAGGACCTATGGAAGCAGGGCTCTGGGATACTGGCGACCACTGTGGAATCACGGGGTTGATCAGGGACACGTGTGTAGAAAAGGCCGCACTCGGGAACACGGCGCACCGAGCCCAGGGCCCAGGCCTGTCCTGCCCTCTCCAGAGCTGAGGCCAGATGGACTCAGCACAGCCGAGCGTGGGCCGTGGCGCAGATAAAGGGTGTGGAGAGGTGGAGACACAGGTGCACAGAAGCAGCTCGCAGTTCCCATTCCCAGAGAATTCCCTGGAAGCCGACCCCAGGAAAACACAACTCACCAGTTTATTTGGATATCGTAAAACCACAGGCTGGACGGGTGCTCCCGGGATGAACGCACCTGCCGAGAAAGGAACAGTGGTGTGACCACGGAAGCCCACGCAGGACAGCATCTGCTGCGTTTCTCATGCTGCTCTTGGGATAAAAACGAGCTTTTCTGTCTAGGCCTTCCTGGTCAGCAAGGGCACTCCATGCCTGGACTATCTCAACATCTGTCCTGACCGTAAACACCCAGCGCCACAGCACGGATGGGCGGGAACCTCGGCCAGGGGCGCTCCCCGGCCAAGGGACACTTTCTGTTATAACATCTCGCACCAGCTGGAAGGCGTCGGTGGGAAGTGAGGGTCCTCATCACTGGCCATGCCCATCCACCTGATGGGGTCAGGGTCTGCCCCCACCAAGCACACACATCTGCCTCGGGGCCCCACCCACCACCCTCACCTGCCCTGGGGCTCAGCTCGAAGGATAGGCGGACTTGGTCACAGCTGCAGCAGGACCTGCCTGGGACCTGCCACTGTCTCTGAGCGGCTGCCACCTGATGGGCTCCCAAGGAATTAGGAGGAGCCCCAGCGAGGCCCGGCTAGAGCCACAGGCCACGGAGATTCAGGAACCTTCCCGTTCCCAGTGGAACTGTGGCCGCACCCAGCTGCCGCTCCGCCTTCTCACTGGCTGAAGCTGTGCCCTTGCAGGCTGGAGCAAGGCACCATGGACTCTGTGGATTCTGTTTCTATTTTAAATTCTATTTAAATGTCTATCGAACGATTTTGTTTTTAACTGGAAAACTCAGGCATTAGAAGTACTCAAGTTTTAGAACAGGACAGGTGGTCTGAGAAGGGCTCCCCCGCTGCCTGACAACCTGAGGCCACACAGGTCAATCCCCAGGCAGCACGTTCCTCCCAGGCTGCCAGCGAGTGCCACTGTGGTCAAGAATCTTGGGTTGGTCCTGGCTGCAGGATTCTGCACGATTCTGGGAGAATGGAGCCCATGTTTGCCCCTGGAGCTGCCAGGAGCATCTGTCCCCAGGGCCATTTCTCCTTTTGCCGTGGCCTGAGGCCAGAGGCCCGTGTCAGGGCTGAAACTTCGAGCTGACAGCCCAACCCACTCAGCTTTCGTCTCATGCAGGACATCCGCCTGCAGCCTTGGTGTCCAGCCAGCACCCCAAGTCCCTGGCCTGTGTGCCGTAGCTCCCCCATGTCCAGTGCTGGGTTGCCCCTTTCCTGCTGTGGGCTCAGCAGCATCTGGGAATGAGCTCACGCAGTTCACCCTGCACTTCTGTGTACCCAGGCGGATGGCTGGCTGTGTCAGGGGAGGCGGAGGACGGCAGGGCTGGCACAGACCCAGGCTCAAGCCCCAGCTCCAACGCCCGGCAGCCGAGCCCCAGCCCCTCAGACATGCAGTGTGGAGAAAACAGTCCTCACTGCCCAGGACCGAGCCCAGGAGCACACATGGAGTGGCGAGAGCTGCTGCGGGTAATAATGGCTTTGCTGCTGCAGCTCAGCTGACCGTCTCAACCACATGTCAAGGGGACATCACTGAAGAAACTCAGTAAGAATCAAAGAACACCTCAACACACTGGGGACCGCTTGGGAAAGTCCCCAAGAGCGCAGAAACCCCCCCACGAGCCTGAAAGGTCAGTGACTCCATGGAAATCCCGGTGGGAAAGTCTGCAGGGGTCTCCGGCCTCCCTAGTCTCCCAGGGGCCCCTGAGGGTCAGCAGCACCCAGACCCCACCAGCACCAGGCACCCAGGGCAGGCTGCACAAGGGTCAGGCTGGGAGAAACCAAGACGAGGGAGTCAGAGCCCAGGGCTCCTGAACGCAGGAACGAAGCTGAGGGGAGGAGGCGCAGGCTTCTAAACTGCGCAGAAACCTCCATATTCACACATACCTTGTGCTGGGCATGGGTCTAACTTCACTAGTTGCAACAATGAGGCTGGAAGATGGCTCAGCAGAGACCCCTGAAGCCCCCAGAAGGCCATCACCCCTTACTCATAATGCCCATCCCCCACAGCCCACCTCACAGGAAGAAACAGTCCACCATGGCCCAGGGAGAGCCATGTCCACATTTGGGCACAGCCCGTGCAGGGAGGCCACTGCAGCCCAGGGAGAACCGCAGCCATGTCTGCTCACAGCCAGTGCAGGGAGGCCACTGTGGCCCAGGGAAAGCTGCGGCAGCCACATTCGGCAGGCCCAGCCTCTGCATCCTCAGGCAGTCGTTGCCATTGCTGGACCCACGCAGCATCCTAGGGCCTTCTCACTGTCTGTGTTCTGCTCTGAGAGCTCGGAGCTGGCAGGCAGGTGGGGTGTGGGCATGTGGAGGGTGTGGGCCCAGGACCTTCCAGGAGGGGATCTCCAGGCACCCAGTCAGCCGATCCTGCTCTAGTGCCCTCTGACAAAGAGGGTGAGTGTGGACACTGGAGAGGAAGGCCCCACATGGGCCTGTTTCAGGTGCAACTCGATCCCTGCAGAGCCTGAGGGTCCCAGCCCTGCCAGAACCCACCACATCCAGCAGACCCCACGGGGCTCTGCTGAGCTCTGTCACTCCCACCTCAGAGGCGGCCAAGCCCAGGGACTCCCTGGCACCCCTGGCCTGGGTCTGCAACAGGGGGACTCAGGTGGACAGTGCAGCACAGACAGGAGACGCTCAGGAGAAAGAAGGCCCCCACGCCCAGGAGGACCCTGGCAGAGGCTCCAGGAGCCTGAGGCTGGAGGCTGGGCCCGATGCAGGAAGGTCTCCGGGGATGAAGGCGGGGAGTTGGCAGTGGTGCCCAAACAGGGGTGACCCCAGCAACGTGACCCCAACATCAGGCGATCTGATGGAAGGTGGAGGGAGGGGTCTGAGTGGGCGGGCCACCATGGAGCTGGGGCAGCTTGAGCCCAAGACACCAGGGAGGTTGTGGGTGCCTCTGGCGTCAGGCTCAAGGCAGGAGAACCCCACAGCTCTGGAGGGCTCCCCCATGAGGCGTCAGGATCACGCACCACACACCCATTTCACCTCCAAACAGGAGGCTCCAAACCTCACTAAAAAGTACCCAGCTAAGACCCACGAGGGCCTGCGAGATTCCGAACACGTGACTCGAGGCAGCCGGAACCCTGTGCCTGAGGGTGACATGCGGAACTCACAGCTGGACCCACTGGAAATGGAGACGGGGATGGGATCAAGCTGCCGTGTTGTCTCCCCAGACGCTGTGGAACCCACGTGCGGCACGGTGAGCGCCCTTCCTGGACTGCACGCAGTGAGCTCCCACCGGGCACCGCCGTGACACCCCTCGGTTTTGTGATATGTGCTGAGAGGTGCTCACACGCCCTCCTCACGTCTACATGAGGGCTGCCAGCTCCAAAGGGCAAGGCGATGGCCCTCCCCAGGGGCCTCCCGGCAGGCATGAGGCTCCACTCCCGAGAACGCCTGCCCTTGAAGACAGGGCCCAGCACGGACCCCAGCCCCACACCCGCCGAGGAACAAGACCTGACGTACTTGCCAGCTGTCTTCTCCCTGGAGCCTTGGAAACACAGCCCACTTTCAGCCTTCATCAAGGTTGCCCACAGGCCATGCCCAGGCATGGGCCCAGTGTGGGGGGGGCACGTGGATTCTTGGTCACTGGGTGCCGCCTCCACCCTCTGCATCTCTGGTTCTGATCAGAATGACTCAGAACCACACGTGGTGAAGACAGTGGAACGGGAAGACCCAGTACCTCCCATGGAGCTGCACTCTGAAGGCTCTGCTAGCAACAAAACCTGCCATCTGCCTGCTGCACCAAGGAGAGTGGAGGGTGAGAGCACGCGCATCTGAGCAGGAGGAGGATGGCCACAGGCCCGGAAACCACGGCGGCACACGTAGGCAAGCGACTGCACACTTCCTCGACCCAGCTCCCATAAAAGCCCAGACACTCAGGTTGTGCGGCCCCACAGGCAGGGCGGCCGGTGCCAGTCCGAGCGAGGTGCTGGCTTTTCCACGTGGCTCTAACCCAACCCCGGAGAACAGGTCTGCGTGCCCCAGTGTGGACACAGTTGATGAGAGCCGCGACTTTCTAAAGTAGCCCAAGGGAGACGACAGGATCCGGGTGGACCCTCTGACATGCCCAAGGGTATGCAGAATTCCAAACAGACTCAGCGCAGAAAGAACAGTGGACTCTGCTGCCTGCTCACTGCCACGCTTCCCACATCACGGGTGCAGACCCCAACACTAGACCCGGGTGACCACCGCGGGAGAGACCCAACGCCTGCTCACGGCAACACTTCCCACGTCATGGGTGCAGACACAACACTAGACCCAGGTGACCACCGCAGGAGAGACCCAACGCCTGCTCACGGCAACACTTCCCACGTCATGGGTGCAGACACAACACTAGACCCGGGTGACCACCGCGGGAGAGACCCAACGCCTGCTCACGGCAACACTTCCCACGTCATGGGTGCAGACACAACACTAGACCCGGGTGACCACCGCGGGAGAGACCCAATGCCTGCTCACGGCAACACTTCCCACGTCATGGGTGCAGACACAACACTAGACTCAGGCAACTGCTGCGAGAGATACCCAAGTTCACATGCATTTGAGTCCCCGCTTCCCAGGGAGAAAGAACTGTCTAACTGGGGACCTGGGGACCTGAGGCCCTGGGCATCTGAGGATGGCTCACAGGGATCTGCACCTGGGATTCCCAAGCAGGTGTTGGGGGTGAACTGCAGGCCAAGAAGGGCACCCTGAACCATTCAAAGGCAAGGAGGCCCCTTGTGGACCCAGGACTCCCCTAGCCTGGATCTCAAAACAGAGGCAAACCTCTGTCTCCACCTCACTGGAAACGACCTGAAACCATAACTTCTCCATCTTCCTGTAAACACGATAATCCGTGACTCAAATTCTCCAAGTTATTTTGTGACTTTTCTTAGGAATACCTCTAAGAACCCCAGCATACAGGATAAAAGCAGAAACTGTTCTTATGGGCACAGCACATTCTTCAGAAACATTACTTTAACATTTTCCTTTTCTCTAGAAGAACAATAAACAATTAAGAAAACTACATACCAGGTTTGAAGGTAATTAGGCAGGTCCTGTTCGTACAAGTTCCTTCTGGAAAAATCATTATCTGGAAGTGGGAGGAAGAAAAAGATCAGCATTAAACTGTACATAATTATAATTCAGAGCTTACAGACGCCAATCTTCGCAATATATTTTCTTTGCTACTGACATAAGTTAGACACTGGAATCAGATTCAGTATCTAAATTATTAAAAAGCATTCTGGAAGCACACACTGACTTCCGCTCTGCTGGTTTTCTGAAACTGTGGCAGCAGCGTCCACGCACAAACGGCATCTGTCTTCTTCAACTACAGCTCCTGGAAAGCCGGGTCATCGCGGCGCCCACCTCTCAGACGCTATGAGAACCAGGTGCAACTAAATAGAACCCACGGTTGGCACAACATAAACACCCCCTGGGGGCAGCACTCATTCTCCTCAGGACGAAGGCGGAGAGGAGAGCAAAGACCCACGCATGGCAGTGCCTGGCTGATGGAGCCGAAGGAGGGCTGGGACCCCAGCAATGGGCTGGATGAGCAGGGGAGCTGAGCCCCAGTCAGGCAGCACCCTCCACACTGGGGTTTCGGTTCCTCCCATTCACACCGGCCTGCAGAAGCAGAAACTGCACTCAAACTCCCAGCCCTGCAGGCTGCTTTCAGTTCCGGGCCCCGCGAGGAAGACAGACCTCAGGCGGGCCAGCATAGGTCCACCCAGACCTCAGGTAGGCCGGCATAGGTCCACCCAGACCTCAGGCGGGCCGGCGTAGGTCCACCCAGACCTCAGGTGGGCCGGCGTGGGCTCACCCTGGCAAGCCCAGGGCCAGGCAGGCCAACTGGGTGGGGGAGGAGGCTGCCTGTGCTTGTGGGGGCAGAGCTGGGGCACCCTGGAAGTCACAACCCTCTAAGGGGCTAGCTCTAGCCAGACCCTGCAAAGCTTCCTGAGCAATCAGATCCCAGACAGTTCTGTGAGTGTCCAGCTTCTAATGCTGGCTCAGTCGGAAGGAAAAGAGCGTCCAAGCTCATGTTGGCCGAGCTGCCCCTACAGCTGGGGTCAGGGTTTCTGAATGATGCCTGGGAACCAGCACACAGACCAGGAAGTTTACTCTGGGACTTCTGGAACCACCCAACACACAGCAGGCTGACACATCAACTCCAAAATCAGACTGCAACAGGAGGGTGGATGAGCAATGCTCTGAGTCAGAACTTAGTTCAAAAAAGATGACTCAGGAAGCTGAGATGCGTCTGAGAATTGTTTTTCCTTACTTTAACTTTAAATTTTGGGTGCCAAAACCAAATGTGCCTGGCAGCACCCTCCTGAGTTCACGTACTCACTAGGAGAAGAGATTCGGAATCCAGCCCCAGAGGAAGGGCCCCGGTTTCTTCCTCCCTACTCTCGAAGTTCGCATCTTTCAGAATAAAACCACTGAAACACAATCGGGGCTGCGTGCGTTACCTGCGGCCACTTTCCGTTTGACTGCGCCCGTCTCTTGATTTCTTCTACTGTTTTCCTGCGAGAATCTTGGTCTGACCGGGACACGAACACAGGCCGTATATACCGGATCAGAGCTGGAAGAGAGGAGGGGAGACGGACCACGTGGAATGCATGGCTCCTGCCAGGCAGGGCTGGGCAATGAGGGGGCTGCTGCACGGTGCCCAGTGGGGCAGGAGTCTCCAGATGCCCCAGGGGCTGTGCCACGGGTGGGCTGTGAGTCCCTGACTGAGGGAACGGGAACAGCACCTGGCCTTCCCACATCTGTGACAGCAGGAAGCCCTGTGTCCTCAGTGCCACAAGTAACAAACACCAAGTCCACGGCACCCACTGAGGACACGGAGCACAGAACGGAAGTCAATGAAAGACAACCGCCAGGAAGCAGAAAGTCTTTAGTCCTGGTCTTCACAGAGGACAGGGTTGAAGGTGCCGGGTCGCGTGGATTGGGCCCCGCCCACCCCGTGTGGCTTGAACTGCATCCCCTAAAAGACAAGCTGAAGTCCTCGCTCCTGGTACCGGGAATGGGACCTCATTTGGAAACAGGTGGCAGCAGATGCTTAAGGTCCCGGATGAGAGTCCCTATGGGAGGAGAAGACAAAGCAGACGATCAAGCTAAAAGTCCCAGATGAGGGTCCCTGTGGGAAGAGGAGACGAAAAAAGGGAGAGAAGGCCAGTGATGAAGGAGGCGATGGGAGGATGCGGCCACAGCCAGCATCTTCCCGCCAGGAGCCAGGAGGGCTGAGGGAGCTTTCAGAAGAGCCCAGTGCTGCCAGCACTTTGTTCTGGTGCTTCTGCTTCCAGACGCGGGAGAATACATTCCTGTTGCTCTAAGCCACCAGTTTTGTGGTGCTTTGTAGCGCAGCCCCAGTTCTAACCACGGCACCCCACGGCCTCCTGGAAGGTGCGGGGTTGGGGTACAAGGGACACCCTGCCATGAAGGCTGGTGCTCAACCAGGGCAACAAGGCCACGGCACCTGTCTTTCTGCAAAAGGATTTGAACATGGAAACGCAATTCTCAGAAGAGCAAACTCTGAAGACTTTAAAACGAAACTACCCGAGTGGAGCTTCCTTTTTGAGGACGGTGAGCAGGATCCACCCACAGCGCCCCCCAGGCCAACTGAGCGTGTCTCCGACCCCACCATGGGCTCCCAGGCTGCTGCAGGTCAGCGCCACCTCCCCACCCCAGTTCAGTTTCCAGTTCAGCTTCTTTTCTTCGTGTTTTTATTACTTGTAAGGAGTAGCATTTCATGACTTTCATTCTTTCTTGGAGGTTCTTTCCTCCAAGAACAATGAGAAAATTGAAGCCAAAAAAAGAAAATTCCTTCTGTCCTGTGGCTGCCTGTTGGGTCTGTGGGAACCTCCTGTAAAATCAAACACACACGAGGGTCTCTGTGGTCTTTCCTATGTCTTGAATCATTTTGCTTTTTCACGATTCCAGGACTATTTCATCTTTACTCATTGGTTATTCCCAACTCTGCCAAAAAGGACGAAATCAGAAGAAGGGAAGAATGACAGAGTTGTCTCACAGGATGGCGCACGCGTGAAAGAAATGGCCCAGACTGCGTGGTCTTTCGGTGCCCACTGTTTTGGCCAAAGCGTCCCATGGTCATCCCGAGGGCACACGGGGTCTGGAGATGCCACCCTGCCACCTTCGCCATCTTGTCAGCTGGTTTGTTTCATGAACAGAGTCAAGATTTCAGAAGCTGTCTATAACGGCGAAGAAAAAACAGTGGCATGGGGGCATTTCACGCTCCTGTGGGGTCCGGGGTAAATGTGGGGGACGCAGGGTGAGGACTCTGCATCCCAGCGAAGTCTTGGGCCTGCATCTTCGGGTGGGTTGCCCGGGGTGCGTTTCACACTCGAGCACCGAGAACTGGGCGGTGAGGACAGCAAGGAGATGCAGCCCCTCCCCGGGAGCCCTGAGGAGCGAAGGGCGTCACCACGCCGTGTGCACACCACACTGGGACTGGCGCACTTTGCCAGCAAGAAGGTGACAGCGTTCTGCTGTCTTTTGGGCATTTGAGCCTCAAACTTTCCTTGACAAGGTTTGTAAATAGATGGTACAGATATGAAGGTCACTGAAAGGAAACTAACAACGTGAAAATGAAAAAAATCCACTTGGTTGATCACTCTAATTGGTATTGATACATCTAAAAATGAAAATATTGGCCGGGCGCGGTGGCTCAAGCCTGTAATCCCAGCACTTTGGGAGGCCGAGACGGGAGGATCACTAGGTCAGGAGATCGAGACCATCCTGGCTAACACGGTGAAACCCCGTCTCTACTAAAAAATACAAAAATCTAGCCGGGCGAGGTGGCGGCGCCTGTAATCCCAGCTACTCGGGAGGCTGAGGCAGGAGAATGGCGCGAACCCGGGAGGCGGAGCTTGCAGTGAGCTGAGATCCGGCCACTGCACCCCAGCCTGGGCGACAGAGCGAGACTCCGTCTCAAAAAAAAAAAAAAGAAAAGAAAATATTTTGAACATTTTCAACACTCATGTCTTCAACAAAGTTGTGAGCTGTCACAGGGTCCACGAGAGGAACCAGAAGTCACCACGAGCCGGGACCGGGGAGACGTCTCTGAGCTGGGACCGGGGAGACGTCTCTGAGCTGGGACCTGGGGAGATGGTTCTGAGCTGGAGCCTGGGGAGATGGTTCTGAGCTCCCGAATCAGAGGGTGCTCCAGGTGCCCGGTAGAGGAGTCATCAGCCACGCCCCAGGATGATGGCCCTTTCAGGTCAGGACAGCAGGGAGCAAAATGTGGTTCCTGCTAAGTTTGAATCCTAACAAAAATTTCTGACAAGCCTGTTTGTCACTGTCCTTTCCCTCGCAGGTCCGGGGATTATCTCTGAAATGACGAGAAGCACACAGGGCTCCACGAGGGCCCCGCACACAGCAGCACGGCCGCGGCCATTCTTCCTGCTGCGCCGAGATGAAGGGCAGTGCTGGGCCACCTGGGTTGGTCCTGAAGAGGTGGACTCCGGGCCTCTAGAAAGATGGGACTACAACGTCCAGCATCACTGTACCAAACACTCCTTCACGCTGGTGATCTCCACAGGGAAGCACCAACGGCACGGGGAGAGCCCGGCCAACGCTCAGGTTCACTCTGGGTGGGCAGCCCCCTCCCCAAGGACCTCTGCAGCTGCGAGGGTCCCTGGGCACACAGCTCCACAATCCCCCTCCCTGAGCGGATGACGAAGGACCACGGGCCTTTCGGTGGGGGCACAAATGTGGTTTCCTATGTGTGCCGGAACCACAGGATGCAAACGGTGCTGACTGGAGCTGGGGCTGCCCCACGGGCCAGTGGAGCTTGCAGAGCAGGGTGCATGTGAGAGCCAAGGCCATCACTCAGATGGTGCCTGCAGTCCAATCTCCCTCCACTGCCGGCCTGTCCAGCCTCCTCCAGGCTTCCCCAGCCAGCTGAGTGCAGCCAGCCCTAGAACCTCCAGTCCCACCAAGGACCATCCCTGATTTCCAAGCCTGTCCCAGGCAGACTCAGGCCACCCACAACTGCCCAGCTGCAGGCACAGTCTGGACACCCTCTGGTTGCTGCAGGCCCAATCTCCCACCGGCCGTGCCGGGGCTTCCTCACCCCACTTCCAGCCTTCCTATCCCAGCTGTGGCCGCCACCCTCAGTGGTCAGCACCACAGAATGTGTCCCCCCGATATTCTCTAGAAAACTGTCACATGAATGCTCACGTTAGGTGCTGCGTGGAAACAGCCGGCAGGAGCGCCCAGGTGAGGGCCCCGGCCACAGACGACGCCCCTCCTCCCTGCAGCTCCTGCCCGCAGCACCACCCAATGCCAACCCAGGACCGCTCGCTGTGCCCCAGAACCTGATGTGCTGTGCTGATGGCACCTGTGAAGGAAGCACGAGGACAGAACAGGCCCAGCCGCCCTGAAGAGCACCGAGGACAGAGCTCTGGCTGTCAGGGCTGCACACAGCTGGGTGAGGGGCCACGCAGGGCTCCAGGGCTCCCTACAGTCCTCCCAGAGCAGTGAGTCCATGGGATGCGGCCCCCAAAGATGGGTCCACATGCTGACCCTGGAACCTGTGAATGGAACCTTATTTGGAAAAAGGTTTTTACAGAGGAAACTCGTTAAGGATCTCAAGACAAGAGCATCCTGCATCATCCAATGACTGGTCCTTATAAGAGACACATGGAGGAGAGACACTCGGAAGGAGGCAGGCTAGTCGACCACTGAGGCAGAGGCAGAGCGATGCAGCCACAGCCCAGGATCGCCTGCAGCCCTCAGAGTGGGAAGAGGCAGGAAGGGGCCCCACAGGGTCTTCGGCCTAGAGACGCCTTGATTTTGAACATCTGGTCCCCAGATGACGAGAGGGTGGGTCTCTGCTGCAGTGAGCCCCTGGCTTTGGTGAGGGGTCACGGCAGCACCAGGTGCTCAGGCCCCTGGGTTCACGGCACAGCCCGGGTGCACTGCCGCCCTGCTCCCAAAGACTTCCAGAGCTGCCATCTGATAAAGGAGAGCCACCCTCGCCAAGCAGACCTGGAGCAAGCACTGTAGCCTGTTATGATGGTGAAGGCACTCAGGTGCCAATAAAAATAACAATTACAACAATGAAAATCACACAGGAAACCACAACACAGAAAATGGGGAGAAAGGCCAACGTGCCCGGCGGTGGGGGCTCGATCACTCCCAGCAGCGTGGGGTGGTCCCTCACTCCTGGCAGGGGGGTCTCACTCATTTCCAGCAAGTAGGGTCCCTCGTTCCTCGCAGGGGAGGGATCTATCATTCCCAGAAGAGGGGGGTCCCTCGCTCCCAGCAGCAGAGGGGGTCTCACTATTCCCAACAGAGGGGGGACCCTCACTCCCAGCAGGAGGGGAATCTCTTATTCTCAGTGGCAGGGGGCTCTCTCATTCCCAGTGGAGGGGGGAACTCTCATTCCCAGCAGGGGGGTCCCTCACTCCCAGCAGGGGGGGAATCTCTTATTCTCAGTGGCAGGGGGCTCTCTCATTCCCAGTGGAGGGGGGAACGCTCATTCCCAGCAGGGGGGGACCCTCACTCCCAGCAGGGGGGGAATCTCTTATTCTCAGTGGCAGGGGGCTCTCTCACTCCCAGTGGAGGGGGGAACGCTCATTCCCAGCAGGGCGGGGTCCCTCACTCCCAGCAGGGGGGTCCCACTCACTTCCCCAGATCGGGATATCTCTGCTCTCTGCCTTCATCACGATGGAGGACATCGTCATGGTCACAGGGATGGCGTCGAAGTAGGATGAGTGAGGCGCGAGCGTGAGGATGGCCGCCTCGGTGGGCAGCGCCTGCCGCCCCTTCACGGCCACCCGGTGGAAGCCGCCGGCGAACCACATGGTGCGCATGATGGCCTTCAGCAGGAAGTCCACGACCCTGCAAAAGAGGGCACTGCGTCACACGGGCACACGGGCATGGGTCCGCGGTCTCGGAGGCTGTGTGAGGCACGGGGCAGTCCCACGGGAGGGCCCTCCACGGCGCAGTCCAGGCCACGGGCTTCGTGCGGTCGCCGCTCCTGGGACATCTGCGTGAGGGAAGACAAGACGCCGCGCCTTCCTGGCCTCCGCCGTGCCCTCACTGGCTGCGCTCGCTCCTGTGAGGGAGGTCGGGGCCCTGTGTGGCGGTCACGGCCACGCGACAGGCAGTGCTAAAACAGCATGAGACTCCCGAACACAGACAGCACAAGCCCCAGGCCAGAAGACCTCGGACCTTCATGTTAGCAACTTATTTACCAGCATCCCATCATTTTGAAATGGGAAGAACATTAAAACCCCTAAAATGCATATCGAAATATGGAGGGGCTCAGAGCTGACAGCAGAAGCTGAGACCTGCGTGCGAATGTCCCCACCTCATCTCCACAGGAAGCCCGGGGTTCCCACAACCAGGCGTTGTGTTATTACAGTGAGCTGTTTCTGGAAGAAATTAGATGGCCAATAAATTTGGAAAATAAAGTAAAAATCAGCCTAGGTTAACTGAATTTGTGTATCCTCGATCTCTTTTTAAAATAGATACAAATTGGCCGGGTACGGTGGCTCAAGCCTGTAATCCCAGCACTTTGGGAGGCCGAGACGGGCAGATCAAGAGATCAGAAGATCGAGACCATCCTGGCTAACATGGTGAAACCCCGTCTCTACTAAAAAATACAAAAAACTAGCCGGGCGTGGTGGCGGGCGCCTGTAGTCCCAGCTACTCGGGAGGCTGAGGCAGGAGAATGGCGTAAACCCGGGAGGCGGAGCTTGCAGTGAGCTGAGATCCGGCCACTGCACTCCAGCCTGGGCGACAGAGCGAGACTCTGTCTCAAAAAAAAGAAATACAAATTTAGCCTTTTAAATGTGTGTATTTGCTTTCATATGAGGTTACAGATGAGGCTGTTATTCCACACGTCAGGGAATTGACAGGCAGCAGACAGCCATGGTGTGTGAGAAGCCACAGGCCACGCACACCTTAGTCCACAGAGAACATGGTTCACCCTCGTGAAAAGCCACGTCTCACCCGGCCACTGGGTTAAGTGGGGGATCACACTGGGTAAAACCACAGCACAGAGAAGCAAGAGCCTGAAGCCTTACTGGATTCACATTCCCCTGGGATGGAGGATCCTCTCAGAAGACTTCCAGGACAGGGGTCCCCATGGATCTGAGCCAAGGCGGTTGCTAGGAGAGCACAGAGCCTCTCGCGGGGCCACCCTGGAATGGCCTTTGTGTATGCAGATGATAAACAATGGTGTAGTTACGTAAGGAGACGCTGGGGACCAACCCAGGATGCTGCTTTTCTAAAGGAGAGGGATTACACAGGCTTGCACTTCTCCACCACCTGTTCAGCTGAACATTTAAAAATGTACTTTTCTGGCCAGGCAAGGTGGCTCACGCCTGTAATCCCAGCACTTTGGGAGGCCGAGATAGGTGGATCACCTCAGGTCAGGAGTTCAAGACCAGCCTGGCCAACATGGTGAAACCCTGTCTCTACTAAAAATACAAAAATTAGCTGGGCATGGTGGTGGGCATCTGTAATCCCAGCCACTCAGGAGGCTGAGGCAGGAGAATTGCTTGAACCCAAGGGGCGGAGGTTGCAGTGAGCCGAGACTGCACCACTGCACTCCAGCCTGGGCAACAGAGTGAGACTCCATCTCAAGAAAACTAAACTAAACTAAAAAATAAAGATGTACTCTTATGTATGCATGTTATTTTCCACAAAAAAAAAAAAAAAAAAAAAAAAAAAACAAGCACAAAAACAAAAGCCAACAGACAGCAATTGATGCCTAAGATGGAAGAAACAAGGCAACGGGAGAAGGAGAAGTGAGGCTGCAGAGGAGGCTGTGGCAGGCACAGGAGCTGGTTCCGGGCAGGGTCAGGGGCAGGAGAGAGGACAGCAGAGAAAAAGGGATCCAAACCTGGGCAGCCCTTGGAGGAACATACCTGCCAGCCCCCAAATCGAATTGCAGGGTCAGACCGTGCTCAGGGGAAATGTACTGGGTGTCGGGGAAGGGAAAAAACAGCCTCTGCTTTCTCTCTAAAGATCTTGGAGGACTTTCATACCTAAACCATCCACGTGTGAAAACCCGGCCTGCTGGTGCAGATGACGGCCTTAGAGAAAAGCTCCGCTCGCTGTGGGGTGGGGGACCCAGGACCCACTCACCCCAAGGCAAAGGCAGCCAGCTCAAGCCCAAGGTGCTCAGGTGCCTGGGCAGCCCGTTCCCAGGCGAGTGTGAATCAGGAGCCGGATCTATCTGCATACACAGGAGCGGGGATCTCCATCAGCACCCCCGGGAAATCCACTCGGTCCTACCGTCCTCACACAGACGACACCCAAGAATCCTGAGACGTGTGAGCAGAGCGGCTGCATGGCAGAGAAGCAGAGGCCTGACCCCAAGGAGACAGAAAGGGTGGGCATCAGAAGAGGGGTGCAAAACATCCACCATCGCCAAGAGAGTCAGGAAGAACGGGGGTTCTGAGGGGCATCAAGGAACAAGAAAACACTCTCAGAAACCAAGACTTTCACTGGGGAGACAAGCAACTCACCGGAAAGCCTGGGAAATGAGGAGGAGGAAATCTCCAGAACATGCAGGGGAAAAAGGAGAAAGGCCGCTGAGGCCTTCATCCCCTCAACCCAGCTGGCGTGTGGAGGTGGGCGGGGGAGGCCCACACAGCCAAGCGTGAGGGGCATGCCCAGGCCGCGGCTCTGCAGGTTCCAAATGTTCTGCTGCGACCGGAGGCAAGAGGCGGAGAGGGCGCTGGAGAGGACCTGTACACAGGTACACAGCCTGACTGCTGGCTACGGTGCCAGTGGGGCAGGGCAAGGGAAGGGGCCCTGGAGAGGACCTGTACACAGGTACACAGCCTGACTGCTGGCTACAGTGCCGGTAGGGCAGGGCAAGGGAAGGGGCCCTGGGGCCACATCTGGCAGGGCCTCAAGGAGCCAAGTCTGGTGCTGCATGTGGACCGGCCTAGCTGGGTCAGGGACAGCCCCTGGGCAGTTGGTGGGGGAGCTGTGTTGGGCTGCAGGTGTGGAGGGGCAGTCCCAGGCTGAGACACAGGTGGCAGGAGCTGCTGGCTTCTGGGAGACTAGATAAAGTGGATCGATGCTCAAGTTCAAGCTCCAACCTCCAGGCCGACGTACGCGGAGTACCTAGAGTCATCACGGGGATGGCATCCCCAAACTTGGGAACGGACATTCCCACACAGAGCATTCAGGAAAGGGCACCATCATCTGAACCGTCCAGTCAGCCAAGGGACAGCCCCTGGAGGGCCTGGCCCAGCTCAGGACTTGGCCAGCGGTCAAGGATCCAGCCCCAGATGGTCGGGTTTTGCAAAACGATGCTACGGTTTTTACAACACTGTGTGTTTTGAAAGTAACTTAAAATAGTGCCTTTCGCGAAACTGTGTCATTCTTTCACTGAAAGCCTAAGATTTTTATTTTAGGAAGGTTTGAATGACACTAACTTACATTCAGCAAAAATGCTTTAATTCAACATCAATCTATTCAAAACTGCAGAGCAGAGCATAACGTGAGCCAACTGAAGTCCCCACCGACTACGTAATTATTATTCAGCGGTACACTCTGAATCTGCTACTTCAAATCCAGCTTTCTCCTGATCCCCTGCGTCCCTAACTACGGTGCTTTTGTGACTAGGTTTCCCTTTGGGGAGTTCAGAATTCAGGGTTTGTTCTCTGTTTCCCTTCAAGCACCAAGCCAAGCCCAGCACTGTGCACCAAAGAGCTTTCATCGGTGCTGCTGAAGGAGATGCCAGGAGCTCCAGGGGTGGGATTCAATGCCAGGCAGCACGGGCAGCTTGAGTGCCCACGAGCATCCGTGCATACTCTCTGACATGCACACACGTTCACCTGCACACACACAGGCACACACTCACACACATACGCACACGTCGCTCTCATATATACTCATACACACATGCACACACACTCATACATATGTACACACATATACTCTCATACACATATGTACACACATGCATATGTGGACACCTGTACACAGGTACGCTGCACATATACACACATACACACACGTACACAGTCACAACACTCATACACACGTACATGCCATCATACACGTACATGTGCACGATACATAGACATCCATCCATACACACATATATATGCACTCACATGTACACACATGCAATACACACATGTACACAGCACACACGTATACACACTCTCATACACACGCATACTTGCACCGGCTGCTCTCATACACACATGCAACCACACACCTATGCACATGTACCTACTCTTGTGCATGCACATACACACGTATGCACACTGACATGCACATATGTACACACATACACACACGTGTGCACTCTCACATACACCCTCTCTGCACACATACACAGAATGATATACAGTGAGTCTCCACAGACCCAGATGCCCAAAGATCTCATGAAGCAGAGGTGACAGGAACCCCAGCGTGTCACTGTCATGGTACGCTGTGCGTGTGCATGAGATGTACACAGGAAAGCGTCTCTGAAGGACAGCTGCTAGAATAAGAGTCTGTCGTGGTCCATTTACCGCCTGATGAAGCCAAGTCAATTATTCATAGATAAGAAAAGCCACCAGGGTTAGCACGGGGAAATGGAAAATTGCCCCAAGCCGTCTATTTTTGAAAAGTGGAGCCTGTGCTTGCACTGGGCTGCTGCCTCCCGAGATAGAACAGAGGAGGCGGGGAGCTCAGCCCGACAAGGACACAGGGGTAAAGAGAAAGGGTGCCAGGAAAGCACCATGAAGCCACTGCGACCCACAGCAGCACACTCAGCCAGGTCACCTGCAGCTTAACACCACAGAACCCCCACTTCCTAGCTGTGGCTTCTCAACTCAGCAAAACTCAAAGCCTGACTTTGATATGGCCTTGATCTATTTTGCTTGGTTATATATTTGATACCCAATTCCTATCTTATGGTTAAAACATTTCAAAAACAAACCTCAAGATAAAGCATATTCTTCAAACAGAATTTTAAAAATCTAGAAAGGCAAAATGAAGAACCAAAGCCAGTGATAATCCCATCACCCTAAAGAACCCAGGTTGCCCCAGGTTACCACCACCCAGCGAGCTGCTCAACGTCCACCCGCTCAGCAGGGCCCGGAGTGAGGGGACCCCAGCGCCCAGGCTGCCCTCAACTACGACTGCACCATGTCTGCACGCAACGGGGCGGCAAACCCGGGACCCTAAGTGGCCGTCTTTCCCCTGCACCTAACTGCGTGTCTGAGTGTGGCCCTGGGTATCGAGGAGAACCGAAGCTCAGGCAGATGTCAGCTCCCGTCAGCCTCTTGGCCATGAACACTTTGGTGTACATACAGCTCACAGATCAGACACTTTCCAGAGAAAGGAGGGGCCTGGGCATGTCCACTACACCTGTCGGCGGCCAGGCAGTGAATGCATTAGGCTCTACGGCCACACGGCCTCTGTCCCAACCACCTGGCCCGGCTCCCCACCAATGCAGCCTGAACATCACGCAGGCGAGTGGGCGTGCCCGTGCTCTGGTAAAACTTTATTTACAGTCAGGCAGCAGCCTCCCGTTAACTACTAATAATCCTCTTTCTGAATAAAAGATTTTGGGAGCCCCTTCAGGACGATGAGAGACGTTAACAACACATGGAAGGTTGTCAGAGCTGTGGTTATAGGACATGAGTGATAACTTCTAAGACACTGAAAATATTTATCAAAATATTTATGATATCTCAACATTTTCATTTGCTAATGGCAGATACTTTCAGGAATTTAAATGAAACAAGAAAATATTGTGATTTAGTTTAATTTTTTGTGGTCTGTTTTGGATCTTTAGTTTAGATGTACTCCTCATCGGGTAGCTGTGCTTTATTTATATTCTGTGCTTAAAAGCAGGAAGAGTTTAGGTCCACAAAGCAAGGGGAAGACGGCCCTGGAGGGGCGGTGCCAGCAGGCAGCAGGCCAGGCCAGTGTTGGCTGACATGCAGGCTCGGAGGGTGGGGAGGGCCCGGGCCTCCTGTCCAAAGGCAGGGCTGGGGCCTGGCTCCTGCCAGTTGCTGGCCCTGGGGAGCAGTTTCTGCTTTTCCAAGCCTGGCCAGAAATGGTGATTCTGATGTCAAGTCACTGAACCTTTATGATGCGGCAACCTGTTCCCACTTAGCCCACTTTTAATAAGACCAGGTTGGCAGGAGATGTCACGGCGGCCACCTGCTCCCCGAGCAGCCGTTCCCCTCATTGCTGCTGCGCTTACACCTGGAAGACGGCCCCTCCCGGGCCCACAGCAACCGTATCAGGTCCAGCTGCCTCTGCATGGGGGCCACTCCGGTGGGGACCTCCCTAGGCAGGAGGCCTATGTCACTGTGGCACCCTGTCAGTGCAGCCCAAGAGGTCGTCCACTCACAGCCTGAGGGTCTGGGAGAGGCCACTATGGACAGGGCCAGAGCTGAGGGCCTGAGGTGGGAGGGGTAAGGGGGCTGGAGTCACAAAGCCAGGAGAGGGTGTCCAGAAGCCTGACTTCCATCAGCAACAGGGAGCCCCGGCAGGTTCCGGAGCAGAGAAGGCCACGGTGTAGGGGGATCTCTGTGCTCAAGGATTGAAACAGTGGCCACACGTCCTGCAGAGCACTGGAAAATGAAGCCTCAGAGCAGGACTGTGGCGGAGGCGTGGAAGAAGGAGGCAGCAGGGAGGTGGCCGAGTCCCCACTGGGAGGTGGCAGCCCTGGTGGATGCTGGGCTCGGAAGGGAAGGACGGATGGGCTAGGGTGGAGAGACAACCCCACTGGGAGAATGGGTTCCCACTGTTTGGCCGCGTGACCCCCCCACAAGGAGAGCACAGCACATGCTCAACTTACTTCCTCCACAGGGCCAGGGGCTGCTCAGGTTCCTTCTCCGCAGAGCCCAGGGATGCGACAAGTGCGAGGGGCCAGGCCAGCAGCATCATGGCAGCGGCAACCAGGAGGCGGACCGGGAAGAGCGTCAGTGTCATGAGGGCCACCTGCGGACAGAGGGGGGCGTTATCCAGAGAATCTATGTGGGACACCAGGCAGCTCCCCACCTGGCAGAGGTCAGCCCAGGGGGACAGCACGCCCCGCAGAGTGGAGAACTGGGGAGGGGCTACAGCTGGCACACAGCTGACCAAGGCTGACCAGCACTGACTAAGGCTGACAAAGGCTGACCGGTGCTGACCAGTGCTGACCAAGGCTAACCAACACTGACCAGCACTGACCAAGGCTGACCGGTGCTGACCAGTGCTGACCAAGGCTAACCAACACTGACCAGCGCTGACCAAGGCTGACCAGCTGACCAAGGCTGACCGGTGCTGACCAGCGCTGACCAAGACTGACCAAGGCTGACTGGTGCTGACCAGCCCTGACCAAGGCTGACCAACAGTGACTGGCACTGACCGGCACTGACCAAGGCTGGCTGGTGCTGATGCTGACCAGCCCTCACCATGGCTGTGGACACCGACCAGTGCTGACTGACACGCTCCACGCCCACTGCCGGCTTCCTACCTCCTTACTGGAGCCGCCAAGCGAGTGGCTTGGGAACAACACAGTGGAGCTTCTCCTGCAAATTCAAGGGCCACTCTGACCCACGGGACACATTCCCAGGCAGCTCCGCCCCCCAGGACACAGCCCCAGCCCCCCAGGCCTCACTCAGCAGTTTCCCCTGAAATCGTTTATGTGGGCATGAGAATGCACACGCCACCCTAGGCAGTGTTGGTGACGTGGGGAGGTAGCTGGTCCAAGGTTGGACCTCGGACCACAGAGAAGGCGGCAGAATGAAGCTGTGACTTTCCAGCCAATGGAAGACCCGGCGCAGGAGAGTGGACTGGCAGGAGGGCAGGGGTGCAGGTCAATATGGGGGCTCAGGAAGGCCCCCCATGCCTAGGGCAGGCCCCCACGCCAGGGCAGGCCAAGGCTGCAGGATCCCAGGCAGCCCAGGGTCTGAGGATGGAGGTCCCTCTGGGCGGCGGGCAGGACTCCATGCAGAGGGGCCGGAGGCTTTGGGTGAGGGGAAACACCAGTCCTGAGGTGCAGGTTTTGTGCACAGAGACAGAAAAGACCCAGGAGACACAGATTGCAGTCGGCTCCCAAGCAGCAGCCATCCCTAATTTCTGATGCCTGTCATGGGAGCGCTCCCACTCTGTTTCCTTGGTTTGTCCCTAGATTCTTTTGGGTTCTCAACAGAGACCCAACATAGTCCAAGAGAAACATGCCGGCCACATGCGTCATTTTAAATTTTCAAGGGGCCACATTTAAAGGGAATGACAATTTAATATATAGTTCATTTTGCCCGATATATCTGAAATATCATTTCAACACGTACTCAACATAGAAGTTGCTACTGGCTAGTTTGCATTTTCTCGTGCTGTCTTGGATGTGCAGTGTGCATTTCACTCTCACGGCTTCACGCCACCCGTGTCTCCACCCTGCCAGGGTCCAGCGGTCAGGTCAGCCTGTCGGGTACGCAGATCTAGACGATGTTTGGTTTGCGAGAGGTGGCGACCTCGAATGTGCCTCCCCTTCCGCCGCTTCCGGGGGCCCCCGTTTCAGCATGGCCCTCGCTGCGCCAAGCAACCACAAACCTGTTACCCCGCCACTGGGGACGCCTGTCACTGTTCCACGTCGTGTTATGTTACTGGTGTTCAGCAAACGTTCTTTACTGCCGAGAAACCTTCCCAGGCCTCGTCCTCCACGAGCTTTGTCTTGCTTTAAATCGTGAGTGGGTGCTGAGCGTTATCAGAGCGACTTTCCTGCACCTGTGGGGGCAGCCACGTGCTGTTTCCCACTTTAATCCGCCACTGTGATGCCTCACGGCCACAGTCTCTCTAACACTAAAAGCCAGCTTCAGTACTGTGCCGCTACCTGTGAGGATTGTTTTTTAAAAGGAATTGCTAGGTCTGTTGGGTAACAGGTGCTTGGGACTGTCACCACCTGTTGAGTAAGCCGCGCCTGTCACTTCCTCCCGGCAGCTTCCTCATGCGGTCGCTCTACGAAACCAGCGTGCGGCCTTGCCTGCCGGCAGCTCCTGACCGCTGCCTCACTGTTTCCAACACTACTGCCTAAAAGTCCCTCTTTTTCCTTGGCTTGACCTCACTATTTTTGTCAATGAGGAAATCTCTTCCTGGAAGCTTCTGGCATATTTTCCCCTCCCACTACCAAGGTCTCCCCCCAGCTGCCTTTAAGATAATTAAGTCAAGTTGCCCACCACACTCTCCTCGGGTTTACACCAAGGCTACTCTCTGGTTTCATTTCTAACGTTATCTGTGCCTGCCAGAACTTCCAAACCCACGTCGCCAGATACTTTTCTATTTTATCAATCTGCTTACAGAACCATTTCAGATTTGTTCATTCTCTCTGTTGTGACCTAATCATATTAATTTTGGCTCTTATGAGTTCCTCTTTCTTCTGCTTTGAATTTAGTCAAATGTTCTTTTCAACTTTTTGAGGGAAAAGCCCACGTCGTTATTTTCAGAAACACCTTATTTCCTGATATTCACATTTAGATCACAGCTTCCCCTAAGGACCACCTCGATTTAATCCCACAAATCTAAGGGGCAGCCTTTTCCTTTATTTGTAAAATTTAGTTTTAAATATTTCATCCATTCCCATCTACTGGTACTGTTTCATATTTTGTTGCAGTGGAGGAGAGCACAGTGGAGGAGACCGTAGCCTCGGCCTTCAGCCCGCCTGGTCCTGGGGGCTCCAGGGCCACTGGCTGGGAAGAGGCCACTCCGGGGTACACAAGCCTGGCTCTGCTGTTAAAGCCGACAGCTGGGCCGGGCATGGTGGCTCACATCTGTAATCCCACAGCCTGCTTCACTCCACCTCTGGCGTTCCTGAAACAGCACTGCCGGCCAGGCCATTCCATACGGGACCCCCACTGGAAAAGGCTCTGGGGCTGGGGGAGCAGTGCCCATCCCCAAACAACACGGGGCATGAATGAGCCCTGGGTGGGGAGGCCCTGCCTGCATCCAGGGTAGTCAAGCTGCTGGTTCCTTAGCACGTGGGGTTCGCTGGGCCACCCAGTGGGGGGACACACTGTGCGACCACGTGACCCTAGGCCCATGCACCCCTGCGCCTGCTCCTGCGCACATAGGGGAGACAGGGCGACCACCCAAGCCTCAACTTACGCATCCCTGCACCTGCTCCTTCCTGCACGGGTTAGACTGCATGACCACCTGACCCTCACCCCACACGTCCATGCATCCCTGCACCTGCTCCTCAGTGCACGGGGAAGACTGCGTGAACAAGTGACCCTCTGTGCTGGCTCCTTCCTGCATGGGAAAGAATACCTGACCAGGTGACCCTCCCCACCCGTCAGTGCACCTACTCCTGTTGGCGTCCCAGAAGACGGCGTGACCATGTGACCCTCAGCCCATGCATCCTTGCGCCTGCTCATGGTGCATCAGGGAATGCAGCCTGCGCTTCTGAGCTTAGTGGCAGCAAGGAGAGGGGCCTGTGGGCCACAATTGCAATCGCTGACCCTCGGCAAACAGGGCTGATGAGTGGAGGGTGGAGCGGGAACACGGCCAGGGAGGAGCTCCCCAGGCCTCCAGGAGATGGGGAGGGCGTGGCTCTGCTCTGCAGTGCCATGAAAACTGCTTGGAGAGGGGGCCTCTGGGAGCCCCAGGTAGGAGGAGGAGCAGTGCTCCTAGTGAAGAGCCCAGGCATCTCCACCGCTCTGTCTTCACTTCACCCAGCTCTGGGCCTGTGCGCTCTTTCTCTGCCAGGCTCGGCCCGCCCACAGGAACCCAGAGCCCTCGCCAAGGAGAACAGGGCTTGGGAGACTGCTGTGGCTCCTTCCAGAAGCTTCTATGCCCCTGCACCTTCTGCCCACCCTCCTCCACAGGCCTCACCCCTGCATCCAGTCTCAGGCCCACCCATTGGGATCCTTCCATTCCTCATGCTCCCACGCCCTAGTGCAGATGGGTCTGGATGGACTCTGGCCCCCCCGGGAGATGCCAGAATGGCAGAGCTGAGAGAGAGAAGCTGGCTGGGGCAGCTGCGGCAGCCAAGCCCTCAGCACCGGCAGGGGTGGCCAAGGGAGGTGCTGGGTAGGCAACGAAATTCTTAGAAAATCCTGGCTAGACCTGAAACTCCCAGAACAATGGCCCTCTAAGGAAACGGGCCTGGCCGTGCGGTCTCCCAGGCAGCGTCGCTGGAGACTCAGGTCACTAAAGTGGAGGCACTGGGCACCGCCATTCCTTCCCAAGGCAGCTCTGCAGTGTCCACAGAGAGCAGGCGTGCGTTTTCAGACCTGAAGCCACAGGGACACATGGCAGAGAGGGCAGAGTTCTCCTTACCTAAGCAAGGGCCAGCACCCTGGCTCAGAGGCTCCCACAGAAGCTCCCTTGGCACCTTCACCAGAGGCAGCAGGGGCAGCGTGCGGCCCAAGACATCACTGCAAGTCACGGACAGGGATAAGCAGGCTGTCTCATGACCAAGGCGGGCAGCCGTGGGGAGCCGGAGCAGCCTCCAGGCAGTGTGGCCAGAGGCTGGATGCGGGGAGGCGGAGGGACTCAGAGAGGAGAAGATGGACCACACTCCGGGTCACCACAAGTCAGGCCTCCCCGCGGCAGCTAACTGGGGAGGACACTGTGGACGCCTGCAGATGCAGAGACCTGCAACCTGGCCCTCCTAAGACAAGCTGCTGATGGCTGTGAACCGGCTGTCACCATAGGACCCTGATTAACCTGAGAAATGCCAGTTGGAGGAAGCAATATGGTCATCCTGTGTGTGAGCCATAAATGAGGGTTTATAGCATAATCCTATGAAGAACTTTGTCTGAAGTCTGAACTATTTGAAAGTTGGCTACGATAGACCAGGGCATCCAAGCAGTGACCTGCCCACATGCATGGAGAGCTTTGGTGCAGACTGCGGCCGCTAAATACCACTTCCCAGCAGAAGGCCCGGGGGTCCTCAGCCAGGCTTACTCCAGGTCACGGGTGGGAAATGCAGAAAGGAAGATGGGACAGCACGGCGCAGCCCACATCTGGGAAGCTGGCGCGGGGGCTCACGCCTGCAGTTCCAGGAGCATGGTGCAGCCCAAATCAAGGAAGCTGGCAGAGGCTCATGTCCTGAGGGCTGGCTCGAGGCCTACCCAGCTCACACACACTCATGTGGCAGGGGTGCAGCAGCAGCCAACCGAGCCTGGTGCAGGAGCAGCACAGCAGACCGGTGGGAACTGACCCTCTCTGGGTCTAGATGCAACCACCAGCTTCCAGAAAACCCCAATGAAAACAAGGAGATGCAATCAATCAGAAAATGCAGAGAACTCCACAAAACACAGGATTCCACAAAACACAAAACTCCACAAAACACACAACTCCACAAAACACACAACTCCACAAAACACACAACTCCACAAAACACACAACTCCACAACACACACAACTCCACAACACACAAAACTCCACAAAACACACAACTCCACAACACACACAACTCCACAACACACACAACTCCACAAAACACAGCCCAAATCCACTGCAG
Source organism: Macaca thibetana thibetana (assembly GCF_024542745.1). NCBI lineage: Eukaryota > Metazoa > Chordata > Mammalia > Primates > Cercopithecidae > Macaca > Macaca thibetana. Next base: position 175,263,933 of record NC_065583.1, on the reverse strand, counting down.
CAAACAAGGAGGAGCTGGAGGACCCTCCTGATCCACACGCACCAGCGGCCCGAGGCAGCTCGCTCACCCCTCCACCTTGTGGGGACACAGAGGTGCCATCTATTGACCCGGAGGGGGCCCTTGGCAGACACCGAATCTGCCGGCATCTTGGACTTCAGCCTCCAGAAGGGTGAGAAATCCATGTCTGCTGTTTAGGAGCCACCTCGTCTGTGGTCCTTTGTGACAGCAGCCGCACCAAGCAGGGCAGGCGCAGTGGGAGTGCACGTGACCACACACCGTCATTCTCCAGGCTGGGGGCAGGTCCCAGGCCCACCATATTATCACTGCTTTGGTGTTCTGGGTTGAATTTTGGCCCCCTTCCCCAATTGCTGTTGATGTTCTGACCCCCAGGGCTCCAGAGCGTGACTGTATCTGGAGATGGGGCCTTTACAAAGGTGATGAAGGTGGATTGAGGTCATCTGGGGGCCCTGAGCCAATCTGCCTGGTGTCCTTATAAGAGGAGATGAGGACACAGACACCCACGGAGGGACGGCCCTGTGAGGACGCAGGGAGAAGGCGCCGTCTGCAAGCCCAGGAGAGGCCTCAGGAGGAACCAGCCCTGCTGTGCCTCCATCTCGGACTCCAGCCTCCAGGATGGTGAGAGAACAATATCTGTGGTTTAAGCCCCATCTGAGGCATTTTTATTAGGGAAGCCTGAGCTGAGAAAGACATTTGACCTATGTTTGAGATTTCCCATGACAAAAAGTATAAAAGTGATGACTCTTGGTTTAAATGTAAACAAGGCCATCCTAATGTTGCCTGGAACTCTCTGGAAGTCTCTGAGTGAAGGCACCGGTGGTCACAATGAGCAGGCCCAGGCTCTCTGATGTCAGGCAGCTGGCAAACCCCTCCCTCATCTCTGCCAAGGCCACCAGGGCCAAAAGCAGCCCCAGGCCCCAGCATCGCCCAGCGTTTCACAATCAGTGCTGAACCCAAAGACACGAAGGTCTCCAGAGAACATGTGGTCCCTCTCGTGTGCACTCACACCATCGTGGTGCCCGGCAGGGGAGCTGGTGAGGCGCACCAGGTGCACTCACACCATTGTGGTGCCCGGCAGGGGAGCTGGTGAGGCGCACCAGGTGCACTCACACCATCGTGGTGCCCGGCAGGGGAGCTGGTGAGGCGCACCAGGCGCAGTGATGCTGCAGCCCCTCCGAACCCGCGTGTTGGGGATGTCACACTGCAGTGCCCCAGTCAGCGAGGGGCTCCAATGCACCTGCAACAAGGCGGGGTGGAGGGGAGGCTGCCCGAAGGACGGGGCCCGGAGACTCGAAGGACGCGGGGCTGCATCACCCCGCACAGGCGGCCGCGGCAGATGCTCAGTGCCAGCCACTCCCTAGCTCTACGGTTAGTGCAGTGGAGGAAGCTCACAGGAATCCTCCCTCCTGAAGGTGCATCCCGACACTGCTGCTTTAATTCTGGAGAAAAAATTATCCCGACTCCACAGGATATGTGACAGTGCACTTGCAAATCCACAAAAGTACGTTCACTCCTCCCACGGTGAGAGGGCGAGCGCCAGCACACACGGGCGCCTGCTGTCCAGGGGCTGCTGCCACAGCCACATCCTGGGCCGTCTTTGCTTCTCAGACGCTTTCGATTTGTCCATAGGAACAGAGGGAGACTGTGTTCACAGGGGGAGTGTTCAGTCTACCCCATCTCCGGAGGGCACTGAAAAGCACAGACCCAGAGACGCGGAGGAAAGACGCTCCTCTAGAGTGAAGCAGAAGGGAAGGGAGGCACGGGGATGGGGGCTGCAGGCTGCTCCTGGGAGCCCTACGGGTCAGGGCTGATGCCCTTATCCCACAGCACACGACCTGGGAGTCCAGGTGCTCCACAGCCGGGGAAGGAGGGAGGTGCTCAGTGGGAACTGGAAAGGTGGGCTCTGGGGAAGGTGAAACAAAGATTCTGGTAAAACACCTCGCTGCCAAATTAACCTGCGCTGGGCTGGACAGATGGGGAGCGCCCGCCCTTCCGGGGAGCCCTGGGAGGCACTCCTATGTCCGAGAGGGCTCTGCATCCCCCTCCTTTGAGAAATTCCATCGGCTCAAAAGAGGAGGAGAGCAGGTGTGTGGAGGGCGGGCACCAGCCTCCTGTCATGACCCGTCCAGGGCACCACGCTGGTGGTGTCCGGGCTCAGCAGGAGACCGCCTCTTGGGGCGCCTCTCTCTGGTGGGTTTTCCACCGAGAGCCCAGGTACGACCTGTGCCGCTCAGAGCAAGGTGCCTCAGAGGGGCTGGAGGGGAGGGAGGCCCTCGCCGAGGCCGGCAGCAGGCATCCCAGGAGCTGAGCACACGGGCTGGGCAATCGGGAAGGCGGCCCCAGGCTGTGGATTTCATCACTAGTGGCAACAGGGCAGGATGCTACCCAGGGTGCCATGGGGGACAGGTGAGTCGGGGGTCACCTGTGCAACAAGCACCTCGAGCCAGTCGAGGGAGAAGCTCCGAGCCACACAGGGCACCAGGGATGGATCCCGAGGTGGGTGAGTTGGTCAGAAGCAGCACAGGGCTGGTGCCTTGTGCCACTGGGTCAACGTTCAATGGCAACCCAAGTATCTTCGAGGCTCCCAGTCCCAGAGGAACACGCAGAAGTGCGTGACTGGGCAGTGAAGTCACGCATTAAGCAGGGCCTGGGTGGGGAGAGGCACAGCACAGTGAGGGGCTGCCAGGCCCAGTGCCCGCTGAGCCGGCCTCCAGAACTAGCAGGTGCCCTGACCTGTGGGCTCCCCCAACCCCTGAGGACACTGCAGGCCAGAGCACAATGCGGCCCAGGGCACAGAGTCATCGTTATCGTGACCACCCTCAGATGCTGAGGGGATGCACCAGAGGCCCGGAGGCCCCAGCCTGTGCCCCAGTCCAGAAACCCAGAGCAGTGGGTGGCAGCCAGCCAGAGCTGATCATGGACAGTGCCGAACAGAAGGAAAGGCCGGTGAGACCCAAAGACGCGGTTTAAGGAACAATACAACACATTAATAGCCAGCCCCAAAACCAGTTAACTCCACACCCAGAACGGAGTGCACACGACACGCTAGAATTTGCTGAGCGAGATGTAGAGATGGGGAAGGCCAGGCCACACTTCACTTCCTGCACGTCACCCAGAAGGTCACCTCACTTGCCAAGGGAAAGGCAGAGAAAATCCTGCCAGGGGATGCGGCCGTGTGCCCCAGGAGCCTGTCCAACCCCAGAGAGCAAAAACACCCACCCACTGTGGGAGCCTTGTACAAGTGGGGAACCTGAGGCCAGAGGGGGACAGCAGGGCAGCCTTCCCAGGTGGCCGGCAGGTCAGCACACAAGCCACAGCTGCAGGGTGGCTGGAGTCAGGGGCCGCCCTGGGGGAGGTGGGTAAGTGGCAGGGGATCCACAGGCCCGGGACCCCCTCCGCTCTGTGCACTCTCATGCCCTTGGGCGGTGGCCAATACCATCACATTGATGTCCTCAAGCTGCTACTCAGCCCCCTCCAGTGTGCAGGGCCCGCAGGCAACCTACCATCCCACCAGCCGATGTCCCAAACCCAGCCCTACCCGGGCCCACTCCAGCCTTCCCTTCTCAAGGCACCGCCATTCCTACGGCCCACTTTCTCTCTCACCAACTCCTGTTGGTACCCCCTGCAAAATGAACCCAGCACCCACTCCCTCAGACAGCTTCCTAGCCTTCTGCAACTGGGACCACTAAGGACGGCTGGCTCTCCTGCAGGGGAGAGGGGGCCCAAAGCTTCATCGACCCCTATCCGGCAGGGCAGCTGGAGAACAGTGCAGTCCCACTGGGGAGACCAGGGCTCCTCGGGAAGCGAAGGGAACGGCAGCTTCTGGGGCTGTGCAGTCCTTGAAGGCCACCCCGGGGGCCTGGCCTCAGTCATCTCCAGATCCTCCCAAGAGGCCCTGAGGACAGGGGCGCAGGCTTCCCGAAGCAGATTAAAGAGGCGAGAGGCAGAAACTGGAAGACCTCGAGGCTGGTGGGGGTGGGCAGGACCCACTACTCAGGGAGCAATCTTGGTTGCTCTTGTTGTTACTTAGGAATTAATAGAAAGCAAGCTATTTGTAACCTGATTTAGATGAGACACAACGCCCAAAAACCGGGAACGAGCGAAGGACTCTGGGCAGTGTGAGGCCCCACGCAGCCTTCACAGACTTTCAGCAGACCCACCTGGGAGCACTTCAGATCCTAGGGCCACCCCCGACACGGGCAGGAGGAAAAAGGTACGTCTAATTTTACTTTGCTTTCTCCTTTTAGAGAAAGAACAACTTTTGAAAGCACAGCAGTTCTCTGAGGCCTCCCGTCGGACGGAGCTGGCACTTCCACCAGCAACCACCACCAGCCCGCCCTCGGCACCTGAGAGCTGGCGGGAGCTTCAGGAATCACCCACTCCCGTCCAGCACCCACAGACACACCCCGAGCAGGAAACGCCCTCCTCTTCTGTCTCCCCAGTCACCAAAACACCTTTATTCATGTAACGTGCCTTCTGGTCCAAACCAAACGCTGCATTCAAATACGGAATCAGCGGTCACGCCCACAATCAATTCTCATAGTTACGACGCCGAACGCAGACGTGAAACGTGAGAAACTGGCATCGCGAACCACTGCTGTGGCTCTCTCTCCACACACAACCGCTCTTAGCTTTGCAGGTACGGCCCACACCCCAGGCGCTGCAGACCCCAGGTGAGACCTGCAGGAGGCGGGAAGGGCTGCCAGGAGCGCAGGCCACATCACGGGGACAGTTTCATCGGGAGGAATATTTGATGTTTAGCGGGTATTCCCGTTTCTGTTTGCGTCATTTGCTCATTTGTATAAATGTATATACATCTTTTGCCAAATTTATGTTGGGTTTCTTTTCTTTTTCTCACCCCTGTGAACACCCATTGTCTCCTTGACCTTAAATTTCGGTGAGGTCGCACTCTGGAGCTTTTCACCCCCACCCCGTGCGACTACAGGAGGATCTGCGCCTCCCCGCAGGAACCCCTCTCCCCCAGAACCCATGCTGACTGCTATTTATAAAGCTGTTTCTTCTTCGCTCTCCCACTCAAATCTAAAATTAAATATAGCTTTTCTAAAACTGAACTATTTTTCCTTTCAAAGCCTCAACCAGCCACACCGCCTCCTGCCGCTGTCATCTCTACTCCACCGTCCTCACCAGAATCCTCGGCACGTCGCCTACCCGAGGCTCTCGCCTGCGAGATGACAGTGTGTTCAGTGATTCCCTCTGAATTTGCAAATCGGTCCTGCAGTCCCACAGCACAGCGGTTCCCCTAGACCACTCTATTTACCATTTTCAACCCACTCCAGTCCATGGGCGTCTTACGAGGATGCTGCAGTGTTGAATGGGATCAAAGCCAGTCTGGTCTTGGTCATGCCCTAAACCATGACACCCTGTGACTGGAGAACCCCCATCAACACCCAACCAGCTCCCCTGCGAGCCAGCTTCCGGGATACAGGGAAGGTCCCGGGACCGCTGGCACCAGCTACGTATGGCCCACGCCTTCACCTGGAGTCTTCCTCCCGTCAGGGGGCTCTGCTGTCTGGACTAAGGGCTCCCTGAAGCCCTGGCACACACCCATGATGCCAGCACAGGGCACAGTGCTCACGCCCTGGTGCTGTTGGTAAGTAACTAGTAAAAAGGTGTGTGAAAGAAAACACGTTTACTCATTCTGCAGACACTTCCTGAGCACCTGCGATGTGCACTCTGTACAAACGGTGTCCAGGTACAGGGAGAACAAGACCGACAGAGACCGCAGCACCGCCTGGCTCAGACGGCACGCGCAGGCGTCCAGGTGTGGGCCTGTGGGAAAAGGGCGTGGGGTGGGGGTGCAAGCTCAGCTAAGAAATCAGGAGTAGAGAGTGCAGAGTCCCATGGAGGAAGGGCCCAGGCAGGGTGGTTATGTGAGCATCACAGCCGATGCCCCAGTTCCTGCTTCAAGATGACCGATGGCAGGCAGGTGCGGGAGCCGCTCCTCTGGTCCCCAGGCTGGCCTCCCGGTCCTGCCCACACGCTCTCCTGGACAGTCCTCATGCCTCCTCACCCGCAAAGCTCTGCACAAATCCCCCTTCCCTGAAGTTTTTGGGACTCCCAGCCAGAGTTCTGTCCCTCTGGTCCCTACATATGAGGTCCCCCATGTCCAACCTGCAGCCCCACACTCTAGAGGTGAGATTCCACCACAATCCAGGCTGCAGGCTGGGAGGCCCTTCCATCGCTGCCTGGTCACCCCGAGGACTCAGCTCCTGCAGGGCCTGGCTCACAGCAGCTGCTCGCAAGAAGAACACAGGAGGAAAGAGAGCAGAAACTCTGAGAGGTGTAAGCTTCCGGGCTGCACACGTTCCACTGTGGGAACAGGCTAAGCTCCAAAAGCAGAAACTGGCTGCAGATTCCTATTTGGAGGCTGCAGGGACTCAGTTACACTTGACCTATTTCCACAGGCTCTCACCCGTGGGGCAGGACACCTGTGATTACATTTCCTTGGAAGGCAGCTTTCAAGGTATCAAGCTCCCACGTGCAGAAACGGGCCCTGGAGGCGGGAGCCCCAGGAGCAGTGGAGAAGCTCCAATGAGAACGGGGCCAGAAGGGCAGCCCAAGAGCAGGACCCCCACCACCAGCAGCTGGGGAGAGGCTGGAGATGCCAGGGCCCTCCTGGGAGGTACCAGCTTTGTCCTCGAGGCCAAGGGGAGGAGAAGCACAGGAGATGCTGAGGACAAGGAGCCTGGCACAGGCCAGGCACAGGGAGGGCCCAGCCTCATCTGCCCATTGAGCAATATCCAAAAACAACAGGGTCAAAATGCCAGCACTGCAGCCACAGCAGCACGAGGGGCCATCGCAGGTGCACGGGTCTCACAGCTTCACAAAGCAGAGCCATGCCAAGGCTGTGAAAGGCAGCCTATTTCTTAAGTACTGTTCCTTCAACAGGTCATTCCTGAGCCCCAGCCTGTGTCCCAGGACACTGGGGGTCTGCTCCACACTGGGGGACTCAAAGTCCAGACGGGGCCCACAGGTGGTAAGGTGAACCAAAGGCCCACACCCTGACTCCCAAGGTGCACATTTTGCACATTTTAATTCCGAGGTTGGGAAAGGATCTTACAACACGGCCAGGCCGAGGTTTGCAGCAGCATTTCGCTCTGTTGGTATCCGAGGACCTCGGGGGCTGGGGACCATGGGGGTGCTGCAGATAGTGACACATCGTGGGGGCCTCAGGAGAAGCAGGCTCCTGGGACCATTCCAACAAAAAGGTCCACCTGCGTGCTCCGCCAGGACCCCGCCTTCCATGTCCAGCCAAAACAGGACCGTCACACATACCTCAGAACTGCACCTCCCTCAGGGGACCCTTCCCTAAGGCAGCACGCTTCCCATTCAGCCCAGGCCCGGAGACAGACCCTCAGGAGCTGTGGCCCAGGGAAACGCCAATCTCCCCGGATCTCCCGCATGGTCTGAGTAAAAAGAATCCTGAAATTCAAGATCCGAGGCATTTCTAGCTGCTCACATTTGTTTAACAAACATCTCCAGATAGCCCTGATGCTTTCTGCCTGTAATGAGGCCCTCGTGGAGAGCACCTCCCAAGCCCCCTGTGGTGGGAGCCCCACCCCCAACACATCCTGCATCAGGGGATCCTGCTGCAAGAGTCCCCAGTGTGCCTGGCCCATCGTACTCCGAACTGCCCACAGATATGGGGAGCCCCCCCAGCACATCCTGGCCCAAGCCCGCAAAAGCTGCAGGAGCCCCCAGCCTGCCCTGTACACCCTGCCCCACACGACCTGCAGATACAGGGACCCCCCAGAACATCTTGGCCCAACCCCCTGGCCTGCCCTGTATACCCTGCCCTGCACTATCTACAGATACTGGGACCCTCCCCCACCTCCCAGTGCCGCCCGCCCAGAACATCCTGGCCCAAGTCCTGCCCCCTTAGCTGCAGGAGCCCCCGGCCTGCCCTGTACACCCTGCTCCACACTACAGGCAGATACAGGGGGCCCCCATGGAACATCCTGGTTCACCCCCACTTCCCCGAGTTGCAGGAGTGCCTCTGTCCCCACAATTCTGGGTCTGTGCCACCATCTCCAGGGAGCCCACCAAGCACATCCTGGCCCTGTCCCCGCCCGGCTGTGGGAGACCCTCCACCCAGGACATCCTGCTCCCCCCACCTGCAGGGAGCCCCTGGCCCACCAGTAATGTCTGTGTGGCAAGGCTGAACCCTGGTGCTGGCCAGCGGGTAGAACGGGAGTGGGCAGGGGAGTAGGCCCTGGCAAGTATGTCCATTCCTCTGAGTGCAGGGAGGGACAGAGGTGACCAGCCTGATGTGCAGCTCTGGACAGAGCGGGAGGGCTGCTGGGGGCCGGAGGCCACTGCCCGGTGGCAGTTGTGGGAGAGGCAGAAATGACCCGGATCGCTCTAAGGTGAGGGAGAGGAGAGCCCACTCTTTACAGAGACCTCCCCACAGGCACGGGCGCCACGTGGTCCAGGGGCCACTGACTGGGCAAAGACAACCTGGCACAGGGACAGGTCGGGTCTAGTCTGGGATGTGCTGAGCTTGGTGGAGGCACGGGACCCATGAGGATGTCACAGTGATGACTCACATGGCACAGAGGTGACCATGACCCTGCCCTGATGGGGGCAATGACTTGCTGGTGCAGAAAGGTGGATCTGACCCCTGCGGGGTAGCCTAGGAGAGCAAAGGGACTCCACCCTAAGGAGCCCAGGCATGCCATGTCCGATCCACGCCTGCCCAGCCTGGTGGCATCCCCGCTGTCTGTGCTTGGACACCAGCCCTCCCCGGCTCCAGGGCCCTGGCCCTCCAGTACCTTGGCCCAGCCTTGGTTCTACCCCAAGGATTTAAAAACATTTAGAACTGGGAGACTGTTTTCTTTCTTTCCTTTTTTTTTTTTTAAAGCTTGTATGTGGCAAATACCTTCTTTTAAGAGGAAATAACTCACTCCTCTGGCTCTAAGAGGGAAGTGTGAAATTCAAGAGTAAAATCAAGGTTTGGAAAAGGTTGCTGTCCCCAGGTACCAGCCCCATCCCGGCAGTGCCTCCCCACACAGGGGACGAGGGGACAGGGGACGAGGTTGGAGGGCCACCAACCAAGCAGAGGAAAGACCGCACAGAGGGAAGCTGGGAGCTGACTGTGGTATAAGTTCAAGAATAGCCCTCACCTTTAACACACTAAGCTCACGCTGCTGGAACACGGCTGAGAAGCCAGGGATGCGCTGGTTTTAATACAACAAGTATCCCTCAGGGTTGCAGAAGGACGTGGGTTTCAGAGGGACAAACACTGATCACATTAGAAAATAGTGTTATTTCCAAACACAAGCCTAGCATCATGCTTTTTTCCCGGGCTCATTTTCAAAATGATTTACACCTAGACTGAAGGTTTACACTGGCAATGCTGGAAACAGTAACTGGGAATGGTAAGCATGCCCCAGCACCCACAGGAGGCCCACAGGACTCGGAGGGGATGGTGGTGGCCCCGGCCATTCTGAGAACCATGGTGCTTTTGTCATGGGCCGCGTGGGGATGAGGGCCCTGGAAACAGGAAGAGGAAGGTCAGAAGGGCTCCTCCTGCGGTCTCTGTGTCAGAGGCAGGGACATGGCTTAGCAAGATGGGTGACCTCGTGGAAGCCTAGCTTGGACACGCCCAACCAATCATGCCCAAGCAGCACAGCCCAGGGCGCCTTCTTAGACAAGAGCGGTGAGAGGGAGCCACGTTCTCCACTGCCTGGGCCCTCCCAGCACTCGAGGGCGCTCTGCCCGTGCGGGCACAGGAGGCACCGGGCATGGGCCAGACACCCAGCAAGTGTGGTAGTCGAGTCCCACACCCGGTTCCTGCAGCAGGTCTCCTGAGTGGCCACTTTTTCAGGCACAAAATCCTAACATTTTTATACGAGAAACAAATAATTCAACTGCAAAAAAATACCAATGTTAGGAAGAAATGATTTAAATGAAATGGAAGCAAGTCGTGATCGCAGCTTGACATTTTCTACAGACTACAGTTCATATAGGAACAGTGGGGACGTGTGAAATTCAAGAGTAAAATCAAGGTTTGGAAAAGGCCGCTGTTCCCAGACAGGAGCCTCCACCCCTGCCAGTGCCTCCCCACACAGGGGACGAGGGGACGAGGGGACGAGGTTGGAGGGCTCAAGAGAGCTGCATCCGGAACACTCTGAACGCAGTTGTGGGCCGCCTGCCGCCTCTTATTAAAGAAACTGGACATCAGAGAGGAAGCGTTTGCGAAGTTTGGTGACGGCTCACACGGACTAACGCACAAGTGAACCGCGGGGCTGACGGACGCCTCAGGGTTCCCACCCCACTCAGAGCACAGCCCTACAGCCTCTCTCAAGCCTACCCACTCCTGAACCTGGGTCCCACAGGGCGGGGGATGCACTGTGGCCCCATGCATGGGATGAAGGGCTTGGGCTGGGTGACTGGCTGGACACCTTCCAGAGAAAAGGCAATGCGTGGTTTAAAGCGGGGAAAAAAAAAAACACAGCTGCAAAAAAAGAGAAAAATATAAGACAGAGCTGATGTCTTACCCCAGGTTTTTTGTCCCTGGCATAGTAAAAACTTAAAATGCACCTGCTGCAGCCAGCACCGACCACAGCTGTGAACAGCAAGCAGAGATAGGAGCAGAACCCACGTGGCCCCGTGTTCCAGTGCGAGGAAGGAGCGGGCCCCCAGCGCCGACGATGACAGGGGGCCGGCTCCAGGCAAGAGGCCAGCATCATTGTGAAATGTATAAAAACATGTGCTCCTTTAGAGTTCCGGAGCCACGACCACAGGCAGCAAAGCAGGCGCCCTGGGTGTCATCTCCTGTCTGGGAATGGGAAGGTGCCACCTCACTTGTCTGAGAAGGGAACCGTGCCTGCAGGAAGTGCGCAGAGCAGGGCACATGCGTGGGGGAAGAAAGCACCTCCCATGGCTCACACCAGCCTCGCGTGGAAGAAAGCACCTCCCGTGGCTCACGCCAGCCTCGCGTGGAAGAAAGCACCTCCCGTGGCTCACGCCAGCCTCGCGTGGAAGAAAGCACCTCCCGTGGCTCACGCCAGCCTCGCGTGGAAGAAAGCACCTCCCGTGGCTCACGCCAGCCTCGCGTGGAAGAAAGCACCTCCATGTCTCACGCCAGCCTCGCGTCCTGAAACAGATCCAGAAGCTATAGAGTTTTAAAAGTTGGCACAGATGAGTGCTGACAATATAAAGATAAAGGACTCTTTCTCACGATGAAACAGGAGTGCAAAGACAGGATCCATTTAAGACGAGCTTTGGGCCACGATCATGGGCTTCCGTGTGAAACTGATGGTGCTTTGCTGTCAGCTGTAAAACGAAACTATGTGTGTGCGTTTGTGTGTATGTGGGTATGCTTATGTGGATGTCTGTGTACACTTGCATGTATATGCGTGTGTATGCACTCACATGTATGTGTGTATGCGTGTGTGTACACACATATTCTCATACACATACTCATATTAGAAATCCAAGTTTTAGGACAGAATACTATAAAAAATGAAGAGTAAAGTCTTTTCCAATTTCGAATCCCCTTTCCCATTCTGCAAAGTTAACCACAACTGTTTCATGAGTGCATCATTCAGCAAATTAGACAGGATTACAGGAACGCTCTCGATGACTTTGAGAAAAAAAGCCAGTTTCCTAAGGTCGGGCTCCTTGTGAGGTCAGGGCAGGCATCCACGCTAAGACAGCCCATGCTGCCCTCCCTGCCTGGGAGACGGCATAGCACCTGGGCTTCTGTGTCCTCACCTGTGCTTCCTGGGGCGAAGGATGACACTGACCAGAGGTGAGGATACGGGAAAATGATACATGGGCCTCTACTGGGCCAGAACAGTTGGCACCATCACACCCAGGTCATCAGAAGGCAGCTGGGGGCCATGGGCCTGGCACCGTCTCCAAGGCCTCTGAGGCATCCAGGGAGGGAACAGGCCCTGTCCAGCCCTGGCCTTCTCCACCCTCCCCAAGGGACAGGCACTCTCCTGCACATCCTCCACAGGGTGTGGCTGCCCTGTGCTCCCGCCGGGTACGCTGCCCAGGGCTCCTTGGGCCACCCCACCCCTCCACACTCACTGCCCAGCACTGGGGCTGAGCCAAGAGCTGGTCTTACTGAATCCAGGCAGGCAGCACCCGGGGACTTTGTGGGCAGCAGGAGCAGCTCAGAGAAGCTTGAGGAACCTCCATCCCTGTGCATGTGTGCCTGGAGGGCACCACAGGTCAAGAACACACGACAAACACAGCCATCCACATGAGGAACCTGGCAAGGTGTGCGGGCACATGATTTCCTGCTCGGGAGTGGCCACGCTGGACTCAGGAGCGAGGATGAGAGGGCAGAGTCCTGCTCCTGAGTTTGTTTTAAAAAATCACAACTCAGGCATTTGTATAAAAATATGGAGAAAAAGATGGCCCACTTTTGGGTAAATTCCATGCAGGGCCACCAGGCAGGGAGGGGCAAAATCTGTCCCTGGACTCAACCCTCATCATAATCCTCTCTGTGGATTAGCCAGCGTGGGCAGGCGGGCACCCAGCAGCCTCCTCCACTCTGAGACAGCGACGCACGTCCAAGGGCTCTGCCACAAGGTGCACAGGAAGGCGTTATGCTTTCCAGAATGTAAGTTCTTGCCGACTCTGGTTCTGAGCAGCAGAAGACTTCAGAAACGGGGAAAATGCATCAGAACCAGGGTGGGAAATACTCATACCCACAGCCTCCAAGGAAAGTACCGAGAAAACCCTGGGTGATAGACAACCACTCACGACTCCAAAACAATACATGAATGTGTGACTACAAAGAACTTCAGCTGAATTCACTGAGATCCTACAATATACTATTCACTGCTCTCTGCTAAATCTATATCCTTGCTTTAGCCCAGGGATTAAAACATTGCACGCATTACAGACCCTGATGGCTTTGATACCTCTTTTCAGATCTTAATGTGCTGTTTTCTGTCCAAAGAGGTAGTTAAGCTCCTCATTAAATCTGTAGTTAAATGACAGATGGGCTGGCTGGGGAGGTGTCCCCGCATGGTGTTAATCCAAAGCACACAGCAGCCCCTCCCAGGTGGCAAATGCTCACAGGTAAATGCAGGTAGTCACTGGTTTATCTCAACTGGGAACTTAGCTGGGTTCCTGAGGGTTCTTGAGTATGTCAGCCACTACTGGACCCATTTCTTTCTTTGGGGAAGAAGGCTCTCTTGGCTTAAAAGATAGGCTATTTCACTCTGTGGAAACTTTACAAGAATATATTACATAAAAGTAAAAGCTTTGCAAAGCAATGCTTGGTGAAAAGCAAAATGTTTCAAGAACATTTACAAACTATACCCTCGAGCCACACATTGCAGACATCCAGCAGAAACAACTGGATGTACAAACACACCCAGTTACTCAGATGGGGCCTCTGAAGTGACAACAAAGCAAAACCCCTTCTTCTCAGAGGCCCCAACACCTAAAGCCAGGATCTCTGCCTGGCTTCGGCTCAAGGGAGAACAGCTGCCCGAAGCCTTCAATCTTGGGACCAGGAGCCTCTCGATGACCCCCTGCCCAAGAGCCACTGGGAGCAGCTTGCACCCTGAGGTCTCGGGGAGGAAAGCAGGCCCAGGGGCTGGGCACTCTGGCTCTGTCCTGACATCTGTACCTACCCATGAGAGTCTCTGCCCTGCTTCTCGCCAGGGCAGTGGGTGCACACTTTTGGACAGAACACACCTCAACTGGGGGGCTGCAACTAGGACAGGGATGACAAAGTCGCTTCTGGGGACCTCCAGGGAGGAGGGACTTGATGTTTCCCCCAGGGAGTCAGGAGGGAGCAGGAAAGGCAGGAAGAGAGAACATGCCTGATGCAGGCAGAGCTGGGGCAGGAGCAGGGCTGGGAAAGCCCTGGAAACCACAGCAGGGGTTCACATTTCATCGGGGCGTCAGGGCTGAGGGCTTCCGAGCAGCAGAGTGCAGGAGGAAAAAGCCTGCTGGGAGTGATCCAGGTAGAGAGCCTGGTGGCTGGGTGGGGGTGAGGACTGAAGAGGAGGAATGGTTGAGGGGCACAAAATGAGCGACCGTGTCCCAAGCCCTCCTTTGAGGGGCACAGCACACGGCAGCTGACAGCATGTGGCAGAGGGAGGGCCAGGCAGAGCGGTGGCCGAGGGGTCTGCACGGCCCCAGCCCCAGAGTCCAGCTGCGACACACACGGAGCCGGGAGAGCAGGGGGCGGGGGGGAGCGGCAAAGGGCCTGGGAGCCAAGCTGGGGATGACCTCACCCTGTGGGTCACCAGGAGGGGCGGCACCATCGGGCTCTCTTGCTCCCCGTCCCCTTCCATACCCTGAGGACCAGCCGCATCAAGGAGCTTTGACCTAAAGCAGGCGTCCTGGGAAAATAACAACCTCAAACTGGCGTCAGTAACTTTTCACTTTAGTGTTCTTTCAGATAAAGTACTTTATGCATGAACACATGTCCATCTTCCCGGAAACTGTATTCTCACAATTGGAAGTGTGCTCCCTATAAACCGGACAGCCCCATAGGCCCTGAAGCGGTGCTTGCTTGTAGGAATTATTCTGGAGTCAAAAGTAAGGTCCTCTTGAGAATGGATCTCAGGCAACTGCAAACCCAGCTGGTAGCCAGGTAGCGGGAAAAGCCAGGCTAAGCCAGCACATCTCCGGCGCAGTTTCCCGCAGCGAGCGGCCCCCTCCCCACGACGCCCCCGGGTCTCCCCTCACCACTGTCCGATCGCAAGATCTCAGCAAACCGTTCCCTCCCACGTGGCAGCCCAGGCTGCATAAAGTTGATTCTGGTCACAGACCAGCCCCGAGAAAGCATCCCTTACAACAGGAGCGAAGCATGCACCCCAGAAGGCAACGTGCGGCCGCAGAGCAGGGGGACCCGTGCGCCTACAGGGGACCCGCACCGCCTGCGCGCCCCGTCCCGGGCACCACCAGGCCCCGCACACGAGGCTCACCCAGCGCCGCGGTCCCCTCCCGCCCGCGGGCCGCGTCCAGGGAAAGCCGCTCCGGAGTCCCCGGGCTGCGCGCAGGGCCTGCCAGGGCGGGCGGGGCCCGGACCAGGGACGAGCGCGGGGACCGGCGATGCAGGTCCAGGCTCCCGCGGGGGCCGAGGTTGGGATTCTGGGAGGCAGAGAAAGGGTTGTGGGCCCGGTTCAAGGTGCGGGGGCCTGGGGGGAGGAGCAGGACGCGGGGCGGGGATCGGAAGCGGGGACCCCGAGGAAGGCGTTGAGGGACCAGGATGCGCGTGCGGGCGGCGGGAAGCCGGCGCAGGGACCGAGGCATCGGGTGCGGGCAGCGGGGACGCGGGCTGAGGGGCGGCCGCGGGGAGAGAAGGCGCCGCCGCTCGCAGGGCCGCGCCGCGCCCCAGGCCCCCTCCCCGGCCCCTCCTCCGCCGCGCCTCCCTGGTCCCCGCATCCCTGGCGTCCGCGCCGGCTCCTGGGGCCGCGCGCCCGGGGCACCCACCTGGGCCTTCTGCAGGGCGCTGAGGCGCAGCTCGTGCACGAAGGGGTTCCGCCCCGGGGGCGCCAGCAGCCGAGCATCGCCGGCCCCTGCGCTGGAGGCAGGGGCGGCCCGGGGTCTGCATCCCCGCAACCTCATGGCCTCGCCGTCCCGCCGCGAGCGCAGCCGATCTGCCTGGGGCGCCGAGCGGGGCCGCGGCTCGCTGGGCGCGGGTCTCTGGGCGCGAGCCGAGGATGCGCGGCTGCTAAAGCGGGCCGGGCGCGCAGGCGCGGGAGGTGACGTGGGCGGGGCGGGGGCGCCGGCCGGGGCGGGGCCGGGGCGGGGCGTTCCTGGAAGCCTCGCCTCCCGCCGGCCGGCAGGGGCGGCACCAGCGTGAGTTTCGCGCACGGGAGGCTCCTCTGGGGTCGGTGGGGGGCCTGGGCCGTGGGAGGCCGCGGGCGCCTCCTGCAGCCACTGGAGCACAGGGATCCCCGGCGGGGTCTGCGCCGGGAGAAAGGGAGGTCTCCGGGGCCCGCGAGGCTGCCACGTCGTCCCCTTCCGCCGCTCGGCCCGCCTGCTCGCGGGGACGGAGGAAGGGGCGGGCACGCGTCCAGCTTGCGCGCAAGGCGGGCCAGGCCCTGGGTGCCGAGCCCCGGGCTGTTCCGGCCAAGGCCCCGCCATTCTTCTTATTCGTCGTGCTCCTAGCTCGCACCGGCGACCCTGGAAGCTGCCCCGGGCTGAGGAAGGTTCTTCCAGCCGCGCCTCAGCCCTGGCGACTCCCGCCTGGGGGCCACTCGACCTTAGGACCCCTCAGACCTCAGGACCCCTCAGAACTGAGGAACCCCCAGACCTCAGGACCCCTCAGATCTCAGGACCCCTCAGGCCTCAGGACCCCTCCGACCTCAGGACCTCCCAGGCCTCAGGCCCCGCAGGGATGGCCCAGGCAGGAGGTGCACACAGGGGCCCTGACTGTCCGTGCTGGTTCTGCGGGGGCTGCGATGGGATCCCAGCCCTTTCCACCCATAGCTCCTCTGGCGCGGGCATTGCCTCTGGTGCTCGGGAGCCTTGTGAGGAGCCCCAGGGTGGGGCCCATAGTTAGCCAGGGCGAGAGTGGGGTGGGCTCCTGCCTCCGGGTGAACACGCATGGATTTAAGAACCCACGCAGGCGTTCGGTCACAGTGCTCACGGCTTCCTCACCCCGGCTGGCACTGTTGGTTCCTGCACGGCCACTGGACCTCACCCAGACAGAGCCGGTTTGGGTCACCTGGCCAAACCCCAAGGGTCCTGGCTCCTGGGGATGTCACTGCTGTGCAGGCCTTAGCTGGGCCCCATCCTCAGCAGATGCCAGCGAGTGCCCCGATCCCTCCGATGACCCTGCCTGCGCCCTTGTGCGCCTCATAGTGCAGTGGGCAGGCAGAGACCCTTCTGTGTCTGAGACCTGGGTGAGGGCCAGGGGTCTGTGCCATCCACGTAACATGCAGAGAGAAGGCCCTGGCAGGCCAGACCCGCTGCATGGCCTTGTTCCTGCCCCGTAAGAGTCCCAGCCTATGCCTAGCAGCAGCACCTGTCCCAAGTGCCACACCCACAGAGATGGGGTAAGCTCTGTGGCCCTGCCACCAGCGTTGCACCCACCTCCTGGGCTTTTAGTGGCCACTTGCTCTGATCCCCAAAACCAGAACCCAGCACCCAAGGCCACGCAAGGCTCCTCACAGAACTGATCATCAAGAAAGCCCAGGACACAAAGCCTGCCAGCCACAGGGCAGCACCTGCACCCCAGCGATCCAGACGGCCCCACATGCTGCCTGAGTGCTCTGGAGAGGAGGGGCCCTAGGGTGTCCCAGTCCTGGGATGAGAGCAGCCTCAGGACCAGGCTTGGAGAGCCATGAAAGTGGGGTCCTTCCAGAAGCACAGGCCAGAAAGTGGTGTATGGTGGAGGGGAAGCCTGCTGGAGATGGTGCGGAGCCAGATTCAATGGGGAGAGCTGCCAGAGAGTCATGGCTGTGTCCCCAGAAGAAGCACAAGTCCTAACCCACAGCACCTGTGGCCTCGACCTTATTTGGAAAGAGAGTCTTTGCACATGATCAGGTTAAGAGGAAGTCATTAGGGTGGGCCCTAGTCTGAAATGGCTTGTGTCCCTATGAAGAGGGAGATTCGGACTCAGAGACAGACACAGAGAGAGCTCCACGGGAAGGCCAGGGTTCTGCTGCTACAGGCAAGCAGCTCCCAGGAGCTGGACAGCCCTGGAGCAGGTCCTCTCTAGTGTCCTTAGACAGAGCCTGGCCGTGGGGCACCATGATCTCAGGCTTCTGACCTCCAGACTGGGAGAGAATAAATTTTTTCTGCTTTAACCTGCAGAGTGCAAAGTGAGTCGGACCCCAGGGAAGGAGGTGGGGAGACTGGGGGAAGAACCTCATACTGCCCCACAATCTAAGCAGGGTCGGCAGGCTGTCCTTGAGCCAAGGTCAGTGGAAAGAGGAGTCCCTCTCCCAGCAGAGGTCTTTGGTGGAGCCGCTATGGGTAGCGTGGCCTTGGTGTAGAAGCTTAGTGGATCCTTGGGTCACTGAGGCACCATTTGGAGGAGGCCCAGAGGCCCAGCTCTGGGGTCAGTACACAAGAGGGCACAGCTGGGAGGGTGGGTGAGACAGGGCCAAGGGCAGAGCAGAGCAGGGGGCAGGATTGGGGCACACTCTTCCTCATCAAGCAGAACCCAAGGAGGCCCCAGAGAGCAGCCAAGGAGCAGAGGCCCCCAGAAGGGCTGAGTCCACAGAACTGCCCCTTCCAGGAGGACTGGCCAGGAGAGACCTGGGAAGGCCAGCCAGTGGTAGTAGCAAGCAGTGGAGACCACCACCTTGCAGGGTGCTGTGGAGTGGACAGGAGTTACAGAGCTTCTTTCCCAGCTACTCGAGAAAGGAGGAAGCGTGAAGGGCAGGAGGAGGAAGGTGGAGGCTTGGCGGGAGGCTGGGATCCAGGGCAGCAGCTCAAGGAAGGGGCCCAGGACATGTTCCTGGGTGGGAGGCAACAGGCCAGCCTCACAGGAGATGTTGAAAACCCCTATGAGAGGGGGTGTGATGGGCCCATCTCAGTCAGGAAGGAGCCAGCGCTCAGGGGAAGGAAGGGCCTGGGTCTGGAGTGAGGACTTCTTCGCTGCTGCAGCTGGAAAGGGGTGGGATGGTCCACAGGGTATGTGCCCAGGGGGTGGGGAGCTGGGGCACTCTTGTGTGCAGGAGTCAGTTTTCTCCTGGGGACTGTGAGGGGTGGAGAGGCGGGCCTGATTATGGGGAAATCAGTGCAAGCCTGGAGGAGCAGCAAGGAAATTCCTCAGCCCACACCGGTCCTTCACACTTAGGCTTTGGTTCTTCTGTGTAATGGAATGTTCTTAAGACCTGGAGGGTTCTGGAAGCTTGATTAAGAGAAGCTCGTCTTGGGCAGGGAGGTATAAGCAGTTTTCTCACTGTAGCAGGGGAAAAATGAGTTTATCGTCAGGACTTAGTTTTGGGAAAACTACCCTAAGGGTCCTTTAACTACAAAGGAGTCCCCACTGTGGTTCCCAGGAACCTCCTGGAAGCCCCCCAGAGCTCCCTGGGGCTGGTAACCACACCCTGAGGCTTCTGGCTCTGGTTTTGTTTCTGTTTTAAGAGTGTAGATTCACGGAGAGGTGTTTCCTACACTCCAAGTGCATTGAGAACATGAGGTACCTGCTTGTTCTGGTGAGGCTGGGTATTTTTGTGTTGTTGGTTTAATTTTTGAATTTTAGAGTTATCTCTAGGACAGAAAGAGATGTTCTCCTTCATTTTCTACTAACATCTTTTTTCAGTTCTGCCTTTCATGGTTGTATTTTAATCCATTTGAAGATTTTTTTTCTCTGCATGGAGACCCGATATTCTCAACACCAGGTATCAATCACGGACTGCCTCTTGTGGGTCCACTTCCAGCATGAACAGAAGGGTTCCTGAAGCTCCTTCTGGCTGCCCCATCTCACCCACCGGTCTGTGTACTCATTTACTCCCGTGGTGGCATCTGGCTGCTTCAATGACTACACCTTTCAACCGTGTGCAGAGGGGGTTCCTTCCTGTTGGCGCTTCTTCCCAAGAATTGTAGTAGGAATTCAGGGAATTTTATTTTTCCATCCAAATTTTGGAAGCAGTTGTCCCCATTGCTAAAAATTCCCACTGGAAGCTTCCTTTTGAATCACATTAATTGTACAGGGTACTTCAGTAAGAATGTTACTTCATTCTTAATGTTCATTCTCCCCGTTCCATAAGAAGGTTACTTCAGTAAGAGCTGGCTGGCCCTGGGAGGGGCCCTCTGAGGACCAGCAAGGCTCCAAGGTTTCAAAGCACTAGAAAATACAAAAAACGTTGTTTTAAATGGATGACGTGGCATGGACACTTTACAATTTTGAGAATTGTGTTTCACCAACATGGTTATTCCACCATTTATTTAGATCTTCTTTCATGCCCTTTGACAGCATTTAAAATTTTTCTACATAAAGATTCTATATTTTTGTTAATTCCTTGATGCTTCCTACTTCTGCAGTGGTATAATAATCATTTCAAAAATTACTCTTGGGCCAGGCGTGGTGGTTCATGCCTATAATCTCAGCACTTTGGAAGGTTGAGGTGGGCAGATCATCTGAGGTCAGGAGTTCGAAACCAGCCTGGCCAACACGGCAAAACCCCTTCTCTACTAAAAATATGACAATTAGCCAGGTGTGGTGGCACTCCTGTAGTCCCAGCTACTTGGGAGGCTGAGGCAGGAGGATTGCTTGAACCTGGGAGACAGAGATTGCAGTGAGCCAAGATCACGCCACTGTACCCCAGCCTGGGCAAGAACAGAGCGAGACTCTGTCTCAAAAAAAAATTACTCTTGACACTATGGATTATATGGAGAACCACTATTGATTGTGTTGGACTTGTAGAGGTTGTATGAAGACAGACCCCAGGGTACAAGAGGACCTGTGGATGTTCCAGCTGAGGAGTGCACAGCCCCAGAGTGAGGGACCCCATCATGTACAGTGGATGGACTTCCTAGAGAACCCAGAATCACGACAAACAGAACATTGTGGTGGTTTTCAGTCACTGAGATGAGTTTGTTAAGCAGTGATAGTGTCTTTCAAAGAGCTGATATTTTAAATTTTGATGAAGTCCAATTTATCAGTGTTTTCTTTTAGGGATCATGTTTTTGGTATCCTCTTTTATAAATATTTACCTGTATCAAGGTCATTAAGATTTTCTTATTTCAGAAGTTTTATAGTTATAGCTTTACCATGTAGTTCTGTATTCCATTTCAAGTTGACATTTGTACATGGCATAAAGTAAAGTAGAGGCAGAAGCTTTTTTAGTTTCAAATTTTTTCGTCTGAGTATTCAACTGTTTCAGCACCATTTGTTGAAGAGAATATTCTTTCTCCATTGAATTACCTTGACAACTTTGTAAAAAAATTAAGTGGCCATGTATGTATAGTTGAGTCTATTCCTGGACTCCGTATTTTGTTCCATTGATCTATACATCTGCAACTGCCAACATCACACTATCCTGATTACTGAAGTTTTATATTAAGTCTTGAAATTAGACTGCACTGCCCTGGAGTGCAGTGGCCCGATCTCGGCTCACTGCAGCCTCTGCCTCCTGAGTTCAAGCGATTCTCCTGTCTCAGCCTTCCGAGTAGCTGGGACTATGGGCATGTACCACCACACCCAGCTAATTTTGTATTTTTAGTAGAGATGGGGTTTTACTATGTTGGCCAGGCTGATCTCGAACTCTTGACCTCAGGTAATCCACCCACCTTGGCCTCCCAAAGTGCTGGGATTACAGGTGTGAGCCACCATGCCTGGCCAAAATTTTAGAATCATTTTGTCAACAAACTGAAGTATCCAGGAACAAATGAACAAAAGGTTGGTGGGATTTTTAATGAGATTGTGTTGAATCTATTGATCAATTTGGGAAAATTGCCATCTTAGCAATTTTGAGTTATCCATCCATGAGCATGGTATAGAGCTCATTTATTTAGATTTTCTTTAATTTCCCTCAGCAATGTTTCATTATTTTCACTACATAGGTCTTACATAGGTTTTTCTAATTCTGTTCCTATTTCATGTTTTGATGCTGTTGTAAATGATACTGCTTCTTAATTTCAATTTCCAGAAGTTTGTTGCTCGTATATAGAAATACAGCTGATTTTGTATATTTACTTTTTATGCATTAACCTCGCTAAATTCATTTATTAGTTCTAGTGACTTTTTTTGTAGATTCTTTAGGATTTTCCCCATTTCACGATCATAATACCTGTGAATAAGGAGCTTTATTTCTTCCTTCACCAGCAACACGTATGCCTTTTGTTGTTTGCATTTCCTCTTGTTCCACTGACTGTGACATCCTCTACAGAATGTTGGACAGAGTGCTGAGACTGGGCATCTTGTCTTGTTAACAATCTTGGGGATTGTTAGTACCCAGTGCCCAGTCTTGAGGTGAGCTGTGGGTTTTCACAGATGCCCTGAAAAAGGATGAGGGTGTTCCTTTCTATTCCTAGTTTACTGAGTAGTTTTTATCGTTTTGGCCAAAAATCTTGCTTGTGTCTATTGAGATTGTCTTAAAATTTTCTTCTTAATCCTGTGAATATGGTGAATTAAATTGGTTCATATTCCAATTTTAAACCAACCTTGTTTTTCTGGATAGGCCTCACTTAACCATACTACACGACTGACTTATATATTACTGAATTTAAGTTGATAAATTTATGTTAAAGATGTTTGTGTCTGTGTTCATGAGAAATATTGAATGTAGTTTCCTTTTCTTCTAATGTCTTTGCCTGACTTTCTAATGAGGATAATACTGTCTTTCAAACATGAGTTAGGAAGTATTCCAAATTCTCTATTTCTAAATAAAGAGTGAGTAGGGTTGGTATTATATCTTCCTTAAATGTTTGTTAGAGTTCATCAATGAAGCTATCTGTAATGAGAGTTTTCTTTTTCAGAAAGATTTAAAGATTATGAATTTGAATGCTTCATTAGATATGGTGTTATTCATCTTTCTATTTCTTCCATCTAAAAACCTAAGTTTTTTTAGTAATTTAGATATTTTTTAGTAATTTAGAATTTGTCCATTTTATCTAAGTTGTTGATTTATTGGCATACAATTGTTTATCATAATCCCTTTTATCCTTTTAACATCTATAGGATCTAGACTGATGTCCCTTGTTCACATTTATAATATTGGTAATTTGTGTCTTCTTCCTTTTTCTTAATCACTTTGGCTAGAGGTGTATTTTGTTATTGATCTTTAGAAATAACTGCCTTTTGAATTCATTGATTTTTTTCATATTACTTTTCTGTTTTCTATTTTTGTTGATTTCTGTCTTTATCTTTATTATGTTCTTTTCTCTCCTTCTTTTGGGTTTAATTTGCTCGTTTGTTCCTACTTTCTTAAGTTGGAAGTATAGACCATTGATTTTAGACCTGCCTCATGTAATACCACAAATTTCCTTCTAAGTTCTGCCATATCTGCATTCCACAAATGTTGGCAAGCTGATTTTTCATTTTCAGTCAGTTTTCAATGTACTTTCTTTTTTCCCATGTGGCTTCTTCTTTGATTCATGTGGCTTTTTTGTTATGTGTTAATTTCCAAATATTTGGAGAATTTCCAGTTAATTTTTATTATAATTTATTTGTGGTCACGGCTGGGCCCGGTGGCTCAAGCCTGTAATCCCAGCACTTTGGGAGGCCGAGACGGGCGGATCACGAGGTCAGGAGATCGAGACTATACTGGCTAACATGGTGAAACCCCGTCTCTACTAAAAATACAAAAAACTAGCCGGGCGAGGTGGCGGCCGCCTGTAGTCCCAGCTACTCGGGAGGCTGAGGCAGGAGAATGGCGTAAACCCAGGAGGCGGAGCTTGCAGTGAGCTGAGATCCGGCCACTGTACTGCAGCCTGGGCCACAGAGCGAGACTCCGTCTCAAAAAAAAAAAGAA
The DNA here is from genome assembly GCF_024542745.1 of Macaca thibetana thibetana. Lineage (NCBI taxonomy): Eukaryota > Metazoa > Chordata > Mammalia > Primates > Cercopithecidae > Macaca > Macaca thibetana. The sequence continues at coordinate 175,240,537 of NC_065583.1, read as the reverse complement.
AGAAAAAAAGAAAAAAAAATTTAATGTGGTCACAATAGATACTCTGTATGATTTCAATCCTTTTATAGACTGTGTTTATGACTGTTGAGATGCATATTATAAGATAGGGTTCTCTGTTGTTTTTGTTTGTTTGTTTGTTTTTTGAGACAGAATCTCACTCTGTCACCCAGGCTGGAGTGCAGTGGCTGGATCTCAGCTCACTGCAAACTCCGCCTCCCAGGTTTACGCCATTCTCCTGCCTCAGCCTCCCGAGTAGCTGGGACTACAGGCGCCCGCCACCTCGCCCAGCTAGTTTTTTGTATGTGGGGAAAAGAAAGAAAGATCAGACTGTTACTGTGTCTATATAGAAAGAACTAGACAGAAGAGACTCCATTTTGTTCTGTATTTGAGATGCTGTTCATCTGTGACCCTACCCCCAACCTTGTCCTTGCAGGAGACATGTGCTGTGGTGACTCAAGGTTTGATGGATTTTGGGCTGTGCAGGATGTGCCTTGTTAAACAAGTGCCTGAAGGCAGCTTGCTGATTAAAAGTCATCACCATTCTCTTAATCTCAAGTACCCAGGGACACATACACTGCCAAAGGTCGCAGGGACCTCTGCCTAGGAAAGCTAGGTATTGTCCAAGGTTTCTCCCCATGTGATAGTCTGAAATATGGCCTCGTAGGAGAGGAAAGACCTGATTGTCCCCCAGCCTGACACCCGTGAAGGGTCTGTGCTGAGGAGGACTAGTACAAGAGGAAAGAAGGCCTTTTGGCGGTTGTTGGCAGTTGAGATAGAGAAAAGCATCTGTCTCCTGCCTGTCCCTGGGCAATGGAACATCTCGGTGTAAAACCCGATTGTATGCTCTGTTTACTGAGATAGGAGAAAACCGCCTTACAGCAAAAGGTGGGACTTGCTGGCGCAATGCTGCTGAAAGGTTTATGGAGATGTTTGCATATGCATATCAAGGCACAGCATTTTCCTTTAAACTTATTCATGTCACAGAGATCTTTATTCATATGTCTTACTGCTGATTTTCTCCCTACAATGATCCTATTATCCTGCCACTCCCTTATATTTAAGATGGTAAAGCTAATTATCAATAAATACTAGGGAACTCAGAGACGGGTGCCGTTGCGGGTCCTCTGTATGCTGAGCGCGGGTCCCCTGGGCCCACTTTTGCTTTCTCTATACTTTGTCTCTGTGTCTCTTTTCTCAAGTCGCTGGTTCCACCTAATGAGAAACGCCCACAGGTGTGGAGGGGTAGGCCACCCCTTCACTGTATTTTTTAGTAGAGACGGGGTTTCACTGTGTTAGCCAGGATGGTCTCCATCTCCTGACCTTGTGATCCGCCTGTCTCGGCCTCCCAAAGTGCTGGGATTACAGGCTTGAGCCACTGCGCCCGGCCTCTCTGTTGTTTTTGTGTGGAGTGTTCTATGAACGCCAGTCGACTCCATTGGTTGATAGTTTTGTTCAAGCTTCCTGTATCTTTGTGCTTTTCTGTTACTGTTACATGAATGACTGAAATACCAACTATAATTGTGGATTTGTTTATTTCACTTTTCAATACTGTTAGTCTTTGCTTCATATATTTTGAAGCTATGTTATTAGGTACATATATATTTGAAATTGTTGTGTCTTCCTGGTCAATCAACCTTTTCATCATCATGTTATGTCTCTCTTTTACTCTGGTAACATTTTTTTTCTTTTTTTTTTTTTGAGATAGAGTCTCACTCTATCACCCAGGCTGGAGTGCAGTGGCATAATCTCGGCTCACTGAAACCTCCACCTGCCGGGTTCAATGATTCTCCTGCCTCAGCCTCCCAAGTAGCTGGAATTACAGGTGCGCACCACCATGCCCAGCTAATTTTTGTATTTTTAGTAGAGATGGGGTTTCACTGTGTTGGTCAGGCTGGTCTTGAACTCCTGACCTTGTGATCTGCTAGCCTCAGCCTCTCAAAGTGCTGGGATTACAGGTGTGAGACACCGCGCCCAGCTTCTGGTAACATTTCTTGTTCTGAAGGCTACTTTGTCTGATATTCACATAGTCACTCCAGATTTCTTATGTTTAGTGTTTGCGTGGCCTGTTTTTCCATCCTTTTAATTTTTCTGTGGCTTTATATTTAAAGAAGGCTTCTTGTATACAGCATAGAGTTGGATCTTGCTTTGTTATCTAATCTTAAAATTTTTGTCTTTTAATAGGCATGTTTAGATCATCCATATTTGATGTGTTAATATGGTTAGATTTAAATATACAGCCTTGCTATTTGCTTTCTATTGTCTTATCTGGTCTTTTTGTTTACTCTTTAACTGCATTCTTCTAGATTAATTTAGTATTTTATCTCCACCATTGGCTCATCAGCTATACCTCTTTGTTTTAACTTTTTAGTATCTGCTTTTAATATGTGTATTATTGGAAGACATCTTAATATACTGCTTCACATATAATTTAAGATCTTTACAGTATTACACTTTTGCTTCCCTTTTCATCCTTTAGGCTAGTGCTTTCATACATTTCACTCTTACATACGCTGTAGGTTCCACAATATATAATTTTTTTGTCTTGAACAGTCTTTTCAAGAGATTTTTAAAAAATTAAGAAGCTTTTGTATTTATCTGTATGTTTGCTATTTCAAGCACTTTCATTGCTGTCTTGAGATTTGAGTTTCTTCTCTAACAATTTTCTGCCTTCTGAAGAAATTTTACTAATATTTTTTGCCGTGCAGAGCTGTTTACAACTAATCTTTCGGACTTGATTTGTATAAAAAACCTTTTTATTTTACCTTTGTTTTGTAGGATTTTTCCCCTGATAAATAGAGAATTCTAACTCAACAATTTTTTATTTTGTTTGTATATTTATTTGCTTTCGAAATTTTGTCTTTATTACTGTTTTCCCGCAAATCAATTATGATGTACCTGTGTGTGAGAAATCACTGAGCTGAGCTTCTTTGATTTATGGGTTTATACTTTTAATAAAATTTAGAAAACTTATAGTCATTATTTCCTTTTTATCTTTTATTGAATTATTATTAATCCCGGGCGCGGTTTTTATCATTTGACTTTATCGAGACCACAGTGAAACCCCGTCTCTACTAAAAATTTAGATATATAGGAGGCTAATGGCGGGAACCCGGGAGGCGGAGCTTGCATAGCCGAGATCGCGCCACTGCACTCCAAACAGCGTTTAAAGTGGACATTTTGCTGTTTTTATATATACACAAACATGTATGTACACACACACACACAGACACACACACACATCCTATGAAATTGCCACTGTATTTAAGATAGGAAACATATTTATTATTCCCAAAAGCTTTTTCACTCCCTTTTGTAATCCCTACATCCCACCCCTACACATTTCATCCTCAGGCAACCCCTGTTCTACTTTCTGTTGCTGTAAGTTAGTTTGCATTTTCTGAAATTTTATATAAATAAAAGCATACCGTTTCTTCTTTGGTTCCAATTATATCACTCAGCATAACTATTTGAGGTTCACTTTTTTTTTGTTTTTGTCAATCATTTATTTGTTTTTATTGCTGAATAGTATTCCATTGCATAGATATTTGTTTATCCATTCTCCTGTTGATAAATATTTGGGTTGTTTCTAGTTTGGAACTATTACAAACAAAGAGGCTGTGAGCATTTGAGTACAAGTCTTGGTATGGATATGTGGTTTTCATTTCTGTTGGATAAATACTTACCAGTGGGAAGCTGGGTGATAAATTTTGAAAGAAATGTCAAACTCTTGTCCACAGTGGTTGGACCATTTTATATCCCCCAACCCAGACTGTGAATGAGCGTTTCAGTTCTTACATATTTTTGCCTACACTTAGTATGGTAAGACTTTTAAGTTTAGGCATCCTAATACATATGCAGTGGTGTCTCATTGTGATTTTAATTTGCTTTCCCTTTGAATAATGACCTAAAACATCTGTGCATGTGCTCATTTCTTGTCCATAAATCTCCTGGATGATGTGTTCAAATATTTTTCTCATTACAGTATTTTTGTTTTATTATTAATGGGTCTAGAGAGTTTTTATATATTGTGAATACAATTTCTTTACAGGATATGTGACTTGAAAACATTTTGTACCATTCTGTGGCTGCTTTTTCATTCTTTTAACAATATTTCTCAAAGAGAAGTTTTTAATTTTTATGTTCAATTTACCTTTTTAAAAAACAATCATGCTTTTGATGTTATATCTAAAAATATCTTTGCTTAATTCAAGGTTATGAATAGTTTCCCTTCTTTTCTTCAAGAAGTTTTATAGTTTATATTTTATAATTAGGTCTGTAAACCATTGTGAGCTAACTTTTACATGGTATGAGGTATAGATACAAGTTTTTTATTTTTATTTTTTTACCTACGGATGTAGAATTCTTCTATATCATTTATTATAAGACTATCCCTTCTCCACTGAATTGCCTTTGCAGCTTGGTGAAAAATTGATTGACCACATCTGTGTGTTTCTGTTTCTGGGTTGTCTATTCATTGCACTGACCTATTTATTCATTTGGATGCAAGTCTTGACTACTGTAATTTTATAACATGTCTTAAGATCCAGTGACATTAGTCCTTAAACTTAGTTTTTCTTTTTGAAAGTTGTTCCAAATTTTTGAGGTCCTTTCCATTTCCATATGAATCTTAGAATCAGTTTGTCAATTACTACAGAAAAATTCTGCAATTTTGAGATTATGTCAGCACCATACACAAATTTTGGGAGAAATAACATCTTGACAATATTGAGTCTTTTGACTCACTATCATGGTACATCTCTCAGTTCATCTCGGCTTTCTTTAATTTCTCTCAACAATGTTTTGTAGTTTCCAATGTGTAAATCTTACCCATCTTTTGTCAGATTTATCATTAAATATTTAATATTTTAAATGGTACTTAAAAATTTTTGTGAACTTGTGGAGAACGTATGTTCTATATCTGTCGGGTGTAGTGTTTTATAAATGTCAGTTAGCTCAAGATTGTGGATAATGATGTCATGTCTTCTACTTTTAACTGATATTTTTGTCTGTCTTTACTGATGTGTTGTTCATATTGTGATATGGTTTACTTCTCCTTCTAATTCTTTTTTCTTTTTACCTGTACTTTTGGTGATTTGAAGCTCCATTATTAGGTACACACATATTTAATTATGTCTTTCTGATGAGTTGAGCCTTTTAACATTATGAAATATCTCTATTTCTGGTAATACACTTTGTTTTGAAGTTGATTTTTTCCTGATATTAATAAACACACTCCAGTCTTAGTTTTGCCTGGTACCTTTACTATCAACCCATTTGTGATTTGTGTCTTTATATTTAATATGGATCTTTTGTGGACAGTATATAGTTTTTTTCTTGATTTTTCATTCGTTCTCTATCAGCCCTTTTACCCCCATTCTTCACAGAACACTTTGAATGTGCCTTATGTCTACATTGATTACCTACCCTATAACAGAATATAATAATCTTTGCTTTTAACAGCCCTATGTATTTTAAAGAAATTAATAGTAAATTAATAATCACTTGATTTACTATTTCTGAAGTTCTTTATTCCTTTCTGAAGTTCCCTGTTTCCATAAGGTATAATATATGTTCATCCGGAAGAATCTCCTTTAACGTTCCTTACAGTACCTGTCTGCTGCACACGAATAGTTCTTTAAATCTTAATTTTTAAATCTTTGTTTTGCTTTCACTATTTTAATGATTTTAGAAATCTAGGCTGACAGTTTGTTTTCATTCTGCCCTTTAAAAATCCTGTTGCCCTGTCTTCTGACATCTGAAAATGCTGGTGATAAATCGGCAGTGATTTAAATCTTCGTCTTGTGTGTGTCATGCGTCATTTTTACCCGGCTGCCCTCTCCTTTTATCTTGATCTTTGGTCTTCGGCAGCTTGATGTTAATCTTCCTAATTGTGGTTTTCTTAGAGTGTATCCTGCTTGTAGGTTTTCTGAGATCCTTGAATCTGAAAGTGTATACACTACATTTGGGGAATTATCTGCTACTAATTCTCTTTAGATTTTTTTTTCCTGCTACTTTTTTTTTTCTCATTTCTTCTTCTGGAGCTCCCATTACAGATATATAAGCCTTTTGATACCATCCCATAGGTTCCTGAGGTTCTGTTCATTTTTTTAAAAATTTCTCTCTTTCTTCTTTATATTGGGCAATTTTGAATGATCTGTCATCCATTTTAATTCATTTGTCATTGCCATTCTGCTGTTAAGCCAACCCGGTAAATTTGTATTTTCAGATATTGTGTTTCTCAATGTTAGTTTTTCACTGGGTTCTTTTTCATAGTTTCTTTTTCTCTGCTAATATTCCCCATCTTTTTATTTATTGTGAGTATGTTTTCTTTGCTCTAAGCATAGCTGGAATGGCTGACTTAGAGCCCGCATCTGCTGTCTCCACACTGGCTCGTCAGGGCTTAGCTTGGTTGGTCGTCCTTTTCTTTGAGACTGGGTCACATTTCCCTGTTCTTCACGTGGGACGTAGGAGGCTCGGGGGTGCTCGTTCTCTCAGTGAATGCTGGTGGTTTCCCTTTAGTGCTGTTTAGTTGGGTCTGACTCGCATGTGAACTCTGTCTCCTGGGTGGCAGCCTCTGTTTTGGTTCAGTTCAGTCCTTGGCTGAGCTGCTTTGGGTCACTCCACACCTGGTGACCCTGCTGTTAACCAGTGATGTGACACGGATAGAGCTTATGCACAGAATTTGGGGTTCTTCTTCACGTCTTTTCTCTTTTTAAGGCTCCCCTTACCCTTTAGTGGATCTTCTGTCATAGTATTAGCCACTCTATGTGGTTTTAACCTCTGGCTCAAAGCTACAAAATAGGACGGTTCCCTGTGTATATCTCTTCTTACAAGGTTTACCTCCCATCCACAATTTACCAGCTTTTGTTCATTCTCCAAGACAGGTTATCGAAACGTAAAAAAGAAAAAAAAAAAAAATCTCAGGAGTCTTGTCTCATAGCAGCTTACATGGACATACCCAAAGCGGAAAACTCCAAACTTATATTTTTAAAAATGCTGAACTGTTCTCTCTCCAGATATCTTAATGTACTTCAGAAATTTTTTAAAAACGGAATCAACTGTCACTCTCACTTTCACTTTTATTTCTCATCTATGATAAATTTCCATTTAAATGTAGTTGAAATCCACCCCGCTAAACTATTCCATAGGAAATAATATGGGTACAATTATTGTAATTGCCTACAATTTAGGCTTTTTCTGAGTTCCAGAAAGGCTACAAATGAAAATGTTTGCTCAGACGTTTACTTCGTACCTAAAATAAGAAGGATGTGGTCCATCTGGTCCCTGTGGCCCTGTTTGTGGTAGGGCTGGTGTCAGTATTCCAGCGTCAGCGGTGACCTGGGTACTTTCACGTGAATTATCTTCTTGTTTATTAACTCCATCAGGTGGTGTTAACCCCAGTTTTCAGAGGAGGACGTTGAATCTCTGCAGGTTGCACAACACAGCCCAAGGTATCAGAGGAGGCCAGGAACAGCACTGAGGTTGGAAGCCAGATTTATGCTTTGAAATCCTGCGCCCGTCCCACCACAGGGACTACCTCGCAAACTTCTGGGTTCGAAATCCCTTGGTTTCATTCACTGTATGACAGTTGTAGATAGAAATTTAAAAAATGGAAAAGGTTGCCACAGAACCCTCCTAATTTAATAACATCTGTAACTCGAGTCTTCTCTTCTGAGCTGGGGTCGGAAGATGGCTCTTTCCCCGGGATGGAGCTTGTGGAAGGGCCGGAAGATGGCTCTTTCCCCCCGGATGGAGCTTGTGGAAGGGCCGGAAGATGGCTCTTTCCCCCGGGATGGAGCCTGTGGAAGGGCCGGAAGATGGCTCTTCCCCCGGGATGGAGCCTGTGGAAGGGCCGGAAGATGGCTCTTTCCCCCCGGATGGAGCTTGTGGAAGGGCCGGAAGATGGCTCTTTCCCCCCGGATGGAGCTTGTGGAAGGGCCGGAAGATGGCTCTTTCCCCCGGGATGGAGCCTGTGGAAGGGCCGGAAGATGGCTCTTCCCCCGGGATGGAGCCTGTGGAAGGGCCGGAAGATGGCTCTTTCCCCCGGGATGGAGCCTGTGGAAGGGCCGGAAGATGGCTCTTTCCCCCGGGATGGAGCCTGTGGAAGGGCCGGAAGATGGCTCTTCCCCCGGATGGAGCTTGTGGAAGGGCCGGAAGATGGCTCTTTCCCCCGGGATGGAGCTTGTGGGGCCGGAAGGGCCGGAAGGAGCTTGTGGAAGGGCCGGATGGCTCTTCCCCCGGATGGAGCCTGTGGAAGGGCCGGAAGATGGCTCTTTCCCCCGGGATGGAGCCTGTGGAAGGGCCGGAAGATGGCTCTTCCCCCGGGATGGAGCCTGTGGAAGGGCCGGAAGATGGCTCTTCCCCCGGGATGGAGCTAGTGGAAGGGCCGGAAGATGGCTCTTTCCCCCCGGGATGGAGCTAGTGGAAGGGCCGGAAGATGGCTCTTTCCCCCCGGGATGGAGCTTGTGGAAGGGCCGGAAGATGGCTTCTTCCCCCGGATGGAGCTTGTGGAAGGGCCGGAAGATGGCTCTTCCCCCGGATGGAGCTTGTGGAAGGGACACAGCTGCAGTTCTGGGGTCTGCCTCTGAGTGAACCACAGGGTTGGGGGATTCTGTAGTTTGTAGTTTGCTAATGTTTGGGTTGAACTAATGACAGAATTTTACCTTGGCCAGTGTACTCGCTTCTTAGGGCTGTAGGAACAAATTACCACAAAGTGGGTGTCTTAAAACAACAGAAATGTGTCCTCTCACAGTTCCGGAGGTCAGAAGTCTGAGATCAAGGTGTGGGCAGGGCTGGTTTCTTGAGGGCTCTAAGGGACGGTCTGACCCAGGCCTCTCCCATCTCCTGCCCCTGCCTCACTGCCCTGCTGCCTGAGTTCACTTGGCTGCTCTCCTGTGTCTGTGTCTACAGTTGTCCTCTTCCTTTTCAGACAAGGACCCCAGTCATGGGATTTAAGGCCCACCTTAAATCCAGGATGATCTCATCTCGAGATGCCCCTCCTAGTTACATCTACAAAGACCCTGTTTCCAAATAAGGTCACATGCACAGGTACCAGAAGTTAGGACTTGGACACATCTTTTTGGGGCCACTCCCCAACTCTACAGCCATTCAATCTCGTACAATTTGGGCAAAATCCGTGACAGATGTTAGAGATGAAGTGTTGTCCCTGCTGGCTGCCCGTGTCCCCTTTGCCGTCCGCTCCTCCTCGCTGTGAAGGTCAGTGATAAGGCTCCCTTCTCGTGGCACTGGGGAGTTCTGATGGTGCTCCAGGGCCTTTGCTACCATCACCTGGGCACTCACGTTGCCCACACAGCAGGCCTCGCTGTGAAACCCTTTCTCCTCGGACTTCAGGTGGAGAGGCTGCTGTGGTCTCTCCAGGCCACACAGGGCCACACAGGGTCACACAGGGTCACACAGGGCCACATAGGGTCACACAGGGATACACAGGTTACACAGGGCCACATGGGGCCACACAGGGCCACACAGGGTCACACAGAGCTACACAGCATCATACAGAGCTACACAGGGTCACACAGGGTCACACAGAGCTACACGGGGCCACACAGAGCCACACAGCGTCACACAGAGCTACACGGGCCTCACAAGCCCATGTGGGAGGAACCCGCCAGGAGGCATTTCAGCCGGGCAGGGCAAGCAGGCTTAGGGTTGACTCACTGGATTAGTCTGTGGTTCCACGGGGTCCAGGGCACATGTAGAAGCTGCCCCCTGCTGTCCAACACCGGGCCCTGGGGTGGGCAGGGCAGGTGGGGAGCGGGAGGCAAGGGCACCCTGGCCTGTTTGGGTTCCACATGGAAAGTGATGTGGGTTGTCTGTGTCCCCACCCAAATCTCACCTTGAATTGTCATAATCCCCACACGTCAAGGGTGGGGCCAGGTGGAGATACCAAGTCATGGGGATGGCCTCCCCCATACTGTTCTCATGGTAGTGAATAAGTCTCACGAGATCTGATGGTTTTATGAATGGGAGTTCCCCTGCACAAGCTCTCTTGTCTGCCACCATGTGAGATGTGATTTTGCTCCTCATTCACCTTCCGCCATGGTTGTGAGGCCTCCTCAGCCATGTGGACCTGTGAGTCAATTAAACCTCTTTCCTGTGTAAATTACCCAGGCTTGGGCCTGTCTTTATTAGCACGTGAGAACAGACTAATATGGAAAGTGTGCTTACAGGTAAGCGGCTTCCTGACTCCAGGTGCTGGCCAGGCCTGGGAGAGGTGATGGCTCCAGGGTCAGCAAAGCTCCAGAGTCAAACCTCGGAACATAAAGACGACTGGGACCCATTCCCTTCTCGCCGCACCAGCACCTCCTGCCTGGGGAATCTCTGGCTTCCTGGCTGGCCCTGGCTGTGCCCCGATTTTTCATCTTTGTGGCCAGGAGATCCTTCCAGACATCAGTGGGTGGATGGGCTTCCTTGCCTGGGGCCACCAGTGGCACCCACCTCTCCAGCAGGGAGATGCCTCTGGGCCTGGCTGCCACTGTGGCCCCTCATTCCTGACCCCTCTGCCTCATCCCTACCCTTCCTGAGGGTCCTCCCTGCCCCCCAGGCAGCCGTGCTCTGACCAGTGGGCTCTTGCCCCTGCTGTTCCTGCAGCCACTTCTTTTGGGTCTTGACCCAAAAGTCCGGCAGACAAGCCCTGGGCCCTGCTGTGTGCACAGCTCTTGTGAGCCCACGCACTCTGCCTGCATCTTAGAGGAGGTTTCATTGCTTGGTATACAGTGGTTTCCAAGGCACCTCAGTGAGTGAGTTAGACCCTTTTATAGTCAGGGAAACTGAGGCACAAGAGACTGACCCGGATCATAGCCAGGACCAGTGAAGGAAGGTGGTGACCTCCTTTCCAGTCTTTGGGGTCTTTCTTCTGGGCACTCGTCCAGCGTCCCTGGTGGAGTCTGCCCTGCGACCGTCCATTTCTGCAGGTGATTTCTCGAAGGAGGCTCTGGTTCATAACACTTGGTTCCCAGAAGAAACCGTTTTTCTCAATGGCGGGACATTTGGCATCAAATAAGGACTTAGATACTTGACGTTGTTTTTATATCCTATTGGGAAATTTTTACCTCATTTACTATATTGTGATAAGCATTTAAAGCATGTGGTAGTAATTGTGGCTGCAGGGCCAGGATGCTGAAGCTGATTCTGTGGAGATGCAGCTCTTGGGGTCCCAAGTCATATTAAAAAACACTTGTGTAATGAACACAGTATCTCCCTCAGCGGCTGCGTCTGTCCCATTTTCTTTGACGTAAAATATGTGATGCTCTGTGGGAACATGAGCTGGAATGATTATCTCGTCAGTGGGTCTTTGTGAAAACTAAAAAGATTTTGAAATCTAGAGGCGCGCAGCTTTTTTCAGCATTTGAATGCATCTTTCTTCACACTTTGGGTTTGCAGAACAAATGTTTGCATGTAATTTTGCTTCCCAAAATGTCAAAAATAGCACAAATATGAAAACAAGGATTCTCAAAGAGTGATCTTTTATGGAAAGACTGCTTACAGTAACTCGTCCCAGTTGGCTTTGAAAAACGCTGGTTGGAATTATCTTCACACACTTGGGGACAGGGAGTGTAAGGGAAACCCCTGCCTCACTGTCTCAGGAACACTGTGACGAGGGCCTCTTCCTTTCCTGGCCCCCCACAAGCCCCAGCATCTGTTGATCGAATGAGGAAGGTGTATCTCCTTTTTTAAAATCATGTGTAATTTTATATTGTCAAAAAACATAAGCATGGCTAATTGTATGATCTCTTGTGTTATTTGTAAGGAATTCAGCATAAAAAAATATTTTCTCAGCTGGGTGCAGTGGCTCATGCCTGTCATCCCAGCACTTTGGGAGGCCAAGGCGGGCAGAACACGAGGTCAGGAGTTCGAGACCAGCCTGACCAACATGGTGAAACCCCTGTCACCACTAAAAATACGAAAATCAGCCAGGCGCGGTGGCACGCACCTGTAATCCCAGCTACTCAGGAGGCTGAGGCAGGAGAATCACTTGAACCCGGGAGGTGGAAGTTGCAGTGAGCCCAGATCTCACCATTGCACTCCAGCCTGGGAGACAGAGCAAGACTGTCTCAAATATATATACACACACACACGTATGTATATATGTATACACACACATATATATAATATACACACACATATGTGTGTATATGTATACACATATATATAATTTTTTTTTCTCAGAGTTGCAAAGACAGAGACCTCCTCTGGTTGGGAGAAGGGCAGGTTCCGAAAGGAGGAACTTTGCTGTGGGGAGGAGTCAGTGGCCAGGCCCCACAGAGTCTGACGGCCTCTCCTGGCATCTGGCCTTACCTCCTTCCTAATGATACAACCTGCATGTTTTAGCTGGACATGTGGCTACCCAGGGTGAAGAAAGACTGCATTCCCAACCTAGGTGTGGTTGTACATTGGATATGATCCCAAGATTGTGGAGCTTCTGGGAAGTGCCCTTGAGTAACTTCCTGTTGGCTGGAAGGTGGCCGTGTTGGCTGGAGCTACAGCATCCATCTTGGGCTATAAAACAACTTCAGGAAGGGAAATCAGGCCAGCAGCAACTGGGGAGAAGGAGTGTGCGTCCTGGAACCTAGGAAGGGCCCTCTCAGTTCTGGACTGGCTACCTCTGGCCTTACTGAATGGGAGAGAGGAATGAATGGGAGGGGGGAATGAATGGGAGGGGGAATGAATGGGAGGGAGGAAGGAAGTTCTAACTCATTTAGGTGATTATTGTTTTGGACATTTCTGCTACTTGCAAGTACAGCTGATTCTAATGGACTTGCTGGCTCCTGGAGACGCTTGGACTGTAAAAAGCAAAACCAAGGCCCATGACATCTATCTTTGCATATTGAAGCAGATTTAGAAAACCCTTTCGAATCCTTCTGAGTACTTTTATTTGCTGCTCCCTCTCAACCTCAATTTTGTTTCTCATCCCACTTTCTATTGGATTTTTTGACCTGGCCCTTTGCCCTCCCTTCCCTTTGCCCTCCCTTCCTGCACGCTGCTGAGCTGTGGCTCTCTCGATGGTGCCCGAGGACTCCTGCCCTCCCAGCCCCACCTCCCCTGCGCTCGCCTTAGCCCTTCCTCCCCACTGAACCCCCATGCCTTGCTGTCTGCTGACTGTGGGGTGCTGCCTCACACTCCAGAGCCCACCTCCTCCTCAGGTCACCACTTGGCATCTGACACCCCCGGAACCGTATTCACCTTCTCTGCAGCTCCAGAGCCCAGCAGAGCTCTGTGCCATGGCAGGAGAGCAGGAGGCATTTCCTCAGAATGCTGCCTTTGGCTCTGATTCCCAAGACATTTTGGTTGTATAATATTCATTGTCTGAGAAAAGAAAGAAAAGAGACTCATTTGGAGAATTTTAAAAAATTATTCTAGAAAGATTTCATTTAATAAATCCTCATTCTCATTAGTATCTAAGTAGCCATTTTACTGTCCTAAATAGATGCCAGGGCAGGAACCAGGGTGCAGAGGGCTCTGGCCCTGGCGGCACACTGGGACTCACATTGCTGCAGGTGGGCCTCGAGGCTTCAGGGAGAAGCCTGGCCCCTTCTATCTGCCCACTTCTCTTGAGAAGAAGTAGCTCCTTCCTGCCTGGGAGTCCCAGGAGATCTTCGAGGAGGGGACATTTGAGAAGGATGGGGGAAGAGGCCCAGGAGAAAAGCAGGGAGCAAGGAGGGAAACCCATCATCAGCTCTGGCCAGGGCCAGGCTGGATGTGTACCACGTCTGAGCACGTGGAGGGGGGTTGAATGTATAAGAGGATGCCCTCTCCCTGCTTCCCTCCTTCCCTGTCCCCTTCTATCTCCCCTCTTCTCCGTGAGCAGGCACCAGCTCCTCAGAAGGGCCTCTCAGTTGGATGATGATGCATTCCCCACTCATGCCCGGAAGTAAGCGGGCACAGCCGCTGCGGATGAGTTGGCAGTGGAACCATGAGTGTTCCTGCATGTGGCCTGCACCTGCACGCACACTGGCACACACGGGCATCTATACACACACTTGCCCCTGTGTGCACAGACCTGCACCTGCAAACACACCTGCACACACGGGCACCTACACACACTTGCCCCTGTGTGCACATACCTGCATCTGCACCCACACCTCCAAACACACCTGCACACACATGTGCACCTCTACACACACTTGGCCTGTGAACACACACCTGCATCTGCACACACACCTGCACAGGCACCTACACACACCTGCACCTATACACACATTTGCCTCGGTGAACACACAACTGCACTTGCACACACACCTGCACACACACGTGCACCTGTACATACACGTCCCTGTGCACACACACCCAGACCTGTATACATACTTGCCCCTGGGCACTCACACCTGCACACACACCTGTACCTGTGCACACACCTGCACACATACCTACACACACACCTGCATCTATACACACACTTTCCCCTGTGTACACACACCTGCACCTGCACTCACACCTGCACACACACCTGTTCCTCTATCCCCAGCTGTCTACATCACCCCACATGTTCACTCTCACCGAAGCCGGAGCAGCCCACAGGGTTTGCTCATTAAGTGCTTCTTGCTTGAGCAAACCGGGAAGTCATCTTGAGCGGAAGCACCTGGTCTCTGGTAACAGATGCCGAGAATCACCTGATTTGACCCTTCAACAGTGAGATGACTGTCATAACAGAACCCTTGTGCGTATTTTCAATATGAGTTGATAAGGCCAAGAGCTTTTACTGGATCGGAGGTTTATTTCATAAGCCACTTGATTTTAAAGACTCAGCAAAGAGGACATATTTCTTAGTACACTGAGTAAGACATTAACATCTGTGTTTGAGGGAGGACATGTGGGCCAGGAGTTTGCAAACATAATTGGTTTGCGGTCCTCGACTCCTTCGAGTGTTTGTGTCAGTAGGATTGAAACAGCGTATATTTACCTTTATTAGTGTGTTTTTAGAATGATCTTCTTTTAGAAAATGCATCGATAACCCAGAATGAACATATTTTTGCGGTGATATTCTTTGAGCTGAAAATGAAATATTTGCTTCTACACCATTTAGTTGTGCCAGTTGCCTTTGATTTAGCGGACGGTTTCGCTCTGGCTAAGTTGCTCTTTCAGACAGACGTTTGTATGGGCAACGTTTTCCAGCAATGTTTTTAGCAATTCTCCGTTTCTCCATGTTCACGTTTCAAGGACTGTCTTAGACACCCATTTGCAGCCAACAGTGATCCCTCCGCTGGGACAAACGCAGCAAGTCAGGCGCTTCTGTTGAGGAAGTTACTCGTCGTGACACGGGAAGGCAGCGACACAGGGAGTGACACAGGGAGTGACACAGGGAGTGACAGGGCTCTGAGCTCTGTCCTGTGATCTTGGGAAGTGACTCGGCTTTTCTGCTTCACTTTCCATCCTCTGCAAAGCAGGGGCGAGGTGGAACTTACCTGTAGGACCGAGGAGTCCGGAGGGAGCGCAGCTGTCCAGAGACAGGGCCTGGCTTACAGTGAGTGCTTACTTGGTGCTGCTGATGTCTCAGCACGTGCTTCATGTTCCGTTCTGGAGTCAATCATCTTCCATGAACACGGGGGACGTTTTGGGGTGGTCAAGGGTGTACAGCACCAGATCCAGGTGGAGTTTTCCAGGTGGAGTTTGAGCTGATGTGACCGGGTAGCTGGAAAATGTTGATTATTTTATGAGGATGAAGAACCAGCCACACTTTTTGCGGTGTTGGATCTCAGATTGCAAACTGCGTTTTGCGAAAAGCCGGGCGTTTCAGCTTCAGCTACTGATTAAATTACCACAAAAAAGCACTGCCAATTTAGGGTATTTCAGTAGAACGAGTACTTCTGATTTCTAGAGGAAGAGACAGCAAATTCTGTCTTGGACAAGTCAGCACCTTCTCTTGCAGCAAATTATTTCTTCTACTTTCACAGCTGATTCAGAATTCGATGGGCCCAACGATGTGTCCTCAGTTCTTCATTTTGACAGTCTGGGCTTGTTACTACTCAAAGCACACGGGTATTTCCCTGGACATACATCCCTCGTCCATCTGCCCAGCGACAGGGCTTCAATGTATCGACGTGCACACATCGGGCACTAGAACCGGAGGCTGTCCACTCTGCTCTGTGGCTCCCCCTGCCCTTCAGGGTCTCCCGGGAGACAGTGACACCGTAGGGTGTGGGACAGGCACCAGGACCCTGCAGCCAGAAAGGCCCGGGTTCAAACCCCCGTGCTGTTTTTACCACTGGGATAACTTTGGAAAGGGATTTCCACTTCTAAGCCTTGGTGTCCCCTCTGTAGAAAGGGGTTAATAGGAAGACCTGTCTTCAGGGCTATTGGAATAGCATCGTGTAGAACGTGCTTACTCACCAGCCACTGTTATCGTTAGCACCGTACGTGTGAGTCTCCTCTGAGCTAAACATAAAACTCTGGTCTTTTTCCCTCATTGTGCCAGCCAAAGGGAATGTACTCTTCACCACCCATCAGGTTTGGAGCCGCGGCTTCTTTTTGTCCAGGAGTCTGCTTGGTGCTTGTGGCTGAGTTCCTCCAACGTCCTTGTCAACACGGCCTCCTGACAGTGGTTCTCTCCAGAAACCAAGTGCACTGGCGTTCTGCTGTCTTTTTCTTATTAACCATGAAATCAGAGAATGTTTCAGCAGTTGATATCATGTTGGTATTATTCTTTAAAAGCGATGCTTACTTTTTTTTTTTTTTGAGGTGGACTTTTGCTCTTGTTGCCCAGGCTGGAATGCAATGGGGTGATCTCCGCTCACCGCAACCTCCGCCTCCTAGGTTCAAGTGGTTCTCCTGCCTCAGCCTCCCTAGTAGCTGGGATTACAGGTGCATGCCACAATGCCCGTCTAATTTTGTATTTTTAGTAGAGATCGGGTTTCTCCATGTTGGCCAGGCTGGTCTCGAACTCCCGACCTCAGGTGACCCGCCTGCCTCGGCCTCCCAAAGTGCTGGGATTACAGGCGTGAGCCCCTGCGCCCAGCCAGCGATGCTTACTTTTATTAGAACACGTTAGCTGGCGTCTGAGTGTCACAGGGATGCAGTGTGACAGCCAGCCCGGGTAGCTGGCGTCTGAGTGTTGCAGGGATGCTGCGTGACGGCCACAGCCCGGGTAGCTGGCATCTGAGTGTTGCAGGGATGCGGCGTGACGGCCACAGCCCGGGTAGCTGGCGTCTGAGTGTCGCAGGGATGCGGTGTGATGGCCACAGCCTGGGTAGCTGGCGTCTGAGTGTCGCAGGGATGCGGTGTAGCTGGCGTCTGAGTGTCGCAGGGATGCGGTGTAGCTGGCGTCTGAGTGTCACAGGGATGCGGTGGCGGCCACAGCCCGGGTAGCTGGCGTCTGAGTGTTGCAGGGATGCGGCGTGACGGCCACAGCCCGGGTAGCTGGCGTCTGAGTGTTGCAGGGATGCGGCGTGACGGCCACAGCCTGGGTAGCTGGCGTCTGAGTGTCGCAGGGATGCGGTGTAGCTGGCGTCTGAGTGTCACAGGGATGCGGTGTGACGGCCACAGCCCGGGTAGCTGGCGTCTGAGTGTCGCAGGGATGCGGTGTGACGGCCAGCCTGGGGCTTGAGTCACAGCTCAGCTCTGCTTCTCGATTCTCATTCCGTCCGTGTTCTCTGGCGTCCTGCGGGAGAGGCTGTTGCTGGATGTTGTCTCTTCTTTAGTAGCTGTCACAAGAGATTCATGAAAAAAGCGAGTAGGTAAATGGCCCAACTATCTCACTGACCAGTAGCCCTAGGAGATAAGCTGGGGTGGCTGGGGGCACAGGATCCTCTAAAGGAGACCCCAGGGACCCAGACGCATGTGTATAAAATCAGCCAACCACAAATCAATCTGTAATAGGCAAGAAGGTCTAAGGAAATGTTCTCTTTTCCTTTTTTAAGAAGAACGCCGGGAAAGCCATGCACATGGCAAAACAGTGATGGAAGGGCTGATAAGCGGCAGGATCAGGGGGACTGATAAGTGGTGTGATCGGAGGGGTTGATAAACGGTACCATCGGAGGGGCTGATAAACACTGCACAATGTTGCTTGTTGTTCTGCGTTGTCGCTGTTTCTCAGAAAGTGCCCTCAGACAGTGACACTCAGAGCCCTCTTCACTGCAGGCCACAGGCATCTCCCTGGAGAACTGCGGAGGGGCCTCCACAGCACAGACCCTGCCTGTGTCATGGGCATAGAGAAGAATCCACGCAGGTTTCCCAACGGGCAGGATCCTGATGAGGGGCCGGTTCTTCTGAAGCAGGAGCAGCTGACTGTGTAGGGAGACTCCTGACCGTCCTGCCCCGTTGTCTTCCGCAGCCACGGTTGCCTTGAGCAGGCATAAAGAAGAAATACCTGTGAAAATGGGACTCCTTGCGCAAGAACCCACATTGGCAAATGGAGCAGGTCCACCCCAGAAGGGTGCTGAGCAAGTTTAGATGTCTGGGACTGGCCGGTCCTGCTGTCTGAGGGGTCCTTTCTCAGGGCCAGGCTCAGTGGGGAGAGGACGCCGGGCGAGCTGCCTGCACAGTGGGCCGGTGCAGCCCCCAAGCGGACAGCCTGCCGTTGGAACCAAGAGTCATTTAATTTGTTTAAAGCCCAAGTGTAAAGAGACACGGCGACTTTAATGCTGAGGGGCCCAGAGTTCTTCAGAAGACGCATCCAGAAACAATTTCCTTCCTTAAAACTGAATTCTGCCTTACGATAGGAAACTCGGTAAAATCCGTGAGCAGAAGACTTGCAAACTTTTCCTCTCGACATCTTTGCAATGGCCGTTTCTCCTCTTGGTCCACCTCTCAAGCTGCACTGCACACGATAACGTTTCTAACGCTCCAACTTAATCTTTTTCTCGGAATCTTTTCATTTGCTGATATTATGGTTTCCTGTTTTTTCTCAGTAATAAAGTTTCTAATGAGAAGGTTCAGCAGAGAATGGGCCGTGCGGCCGTGCTCCTGTCTCCCTGGCGTTGCCGGCTCTGTCAGTTGGCTGTGGAGCCCCCGGCATCTTCCGCGACCCACTCCTTTCTTGTATACTTGGGTCACGGTTGGTTCTGGGTCATCAGACTGTTCTGTCACTGCTGTGAGCATCATGATGGGCCCTGGTAGACTTCCCTCCAGATCCCCCCGGCTGCCTCCATCTGTCCAGCAAACATGGGAGGGCTGCTCGGGGAAGCAGGCAGGAGTGAGGCCATGGATCAGGAGGAGACGCAGCCCCGAGAAGGAAGAAGAGGAGGGTGTCACTTGAGAGGGCCCAAAGAGTCTGCCCTGCCAGGGCCCTGAGTTCAAGGGGCATCTTGCATGCAGGAAAGGAAGTGCCTGCTGCTCCCTAGGGCACCTTGGTGGCATCCACAGAGGCTGCGGTGACAGCAAACAGCCAGGCGGCCAGGGAGGCCCCTGCGGTGACAGCCCCAGGTCACAGGGTCAGAAGCGGCCCACCAACACCTGGGGCCTGGCAGCCCGGCTCCTGGTCCTCCCTGGTGTAGATGATCGACCCACATGGCAAGACCAGGAGCGTTCCAGGGTCCCGTGGACATGCGTGATGTGCCACAGGCCTGTACAGTGTCCCGCCCACTGGCCAAGCACCTGGCATTGCCACTCGGAGTTGAAGAAGGGCAGCCTCACCTGGGAGAGGCGTTCCTTGAATCCCGCATCTGACACGAGGATTCCAGAAGCATCTTCCCAAGCAGAGCATCTTTCCTAGCTACGTCAGAGGAAACACCATCCCCTCCCTCCTCACCCAAGAGTCCTAAGAGGGGTCGTCTTCAGGCATCAGGGCTTCCCCTTCGCCGGCCTTCCAAAATGTTCTCCAGGACTCCCCTTCTCCAAAGTTTCCAGAATGTTCTCCGGGGCTCCCCATTCTCTACGTCATCTAGAATGTTCTCCAGGGCTCCCCCTTCTCTGGGTCATTCAGAACGTTCTCCAGGGCACAGCGGGGACGAAGGAGCTCCCACCTTGGCCCAGGAGCCCAAGTGTTGCCCCAGCCTGGGGGGCAACCCCCTCCCCTGGGTGGGCTTTTGGGCTGCCTCAGGACATGTGGGTTGCCTCATTTCCTCCCCTGCCCCCAGGCCCCCTGGCCCACTTGCCCATGTGGACTCTCCACGCTCTTTGACCCCAAGGAAAAAGGTCAAATGCCATGTTCTCTGCTGCCTTCTTGAGGGACACTTCAGATCTGGCTGAGGGAACCATGCCAGGTGAGGTCAAAGGGCATGACTTCTTCTAAGGCAGAAAATCCACCTGTGGAGGGTGCAGGTGTGGTGTCAGCCCTGAGTGAGCTGCCTGCAAAGCAGAGACCTTCCCCAGCTTCCAGTGCCAACAAAACCACACTGCACAGCCACTGGGAGGTGAGGCCAGGCTGGGCTCCACGACCTCTGTCCGTCCGTGGACAGCAGCACACCCCAGCCCAGGATGAGATGCAGGGAGGACGCAGCCCCAGCGCAGGTCGCCGTGGGATCTGCCAGGTCTCGGCAGGTCAGTGACAGCCCCGGGCAGAGTCTTCCTCCCGGGTGATGCAGCTTTGAAACACCTGCCTTCAGCCGCCGTCTCTTTCCTCATTCTGCATAAATATTCAATTTCGTATCAATTTAGCATTGGTGATTAGGTACCATTTCTCTTAAAGAAAACCTCTGACGTTTTCTAAGGCCCAGGCGCTGTGAAATGTGGACCAGAGTGGGAGTGGATCACGGGGAGCTGCCACCTTCGCCAGAGTCCCTGCGGCTTTCAAGGATGACGGCCCAGGGCGTGTTCTGCAGAGGCGGGAGGAGACAGTTTCTGAGGGCGGCAGGGCAGGGCAGGGCGCTGATGGAGCCTGCTAGTCTCAGCCATGGACCCGTGGGGTCACCTTCCTGAGGCCAGCACCTCCGCTCTCCAGCCACATGGCCATAGGACGGCTGCTGAATCCTTGGGTCCTTGGTGTTCTCATTTGGAAAATGGGGCATAAGAGCTGCTTTGTGGGGTCGTGGGAATGTCAGAAGCCCCCACCCAGCGTGTGGCACTAAGTATGTGGGGGGCTTTCTCCCTCTGCTCCTGGGCCTGAGTGCCGTCAGAGTGGGACCCGCACCCCGTCCGTTCTGTCCCACATCCTCCACCCCTAGCTACGGCGATGGTCATCCTGTCCCCGTGGGCTCAAGATGGCCTTGGGTTTGCATTTAACCTGAGTGTGCCTCTTCCCAGGTAAGAACACGGCTACACAGAAAACGCCGGCTCCTGGAGAGGACCTTCGGCCTCTGACCTCTGCTCTGTTCCTGCCCCAGGGCCTTTGCCCCTACAGCCCCTCCCACAGAAGGTTCTCAAGGCTCGTGGACTCCCACTGTCCTTGCTAAGACCAGCTCTGGCTCCACCCCACCCTGTAGGCTCCCTGCCTTTTCCTTGGGGTCGAGCTGTTTCTGTCCCCACTAGAAATGGGCCCTGTGTAGGCAGGGATGGGGGCTCAGTGGGTACATGGCGTGGTCATCCCTCTGCAAATGTCAATGGAGGCAATGAGCTGAGTGTTAATAACATGAGTTCTTTCTTTAGAAGTCTGCACGACAGCCCCATCTTGTGCCTCTTCCTTACCAGCTGGAACGGGAGTCTCATCGCTGCACCCAGGAGAACAAACATCATGAGAACTGGGGCTGAGGAGCACAGCTGGGGGTGGACACGCAGCACAGTCACCGCCCAGGTCATGGTGGGCTGTGGCCCTGGGAGCAAAGATTCCCTCTGCAAAGCCATCCAGGCTGTCCTTGCCCAGCCCCAGGCCCTCTCGTTCACTTGTTTGCGGCGCCCACTGTGCCTGTCTGTCTGCCTCCCCTGCTAGAGAGCAATCCCCCTGAGGGCAGGGCCCGGCCGTTAGGAGATACTCATCCAGTGCCACTGAATGTCGGGTTAGAAAGTGAATGAATCTGTCTGGGTGATACGGAGCTTTGGCAATAGAAACGGCCATGGTCGCACAACATTGTGAATGCCACTGACGGGTAACTCAAAGACGGCTCAAATGGCAAATTTTATGTTATACATATTTGATATTCCATAGTTCATAAAAACCCAAAGGAAGGTGTGACTCAATGTGAAAAGTGTAAATCTTAAAGTTAAAAACTAGAAGGTTTTCTTAATGCCTGAGATAGAAAAGGATTTCTTAATAACTAAAAGCATAGAGCAAAACGTTGGCAAATTTAAACAATGCAACATTGTTAAAGTCACCGTAAACCAACGGAAAATAAAAACTGTGAACTGGACAAACAGTAGTTACAGTGAATATAACTGGAAAAGGATTGGCATCCATAGACTAAAGAAGTTCCGGCTCAAGCCTGTAATCCCAGCACTTTGGGAGGCTGAGACGGACGGATCACGAGGTCAGGAGATTGAGACCATCCTGGCTAACCCGGTGAAACCCCGTCTCTACTAAAAAAATACAAAAAACTAGCCGGGCGAGGTGGCGGGCGCCTGTAGTCCCAGCTACTCGGGAGGCTGAGGCAGGAGAATGGCGTAAACCCGGGAGGCGGAGCTTGCAGTGAGCTGAGATCCGGCCACTGCACTCCAGCCTGGGCGACAGAGCGAGACTCCGTCTCAAAAAAAAAAGCAAAAAAAAAAAAAAAGAAGTTCCTCGTAGCTATAGGAAAGCAAAGCACCAAAAAACAGGCACAGCTCACGAACAGGAGACTTGCTGAGAGGAGACCCACTGGGCCACGGAGACAGGGCACCCGCCGTGCTGGAGATGGCTGGGGTACCAAAGCTGCAGTGGGCGCCTGGCCTGGAGCTGCCTGGGGTAGCGGAGCTGCAGCGGGTGCCCCGCTGGGGATGGATGCACCTCTCTCCCCTCCACTGAGGAAGGAAGCAGGTCTGACCAGGCCTAGAGCCGCTGACTGCCGGGCAGTCACGCTGAATACAGAGACTGGAAGCTCTTCTCAGGAAGGCAATTTGCAAATCTCCAGCAAAGGAAGCTGCGAGGCTGAGATTCGGGAACAACACTTGCAGGGATATGCCCTGGAGAAACTGACACTGAGAAGAATTTTTATTTTGGAATTGTGAGAAACTGAAAATGCCCATCTGCAAGGAGAGTGATAAACGAAGTGGAAGAAGCGATAAGAGTTTTGGACAGTAGTACACGGAACACTCAGTCGAGCTGATGCATAACCACGACTGCCCGCACCTGCTCCTGTTATGTTAGCAGCATCACCGTGCAGCCCAAGCCAGACAACGGGATGGGGATCGCTTTAGAGGCCCTGCAGTAACCGTGCTGTGCGACCAGAGAGGAGAGACACGGTTCTGGGGGACTTTGAAGGCAGCGCTTTTCATGGAGGGCTCTGGATCTTCGTAAGAGACGGAGTAGAGATGGCAGAGAAAACACCACTTGGAAAGAAGGAGCAATAGCAGATAGACCCTGTGTGGCTGAGCCTGGGGACACGGTGCACAGAACGGGAACGGGGTGACCTGGGGGGCCCTCAAGGTCTCACATGCCAGGTTGTGTGGGACTCGGGAGCGGGACTGAGAGGGGTGAGGTGCTAAGATACTTCACAAGTGTTCATTTATGACTTTAAGGCCGGGCGCGGTGGCTCAAGCCTGTAATCCCAGCACTTTGGGAGGCCGAGGCGGGTGGACCACGAGGTCAGGAGATCGAGACCATCCTGGCTAACATGATGAAACCCCGTCTCTACTAAAAATACAAAAAACTAGCCGGGCGTGGTGGCGGGCGCCTGTAGTCCCAGCTACTCGGAGGCTGAGGCGGGAGAATGGCGTGAACCCGGGAGGTGGAGCTTGCAGTGAGCCGATATCGCGCCACTGCACTCCAGCCTGGGCGACAGAGCGAGATTCCGTCTCAAAAAAAAAAAAAAAAAAAAAAAAAAAGATTATACATTTATGACTTTAAGTTTTACCCATTTAGCTTTATTTGACAATTAAATGATGGTTTTGTATTTTTATTTTAATTTTGCTTTGTTCAATTCTATTTTAAATTTCAAAGTAAAACCGTTTTCCTAATAATAAGTCATTTTACTGCTAACAGCATTGATAGGCATCTGGTTTTAGCTTCAGTTCGCAGTCAGCCCTTTCACTTTCAGAGTGAGGCTTCAGTTCACTGGCGTGGCTGTGTCTGGCAGCGTCAGCACCTCTGTGACAGGCAGCCTTTCTCCGGGCTTAGAGTGTCAGCGAAGGGATTATTTCAGGCCCACACTTGGCACGGAGAGTTCTCAGGCAAATGCACTTTTGAAGAGTTAGATTTGATCTCAATTATTCCATTTGGCTTTGTGAAAGGAGAGGGAGGGAAAACAGTTTACCCAGCTTCTGGCTCTGTCATATTTTCATTTTAAATCTAAAGGCAATGATGCTGGCAGGCAACCAGTTCTCGTCGTGGACTGACACTTCAGCTACTCTGGGAAAAGCAACCTCATTCAAACAAGCCAGAGCCTTGGGAGCGGCCGCCCCACTTTCCCGCCGGGCTGCGCTGTGATGCTGACCCTGCCCGACACACAGATCCCTTGTGCCCCGCTGGACGCTGGCCCGGTGGCCGTGGCCTATAGAGCGGTCTCCTCGGTGCATGAAGCCAGCACAGCCCTGGAAATCGCATGCAACAAAAAGCCTCTGTTCCACCAGACGAGCTCTGAGCAGAGAGGGCCCCGCGGAGGCCTGCCCGCGAGGGACTCACAGATGGGCGCCCGGAGAAAGCAAGCTTTCATTAAGTCAGCCCAGGGGTGGGGGGCGCAGACGGCACCGCTGGGCTTGGCTGGGGAAAGAGGCGCCCTGAACCTGGAGGAACTTCAAGAGTTTACAGGACGCTCAGGAGCCTCCTTGTCTCTGCCTT
Source organism: Macaca thibetana thibetana (assembly GCF_024542745.1). NCBI lineage: Eukaryota > Metazoa > Chordata > Mammalia > Primates > Cercopithecidae > Macaca > Macaca thibetana. The sequence continues at coordinate 175,215,804 of NC_065583.1, read as the reverse complement.
TTCTTCACGTCCTAAAGTGCACGGAGCTGGTCTTTAGTTTTCAGGCAGTGAGCGTTGGCCCAGGCGGGCTCTCCTCTGCCAAAGAAGGTCCTGAGAGGACCCTGACGACTTAAGAGTCCCCACCGCTTAGAGCACCCACCGCTTAGAGCTCCCACCACTACAGCCCCCACCACTTAGAGCCCCCCGTTCCTTTGGATTTGGGGGAATTGCCCCCTCCAGTTCCCAGTCTTTGTGGCTCTGTAATCTGAGACGTCCGGATGGTCCTTTGGTAGAAAAGCCCAGCCCTGTGCTTTCCCCTGCAGCCCATTGATGGGGGAAGAGGGGTCCCGCAAGGCTCTGGTGGGCCTGGAAGCTGGGCCTGCTGAGCCACAGGGGCTATTCTGATCACCTCCTTCCTCTCTACCCTATCGGTGAGGGGGACCCGCTGTCCTCAATAGCACCAGATGCCTGAGTGCCTGGCACCCAACCCTGCACAGCCGAGAGCGACAGCAGGCCATGGTCACAGGTGCTGATGCGCTGGTGGAAGGCAGCCCACTCCACTCGGGGACAGGGTGAGCCCTCAGGGGCTGCACGGCCTTGCAGTGACCGCCCGCAGGGTGAGGGGACCCTGGCTCTGTGGGGCATGGGGCAGGGTGTGGGGAGAATCCTGTGGGCTGGTGGGATCTGAAGCCCAGTGGGCTGAGGACCGGGTGGATGCTGCTGGTCCCATTGGTGGAGGAACTGGCAGGGTGGGAAGCCTTTCCCCCTGGGGGGCACATCCTATGAGGACAGCAGCTCCCAGGAGGCCTCCAGAGGCAGGGAGGCCTTTCAGCGTGAGAATCTCACTGGCCACAGGTGCTGCTCAAATGAACGCTCTGAAAGTCCCAGCAGGTACAGCACAAGTCTCAGTGCCGGAAACTGCTGTGCTGGGGGGGAGGAGGGGTGGCCCCAAGGGCAGCCAAGGGCTTTGTGGGGGCACCTGGGGCCCAGGGGCACAGGAAGGGCCATGCCCACATCCAGTGCCCCAGGTGTAACCCCGCTCCTCCTGGCCTGAAAGGTTTCATGCATGGACGGGTTTAAGTGGATGTCTGGAAGCAGGTCCAGCTGTGTCTGAGCTTGGTAAGGAGAGGCAGGGTGACAGGGAGGGACACCTTGGAGGTGACGTTCCTGATGCAAGGTCTTTGCCAAACAGAAACTCCACAGGCCTGCCGGGCGCGGTGGCTCAAGCCTGTAATCCCAGCGCTTTGGGAGGCCGAGACGGGCGGATCACGAGGTCAGGAGATCGAGACCATCCTGGCTAACACGGTGAAACCCCGTCTCTACTAAAATACAAAAAAACTAGCCGGGCGAGGTGGCGGCGCCTGTAGTCCCAGCTACTCGGGAGGCTGAGGCAGGAGAATGGCGGGAACCCGGGAGGCGGAGCTTGCAGTGAGCTGAGATCCGGCCACTGCACTCCAGCCTGGGCGACAGAGCGAGACTCCGTCTCAAAAAAAAAAAAAAAAAGAAACTCCACAGGCCTGACCACATCTGACCAGGGCACAGGGCAGCTGAGGCCAAGGGACGGGTCCTAGTTTGGGGTCACTGCGTGTCCTTGATCAAGGCGTTGGGTGCTCAGCACCTCATCTTCCTTCTCTGCAAGGTGAGGGGCTTGGTCCCCCCCACACCCCAGTGCATTTACGAATTTTAACTGTTCTACAAGGCTACGGCCAACATGTGTGCATCGAGGCTCAGCCTGAAGGCAACACGCGGGGAGCCTGGCGGGCTGAGGCCAGGCGCGTGCCGGGAGGCGTCCCTGTGCCGCGCTCATTAAGTTGTGATGGTGACTTGTTAGCAGCTTGTTCTACTTCAAGATACTTCACTACACAAAGATTTTCAGCTATAAGACAGATTGAGGTGAAAACAGATTTTTCTAAGAACAGGGATTCTTCTGTTTTGCAGAAATGATCCTCAGCTTCAAAGCTTCGTTTTTTAATGAGTGCATCCTTTAGGCACTTGGCACGTCCGGGCTCCAAATCCTTGTGTTCATCCTGTGGACTTTGCAAAACGCACGGTGCCTCATGCCTCCTTCTGAACCTGGTCTGGTGTTAGCAGTGAGGAGGGCAGTGTCTCAGGCCCCCACGGGCTGAAGATGTTCTCCGAGATGTCCCTCAGCCCACAGAGACAGAGACGCACCTGGAACCTCCAAGCCACGGGTCTTGTCTGCAGCTGGGCCGGGTGGGCTGCACCTGCCAAGGGAGCCTCCAGGGTGGGTGCTGGCTGGCCGGGCGCCCTCCTCACACTCGAGGGCAGGCCAACTACCCGTGTCTGCACGCAGCGCCGTCTCTGCCCCCAGCAGCTGAGTGCCACCCGCTGAGCTAATATTTGCTGAGCCATCGAGTCATGGATTCCTTCCTGACAGCGTCGCTCAAGTGTTTATCGGCTCAAGGTTGCCCTCGTCTCCCCACCTCCCTCTGCAAACACCATTCAACTGCCAGCAGTGCCCTTGATGCCCCGTGTCCAGCTCCTCCGAGTGTGGCTTCCTGGCTCAGAGTTCCCCAACGTACGGCATTCCTTGTGGTGAACCACAGGGCTGGCCCAGGCTTTCTAGATGTCGGAGGAGGCGAAGATGCCACGTCCAGCAGGAAGCGCTGCACAGTGGCAGCCGCGTGTCAGAACGGCAGCTGTGGGGGGCTGTGGAGCAGGGGGCCGCCAGTGGGTTATTTACGATGAGCTCTGCAACTGTGCCCGTGCCTGTTTTTTTTTTTCTTTAATGGAATGAAGCAAACACAAGAGTGCCATGTCCCTACAAGGACACAGTAGGGGTCTGGGTGATTTAGGGCCCTGGTGAATTCACATCCTCCAGGACACGAAGCCCTGTTTTCTGCACCATTTCACTGATGAGAAGCTTGAGGCTGAGAGAGGCCACCGGGGCAATCCGAGGGGAGGCCGGATCAGTGCTGAGCCCTGCGGGCCTCACTTCCCAGGCCACAGCCTCCCTCACTGTCTCTCCACACCCAGCCGAGGCCCTGGGTCCACCCCACATCTGAGTCATGCTCCAGGAAGGGGTCAGTGCCGATCTAGAGCCTGGCGACAGAGGTCCTGGCCCGAGGCCTCCGGGAAGGAGGGTATCTCCAGCTTGCTGCCCACTGGCTGACAGCGGGCCAGGGCATGACTCCCATGCGCACTCAAGTGCCATTCTGCCTCTGTGCTCCATGAACACAGGTGCCCTGAGCGCCTCCCGAGTGCCATGTGCAGAGCAGGCGGTGCCATGGGGCCCACTGCCATCCACAGGGCTTGAGGAGGATGGGTGCCTCCCAGATGCCCTGTCCGGGCCTGCACCCCTGTGCCAGGCTGAGGAGGCTGTGTGCCTCTTTGGGAGATGCCTGGGAGGTCACGAGCCCAGCCTGTGGGTGACCCAGAGCCAGTGACTGACAGTGGTGGGTGCGACGGCCACCCTGGCCTCCCCGGGACCAGCACTGGGGTGCGGGTCACCGCCCAGAGGCCCCGGGCACCGGCTGACAGGGACCCCTCCTGACGCCTGGTACTGCTCGCCTCGCCCCTCGCCCTCAGGTTTCTCCTGCAGGAATCCCCACGGGAGTGCTGGCTGCTGACGGACAGAGCTTCCCTCATGGGGGGCTACAGGGTGAGGAGGGCTTTGCATGGTGGAGGCGGCAGAGGGAACGGCGCTGTGAAGGTGCTGGCAGAGTGAGAACAGGTCCACCGGGCGGGGGGCATCGGAATATGTGGACGAAAAACCGATACAATACAGTCCTTTAAATTATGCATCTGCAGCACTTTTATGACATGGAATCGTCTTAAGAAAATACCAGGTGACAATGAAGGACGCAGAACTGTGCGACCTCAACCCCGAGTAGGGCCAGGTGTTGGCACCACCACCAGGTGGGTCTGGGCGCTGGTGAACCTCAGAGAGTGCAGGCGGTTCCCGGTGTCGTCTGGATTTCCAGGCTTTACTTTGCATCTTGCCTCCCTCTGGCCCTCTTGCTCCCAGTCTGGCTCTGGCTGCCCCTCCATGCAGCGCCGCCCTCTGTCCAAGGCTCTGAGTGGGGCTACCTGGATGAGGAGCCCAAGGCCTCCTCACCCCTCCCAGAGCTGGCAGCTGGGGGTTCCATCCAACATCGCCCCATGGGCATCCTGCCTTCCTCCACCTGGTGAAAGTTCTGTGGGAGGCGCCCTCCATCCTGCCAGGCATTTATCATACCATGCTCTGGGCAATGCTTTTGTTAAATAAGATAACGTGAGCCCTCCCCAAGTTACCTGTCCTGCAGGGTGCAGGGTGGCGACTCACGCCCAGAGGAGTGACCTTCACAGGCTTGTGCTGGATCAGCAGGTGACTGTGCAGGACATCCGATTGTGCAGCTTAGAGCCAGAGCCGCTGTGCAGGGTGCTACCCCCAAGCCATCCCAGCGCATCCTGGCGTGGGGCAGGGTCACAGCTGGATTAAGGGAAGGTGGGTGGGCTCAACACCACTCATTGTGGGGGGCAGAGGGCTTTGGGGCCCTGGGATGTTCAGGGTCAGCGTCCTGCTCCCTGGACACACAGTGGGGGGTTCCATCTACATTGAAAATCTGTTGTTAAGCGCAGCCACCTTCATCTGATCCTTAGCCAGATCTTCTGGCTGCGGAAGGTAACTTGCTGCAGCTTCTCCATCGGCACCTGCCGCGTCACCTGTTATGGGTTGCTGGGAGGGCAGCTGGATCTTTACTGCAAGCTCCGCTGGCGAGACGGAGTCTCGCTCTCTCTCCCAGGCTGGAGTGCAGTGGTGCGATCTCCACTTACTGCAAGCTCCGCCTCCCAGGTTCACGCCATTCTCCTGCCTCAGGTGTGGCTGGGACTACAGGCGCCCGCCACCTGGGCTAATTTTTGTATTTTTAGTAGAGACGGGGTTTCACCGTGTTAGTCAGGATGGTCTCGATCTCCTGACTCGTGATCTGCCCACACACAGGCTGGCCAGGGGAGGAGACCCCTCTTCGCTTCCACACCTCACGCCCCCTCCCTGGTTTCTCTGCTTTTGCTTCCTGACCTGTGTCCCCCAGCACACACCTATCAGCTGGAGGGCAGAGGAGCCCTCTCCCCAGTAAGGACTCACCCAGGCCGAGCAGCCCAGGTGGACAAGGTTGCCATGAGCCGGGGCTTTCCTGAGTCCAGTCCAGTCCCCCTTCGGGGTATGTCAGCCTGGTGGGCAGAGCTCTATGCCCTTGAGGCTCACCAGGTTGGGAGGCTGGACAGGTGAGGACACCCCGGTGCCATGTGGCTGAGCAGACGTGGCAGGCAGAGCGAGGACAGAGGGAGGGACACATGCTAGTGCCAGAAGGAGGCTGCCCACGGCCAAGTGGCCGACACTGGTCTTCCCAGCCAGCACGGAGAGTGCCAGAGGCATCGGATGGCCCCTGGGGAACATAACTGGCCAGACGATGGGCTGGAGCCAGGGAAGGCCTGGGCGCCTGCCAGACCACCCTGGAGATTCCCATCATTGTGGCCTCCATTGCTGCATACTGGGCCCCGAGAGTGCCACACCCATGGCCATGGGCAGCCCCGGTGGATGGCGAGGGGCGGCCCACACTGTGGGCCCACGTCCCCCGTCCTGGAGGCAGCAACCATGTGCCGGGACCCACCTCAGGGTAGGCTGTGGGGGGCATGGGGTCAGGATTTTAGATGCACCTGGCCTCCAGACACACAATTTGGGGAATTCCTCTCGCTCACTGGTTTGTGTGGCTGGGCAGTTTGTCTGTGTCTTGCTGTGTGGGATGGGACCAAGAACCATGAGCACCAACTCAGTCAGCGGGCCACCTCCCTGGAGCTGGCGGTGCAGACCCTGCGCATCCTGCCCAGAAGGCACCAACTGTTGTGATGCCCAGAGCCCCGTTCAGGAGGCCTCTCCACCTTTCTCTCAGGCTCCCTGGGCAGTGCAGCCTGACTCTGAAGGGGACTGCAGGCATGGCTTTCCCAGCACCCACAGCCCAGCTCATTTTCCCCACCTGGGTGATGCAAGGTGTGTGTGGCTCTGTCTTTTTTGGAAGCTTTGGTGCTGGCCGATTCAGCTCGTCATAAAAGGCTTGAAACACTGGCTTGGGACAGCATCTGTGGACCTCCCCTCGGACTAAAATAGCATCTTGGGGGTTTAGCCCTGTCCCATCGATCCCCAGGGCTGCATGTTCTCCATTCTTCCAATGGGGGTCTAGGGGGTTAGAGATTATTCGTTTGGTGGGTTACAGGGACTGGAATTTAGGGGATTAAAGATTATTCGTTTGGTGGGTCAGAGGGACCGGGATCTAGGGGGTTAGAGATTACTCGTTTGGTGGATCAGAGGGACCGGGATCTAGGGGGTTAGAGATTACTCGTTTGGTGGGTTACGGGGACCTCGGGATCTAGGGGGTTAGAGATTACTCGTTTGGTGGGTTACGGGGACCATCTGGATCTAGGGGGTTAGAGATTACTCGTTTGGTGGGTTACGGGTGGGTTTGCTAAGGCGTGTCGGGGGCCCTGCTCTGCAGAAGCAGCCTCCTCCTGTGGACAAGGCTAAAGGCACCCACAAATGCCAGAAAGCAGCAGACCCTGCAGGCCACAGAAGCCACGAGCCAGGGCAGCTGCAGGCACTCACCTGGTGACAGGAACCCTGATCTACCGGCACTGAGATTCTCCTCCACACCTCCCCCCGTCCTCCTCATCTCCACCGGGATCTAGGGGGTTAGAGATTACTCGTCCTCCCATCCTCCTCACCTCCCCATGTCCTCCTCACCTCCCCCCGTCCTCACCTCACCTCCCCTATGTCCTCCTCACCTTCTCCCCAACTGCAACCCCCATCCTCCTCCCCTCCCCTCCATTGTCCTTATATCCTTGGGGGTTACGGGGACGGGGGCGAGGTTGAGAGAGGCTGGGCATTCAGACATGATTCAGTTACTTTTCGTGAGTCGGCCCATTTGGTTCCTTTCCCAGGGGCCACACTCGAAGTCCCAAGGATGTGTTGCAGTGACCGCCTGCTAGGGGGGCTTGTGAGAGATTACTCGTTTCAGGTGGCCCACCACATTACGGGGACCGGGATTAGGGGGCCTGCCCTTAGAGATTACTCGTTTGGTGGGTTACGGGGGGACCGGGATCTAGGGGGTTAGAGATTACTCGTTTGGGGGGTTACGGGGACCGGGATCTAGGGGGTTAGAGATTACTCGTTTGGGGGTTACGGGGACCGGGATCTAGGGGGTTAGAGATTACTCGTTTGGGGGGTTACGGGGACCGGGATCTAGGGGGTTAGAGATTACTCGTTTGGTGGGTTACGGGGATTGGGATCTAGGGGGTTAGAGATTACTCGTTTGGGGGTTACAGGGACCGGGATCTAGGGGGTTAGAGATTACTCATTTGGTGGGTTACGGGGACCGGGATCTAGGGGGTTAGAGATTACTCGTTTGGTGGGTTACGGGGACCGGGATCTAGGGGGTTAGAGATTATGCAGCGCCGCCCTCGTTTGGTGGGTTACGGGGACCGGGGATCTAGGGGGTTAGAGATTATTCGTTTACGGGATAACGTGAGCCCTCCCCAAGTTATGGGTTACGGGGATCAGCAGGTGACTGGGCAGGACCGGGATCTAGGGCGTTAGAGATTATTCGTTTGGTGGGTTACGGGGACCGGGATCTAGGGCGTTAGAGATTATTCGTTTGGTGGGTTACGGGGACCGGGATCTAGGAGAGATTGGTTGCCCCTGCCCCCTCCCTGGTTTCTTGCTTTTGCTTTCCTGACCTGTGTCCCCCAGCCAACACACCCTATCAGCTTGAAGGTGAACTGGGTCCTTTTTGTCCTGTTTTTAAGTAGCCTAAATAACACATGGCCAATAGGCACAATTTTCACAGACCCTTAACTTATGACAAACATATTTATTTTTTACTGTGTAGCTCTTTTCCTAGTTAAGGGAACTACATTTTAATTCTAGCTTGTTACCATTAATGGCTGCACAAACATCAAATTTTAAAGTTACTTGTTTGGGAATTTCTTTTTCTTCTGTTCTAGTTATTATTTTACTTGTATCACCAAGGAAAGGACCAGTTTTTAATTTTATTTTAAAAATGGTGGTTGCAGGGGGCTTGGATGGAATTTAACACACATCAGATTGGTCATTTCCTGGGCTACTGAGTGGTGTTATACAAGCATGTTCCTTTTAACGTTCCTGTACATTTATAATAACTATAGAATGAAGGGAGACAGCCCCTCCACGCCTGTGGGTATTTCTCATCAGGCGGGATGAGAGACTGAGAAAAGAAATAAGACACAGAGACAAAGTATAGAGAAAGAACAGTGAGCCCAGGGGACCGGCACTCAGTGTACGGGGGACCCGCACCGGCCCCGGTCTCTGAGTTCCCTCAGTATTTATTGATTACTATTTTCACTATCTCAGCAAGAGGAACGCAGCAGGAGAGCAGGGTGACAGTGGGGAGGTCAGCAAGAAAACATGTGAGCAAAGGATCTGTGTCACAAATAAGTTCAAGGGAAGGTACTATGCCTGGATGTGCACATAGGCCAGATTTATGCTTCTCTCCACCCAAGTATCTCAGTGGAGTAAAGAGTAACAGAGCAGGCCGGGCGCGGTTATCAAGCCTGTAATCCCAGCACTTTGGAGGGGACCGAGGCGGGTGAACTGGATCACGAGGTCAGGAGATCGAGACTATCCTGGCTAACATGGTGAAACCCCGTCTCTACTAAAAATACAAAAAAGGACTAGCCGGGCGGGGGCTGGTGGCGGGCGCCTGTAGTCTCAGCTACTTGGAAGAGGCTGAGGCGGGATTTCTCTCAGGCGGGATGAGAGACTGAGAGACACAGAGACAAAGTATAGAGAAAGTGAGCCCAGAAATGGCGTGAACCCGGGAGGCGGAGCTTGCAGTGAGCCGAGATCACGCCACTGCACTCCAGCCTGGGAGACACAGCGAGACTCCGTCTCAAAAAAAAAAAAAAAAAAAAAAAAAAAGAGTAACAGAGCAGCCTTGCTGCCAACATGTCTCACCTCCCGCCACAGGGTGGTTTTTTAATCTCAGAACTGAACAGATGTACAATCAGGTTTTATACCAAGACATTCCGTTCCCAGAGGCAGGCAGGAGAGAGGCCTTCCTCTTTTACTAATCCTCCTCAGCATAGACCCTCCACGGGTGTCAGGTTGGGGGACGGTCAGGCCTTTCCCATCCCACGAGGCCATATCTCAGGCTATCTCAGTGGGGAGAAGCCGTGGACGATACCCAGCTTTCCAGGGCAGAGGTCCCTGCAGCTTTCCGCAGTGCATTGTGCCCCTGGTTTATCGAGAATGGAGAATGGCGATGACTTTTCCCAAGCACACTGCCTGTAAACATATTGTTCACAAGGCACATCCTGCACAGCCCTAGATCCTTAAACCTTGATTCCATACAACACATGTTCCTGTGAGCTCAAGGTTGGGGCAAAGTTACAGAATAACAGCATCTCAGGGCAAAACAATTGTTCAGGGTACAGATCAGAATGGAGTTCTTATGTCTTCCTTTTCTACGTAGACACAGTGACAGTTTGATCTCTTTCTTTTCCCTACGTTTACAAACGCCACAGTGAAGAAGTTGGTTGCAAACACATTCAGACTGTGAAAAGAACTCTGTGCGTAAAGTCCTTTCATTTCTTTGCCAGAGTTTTTTTGAGGCAGATTCTAGAATTGCTGAGTCAAACGGCAAATGCCACATAGTTTTGTTAGACGCTGCCAAATCCTCTTCCACGAGGCTGCAACGTTCTGCATTCCACAGTGAGGTATGAGAGTCCTTGTACCCCACAGCTTCATAAACAAAGCATGATGGCAAACCTGCACGTTTACCAATCACACAGGTAAGAAATTTCATCCTAGTTTCACCTTTTTTTTTGGTTAGCATTTTTATTACCAGCTTTTTTTTGGTGTAATGCACAGAAGGTAATGAACACATTCTACCTGCAAGCTTCTTCCTGTGCCTTTGGAATCTGCTCCTGCCAGTCTGCAGGGAACCATGGATCTGCTTTCCGTCACACAGGAGGCATTCTCGACACCCTCTGTACACAGCATGCACTTTTTTATTTGGCTTCTCTTACGCAGCATAGTGACTTTCAGATTTATTCAAGCTGCTGCATGTGCCAACAGTCCACTCCTTCCTAGTGCTGAGGCCCCATCACATAAGCACAACTGTTTCCTCTGCGTGATGTGTTGTTCTCTAGCTGTGCACTGCCAAAAAAGATATCATTAAAAAAAAATCTAAATATAATGTAAAACCTGCCTTGCCTTAGGAAAGTTTTTCTGGCAGTGGCTCACACCTATAATCCCAATACTCTGGGAGGCTGAGGCAGGAGGACTGCTTGAGCCCAGGAGTTTGAGCTCAGCCTGGGCGAGATGGTGAAACCCCATCTCTGTAAAAAAATATAAAAATTAGCCAGGCATAGTGGCTCACACCTGTAGTCTCAGCTCCTTGGGAGGCGGAGGCTGGAGGATTGCTGGAGCCCAGGGGGTGGAGGTTGTAGTGAGCTGAGATCACACCACTGCACTCCAGCCTGGGCAGCATGACAAGACTCTGTCTCTACCAAGAAAAAAACAAAAAATTAATAGAAGGACAAACAAAAGGTTCTTCTTACCAAAAATACACTTTAAGGAACAAATTTATCATATTAAGTTGGTGCAAAATTGTGGCTTTTACCACTGAAAGTAATGGCCAAAACTGCAATTACTTTTGCACCAACCTAATACTATTTTCTAATGACAAACTTGGAAATAATTGTCATTGTTCTCTAAAAAGAACAGCCTAAAAATAAAGAAGCAGCCCATTTACTTCTATGCCAGTTCTTTTAGTATTTGGTTATTTAAACTGGCGGTCCCTAACCAGTAGATTTACGGCCTGGGAACTTAAAGGTATTTGCCGCAGTCTTTTCCGATAACAAATTCAACAATGTTCCACATGCGCAACAGGGGACTGTAAATGGCGGCAGATCCCTAGAGTGGAACAGAGCAACGAAATGACCCTGTGCCAGATTCTCAGTGCTTTACAAAAATGCTCCCGTCATGAAAAGTGGGAGAACCCTTGTCTATACCGAGACACTGTATGTTTAAACTACCTACTTCCAGTTCAAAGTAAATATTTACATAGGTTGAACATCCCTAATGCAAAAATCTGAAATTCTCCAAAATCTGAAGCTTTCTGAGCACCAACATGACATTCAAAAGAAATGTGCTATGGAGTCAGATCTTCTGATTGGGATGCTCAGACAGTAAGTATCATGCAGATATTCCAAAGTCTGAACAAGCCTGAAATCCGAAACATTTCTGGTCCCAAGGATTTCAGAGAAGGAATTGTATATTAAAAATGCACACACAGGAAAAGGTAGGCACATACACAAAGAAATTTAAACCATAATGGGTCGTCTCTGGTTGTGAGCTCTTATTTCAATCTCTTTGTACTTTCTGAAATGAGTATGTATTTCTTGAAAAATCACTAAAACTGGCTGAGCGTGTTGGTTCATGCCTGTTGGGGAGGTCAAGACAGGTGGATCACTAGAGTTCAAGACTAGCCTAGGCAACGTGGTGAAACCCCGTCTCTACAAAACATACAAAAATTAGCCAGGCATGGTGGTGTGTGCCTGGGAGGCTGAGGTGGGAGGATCACCTGAGCCAGGGGGAGGTTGAGGCTACAGTGAGACAAGATCGAGCCACCACATTTCAGCCTGGGCAACAGAGATGAGACTGTCTCAGAAAAACAAAAAACCCGAACCCGGAAACATTAAAAATAGACTTGTGCTAAGCGAGTGAGGTGTGATTTCTATATACGATCAGGAAATGGCCTTCATGATAAATTCTGAAAATGACCTACTGCCTGAATTACAGACACACTAGATGATAGTGAGAGTCCACAGGTAACTTCCACAGACACAGATAAGTGATTATACGACTATCTCTTACAAGCTACGAAAAGCTTAAGGGTAAAAGCTTTCTATCTTCATTATTTCTGAATCTTAATGCCCAGCGGAAATGCCACACAGGTGAACTGTGCTTGTGTGGAACAAGGCTGCAACCCCCCCTACCACACCCTTGGCTGGCTGTTCCCAGGACGCTGCTCACCACAACCCCTCTGCTTACCCCAACCCCTCCTCAATTTCTGCCCTTCCCTTCTCTGCTTGCTCAGTGCCCAGGGGATGCTAAGCGCTGCACCACATCCCCTCGGCTCCCCTGCAGATGCTTCCAGCTGGGCCAGCCCAAGGGAGGAGAGGGGAGGGGTCTCTTCTGGGCTCCCTTGGCTTGGGACTGGTTTCTGAGAGTGGCTGTGTGTCCCCACCCCACAGACGCTGACTTTCTCCCTAAGTCCACAATCCTCATCTCCTCCCCGCTCACCAGGCCTTGGACACTTGCTCCTGCCCAGTGACTTCCATCTGGCCCACACCACGGAGCAGCCCTTCCTTAAGGCTCCTCTGAACCACCTGCAGGCGCTGGATTCTGTTTCCAGCCAGAAGCCTGACTGCTGTCAGAGTGCCTTTTTCAGTGGTGCCTCAAATCTGTCAGGAGTTGATTTAAATCCGGCCTGCTCCTCCGCGTTCACCATCAGCAAGGTCGGCCCGCGAACCTGGGCAGGGCCGTGCGCATTTTGGGCTGTGGTGAGAACGAGCTCCACACTGACCTTCCCAGTGCTGACGTCCACATAGGACAGGGTGTGCTTCCTCCAGTGCTCCTCAAAAGGCTTCTTCTGTTGCCCCTGGATGGGCTTGGAGTAATCGTACTCATCAATCCACACCTGAGGCCAGAAACACCATCACATATCTTATTACTCTAACAGAGCAATACAGAAAAAAAACAGCAAACATTAAAATGATGTAAGAGACAGATGCCCTAGAACTCATTCCATTTCCACTTCAGCCCCGGCACCATCAACATGTTCAGAACCCACGAGGCCACATGGCTGGTCGGGGGGCGTGCAGCCAGCAGTGAGTCCAGAGTAATCCGTGTCCGCACGTTCCCTTAGACACCCTTTATGTACCTAAGAGTTTACCAAATACTTTGTCTTTCTGCTGCATGCGCTGGGAGACTACCTACTACCTCAATCTTTTCTTTCAGCCTGTTTTTATTTAAAAACATTTTTTCTTTTGAGACAGGCTCTCGCAATGTCACCCAGGCTGGAGTGCAGTGGTGTGATCACAGCTTGCTGGAGCCTTGACTTCCCAGGCTCAATCATCCTGCCTCAGCCTCCTGCATGTACCACCACGCCTGGCTAATTTTTTGTGTAGAGACAGGTTTCGCCATGTTGCCCAGGATGGTCTAGAACTCCAGGCTCAAGTGATCTGCCTGCCTCAGCCTCCCAAATGCTGGGATTACAGGCGTGAGCCACTGCACCTGGCTTCTATTCTAATTAAAACTCATTGTGACCAACTAAATTTATACTACTGGCTAGGTGCAGTGGCTCACGCCTGTAATCCTAGCACTTTGGGAGGTTGAGGTAGGTGGTTCACTTGAGGTCACGAGTTCAAGACCAGCCCGGCCAACATGGTGAAACCCCAACTCTACTGAAAATACAAAATTAGCCAGGCACGGTGGCGTGCGTCTGTAATCCCAGCTGCTTGGGAGGCTGAGGCAGGAGAATCACTTGAACCCTGGAGGCAGAGCTTGCAGTGAGCTGAGATTGCGCCATTGCATTCCAGCCTGGGGGACAGAGACTCCATCTCAAAAAAATAAAAATAAAAGTGATAAATTTATTATTATTCTGTATTCTGGCAAACACGGATTCATATACTTCGCAGGAAAGACTCTTAATATGTACAAGGAGGCAAGAGCAAGTTCCGAGCAGTGATCACAGCCATCAGCATATTCCAGTGGAGGGTAAATCGGTGAAATTTCATGGTGAATAAAAATGATTTCCCACTCACCGCGTTCAGCGGGCTGGAAAGGTCACCAGCCGCCGCCCACACACGGTCCTGAACCAGCCTGTGTGCCTGCCTCGTGCAGCCTTTGTCCTTTCGCTGATGTGCTTCATCCTGAACTTGCATTTGTACCCCGAGCTTCCCTTTCCGTGTTTTTCTGCTATCGTATGTGAGAAACTCTTACCAGGCAGAATCCAACACGTGTGCTCTGCACAAAAATCAGTTCACCTGAAGAACAAGTGACCACAGGGCAGGCTCTATAATACCTTTTCCAAACCACAGGGCAGGTCTGAAACGGTGGTTTACTCGTTATTTAATAAACTGGCATTTCCTCCTTAGGGCAGGTCTGAAACGGTGGCTTACTCGTTATTTAATAAACTGGCATTTCCTCCTTAGGGCACGTTTGAAACAGTGGCTTAATCGTTATTTAATAAACTGGCATTTATTTCCTGGTCATGCCACTCTGGCTGCACTTCTAAACTTGGCCTTCTAACAGCAAAGCACATTGGCTTGGAGATGCCACTGCTGCCATCAGTGGACGGTGACCTAAAGCAAGGAAAAGGTCACAGTGATCCAGAGGATGGCGGGAACCCAGGGATCAAAGTTACCAGGGGGAAAAAGGCGTTTTTTGGATTTACTTTTGGGGAAATGAAATAAAATGCAGAGAAAATGCAGGGGTGGGGCTGAGTCCCACCAGGTGGGAGGAAAAGGCAGGTGCAGGTGGGTGTGGCGAGAAGGCGCACCTTGTAGTCTTCCCTGGCGTGTGCGCCCCGTGACTCCTTCCGCGCCTCTGCTCCGTAGATGGTCTGCAGCGCACACAGCATCAGGTTCTGCAGCTCCAGGGTCTCCACCAGGTCCGTGTTCCAGACCATTCCTGGGGACACAAAAAGTTCCATCAGGGGCAGGCGGGACCCGTCACAGGGGCCTTCTGAGCTGTCAGCCTGGGCCTGCTAGTCCGTGGAGCCACTGGTTGTGGCTTTATGGCTGTGGATCCGGACAGCAAGCATGGAACTAAGTCAGCACTGACGGCACAGACACCAGCCCACCCTACAGAAGGCAGGGCCCAACACTACACAGAGCCCGCTGTGCTGTCTGCTCACCCCGGTCAAACGTCTTCAGGTGCTTCAGGTCTCCGTAGAGCTTGCTGATTTTCCCACAACCTTCTTGCAACACGCTTCCCACACGGAACACGGCAGCATGATTTTGCATTGACTGTGACACAAAATATTATTGGTAAACTTTTAATCCATACAAATAGCCACACCAAGAACTGCTTAACTTTTAGACTTAACTGTTGTTTTGCATTTCAGCTGAGTTATGTAAATTAAATAGAAAAATTAGGAAATTCAGACTATGAGTTTATTACTCTGAACTTAAAAATGAAGTTTTGACTAAAGCTTCTGAATACATGTTTCTATTACATACACATCTTAGCCCCAGACACATCCTTTCCAGTGGGATACAGCCAGGCTCCAGGGCTCCAAGCAGACTGCCTGTGAGGTACCATGTTCCACATGGCTCTGTGGCCAAGCAGGAAACGCTGCCTCCCCACACCCCTGGCGGGACTCCTGACGTGGGGTCTGGTGGTGAACGTGACACAAGCCAGCAGCCCTGTGGTGACACACACTAGGAGGAGCTGAGCAGAGCCCTGGTGATGGTGGGGTTGGAGCCGAAGGTCTTCAGTGAGAGGGAGGGGCGTGGGTGGCTGGGGCCCTTGGCCCATCTGGCTACTGTCTTCTGCCTATTTTGTAGAAGCTTCTTGTACACTGACTTCCTTCATAGTTTTACTGTGGCGAGAAACGTGCCATGCAGTGGACCTGAAGTTTACTGTAGGTGTGCTGGCAACCGGGCGTTAGCTTTTGCTTCCTGTGGGACAGACAGATACCACCTCCGTGATCCCTCCTCCTCCTTGCTTCTCCCTCTAACTCTGCTTCGCTCCACTGACCCTAATTGTTTCCTCCTCTACCAATGCACCTTCATGGTTTAATTTGGACATTTCATCTGATTTTCCTTAGACTCATACATAATCATGACACTGCAATGCACATCAACCTAATGGTTTTTCAGGAAGAACAAATGAAAAAAGTTGCATCTCAGAATCTAGTATTACATTCTTTCATGTCCTTTAGCAGCCACGTTTTCATATCCTTTCTTGTATTTCTGGTTACATTATTTCAAGGCATTTTTAATTTTTTGTTTGAAATGTGAATGAGATATTTACTGATGTCTGAGTAGATTACTGCTGGCACATCGCAAAGCTACTGATTTTTAGATACAAATCTCTTATCCAGACACCTTACTGCATTCTTGTTTTGTTTCTGTTAATTTTTCAGTTTATTCTCTGGGAATTTTTTGGAAATTACATCTGTAAATAATAGCAATTGTATCGATTCCTTTTCAATATTTACTGCCGAGATCAACTCGGTTGGGGAGACCTTAACCCAGCAGCACTAGAGGAATTAAAGACACACATACAGAAATATAGTGCGTGGGGTGGGAAATCAGGGGTCTCACAGCCTTCAGAGCTGAGAGCCTCGAACAGAGATTTACTCACATATTTATTGACAACAAGCTTATGACTATAAGATTTACTAAAAGTATTCCTTATGGAAAACAAAGGGATGGGTCTGGCTAGTTATCTGCAGCAGGAACATGTCCTTAAGGCACAGATCGCTCATGCTACTGTTTGTGGTTTAAGAAACACTTAAGCGGTTTTCCGCTCTGGGTGGGCCAGGCGTTCCTTGCCCTCATTCTGGTAAACCCACAACCTTCCAGCGTGGGCGTCATGGCCATCACGAGCACGTCACAGCACTGCAGAGATTTTATGGCCAGTTTGGGGGCCAGTTTATGGCCACACTGGGGGGGGGGCCTGTTCCCAACATGTCCCCCTTCTTTGTTTTGCAAAGCGATAAAAGCAAAGGCTGCTCTGTCACGGTGAGCTACTTCTCGCAGGCGTCAGGATCTGCAACTGCAGACTATACAGACAAACAACACAGATTAAAAGCACAATCAACACTGAAATCACAGAGCTTCCAAGTGGTTTTATCCATTTTAATGGATTACTAGCTGCTAATCTGTCTGCAGCTCCTTCAAGCACTCCAGTTCCTGGCAGTAAGGTCAGGTGTGCCTGGGATGCTTCAACTATTTGTTCTTTTAATTTTGCAACATCCAAAGACAAGACTGTAGAGTGTCCTTCTAGATGCTTTTTGATTCTTTCCCAAATTCTGATCTTATTAAAAGCTATTAATAGTTTCCACAAATCCTTATGTTTAGCTCCTACAGTGGGCCATATCATTTGAGGTTGAGGTGCCACTACATCGCCACGGTTCCAGATAATAGGAACTCTTGCCGTATTTCTTACCATTTCTACCATCTGACCGTTGTGTTCAGACCAGCTGAACACAGTGTGGCCGGGGCACGCAGACTGAGACGTGCAATTCAAGCTACACATCCCCTTAGGGGACCAATCAATAATGATTCCATAGGAATCACTGTGCAGCACCTCTGCCTATTTTGCAAAGCAACCTTCCCAAATAAGCATGTTCATTTTCTCTGAGCAGGTCCAATCCTGTTTACAAATAGGTTTTTGAGGGTGGTATGCCCCAATTATAGGAGATTTATTAAGCATGTGTAACTGTGTCATAGAGTGATTACATCCAGGCACTACTGCCAGCCAAGATTGATAAATATGCCCAATAAGTACAGTTGTTCTCTGTGTCAGCCCTGGCTGAGGAATACTCACAGCAATGGTGATCACCGCTGTCACAGCTACCATTAAATTACTCATTGTGACTGGCTGTCCCGCTTTCCTCAGGGTTTCTTCCGCCATCTGTGACGGCTTCTTGATCTGTCCTGAGGTGGGTGGCTGTGTTTGACAGGCGTTGCTCGTGACAGTTGGGGTCCTCCTCAGTGTCAGTCTCGACATGGCTGCAACGAGGGGGTCCTCAGGATCCTCCCAGAATCTCTTCCTCAGCATCGGCTCTTGATAAGGTTTCAAGTGTCTTGATGGTTCAGTCCTAGAGAAACAGAAGCATAACCTCTACCCCAAGTTACTATTTTACCTATTTCCCAACTTTTGGTTATCAGGTCTCTCCACCAAGCCAGTCGTTCTGCTTCCGTCTTTGCGGCTGGTTTCTGTAGATGCTGTTCAGCTGCTGATAACATCTGGCCTTTAGGCAGGCTCAAAACATTTAAAGTTAATACTGTGATTCAGTTGCATGTGGGGTGTCCTGTAGTCCCTCTTTTCCACCCTCTGCTTTTGCAACTGCTGTTTCAGGGAGAGATTCATTCTTTCCACTATGGCTTGTCCTTGAGAATTACATGGGATACCAGTAACGTGTTTAATATTCCATGTAGAGAAAAATGTAGCTAGAGCTTGAGAATTGGGTTCCAATCCTTGAGAATTAACTCCTCCTGTAAAAGATGAGGAATGTACCATTTAGCAAGTTGGGCATCATTGGTAATAGCGTTAGCTTCTTTCTGGGTAATGCTGTATCTGCGTTTGAGACCAGAGGCATTAACGTGGGTTACATTGTGAAAGTGTCTGGCATTAGATATTACAGTAGCAACTAGGCGATCGGCCATTTGATTCCCTGCAGTCAAAGGTCCTCCAGAGGTGTATGAGCCCTAATGTGAGTGATGTAAAAAGGATGCGTTCTACTCCTAACTGCTGTTTGCAATTGGGTAAATAAAGTCATCAGTTGTTCATCTGTATGAAATCGTAACTGAGAATTTTCAATTAACTGTGTGGAGTGAACCACGTATGAAAAATCAGAAATCACATTAATAGGCATATTAAAAGCAGTCACTACCTCAATTACAGATACAAGCTCCTCTTTTTGAGCTGAAGTATAGGGCATCTGGAAAACCTTACCTTTCGAGCCAGAATAAGAAGCTTTACCATTACTAGACTCATCTGTAAAAACATTCTCAGCACCCTCAATTGGTTTAAATTTAGTTATTTTAGGGAGAATCCAATTAGTTAATTTCAAAAATTGAAAGTTTCATCTTAGGAAAATGATTATCGAGAATACCCACAAAGTCAGCTAAATGGGTTTGCCAAGTAAGACTATTTGCAAAATCTTGCTGTATTTGTGCCTTCATGAGAGGGACAATAATTTTTCCAGGATCATATCCATGTAATTTAACAATCCGAGTTCTCCCATTTCCTATCACAGTAGCGATTTGATCCAAATGAGGGGTCAGAGTCCGTGAATTAGGATGTGGAGGGAAAGCCGCTCTACCCCGCAGATTGGGATGCGGAGGGCGGTGGGGAAAGCCGCTCTACGTCGTGGATTGGGACGCGGGGGAAAGCCCCTCTACACTGTGGATCAGGGTGCGGGGGGAAAGCCGCTCTACGCCGTGAATTGAGGATGCAGGGGAAAGCCACTCTACACCGTGGATCAGGACGCGGAGGGAAAAGCCACTCTACACCGTGGATCAGGATGTGGAGGGAAAGCCACTCTACAAGATCTTGCTGTTGGACACTAACACCAGCAGGTGAACGCGAGTTGGAAAAATGAGCAAATCGAGAGTCTTCTCTGGATCTATTCTATTTATTTGAGCTTTATGGCCTTGCTTTTCGATTAGCTGCAGCTCTGCCTCAGCTTCTTTCGTTAATTGCCGAGGGCTAGTGTGACTAGGATCTCCTCTAAGGATAGAACATAGATTACTCATGGCATAGGCAGGAATGCCTAGAGCAGGTGGTATCCTGTTAATGTCCCCTAGTAATTTTTGAAAGTCATTTAATGTTTTCAATTGATTGCTACGTATGGCTACTTTCTGTGGCACAATGGTAGTGTCATTTACTAAGGTCCCCAAGTAGGAGTAAGGAGTAGTAATCTGAATTTTGTCAGGACCTGTAATTAAACCAGCACCAGAAATTGAATTTTGCAAGTGATCATAACATTGGAGTAATATTTCTCAAGTGGGGGAAGCACAAAGTATATTGTCCATATAATGAATAATGTAACACTGTGAAAATTTTTTAGGAGTAGGTTCAATTGCTTGCCCTACATATGTCTGGCAAATTGTTGGACTGTTTAACCTGACTTGTGGCAACACTTTCCAATGAAAACGCTTAGCAGGCTGCAGGTTGTTTATTGCAGGAATTGTAAATGGAAACCATTCACAGTCTTGCTCAGCTAAGGGGATAGTAAAGAAACAGTCTTTTAATAAATCTATGACTATTAAACGCCAATTTTTTGGAATCATAGCAGGAGAAGGCAATCCTGGCTGTCATGTCCCCATAGGTTGTATAACTGAATTAATGGATCTTAAGTCAGTTAACATTCTCCATTTACCCGATTTTTTTCTTAATTACAAAAACTGGAGAATTACAAGGGGAAAATGTTGGAGCTATGTGTCCCTTTTCTAATTGTTCATTAACTAAGTCCTCTAAAGCCTCCAGTTTCTCTTTACTTAGCGGCCATTGTTCTATTCAAACTGGCTTCTCTGTTAACCATTTTAAAGGTATAGGTTCTGGTGGCCTAACAATGGCTGCCATCAAAAATGATACCCTAAACCTTGGCGGGAACTTTGTCTTCCCGCTTCAAGCAGTTCTTTCAAAGCTTGGAAATGTTTTCCTAGTCCCATACCAGGGACATACCCCATTTCATGTATCATATGCTGACTTTGAGGGCTATATAATTGTTCTGGAATTAGAACTTGTGCTCCCCATTGTTGTAATAAATCTCTCCCCCATAAATTTATAGGTACAGAAGTTATAATTGGTTGAGTAGTCCCAGGTTGTCCACTGGGCCCTTCACAATGTAAAATATAACTACTTTGATATACTTCAGGGGCTTTACCAACTCCAACTATGTTAAAGTGAGCAGGTTGAATTGGCCACGCGGACGGCCAGGGCTGTAGAGAAATGATTGAAATGTCCGCTCTTGTACCTACGAAACCTTTAAATTTCTTTCCCTGAATAGTTATTTCACAGGTAGAACGTTTAACAGTAATTTGATTCACCCAATAAGCTGCTCTGCCTTGTTTATTTGTGCTTCCAAATCCTCCTGTTAATTTAGTTTCACTTTTCCCCGTTCCCACATACGGCACAATCAGGAGCTGTGCTATGCGCTCTCCTGGTGCAGCTTTCCAGGGAACAGAAGTATATATAATAATTTGAATTTCCCCATTGTAATCTGAATCAATGACTCCTGCATGTATTTGTACCCCTTTTAAATTTAAACTAAATCTTTCTAAAAGTAATCCTATCGTCCCCACTGGCAAGCGTCCACAGACTCCTGTTGGGACCTTTTGCAGGGGCTCCACAGGCAGAAGACTCACAGCTATTGCGCAGCATAAATCTACTGCGGCACTACCGGCTGTGGTGGGGGACAGACATTGTACAGGGCGGAAGGAGTGGCCTGAGCCGGAAATGCCCTGGTTTGGAACGGAGCCCAGGACGGGCTCCTCATGGCGTTTCCCGAAATTGGGTTCCCATCTTTGAGTGATTAGCCCAATGTTTTCCTTTATACATTTTGGACATATTTCAGGCTCTGCAGTTTTCTTTTTTCCCCTATCTGGCAGCCTGATTCCCTGATTTTTTCTACTTTCTTGTTTAGTATGACCACGCTTCCCACAGTTAAAACAAGCTCCAGAGAACAGAGGATTTCCTTTATCCACTCTCAGTCCCATCACTGCCTGTGCCAACATGTAGCTTTAGCTTTATTACCTCCTATACCATCACGGGCCTTGATATAATCAACTAAGTGTGCTTTCTCTCTAATAGGTCGCAGAGCAGCCTGGCAGCCGGGATTAGCATCGTCGAAAGCTAATAACCGCAAAACTATACCCTGAGCAGCCAAAACTGCAATCACCTTTTTAAGAGAGTCCTATAACTGAGCTATAAAATCTGCATACGGTTCTTTTGGTCCCTGTTTTAACTGCACTAAAGGAAGGGTACTGTTCTCCACCTGAAGTGATTTTTTCCCAAGCTCTAATGTACACTCCTCTAAGCGGCTCTATGGCATCATCCTGCATGACCACTTGTACATCTAAACCAGCCCAGCTGCGACCCCTAAAAGTTGGTCTGCAGTCATATTAATTTGAGGTTGGGCCTGGGCGTTGCAAGCAGCCTGAATAGAAACTTCATCTGCCCACCAAGTTTTAAATTGTAAGAACTGAGCAGGAGTTAGACAAGCTGGAGTAAGAGCGTCCCAGTCAGTAGGAATCATGTGAACAACGCTGCAATGAACATGGGGGTCCAGGTGTCTCTTTGAGCTTCTGATTTCATGCCCTTTGGATATACACCCAGAAATGGGGTTGCTGGAGCACATGGTAGTCCTGTGAATTCTGAGGAATTTCCACAATAGTTGTACTAATTTACATTCCCCCAACAGCACACAGGGTCCCTTTTCTCCACATCCTCACCAACACTTGCTCTCTTTTGTCCTCTTGGTAACAGCCATTCTACCTGGAGTGAGATGAGATGATGTCTCATTGGGGTTTTAATTTGCATTTCTCTGGTGCTTAGTGATGTTGAGCATTTTTTCGTACATCAATTGGCCATTTGTTTGTCTTCTCTGGAAAAATATCTATTCAAGTCCTTTGCCCATTTTTAGTAGGGTTGTTTTTTAGTAGGGTTTAGTAGGTTGTTTTTAGTAGGGTTTCTTTTTTTTTTCTATTTTAGATACTAAGATATTATTAGATATAAGGTTTGGAAAATATTTTTTCCCAACCTGTAGTTTTGCTGATTTTTTCCTTCGCTGTACTGACACTTTTTACTTTGAAAATGGTTAAAGTAACTGACAGTGTATAAAATTAAAGTTACTTATTTTCATTATGTGGAGAAGAAGGACTTACCCATCCCAGGAATCAGTATTAACACAGCACCCACCAAAACAAGAGGGATTTTGCCAGAAACCCCCATGGGACTCTTCGGGCCGCAGTTTCCTCATCTAAAATTGGGAGAGGTAAGCTGTGAACCTGACGGCAGCCACCCCCGTCTACTGAGGGCCATGCTTTCTCACCGCCTGAGGCAGGTGCTCCCGTCCTTACCCTTTACAGGTGAGGAACCACGGCTGGGAGAGGCCATCACCCTCACAAGGTTATATCAAGGCCTGTGTCTGAACCGTTATTCTACAATGCCTATTTTCATTAAAATAAAGAAACTCTAAATGAAAGTTATTCATTTTTATAAATGAAATAAAGTAGAAATTAGAGTCCTACCCTGTGGCAACAACAGTGTTCTTTGCTTGTATGCGATGGATGGACCCGTCCTCTATGCACAGTGCGATGACACCACGGCACTCCCCGTCCTCCATCAGGAGATCCAAGGCAAAATACTCCACAAAATAGCTGGTATCGTATCGCAGGGACTAACAGAAAGGAAAAAAAAGGGCAGGAAGTGTTAAGCCAACCTGTAAGGTTTTAAGGTGGTATTTGCTCGTGTGAATAGGTGAAAGAACCTGATCCAAATGGACCAGGTAAATCCAAGGAGATCAGCAACAGAGTCAAGGACGCTGTCAGCGCCCGAGAGGCGTTCCACACCGCGCAGCACAGACAAGGCAGGTGCGCTAGAGAACGCAGCAGCAACAGCTCCTACTTTGGTGACACGTTTCCTATTTCTACACAACCCGAAGAGGCACTCCACACTGTCTGGGGGCCACAGGCAGCTCCGCTCAGAGTTTGGTGCCAGAGTGAGGTCCACAGACCATGGGGTCACAGCCCAGGTGGGAGCTGCTGGCAACACACAACCACTAAATTAATTAAAATAAATCAAATGTTCAGCTCTTCAGCTACACCTGCCACATTAGCAACAGCCACATGTGGCTGGCAGCTCCCAACGCGGACGGTTGCAGACAAGCAGATTCCAGCACTGCAGAAAGGTAGGCACTGGACAGCACTGCCAGCCTGGACCTGCTGTTCCCTCAGCCAGTGCGAGTTGCCCTCGTTAGCCTGGGCCAGCTCCCCACATGACAGCTCCTGCTCCGGACGGAGCTGCTTTCTCCTCCCACCACACACTCGTCCATGCACTCAGCCACAGAGAAGGCACTGGTGTTCTAACAACTTGCAAATTAATGGTCTGTCCCCCTTCATCAGAAAACAACAAAGTTCAGAATACTGAATACTCTGAATCAATACTGTTCAGAATATTATTTGGCCATGCCAAAGTTGACCTTGATTACCCAATAACTATTGTCACCTCAAGTCTTTGTCCAGTGATAACAATTAATATTAAAACAATCCATGGCTGGGTGTGGTGGCTCATGCCTCTAATCCCCGCACTTTGGGAGGCTGAGGCGGGTGGACTGCCTGAGCTCAGGAGTTCGGGACCAGCCTGGGCAACATGGGAAACCCTGTCTCTACTAAAATACAAAAAATAAGCCAGGCATGGTGGCGTGCACCTGTAGTCCCAGCTACTCAGGAGGCTGAGGCAGGAGAATCGCTTGAACCTAGGTGGCTGAGGTTGCAGTGAGCAGAGACTGCGCCATTGCACTGCAGCCTGCGTGACAAGAGTGAGACTCCGTCTCAAAAACAAAGCAAAACAAAACAAAACAAAAAACAAAACCAACCCGTTCAGGAACTCAGAGGTGGTAAAACAGCCTTAAAATACTTCTTTTTCTTTTTTTGAGACAGGTCTTCTGTTGCCCAGGCTGGAGTGCAGTGGTATGAACATGGCTCACTGTTTCAAGTGATCCTGGTCTCAAGTGATCCTCCTGCCTCAGCCTCCTGAGTAACTGGGATTACAAGCATGTACCACCATGCCCAGCTAATTTTTAAACTTTTTGTAGAGACAGGGTCTTGCTATGTTGTCCAGGCTGGTCTCAAACCTCTGGTGTCAAGTGATCCTCCTGCCGTGGCCTCCTAAAGTGCTGGGATTACAGATGTGAGCCACTATGCCTGGCCTGCTTGCTCTGTTCTAATATTTTGAGTATGACATATCCCAAGTCAAAAACCTAGTATATAAGATTATCAATTCAACTTTCCAAAATAGATAAAGAAATAACATATTGCCTTAGGGACAGCTTCTCACAGCACATGCCTGGTCCTTTCACATCAACAGTCGCTGCATGTCCTACACCGTTGTTCTCTGTTGCTTTTTACATAATCTCTGGCGGACTCACTGGGCACGCTAACCCATTCCCCGCTGTCACCATAAGCCCCAGCACTACATGTCCTGTCTCAGCTGGACCGGGGGCAGCCTTACCCTTCCATATAAGGTGTGCAATAGTGAGTGGCCGGTCCGATCAGCCACACAGCAGCACCGATGGGCCTGCCCGCCCTTTCCAAACTTGAGGCTCTGTCCACCAAATGCACGCTGATAAATCTTCCCATCTTCAGTTCTGCTAAACGGCATGCCGTAATTTTCCAGCTGTGAAAGATAAAAACAAACAAAAACCTTATTACCTTAAAGGAGTCAAGATATTCATAGCTCATCTACACTGAACAACTTTAACACAAATCTGCAAACCCAAAGTAACCTATTTTATGAAAATGTCAACACTTCATCAAAGAGAAGTCTTCTTGTTACTTCTTGTGTAATGCAGTTTGTGACGGAAAAAGACTCCTCTTGTGAGCTTTGCTCATCACCATTCTTTCGGCCGGCCACATCTGGCTCAATTGCTTACATCCTTCCCAGGACTCTTTTTGACTAGAAACAGACCACGAGGGCGCCCAGAGCCTCCCGCCCATCACCTCGACCACGGCGGCAGGAGCCTGCTCTGTCATGTAGTGGATGGCATCCTGGTCCCCCAGTCAGTCGGAGCCCTTCATGGTGTCGTAGAAATGCCACCTCCAGTTGTCCTCCTCCATGTTCCCCAGAGCAGCGTTGATTCCTCCCTGGAAACACCAACCACTCCTTACAAGCCACAAACAGGAGCCCCAGCTTTGTCTTCCAGGCCCAGATCCACCCACTGGGGGATTCAGAGAAAGCCAACTCCTCACACGGTGACTCCCAGTGAGGGCTGACCTCAGCAGAGGAGCAGCGAGGCCCCACAGATTCTGGGTCATGACCCTCCCCTGACTCGCCCAGTGATTCAATCCCTTAGCCTCAGCCTCCTCATCTGTGTGGTGGAGACAGAGGGAACTCCAGGAAGGGCTGACTGGAGCCGTGAGTGACAGGCTACCTGTAATATGCTTATTACCTAACATATCTGGCACAGAAAAGGTACTCAACAAATCTTTCCAGATAATGTTATTAACAAATCTTCCCAATGGCATTTACGGACATGATTTAAAGACCAGAAGTGCTTCCTGCCAAGTAATAAGCTCCACACTCAGAGTCGCACTCCCCTGTACCCCTGCTTCCTTTGGCTGCGTGTGCCCACCACCTTCTTACTCCTCAGAGAGTCCCAGAGGACAGCAGTACGGGGACAAATAAAACCCTTGCCCTTTCCTTCCCCACCCTAAATTCTGATTCCTCCTCTTTAGATGATCTCCTTTTCTTAAGGTGTTGGGGCGGTGGGGGTGGGTGGGGAGGGAAGTAGGCGAGATGGTCAAAGAAAACCCGAGTGTGACTGGAGTCCCAACTAGGAGTGACAACAAGGCTCCAGCCCTTCCAAGTCTCCAGGGAAGAGGCTCCAGGGAAAGACCGCTGAGAGGGTGAGCTGAGTGAGCAAGGCACAGCAAGAGGCCATGTGGCTGGAGCATGGGGAGGAGGCAGGAGGCTGCCCAGGTAGAAAGCGCGAGGCTGTGCGGGACCTGCACAGAGTGGGAGCACGGTGGGGCACCCTTCTCTTACCTGTGCCGCAACAGTGTGTGACCTGGTAGGAAACAGCTTTGTAACACATGCTGTATGAAACCCTGCCTCAGAAAGGCCAAATGCAGCTCGCAAGCCTGCCCCTCCAGCGCCTACCACCACCGCATCAAATTCATGATCCACTACTGGATACTGAGCAGAAATCTGGAAAAGAAAAACGCACCTGTCAATCACGTGCTCCACTATGCCAACCACGAAGACTCTTGTTACAGTGAAGGAGCTTGACAAAGACAAAAGGACCAACTGCTAGGCACACAGGGCCTCCATCCTGTCCTGGGGCTGAGCCCTGAACAGTGCGGGGAGAGGTGGGCACATTCGCACGTGGAGAAGGGACTGACGATCAGATTCTATGAATGGTAGAGGGTCTGTCCCATGGATCAGACTGAGGACCACAACTCTACTTCAGGGCCGTGCCTATGCTTATGCCTGAGAAGGTGCCAAGGAGTATTCAGTCGCTATCGTGAGCTTACGAGAAAAGAACGTCTCAGCAAGTTTCAGTTTTCCAACAGAGAGAACAGGCACGCCAAATACCAAGGAACCCACACCTGAGTGGCCCCACAGTCCTAATTTCAGTAGGAATTTTATCATCTATCACAGCAGATACTGTTCATTTTATTTTAATTTATTGCTTTACTTGATCTAAATTTAGATCTAGTTTATAGATACATAAGAGATATAAGTAAAAATGCTAACATCTATGTTTGTGTTTGTACTTGCAATTGATTATTATAACACTGAAAATAACTTCAGCATGCATTGGATACCTATGAGGAATTTTTCTCTTATGTCTATGACTCATATGAAAAGAAACTGGTACAGATCCTCACCCCCAAGCCAAAAAAATCATTTATAATGGAACAAAAAGCATGAACTTACGGAATCTGAAACTTTAGCAGATGCCCTCTTGTTCCCATCAACAGTGAAGTGAAAACCTCGGGTTCCTGTTTGCAACACTGCTGGCCACTGGTGACACAGAAGACGCAGATGCAGAGGGTTAGTGTCCTGAAGGAACAGATGCTATGGGGGACAGTAATTTAAACTTCCCCTTGCAAACTGTTCCCCTTCTTAGGTACCCAGGTGCTCCTGTGCATCCAGGGAGCTCAGCTGGGACTCTCCACTTAACCCTGAAGGGCAGCCCAAGGGGCGAGGAAGGACGGAGCCCCTGGTTCTCTTTCCGCCCCGACTCGGCACTCCAGAAAACCAGGATGAAGCCTGTTTCCAAATAGGACACTCACGGACTCAGATGCCACATGAAAAAGGCACTGTATTCACTTCCTCTGTAAAGTCTTAATTATCTACTTAGTGGAGAAGGGAAGACATCTATATCGTATTACTGTATGTGGTATTTTGCAAGTAATGAAGCATTTTAACTGGCTCCAGCATAGCCCTTTCCACATTACAGTTCCAGTCGTCCATGAGGGCTTGTGGTCAGTTCAAAAGGCACTGGACACTGAATCAGGAGATCTGTATTCTGGAGCAGTAAAAGCTGACAGCCCAGAGGGAGGAGGTGTCATCCCTTCATCACACAGGAGGATGTTGGATGCACACTCGCTCCTGCCTGGCTGCTCCTGGCTTTTTCCTGGCCAATGACACATCTTGCTGCCTAAATTTTCCATTTTTCTCGCTCTGTCGCCAGTGCAGTGGCCGGATCTCAGCTCACTGCAAGCTCCGCCTCCCGGGTTCACGCCATTCTCCTGCCTCAGCCTCCCGAGTAGCTGGGACTACAGGCGCCAGCCACCTCGCCCGTAATTTTTTTTTGTATTTTTTAGTAGAGACGGGGTTTCACCGTGTTAGCCAGGATGGTCTCGATCTCCTGACCTCGTGATCCGCCCATCTCGGCCTCCCAAAGTGCTGGGATTACAGGCTTGAGCCACCGCGCCCGGCCGAAACCTGGTTTTAGCGTTTAGTTTTTAGCGGCTGTGTGTGTGAGAGGTGACACTGTCCATACGCTAAGGTTGGCCAGTCATTTAGAGGATACATTTTCCATTCTGCTGGGTGCATTTTAGAAGACCACTGAATAGTCTCAGAAATATCATAAAGAATAGTTTTAGGGGCTGGGCGCGATGGCTCCTGCCTGTAATCCCAGCATTTTGGGAGGCCAAGGTGGGTGGATCACCTGAAGTCAGGAGTTCAAGACCAGTCTGGCCAACATGGCGAAACCCCATCTGTACTAAAAATTAGGCAGGCGTGGTGGCAGGCACCTGTAATCCCAGCTACTTGGGAGGCTGAGGCAGGATAATCGCTTGAACCCAGGAGGCAGAGGTTGCAGTGAGCCTAGACTCTGCCACTGCACTCCAGCCTGGGCGACAGAGCGAGACAACGTCTCCAAAAAAAAAAAAAAAAAAGAAAAGAAAAGAAAAAAAAGCTTTAGGAAATAATACACTCAGCAATCAGAAGAGGGGATGTGAGGGATGTCTTCAAGTATTTAGAAATATTTGCAATTCAGAAATTACTTGTTATGTGGAATAAAAAATTATTCTCAATTTCTCCAATTTCTAGCCTCTGTTTTTATTGACATAAGCTAATTCAGTTTTTTCTTTTTTCAGAAAATAAACGAGAAAGAGCAAATATTCTTCTACTTTAACATAATTTTTGTCATGGTAAAATCATATTTTAAGAAATAAGTCTTTGAAATAATTTTAATATAAATGTTCTTGAAACTTTTGTAAACTGCCCTATTAACACAGGTAACAGCACCAATAACAACAGTGTATTACACCAAATGTAAGTAGAAACAGTGAGATCACTAAATGTTGATTTGTTCTTTCTAGGATGCTGCCCACCCCCAGCCACACACATACAGAGCCAGCTTAAAAGGGGCAGCTCCCATAACACAACTGTGAACAAATTATCACGCCATCCCCTTGGGGACAAGGACACTCACCCTCTGCGTCTAAATCTAATCTGGGGCAGAGTTTTGAATTTGAAAGCCCAACTTTAAGCCAATTTCAGTCTTTAGATAAAACTGAAAACTAGTTTTGACACAAGACTAGTCTTGTGTGCCAATTATTAATTTTTTAAGGAGAAACTATCAAACATTTCCTCTAAGAAAAAAATTGGGAACATATAAAAGGAATATTAGACTTTGCTTAACAATATAGAATTTCAGACGACTGAATTAGGAGGTGGAGGGGGAAAAGAAGTGCAGAGACATTAATCCCGAAATCTACCAAAGTGAGGGGTCCTCATCTAATCAAATGCAACTATAAATCATGAGCAAGAAACTAATCTGCATGTACAACCCATACAATCACAAAAGCAGCCAGTGAAGAACCTAAACACGCATGACCGTATCAGGAAGAAGCGGAAGTAGGGTAGTTTAAGTGAACTAAATCCCCTCTCCAGGCAAGAAGTCTAAAACTGATAAAAATGCACCTGCACAACCTGCACATCCACTAAAGAAACAGAGGTCTTACAAACACCAGGAGTCAATATCAGAAACAGGAATTGCTTTCATGGAAAATGAACTGGGGGCGGTGGTATACTCACTGATTCTTTTACAACTATGTGTAAAAGAATTATGTGTAATTATTCTCACTAGAATTTTAGTGTTTATTATTTTAAAAACAGGGATACTTAAAATACAATTCACACATGGCTACTGTGCACAGGCTGTGAGCCCTGGTTCACAAGAGCACCACCAAAGGTTTCAAACATTACCCACAGAATCCCCACTAACCCCACAGAAAGACGGAACCTCAGAGAGGATTCAAGTAGGTCAGCTGCCTCTGGATCCTGGACTTGGTCCCTATCTAAAGACCCTTGGGAAAAATCTCTGAGACTCCCAACTAATATTAATATCCAGGTTTCACATCAAAACCAAGTCACAATTTTTCAAATAAATCAGGAAAAACATCATGAAGAATGCAGAATGGAATGCCATTGTTGTTACAATTATCCCAAGAAGCAAAGGAAATGTTTACTACTATAATGGCCTAAATAATGTATTTCTAGAACACCATTAAACATATGCAGAACAAACCATTCAAAGAAATGAAATCAATTTGTCTTAGAACAATATATTTGATGTTCATGCTCACGGATTTGAAAAACTTCACCTGAAGTAAGCAGTTAACCCAGTAACTATTTAAGTTTCTTGGTTTTACTTTTCCTCTGATTAAACTGCTTTGGAACGGTTTGCAAGCTGTGTCAGTGCACCAGGCCATAAAAAGAAACCAAAAACTAAGTCTGATAAGCTCGTCACTTGAAAGCAGCTGTAAATACAGAATGATCAATACACCACAGAACTGGCCAAAATAAGATTAAAAAATTCTCTCTGGACTTCACTAAAATTATCCTCAGCATCTATTTTCCAAACACATTTCTCAGTTGGCTATCATTAATTTCTTTTTTTCTGCTAATTTGATTATGTTGTTACTTTGTAAACTCCAATTCTTCAGGAAAAAAAAACCTATCTGAAATGCCGATAAATATACTGCTTGCAGGCAGAATTTCTGTAGGAAACGCTAACTTCAAGATAAAAAGACTTTTACAAAACCCAAGACTAAATTTTGGTTCAATTTTGCTATCTTGCCATCTTGTCTGAGGTGCCTCCGCCGCTGGCGGGGTCTTAGGCTGCAGAAGGAACACTGGGCACTATCTGGGTTGAGGGCAAAGGCACCAGCCCTAGCTTTTCTCCAATCACAAGCTAACGTTTCCCCTAAAAAGTCCCACTGACCATGAGCTTTACTTCCTGCCTGTGGACGCCCTCCAAGCAGCTCTTAAAAGCCCAAGATGCGGCAGGGATCTCTGCTCAGTCAGCACCAACCACAGCAACACACTAGAACGTTTACATGCTTTCTGATGTGACAGGATGGCTGTATGACTAATCTTCACATTTAATTCAACGAGGTTTTTAATAACTATTTCAAAAAGGAGAAAATTGCACAATTACAGGCATAATTCAAATCAATATTGCTGAATGCCTTGGTTCCTATTGACATTTTTACTCTGCAATTTAAAATTACTTCGTAATTAAGGAGGTAGGTGGGTAAGTTCATTCAAAAGAACCAAGCAACGAAACCTATCCAATTCAGCTTGACGAACTAAAACCCTAGAAGGCCGATTCTGAAGATGCAATCGTGGAGGGCACATTCAGACAAACTCAGAGAGCGAGGGCTCAGGGAAGTATAACCCTGACCGTCATCCTGGACTAAGCGGAGCCCGGCCCTCGAGGCACTCAGACACCGGTCCCGCGTCCTCGCCCGGTCAGTGCGCTGAGCTCTCCGTCTGATTTTTAAAAACTGGCACAGCTGCTTTTAAACACTGGCACATTTTCAGTGGCACAAGGGCCACCAAACACGACCCAAAGTTGACACCCTTAACTTGCAAGGTCGCGAAGTGGACATGCACAGATTTGCGCTTTCTGGAAAGCGGAACTGCAAGCCTAAGCTCGGGCGCGCAGCACTTCCCACCGGACGCCCACCCGGTCGAGCCCGCCCACTCCTCGCACCCACCCGGGCGGTTTCACCCGCCCCGCCCACCCCACCCACGGGCTGCGGGCGGCCCCTCGGGACAACCAGCACAGAGGGCGGCAGAGGCCCAGCCCAGCCAGGACGGCCACGGGCCGCTATCCGCCCGAGTGACCTGGGCAGACACGACTCCTCCCCGAGTCCACCCGCCAGGCACTGAGGCGAGGGGCCACCTCAGCCCGCGGGGTCCCCGGACCCAGGCCCGGACCAAGGCGGCAGAGGGGACGACCAGCAAGCCCGCGGGGTCGTGACCTTCACCGGGACGCGGACTACCTGCTAAGGACCGAGCTCCCCGGTCCCCCGAGTCCGCCTAGCGGCTCCCCCTCGCACTGGCCCAGGGCTCTCCCAGCCCCTTCCCGATCCCGGGACAGGGGGCGCGGGGATCCGGCGCCCGCTCCGCTCGCACCCGCTGGGGACCGTCCCGCTCCTACCGCCGCCTCGGCCCCCGCCTGTCCCGCCCCGGTCCGCGGTACGGACTGACCGCCTTGGCCAGCGCCAGGCGCCGAGTGCTCAGCAGCCGCGACAGTCTCCTGACCCACAACACGACTGTTGACGCCGCCAAGCAGTCCCGCCAGTCCCTGCGCAGACTGCGCCTGCGCACCACGCCGGGGTCGCGCTAGGGGGATATCGCGCCTGCGCACCACGCCGGGGTCGAGCGGGGCGGTAGTGGGGGGACATGGCGCCTGCGCACTACGTCACGCCCGGGCGGGGGGGCTGAGTGGGGGCGCCGCGCCTGCGCAAAGCGGACCCGCGGACGGAGGCGTTGCGAGGGACGCGGAGGTCCTGGGCTCCCCGACCGAGGTAGAGCGGACCCTATTTCGGGGAGGTGTTGGGCACTAACATTTTTAAAGCGCCATGGGTGGTTCTGCGGGATCGCCCAGACTGAGGGGGCCTGAACATCCAGACCACAGGGAATGGGGTCGGAGGGGCTGCGCTCGTCCGCGGAGGTGGGCGGGAGCGACCCGGGGCCTCGGGCCTCCGAGGGGCGGGAGCGATCCTCAGCCATGTCCCTAGCTTCTGGCTTCCGGCTAATTTTTAAATTTTTTGTAGTGGCGGGATCTTGCTGTGTTGCCCGGACTGGTCTCAAACTCTTGGCCTCAAGCGATCCTCCTTCCTCGGCCTCCCCAAGTGCGGGGATTAGGGGCGGAGCCACCGCGCAGGGCCGTGGTCAGCTTTTAAAGATGCGTAGATCCCTTTGGCTTATACGCCTTTCTGCTAGCTTACCCTGATTTTGCTTCAGGTTCAGAGAGTATTTTAATATTTCTAATGTGTCTTTTTGTAAGATATCTGAAATCTTTTTGTGGAATGAAGTGGCATGAAAAATAAACCAATAATCATTAGTAATTTTGTTTCCTGTCTTTTCACTTTAAATTATTAAAATCTTTCTCTTATGCGAGATGTTTAACAATGTTGAATTATTTTAGTAAATTTGCAATGGTTCAGTCCCATTTTATTGATATTTGGGTTGTTTCCCATTTTTACTCTTAATAAATAACACCGTACAGAACATATTTGTGACCGTAACTTCATCTTTAGGATTATTTTCTTGGATGTATGCCCCAGACGTGGCCTTTATTGGCTTGCAGGGAATGGACATAGTACCTCCTAGACTTTTTTTTTAGTTATGCAGTTTTGGTGCTGGGTTAGTTATCTATCTAATTTTGTTTTGTTTTGTCTGAAATGGAGTTTCGCTCTTGTTGCCCAGGCTGGAGTGCAATGGTGCGATCTCAGCTCACTGCAACCTCCGCCTCCAGGGTTCAAGAGATTTTCCCGCGGACAGCCAAGATCACACCACTGCCCTCCAGCCTGGGCAACAGAGCAAGACTCCGTCTAAAAAAAAAAAAAAGAGAGATTCTCCCGCCTCAGCCTCCCAAGTAGCTAGGACTATAGGCCACCGCCACCACGCCCAGCTAATTTTTGTATTTTTAGTAGAGACGGGGTTTCACCATATTGGCCAGGCTGGTTTCAAACTCCTGACCTCAGGTGATCCACCTGCCTCAGCCTCCCAAATGCTGCGATTACAGGCGTGAGCCACCGCGCCTGGCCTTAATTTTTTAATTCTATAATTACCACAAACCCCTTAGTATTAAGCTCTGAGACATATTTTTGTCATACCTTTATTGCTTATCATAATTTTCTATCTTTAGATGTTAAGTATTTGTTGAAAATCCCATGAAAAGTTTTCAGAAATTGGATTGGATTTCTTGTTTATTATACATCCCTTGACTATTTTGTAATCGTGTGTATTTGCGGAGGTCACATGTAAACAAATTTAAAGTGACTCTACTTTGTGAAAACGTGCAACCTCGTGTAGGTACTCAGTAAATTAGTAAATTCTTATTAACGTTAGCCCCCCAGCCTTGCTATAGAGGGTGCATGCTGAGCCTGAGGCAGAGAGCTCTGTCATCTCTACATTCACCACCACCACACCAGGAGGCCTGAGAAGCTTCTAGCACTGTTTGCACCTTCCCCACCACATCACCCCTCCCTGCCTTCCTCACAGTCTTCCTTCTGATCAGAAGACCCTTTCCTTCTTTCTCTGCCTGTCAGAATGCTGCTCACTCTTCAAACTCTAGCTCATATGAAAGTGTCTGGTGTGAGCCCACTTCTTTCGAATTGATTCTGTATGTTTGATACAACTGTATGAGGTTCTCCAGAGAAACAACCAATAGAGGGGAGAGATGTAAGAAATTGGTTTAAAGGTTCAAATGCTAATCTCATCCAAAAACTCCCTTAGAGACACACACCCAGAAATAATGCTAACCATGTATCTGAGCACCTCATGGTATGTCAAGTTGACATACAAAATTAACCATTGCAGCAGCCATACATTTAAACATATTTGTACTAGAGAACTTACCTGATTCTACCTGCACTTCAGATGCTTAAGACATGTCTGTTTTCTCCACTTTCCCCAACCGGATTGTGAGTCACTTTCATCTAAGTTCTTGGTTTTTTTGTTTGTTTGTTTTTGAGACGGAGTCTCGTTCTGTCGCCAGGCTGGAGTGCAGTGGTGTGAGCTTGGCTCACTGCAACCTCCACCTCCCGGGTTCAAGCGATTCTCCTGCCTCAGCCTCCCGAGTAGCTGGGACTACAGGTGTGTGCCACCATGCCCGACCCTGGTCTTGTTTTTTCCTTCTTTGAATCCCGTAGGGCCTCAGTGCTGTGCAGCACATAGTTAAAACTGAAAAACATTTCTTGAATAAAACTAGTTAACGTTTTTATTCTTTACTTCAAGGTATATCTCCATGAATAACCTAAATGATCCCCCAAACTGGAATATCCGGCCTAATTCCAGGGCAGATGGTGGTGATGGAAGCAGATGGAATTATGCCCTGTTGGGTCCAAAGCTGGGACTGGCTGCTTTTCGTAAGTCATGGTTTTCTTAAAATTCATGTTTTCCAGGCTGAGAGTGTGGAGCCCCGGTGAGGGAGGCAGCATGATGTGGGAGCCTGAAGGCCGTGACTTTGGGACCTGTCAGGGACAGCGGAGTTTTATCCCATGCAGTGAACCGTGGGCAAATCACTTAACCTCTGAACCTTAGTTTTCCTGTTCACAGGAGATGGAGAATCATACTTAACCTCAGCACATTGCAAGGATTAAGTCAGCCAAGGCGTTTCGAAGCATTTTGTGTGGGGTGGGTTTTAATAACTAAGTTCCCTCTCAAGGCTTTGCAGCTCTCAAGTCGGGGGGGCGGTTCCTTGTTTCAGGTGCTTTCATAAGGACTGATGGGAGAAAAGAACGGGTGTAAAGGAAACCAGTGGGCTGGGTGTGGTGGCTCACACCTGTAATCCCAGCACTCTGCGAGGCCCAGGTGGGCAGATCGCATGACCAGCATGAGTAACACAGCAAAACCCTGTCTCTACAAAAAGTAGAAAAATTAGCCAGTCGTGGCCATGCACACCTGTAGTCCCAGCTCCTCAGGAGGCTGAGGTGGGGAGATCAGTGGAGCTGGGAGGTCGAGGCTGCAGTGAGTGGAGCTGGGAGGTCGAGGCTGCAGTGAATGGAGATGGCACTACTTGCCCTCCAGCCTGGGCAACAGGGTTAAAAAAAAAAAAAAAGAAAGAAAACCAGTTTTGGAAAACCAGTGATGTTTAATGTTTAGGAAATCAATCTTTGGGAGACTTCATCTAGGAAATCTCTGCTTGGCCTGGCCAGAAATTCTCTCTAGTTTAGATTGACTTGGCACCACGTTGGGGACCTGTCAGTCACATGCAGACTTATATCTCCACCACACAATCAATTCACTGATGCAGAGGAGTGCGTTTTGTGTTTCTTCAGGTTCCATGGTTCTGGGCTGGCATTTAGGAACATGAGAGACTGAGTAATTGAATGGAAGAAAGGCAAAACTGCCCTCTAGCTGTAGTGATACATTTTACGTAGAGGCTTTTTATCTGCTTCTGTTGGCGTGTTTCCTAAACAAAGGAATGAACACACAAGACAACACAAGACAAGACAAACATGGGGCTGCCTCGAATGGCGGGCTCTGCTTTATTTTATACAGTTTGTGGAATGTTGCCAAGTTACAAGACACATTGTTGTTTTTCTGACCTTTCCCTGACTTTCTGGATTTTCAAGATATTTACACATAAACAAGCCCCCAGGGTCTGCTGTTTGCAGCTGGCTCCTTTGTCCTCCCTGTTTACAGGGAAGGAACACCCTGCTTCGTTTGCAAGAGCAGGACTTATTGGGAACGCCTGGTTTGCCAGCACGTAGTCCTCTACATGCTTCCATGTCTCAGGTTAGAAGTTTTGCTGTAGAGGAAGAGGAGGCTGGTAAGAGCAGTTGGTTTTTATGACTCAGTGATCTGCACAGTGCTTGCTTCTTGGTGAAAGACAGGGCAGGTCCACATCCAATGCTAAGGGGCTGCCATGTGAAAAGCTCACTTGCCTGCAAAAAAAACCCACAACACTTGGAGAGGCTACTGTTGCCTGTGGCTAGGGTGAGTGGATTGGAAGGTTAAAAATTACTCTTACTAATGTAATAATTAATTGGCTTTGAGGCTGGGAGAGGCCCTGAAGTGACTCATTTAACATTTGTTTTTCAGACTCATCTCTAGCTTTTATAGCCTTTCATAACTTTCACTTTTGAAATTCTTACCTCCCCTTCTTGGACTTTTGAAATGATGCTTTCTGTCCCTGAAAAGGGTTGAAGAATATTTTATTTTTTCTTCTTGGTTTTTTGCTGAGGTAGTGTGGTGAGAGATAATTGTTAACTTGGCATTCTTGTAAGGATTCTCCAAAGGTGTGTTATGATGTGTTTGAGGTTCTGTTGCACACAGGAGCGTTAACCAGCCCCTAGTGTAGTCTAGAAGAAGAGGCAGACGTATGAATACTTCATAAGCGCCATTGATTGATTTATTGATGAGAAGCCAGTTTTGTCCTGATCACTTATTTACTAGATTTTTTTTGTTTTTTTGAGACGGAGCCTTGTTCTGTCGCCAGGTTGGAGTGCAGTGGCGCAATCTCGGCTCACTGCAACCTCCGACTCCCTGGTTCAAGTGATTCTCCTGCGTCAGCCTCCTGAGGACCTGGGATTACAGGCACCCACCACCATGCCCGGCTAATTTTTGTATTTTTAGTCGAGATGGGTTTTCACCATGTTGGCCAGGATTGTCTTCATCTCCTGACCTCGTGATCTGCCCACCTCGGCCTCCCAAAGTGCTGGGATTACAGGTGTGAGCCACTGTGCCCAGGCCATTTACTAGATTTTTACTTAATATAACATAGAAATGTGTGTAATTGTGCTTGCCTGAAAGAGCAGTCCCTGGAGAAATTCTTACCCTGAGTAGCTCCCCTGGGAGACTATTCAGTGTTTCAGCGCTCCAGTGGGCTTCTCTCTCTTCACACCTCCTCTGTCATTCTGCTTTCCCCTCTTTTCTCGCAGTCTTCCTGATTCCCCTTTCCCCATCTCTCTCTCCGTGCTTTTCCCATCTCTCCATGCTTTCTCCCCTCTAGCGTTCCTGTTCCTCCCGTTTCCTCTCCTGACCTAGAAAACACATGGTCTTAGAGCTGAAAGGGACTGGTTGAGTTCACTGCTCACTGAGAGAAATGAATCTGAGACAGGTCTCAGATTTTTTAGAAAGTTCATTTTGCCAGTTTAAGGATGCGCCCGTGATGCCTCCACAGGAGGTCCTGACAACACGGGCCCAAGGTGGTCGGGGCCCACTTGCTTTTACACACTTTAGGGAGGCATGAGACATCGATCAATATGTGTAAGATGTACATTGGTTCAGTCAGCCCAGAAAGGTGAGACAACTTGAAGAGAAGGTCAGACAGGGGACTTCCAGGTCATAGGCAGGTAAGAGACAAACGGTTTCATTCTTTTGAGTTGCCGGTTACCCTCTCCTGATGAGGCACTCAGATACGCATTTCTCTCGGTGAGCAGACGGGTGACTTTGGACAGAATAGGAGGCGGGTTTGCCCTCAGCAGCCCCAGCTTGACTTTTCCCTTTAGCTTAGTGATTTTGGGTCTCCAAGGTTGAGTTTCCTTTCACAACATCTAACATGTTTTCCTATGAGCATTAGTTATTCATTGTGTATTTTATTGCACAAATACGGCACAGATTTTTTTAAAATCATCAATTCAGACACTTTACCACACACGGGCTCCTCAGGGAACTCAGGGAATCCTCACAAGACTAAAACACCCGCATGGACGGAAGGTGAGGGAAGAAGCCCCAGGCCGCCCTGGGAAACCTCGAGACACATTGCCGTGGTCCCTGTGAGGCAGAACTGAACCTGGGATTCCATATTAAAGAGGAGTGAAGGGGGTTGCACCTCCCAGCAAAGGAAACCTTCCAGAAATCAAGTGGGGCGGGGATGGAAACACGACTCCCCTGAACACCTGCCTGCCCCTGGAGCTGCACCTCCCACCCAGCTACAGGGGATGGAGACACAGAATGACTCTCCTGAACACCTGCCTGCCCCTGGAGCTGCAGCTCCCACCCGGCTACGGGGGATGGAGACACAGAATGACTCTCCTGAACACCTGCCTGCCCCTGGAGCTGCAGCTCCCACCCGGCTACGGGGGATGGAGACACAGAATGACTCTCCTGAACACCTGCCTGCCCCTGGAGCTGCAGCTCCCACCCCAGCTACCGTCTGGGCATGGGGGTGCACACCTGTAATCCCCACTCTTTGGGAGACTGAGGCAGGAGGATTGCTTGAGCCCAGGAATTCCAGACCAGGCCTGGGCAACACAGGGAGACCCTGTCTCTTAAAAGAAACAAGCAAAAACCCGGCTACCTGTACAGCTGGGGAGACCCTGGACCCAAAGAAATGATGCAGACCCTCACATTAAGGCTACACATGGACCCACAAAACAAACAAAAATTACAGAAACATCAAGGAAGTTGGTTACTCTGTGTGGGCTTGAGCAGGAAAAACAATCAGCTATAGACCACCCTCCCAAGGACTTCAAACACACTGTCAAGTAGCTCCACGTCACAAATACCTAGCACTTTTCAATAAAAACATGTTCTTAAAACTGAAGACTATCATATGAAATATTTGAATACGGCTGGGCGTGGTGGCTCAAGCCTGTAATCCCAGCACTTTGGGAGGCTGAGGCAGGCGGATCACAAGGTCAGGATTTCGAGACCAGCCTGGCCAATATGGTGAAACCCCATCTCTACTAAAAATACAAAAATTAGCTGGGAGTGGTGGCAGATGCCTGTAGTCCCAGCTACTCAGGAGGCTGAGGCGGGAGAATTGCTTGAACCCGGGAGGCGGAGGTTGT
This sequence comes from Macaca thibetana thibetana, assembly GCF_024542745.1. Taxonomy (NCBI): domain Eukaryota; kingdom Metazoa; phylum Chordata; class Mammalia; order Primates; family Cercopithecidae; genus Macaca; species Macaca thibetana. The sequence continues at coordinate 175,176,054 of NC_065583.1, read as the reverse complement.
AGTGAGCTGAGATCAGGCCACTGCACTCCAGCCTGGGAGACAGAGCAAGACTCCGTCTCAAAAAAAAAAAAGAAATATTTGAATAAATAAAGGATGGAATCACAAAAATAAATAAGCAGTGTCTATCAGAAACACCCAGATGTGAAAGTAACTAATAATTTAGAAATTTTAAATATATGTCATCTTTAGAATTAGAAACTGAAAGGATAGGTTAAACAAACAGTACATTAACAATAATCAGAATAAAGAATAAAGCAAACAGACACGGAGAGACATGAAAAGGTACAGAGACGGGGGGAGAGGGATGAAAGGGCCTACGCTCATCTAAGTGGTATTCCAGAAGGGAGGAAAGTGATACGGACCCACAGACAAAGGAAACACAAGTGGGTACCCAAGCGGGTCGGATACAAAGAAGCCCAGGCGTGTCCGTCTGCCGATACTTACATATGATCGACCTGACAGTCACTGGATTAAAGGGAGTCCACGTGCCTGAAAACAAACAACAGGAGTTAAAGTAAAAGGAAAATCTTTGTGGGACAGTGAGTTCCTGATCTATAGCTGGAGGCCCCGGGAAAGGCAGTAGGGGCTCTAGGGTAGTGGTTTTCTAGACACTCCAGGTGACGTGTCAGCTGCCGTGACTCCTGGGAGGAGCCAAAGCACTGTCTGGTGGGGTCACACCCTGCTGAGTATGGGAGTCCTCCATGGCCTGCCAGACCTCCATGGCCACCCACAGTCATCGTGGCTGGATGCGCACTCTTATTTAACAGATAACTGAGAAATGGTTCTGTATCATTTTACACACGGAATTTTTCAAGGATGCAGCCACCAGCCAAGTTAAGAAGTTCGCACTTACTTTTGTTAGAGAACTTCACAAATTCCCATTTCAGAAAAACCATCGTCAAGGCCACCACTGCTGGCAGACACCTGAGCACAGCTCGGTCGCTGTGGCATTCACACTAATTCTACCGAAAGGTGCAAGTACCAGACCCCTCCTTCCGTTCTCCCTCAGCAATCATCCCAAAGCACGGTGAAGACATCCATCACCACACTGCAAACATTCCTGACAAATTACGGTCTGGGCTTTATATGATTTTCCCTGAAACTGAATAGGAAGACTGTGCTATCCTCGGATTCGCTGTAGAATCTGATACCCTTGAGCGCTCACAACCATTTACCAACTATGAGGGTGAAGATTCACTGATGACCTTCACACACAAGAGCCTATTTTCAGAGTGATCTGTACCTTCAATAACTTCCATACTCACTGAAAATGAACTAAACATATTGTTAATGTCAGGAAAGACCAGTGGCTCTCCTCATACCCCATCTGTATTAGACACACAGTTGTTTTTTCTATGCACAAAATTGCCACAGTCCTGGGCAGCACACAGAGACAGCCCCCGATCTCAGAGAACAATGTCAGGCTCCCGGTGGAGCACGGGCGGTGGGGTCTGCTGGCACGGTCCCTTAGGCCTCTACGAGTCATCACTCTGGTGCTGGCACGGTCCCTTAGGCCTCTACGAGTCATCACTCTGGTGCTGGCACGGTCCCTTAGGCCTCTACGAGTCATCACTCTGGTGCTGGCACGGTCCCTTAGGCCTCTACGAGTCATCACTCTGGTGCTGGCACGGTCCCTTAGGCCTCTACGAGTCATCACTCTGGTGCTGGCACGGTCCCTTAGGCCTCTACGAGTCATCACTCTGGTGCTGGCACGGTCCCTTAGGCCTCTACGAGTCATCACTCTGGGCTCATGGGGCTCCTCCTAGTGCCATGCCTGCTCTCACCTGAAGTGCGTCCCCTCCTAAGACGCACATACCCTCCCTCCAGCTCCTTCCTTTCCTTCCTCAGGGAGCCTTCCACGGGGGTACCATGTTCTCCCAGCCCAGAAGTTAAATCCATTTACTCTGCCTGAGCACCTCCCAACTTCCCCTTGGGAAGATCCCACCCTCCAGCAGTTATGCAGGGAAGCTGTGCTCTTCCCACAAAGGCAGGTGCACCTGAACCCTGAACCCGTGGCACACACACAGCAACACTCCACGAGCATCTGTTAAGCTGAATAGAGTGATAATCTGCAGGAATACGTTTCTGCAGGCTTTACAGGTAGCTGGAGGGAGAGTAGGCAGGCATATGTATATAAAGGTATTCGGAAAGGTCAGAATTACTGGAAACTAGTATTACAAAAAACAAAGATAAGCTACAGAGAACCCACAAGGCAAAGAAAGAGGAAAACTCTAAACACCAAGGAGCATCCCTGCCTCACCCAAATCCATCTGGTCTTCCCCCATTCTTCACTGCTGTGTACAGGAACCTAGTGTCTGCACACAAGGGTGACCTGCTCTGACCCAGTGCTGACAAGAAGCCCCAGGAGCCAAAGCCCCTGGAAGCCTCCTGGGCAATCAATACTCTGTCTTCGTGCCTTGAGGTTCTTCTCCTCTGTCTTCTGCGTCCGTGGCCCTGGACTGTGTGGACCTGGATGAGACCTAAGTCCTCAAGTGAAGGCTGCACTGTGAGGTGTCCTGATCATAAGTAGAAGCTTCTCTGGGCCATCTCAGCAAAAACACGGCCAAACAAGTTTTAAACCAAAGCAACACAGGTTAAAACACAAGCAAGATGTTAACCCTGCAGCGCAGGCATGGGGAAGCTCAGGTGCCGTCTGGATGGGCGCGCATGGAGAGTGCAGAGATGGTGCACTCCTGAGAGCTGGGGTCCAGGAGGAACCGGACAGCTGTACTGGGGTCTTCTGGAGTATTCTAAGAACTGCCCAGGAGAGCAGAGGTTGCCCTGGGATGAATCAAGGATCAGAGAGAGGCAGCCGCTCCACTAGAAAGGGCTCCTGAGGGATGGACACTCCTGCTATCTCCACTCACCTTCCTTGCCAACCACAGCAGGGTCTGGCTTCTCCACAGAAACCAAGAGAGAAACCAAGAGAGAACCACCACAAGGCCTAACTGCCCGTAACAAGCTGAAGCATCGTGGCGCACAGACATTTCATGCCTCAGTTACATTAGGTGCTAGACATACCTGGGCATCCGCCTGAAAACCTAAGTAGATGCTGTGCTTGGCCCCAGGCCATGGAGTCACTTGTCACCAAATCCCAACCCTTCCCCTGAAGCCCTGCCAAGGTGAGTTTCTGGTGAAAGCAAGCATGAAAGACTGCATGGGGGTCCCTGAGACCACCCTCCAACTTGAAAGGGTACAGACTAAACCAGCCAAGGGAAAGGACTGCTGGGGAAGCCAGGTGCTTCCAGAGCCCCTCCCAGCGGAGTCACACAGGGTGCACTGGATTCCTCCAGCAAGGAGCTGGGACAGCTAGTGCCGTGGTGCGGACCAGGGAGGCTCTCCTGAACCTGGGGGTCAGTCAGGGAAGTTCCAGCCACCCACAGGATAAGCAGGTGTTTGCCATCCATCACCTTGTTGGTCAACTACCCAGGCAAAGTAGTGCAACATGGCTCAAGTCTCTCTCATCAGTCAGAACACTGCAAGAGCTCAGTTCCCAGGAGCCAGCCAAGGGCCCTTCCTGGGAACGTGCAGGGTCTGAGCAATCCAGGCCTGTTGAGTTAACCCCTTCCCACACAGGCAGATCAAATCTGCTCCATCACCGGGGCAACAAATACCATCACCCACATCCCTGGGCCCACGTGAGGGAAGGACAGTGATGGGACTGGACATGTGCTTCACAGGGCACTGTCCTGCCTCTGAGATCTGATTTGTCTCAGTTCTTTTTAATGTGGGATCTCCAAGAGAGCCTCAACTGTATTTGATTTAAAAAAACAAAACAAAACAAAAAAACCGGCCAGGCGTGGTGGCTCACACATGTAATCCCAGCACTTTGGGAGGCCAAGGCAGATGAATCATGAGGTCAGGAGTTCGAGACTAGCCTGAGCAACATGGTGAAACCCCGTCTCTACTAAAAATACAAAAATTAGCTGGGCATGGTGGTGCACACCTGTAATTCCCAGCTACTCAGGAGGCTGAGGCAGGAGAATCACTTGAACCTGGGAGGTGGAGGTTGCAGGGAGCCAAGATCGCGCCATTGCACTCCAGCCTGGGAGACAGAGTGAGACTCCATCTTAAAGAAAAAAAAAAAAACTTCAAAAGAATGTAAGAAATATTTCTTAAAGTACAGCTTTAAAAATGCCCCTTAAAAATACATCAATGTTATATTAAGGCAAACCTACTTCAGAAGCACAGAGACTTGAAAAAAGTTAATTTCTTGTAATTTCAGGATGTTTTGGGAACGAGAAACAAGCACAGAAAATAGGCTAGGAAGACAGTGGATGACACCGATGGGCTGATCACGGTTCCAGGATGGTCTCGCCATGGAGGTGACGGTCTCGCCATGGAGGTGACAGGGTGAATGCTGCAGTGCAGGACTCGGGGCGCCACAGGAACGGGCGCTCCAGGTAGGGTGTCGTCCTGGAAGGATGAGAGTCCTGAGAACAGCTGGGTGGGAGCAGGGTCCGCCGGCTGCACGGGGGTGGGGAGGGTGCCATGAGGGCCTGAGAGCAGCGAGGCAGGGGAGGAACCCTAATCCCTCATCTGCATGAGACGTCAGGCCTGCCAGAGCCCCATGGATCTCGGAACAGAGCTGGGGAGGAGCATTTGCCAGGTCTCCCGTCCCCTCCTTCTGCCCACTGGGATTGCTCCTGAAGGAAGAAGAACCCATCAAGTCCTTGTAAATGTGCTGGGAGAGAACCCCTGACAGTGCCTGGTGCTCACTCCTGGGGAGCCACTGTCGCAGGTGAAGTTTCTGGGCTCAGGCCCATGGCACCTGGAAAATGTCGTGTTTCAGTGAAATGATCTTCAAAGCCCAAGAGGAAATGTTCCAGGCACCCCTCAGAGACCCTGTGAGGCAGGAAAGACAGTGGGGCCACGAGGGTCCCCAGCTTCTCCAGCTCGACCTGTGCCTGGAAATTACTCCCTGAAATCGTGAGCAGAGCTGGATGCTGGGTCAGTTCTGTGATCTGTGGGACTCTACCCTTAATGGCTTCATTTATTTATAGGGATCTAACCTTATATTTATCTATGTAAAGAATGAAATTGGTCATTTCTTAGATTCACCTGTGCTTGAGATACCTTTTTAAGAATATTTTCCTAGCCATTAAATAACATAAGTCAATTTTCTTTTTTCATTTTCCTATTGCTATGTGACAAAGGTAATATTCTATACCTTTTTGTATTAAAGGACTTCAAATTGTTGATACTTTAGATGACTTCTAAAGTCCTTGCCATATTCTGAATGAAGAATGTGAGCCCCAGGTTAGAAACATCAACATGATGTGGACTATTCTGAGCTCAACAGAACTGACTGAACTAGCAGTGTGTGTTTTTGCTGCTTCGTCCACTCACACACTGTCTGAGACCCATTCATGTCTCTGGAGGTCCCTCCCTCACCTTGCGCTGGCTGACTCCCCTGAGGGACTTGCTGGGACGTCCTCATCCATCTGCCGTGAACGAGCATTTGGATCTCTTCCCACTCAGGTTTGTGCGAACAGTGACACCAGGTGCATCTGAAATATGCCACATGCCCAGGTGCACGCGGGGTGTGTGCAGCTCCCTGACCCCTCTGCGGCGGGACAGCAATGAGGCCCAGGGCGTAGCGGGGAGGTGTGGGTGTGGGACCAGGCTGGGGTTGGAGAGAGGACACTGGATTCTGGACTTTATCTAAGGGCTGAGCAGCAGGCGTCATGGCAGATCGGGTCTGGTGTTGAACTGACCTGATTGTCCCAGAGAACTGATGTTCATGGTTTCTCTGAATAACATAGAAATGGATCCTTGTGGTCTTGAAACTTGAGAACGTGACGTGTCTTATTTGAGTTCCTTTCTCAGGAAACTGACCATCAGGCCTCCCGGGTAGTGTGAAGGAACAGAGACTCAGCAGATCACGGCATCTGGTCAGTGAGACACCAAACCCTTCACCCATCATGATTGTCTGATCAGCCACCTGCCTCCTCCTGACCAACTCCTCTTCCTCTCTCCCCCTAATTCCTGTTTTCCTTACACATAGTCACATTTCTTCCCTGCTATACAGTCAGTCAGGAAAATGCATTTGAGGCTGACCTCCCATCTCCTAGCCTGCAGCTCCTGATGCATGCCTTCTTCACTGGCAGTAACCATCGTCTCAGTGACTGGCTTTCTGTGTGCTGAGCAGTAGGATCTGGAACAAACCCCTGCATTTTGGAAACATGGAGAGCAGCCTCAGCAGGCCCCCGGCCCCGAGTGCAGTCATGACTACCAAGGACCCACACCAACCCCCAAAGGTGAGTGTGGACAAGAAGAAAAGGCTCCTGAGGATCCAACCAGGAGAATTCCTGCAATGTCACGGAGAATCGTGGCCACCTGGCCCATTCCCCCATTGAAGGGCAGCTGCAAGATTCAGCTCATTTGTCTTCTTTCCTGGACATGTTCAAATCTCTTTCAACACAACCTTGTGATCCTGAGATTCCATCAAGATGTGCATTGTTTTACAATATTGCTTTAATTTACTCTGCCAGCTATCTGGGGAAATGCAACCTCATCAGCAGAAATTATTTCCTCCCTGCCGCTTTTGAAATCTGTTATTTCCTATAGCCAGGTACTGAGCCCTTCAACTGAGGTCTAAACCCTCCACCCTGTCCCTCCGGGGTCGCCAAGCCGGTGGTTTGTTCCATGCTCCCAGGCAGATTGTGTCAACTCAATGTCCAACGTGCTTAAGAAATACTTAATTTTAGGAGTTTTTTTTTTTTTTTTTAAATGTTTTTGTTTCATGGAGGTGACACCCTCTGTCTTTGACTTGTGGGCGCCTTCCTCCTTCAGTCTGCATGAACTGAAGCCAGTGTCTGCTGTACAGCCTCTCAGCCGCAGCCCACAGTGAGGTGCAGGTGCTCAGCCTTTGCCCCAGAGAGCGCCTCCATTCGCCCCTCCACCCGTAGCCCCTCGAAACCACTGCCCTGCTTCCCAACACGGTAGCACTGTGTTCTCCAAGGTGTCATGTGGCGGCATCCTTCGGCCTGTGCCCACTGAAACTAGCTTCCTTCCCCGGGCATGTGGCCTGGGAGACCTGGGGCATTTGGGGTGCATGTTTCCACTGCTGGTTGGTGCCCCCTGTGTGGAAGCATCCGCGTTGGTTCACGCCTTCTCCTGCCGATGGACAATTTGTTTTCTTCCAGTTATTGGCAATGAGCAATGAGGCCTAAACACTTGAGTGCAGGTTTGTGTGTGCACGTTTAAGTTTTCTCTTGGGGGAAATTTCAGGAGTGGGGTTGCTGGATGACGTGGTAAGGATGTACTTAACTCAATAAGAAACTCCCGGACCACGTTCCAGCATGGCGGGATCCCTCCCATTCCCACTGCCGCTTATGAGGGTCCCGGTTCCTCTGCATCGTCACTAGAAGCTGGGTTGGCCCGTGGTTTTTGTCTGTTTTTAGCCATTTTAATAGATTTGCAGAGGTACTGTTGACTGGCATTTCTCCAGCATCTCTATGATGTTGAGCCTCTTTCTCGGGCAATATGCCCTCCTTATACCTTCCTTGATGAGGGCTCCATTAAAATATTTGCCTTCTCTTTAATACTGGGGTTTTTACTTTCTTATGGTTAAGTTTTGACGGTTCTTCGTATATTCTGCGTGCCAGTACATTGTGAGATGTGTGATTAACCAGTATTTTTTTTCTAGCCCATAGTTTGCATTTCATTCTTTTAAGATTTTTATATTGCTTTATAGAATTATAATTTTAAATTATGACTAAATTTAATTTGTCAATCTTCTATGAATCATGCCTTTGGTGTCATGTCTAAGAACTTTTCACCTAACCCCAGGCCATACAAATTTTCCCCTGTGTTTTTATCTAATGGTTTTATACTGTTATGTTCTCCATTTAGGCCTGTGATAAATGTTGAGTAACATTTTGTGTCAGCCACGGCCATACCTTTTTCCGTCTCTGACAGTATCTTGGGTGTTTGCAGCTCTCAGTGCCCTGTGCAGTTCCCGTCTTCTTGGTCCGCTCTTTCTGTGAGTTTCAGGGCGTGTCTTAGTGCTGACGCTGTCCTGGCCCATCAGGGGGTCCCATGGGCTTGTCTGTGTGGGAAAGTCAGGACTGTGATGTTGACGGGATGCCGTGAGTTGGGAGGTGCTGAGCTTGTCCGTGTGGGAAAGTCGGGACTGTGATGTTGACGGGATGCCGTGAGTTGGGAGGTTCTGACGGGGGTTTCCATGTAGGAGAGAGAGGTGTTTGGTTTTCCGGATGGGGCAGACTTGAGAGGGGACAAACTTGAGAAATGCCACCAAGGGGAAGCCCAGGCAGAGCAGGTCTCGGGGCCGCCCAGTCGTGTGGGCGCCAAACGTGGATGTGTCAGTGGCCATGCCAGGAGGTAAACCCTCACCCAAGGGCCTCTGGGTGTCCACGGCCAAGTCTTGTTCAAGAGGTGTGTTCAGCTGAGCCAACCATGGCAGAAATGCACAGGGGAAATCCCGTGGTTCCTCTGTTTAAATCCCCTGCTAATCCCACCCGACTCAGAGAAGCAGCCAAGTCCTCACAGCAGCCTGCAACCCCCACCTGACTCAGCCTCTTCTTGGCTCTGATTCTCTCTCCCCTCCTATCCCTTTCTGTCTCTTCTGCCACCAGAGAGGAGATCCTCCATGTTCATCCTGGTGGATTCAAACCCATGCTTGCCACACAGATAGTCACCGGAATGAATAGGTATAATCTATAAAGAGTCCTTTTGAAAAAGAAAAAGGCAGGCTGGACAGCGTGGCTCACGCTTGTAATCCCAGCACTTTGGGAGGCTGAGGCAGGAGGATCACCTGAGGTCAGGAGTTTCAGACCAGCCTGGACAACATGGTGGAACCCCATCTCTAGGAAAAATACAAAAATTAGCTGGGTGTTGTGGCGTGCGCCTGTAATCCCAGCTACTCAGGAGGCTGAGGCAGGAGAATCACTTGAACCCAGAAGGTGGAGGTTGCAGTGAGCTGAGATCACGCCACTGCACTCCAGTCTGGGTGACAGAGTGAGACTCTGTCTCAAAAACATAATAATTGGAATAATAAAAGAAAAGTGCAAAAATTCAAACAACTTAACAGAAACTGGGCAAAAGAGCTGAACTGGCCCTCCACAGAAGAGGAAATGTGGAGGAACGGCTAATGAAAACACGAAGAGGGGCTCAGCCCAACGGGGAGATATCATGTGACACCCACCAGACTGGCAGAAATCCCACAACCCAATCAATGCCAGTGTTGGGGAGAAGGGAGAGTAGCAGGAACACCAGGCACTGCTAAGAATGGTTATGAAATATATTTTTGTTACGCTTGTATATGAAAGGGGGTGTGTTGTGGGTTATGAGGAAAATTATATTTCTTACCTGGGATGAAATTTTAAAACTTGAAAGCTACTGACCCGAAGAAACTTGCACGTGTGTAAAAAGAAATGCCCAAGAACGTTCCTAGCAAAACACAGTCCTAAGGGCCCCAACCTGGCCAAACACTCACCCACAGGGAAATGAAGACATTTCCCGTGCTCCCCTCAGACGACGGGAGATCACGCAGCAATGACAATGAATCATGTCAGTGTGGGTGGGTCTCAGGGAGAGAATGGAGATGGGAGATCACGCAGCAATGAAAATGAACCACGTCAGTGTGGGTGGGCCTCAGGGAGAACGGAGATGGGAGATCACACAATGAAAATGAACCACGTCAGTGTGGGTGGGTCTCAGGGGGAGAATGGAAGACAAAAACAGACATTGAGCAGATGCTCAGAGCCATGCAGCATAGGAGCAGCCACGCAGGAGAATTTCCTCACATCAAAGTTCAAAACTACAGCCGAGGCAACAGAGCAAGACCCTGCCTCAAAAAGAAAACAGAAAGTTCAAAAACTAAATGGCATATTTTTTGGGATGTACACATACGCGGTGAAAGAAACGTACTGTGAAGAAAAGTACGGGAACAATAAAGACTAAAGCAGGAAGTGATTCCCTCTGTAGGAGAAGGGAAGGGACTGGGACTCAGGCAGGGCCTCCAGGGAACATCTGAAGTTATGTCTCTTCAGATTCATTCCCTAAACTTGGTGGAGGTCCTCTGTGTCCAATGTGTCGATATTCTTTATATTTTACCCATATTGTACCAATGCTTTATTTCTATTCAATATTTAGAAGACAGTTATAAACAAGATGCATTAAATAGCAAGATGGCCGATGAACATCAGGAAGGAACATCCATGAGGTTCCATCCACAGAACCTCACCATGGATATGCTTGTGATCAAAGGCCTGGTCTCCCCTCACGACACAGAGCAGAGGCCGCACCATCATAGTGGAGCAGGAGCAGCTGGGACAGGGCCCTTTTGTGAACCTGCTGCATCGCCAGGCTGTGCAAACGGACTCAGCAGCCAGAACTCACAGAGTATCAGTATCAGCACCGAAACCTCACAGGAAAAATGGTAAGTTCTAAGTTTCTCCATTAATAGTAACTCTCAGATTAATCTCTGTCATCCATCGCTTCTCCAAGAAATAACTTTTTATACCTTTGCATGGGTCTATTTTTCAATTTATATTTTATTTTACTAACTGATTGAAAAGATATATATTGTGTGTGGTGTCTGATTTTGTCTGTCAGGATAATCATAGTTTAATTTCTATTATTATGATTATAGCAAAATCACTTAGTTTTTTTTAAGCTTTTCAATTCCTGAGGGTATTAATCAGGGTCTTCTTGTCTCATGAGACAGAAAACAAATCCAAACTGTATAAAAGAAAAAGGAATGTAATGATCACGAGGACTGAGAAGCTCCCAGGCTTAACTTGCTTGGGATTCAGCTACATGTACAGTTTCAAGTGGGGTACTGTAACTCTCTCTCTCTCTCTCTCTCTCTCCTTCTCCAACATCAGCTGCATGTTTAGCTCCACAAACTTTAGACTTAAACAGCATCACTGGCTCCTGACCAGGATTCCAGCTCCACGAACCTCAAACTACAACACCAGCCTTCCTTCTCCTTAGGTCTCCAGCTCCAAAACCTAAGATATCAGTGGCAGTACCTACTCTTCCTGGAGGCTCCAGCACTGACAGCCTCAGACTTGAACCACAGCACCAGCTCTTCCCCGGATCTCCAGCTCCACCACCCTCAGATTTAAACAGCAGCAGCACCAGCTCATCTGTGGGTCTCTGGCTCCACGACACTCAAACTAGGACAACATCAGCTCATCCCTGGGTCGCCAACTGCATGACAATCCAACTAGAAACACACCAGCTCCTCCCTGGGTCTCCAGCTCCACAAACCTCACACGACAAAGGCAACACCAGCTCCTCCTCAGGTCTCCAGCTTTACAACCTAAGACAGTGGCAGCTCCAGCTCCTCCCAGGGGCTCAAGCTCCGAGCCTCTCAGACTTGAACCTCAGCACTAGCTCTTCCCTGGATCTCCAGCTCGACGACCTTCAGATTTACACAACAGAAGAACCAGCTCCTCCCTGGGTCTCCAGATACACGACCCTCAACTAGAACATCAGCTCTTCCCCAGGTCTCCAGCTCCAGGGCCGACAAACTAGAACAACAACGCTCCCCCCTATATCTCCAGATCAACAAACCTCAAATAGGAATGCCAACACCGCTCCTCCGCAGGTCTCCAGCTTCACAACCCAAAACTAGAAACACCAACACAAGCTCCTCCGCGGGTCTCCAACTCCACGACCCACAAACTAGAACAACGCTCCCCCCGTATCTCCAGCTCCACAACCCTCAACTAGAAACACCAACTCCGGCTCCTCTGTGGGTCTCCAGCTCCACGACCCTCAACTAGAAACACCAACTCCGGCTCCTCTGTGGGACTCCAGCTGCATGACCCTCAATGAGAAACACCAACACCGTCTCCTCCGTGGGTCTCAAGCTCCAGACCCTGAACCAGAAACACCAACAACAGCTCCTCCACAGGTCTCCAGCTCCGCGACCCACGAACTAGAAAACAACGCTCCACCCTGTATCTCTTGCTCCACAACCCTCAACGAGAAACACCACTACTGGCTCCTTCACGGGTCTCCAGCTCCACGACCCACAAACCAGAAAACAATGCTCCACCCTATATCTCCAGCTCCACAACCCTCAACGAGAAACACGAACTCCAGCTCCTCCACGGGTCTCCAGCTCCACAAACCACAAACTAGAAAACAACGCTGCACCCTGTATCTCCAGCTCCACAACCCTCAACAGGAAACACCAACAATGGCTCCTCCGTGGGTCTCCAGCTCCACAACCCTCAACTAGAAACACCAACACCAGCTGCTCCACAAGTCTTCAGCTGCAAGACCCTGAACTAGAAACACCAACAGCGGGTCCTTTGCAGGTCTCCAGGACCACGACCCTCAACTAGAAACACCAACAGTGGCTCCTCCACGGGTCTGCAGCTCCATGACCATCAACTAGAAGCACCAACAGCGGCTCCTCCGAAGGTCTCCAGCACCACAACCTAAACAAGAAACACCAACACCGGCTCCGCTGCAGGTCTCCTCCTCTACGACCTTCAGCTACAAACACCAACACTGGCTCCTCCGCGAGTCTCCAGCTCCACAACCTACGAACTAGAAAACAACACTCCACCCTGTATCTCCAGCTCCACAACACTCAACGAGAAACACCAACAACGGCTCCTCCGCGGGTCCCAGTTCTACAACCCACAACTAGAAACACCAACACTGGCTCCTCGGCAGGTCTCCAGCTCCACGACCCTCAACTAGAAACATCAACTCTGGCTCCACCATGGGTCTCCAACTCCACGACCCTCAACTAGGAACACCAACTCCAGCTCCTCAACGGGTCTCCAGCTCCACAACCCACAAACAAGAAAACAACGCTCCACCCTGTATCTCTAGCTCCACAACCCTCAACAAGAAACACCAGCACCGGCTCCTCCACGGGTCTCCAGCTCCACGACCCACAAACTAGAAAACAATGCTCCACCCTGTATCTCCAGCTCCACAACCCTCAACAAGAAACACCACCATGGGCTACTCTGCGGATCTCCAGCTCCGCGACCCACACACTAGAAAACAATGCTCTACCCTGTATCTCCAGGTCTACAACCCTCAATGAGAAACACCAACAACGGCTCCTCCGAGGATCTCCAGCTCCACGATCCTCAACTAGAAACACGAACACCATCTCCTCTGTGGGTCTCTAGCTCCACAATCATCAACTAGAAACACCAACAATGGCTCCTCCACGTGTCTCCAACTCCACGACCCTCAACCAGAAACACCAACGACAGCTCCTCCATGGGTCTCCAGCTCCATGACCCACAAACTAGAAAACAACGCTCCACCCTGTATCTCCAGCTCCACAAACAGCAACTAGAAACATCAACTGCAGTTTCTCCGTGAGTCTCCAGCTCCAAAACCCTCAACTACAAACACCAAGACAGGCTCCTCCGCAGGTCTCCAGCTCCACAATCCTCAATTAGAAACAACAAAACCGGCTCCTCTGCGGGTCTCCAGCTCCACAAACCACAAACTAGAAAACAACGCATCACCCTATATCTCGAGCTCCACAACAGTCAATGAGAAACACCAACAATGGATCCTCCACAGGTCTCCAACTCCCCAAACCTTTTTTTTTTTTTTTTTGAGACGGAGTCTTGCTCTGTCCCCCAGGCTGGAGTGCAGTGGCCGGATCTCAGCTCACTGCAAGCTCCTCCTCTCGGGTTCACGCCATTCTCCTGCCTCAGCCTCCCGAGTAGCTGGGACTACAGGCACCCCACCACTTCGCCCGGCTAGTTTTTTGTATTTTTTTAGTAGAGACGGGGTTACACCGTGTTAGCCAGGATGGTCTCGATCTCCTGACCTCATGATCCGCCCGTCTCGGCCTCCCAAAGTGCTGGGATTACAGGCTTGAGCCACCGCGCCCGGCCTCAACTCCCCAAACCTTAACTAGAAACATCAACACTGGCTCCTCCGTGGGACTCCAGCAACACGACCTTCAACTACAAACACCAACACCGGCTCCTGACGGGTCTCCAGCTCCACGACATTTAACTAGAAACACCAACAGCTTCTCGTCAACAGGTCTCCAGCACCATGACGCTCAGCAAGAAAAAACAACACTGGATCCTCTGCGGGACTCCAGCTCCATGATCCTCAACTAGAAACATCAACAATGGCTCCTCCGCGTGTCTCCAACTCCAAACTTTCAACCAGAAACACCAACGACAGCTTCTCCACGGGTCTCCAGCTCCACCACCCACAACCTAGAAAACAACGCTCCACCCTGCATCTACAGCTCCACGACCCTAAAACAAAGACACCAACAGCGGCTACTCCGCCAACGCCACCTCGATGACCCTCAACTAAAACACCAACTCCGGCTCCTCCATGGGTCTCCAGTTCCCCAACCCTCAACTAGAAACACCAACTCCAGCTCCACCACAGGTCTCCAACTCCACAACCCACAAACCAGAAAACAATGCTCCACCTTGTATCTGTAGCTCCACAAGCCTCAACAAGAAACACCACCACCGGCTCCTCCACGGGTCTACAGCTCGACGAAACACAAACTAGAAAACAACGCTCTACCGTGTATCTTCAGCTCCACGACCCTCAAATAAAAACACCAACAGCAACTACTCCGCCATCTCCACCTCGATGACCCTCAACTAGAAACACCAACTCCGGCTCCTCCATGGGTCTCCAGCTCCACGACCCTAAACTAGAATCACAAACTCCAGCTCCTCCACGGGTCTCCAGCTCCAATACCCACAAACTAGAAAACAACTCTCCACCCTGTATCTCCAGCTCCACAAACATCAACTAGAAACACCAACTCCAGCTCCTCCACGGGTCTCCAGCTCCATGATCCACAAACTAGAAAACAACGCTCCACCCTGTATCTCCAGCTCCATGACCGTCAAACAAAAACACCAACAGCGGCTACTCCGCCATCTCCACCTCGATGACCCTCAACTAGAAACACCAACTCCAGCTCCTCCATGGGTCTCCAGCTCCACTACCCTCAATTAGAAACACCAATGACAGCTCCTCCACGGGTCTCCAGCTCCATGACCCACAAATTAGAAAACAATGCTCCACCCTGTATCTCCAGCTCCACAAACCTTAAACAAAGACCCCCACAGCGGCTATTCCGCCATCGACACCTGGATGACCCTCAACTACAAACACCAACTCCGGCTCCTCCATGGGTCTCCAGCTCCACGACCCTCAACTAGAAACACCAACTCCAGCTCCTCCACAGGTCTCCAGCTCCACGACCCACAAATCAGAAAACAACGCTCCACCCTGTATCTCCAGCTCCACAATCCTCAACGAGAAACACCACCACCGGCTCCTACACGGGTCTCCATCTCCACGACCCACAAACTAGAAAACAACGCTCCACCCTGTATCTCCAGCTCCACAATCCTCAACGAGAAACACCACCACCGGCTCCTCTGCGGGTCTCCAGCTCAAACACCCACAAACTAGAAAACAACACTCCACCCTGTATCTTCAGCTCCACAACCCTCAACGAGAAACACCAACAACGGCTCCTCCGCGGATATCCAGCTCCACTATCATCAACTAGAAACACCAACAATGGCTCCTCCGCATGTCTCCAACTCCACGACCCTCAACCAGAAACACCATCGACACCTCCTCCACGGGTCTCCAGGTCCGTGACCCACAAACTAGAAAACAACGCTCCACCCTGTATCTCCAGCTCCACGACCCTCAAAGAAAAACACCAAGAGCAGCTGCTCCGCCATCTCCAACTCGATGACCCTCAACTAGAAACACCAACTTCACCTTCTCCATGGGTCTCCAGCTCCACGACCCTCAACTAGAAACACCAACTCCAGATCCTCCACGGGTCTCCAGCTCCGTGACCCACAAACTAAAAAACAACGCTCCACCCTGTATCTCCAGCTCCACACACATCAACTAGAAACACCAACTGCAGTTCCTCCCCAAGTCTCCAGCTACAAAACGTCAACTACAAACACCAACATGGGCTCCTACACAGGTCTCCAGCTCCACAATCCTCAATTAGAAAAAACAAAACCGGCTCCTCCGCGGGTCTCCAGCTCCACAAACCACAAACTAGAAAACAACACATCACCTTATATCTCCAGTTCCACAACAGTCACCGAGAAACACCAACAAGCTCCTCCACGGGTCTCCAACTCCCCAAACCTCAACTAGAAACACAACACCCGGCTCCGTGGGTCTCCAGCAACACGACCCTCAACTACAAACACCAACACTGACTCCTGGCGGGTCTCCAGCTCAACGACATTCAACTAGAAACACCAACAGCTTCTCCTCCGCAGGTCTCCAGCACCATGACCCTCAGCAAGAAACACTAACACCGGATCCTCCACGGGACTCCTCCAGCTCCACGATCCTCAACTAGAAACACCAACACCGGCTCCTCCGCGGGTCTCCAGCTCCACAATACTCAACTAGAAACACCAACAATGGCTCCTCCGTGTGTCTCCAACTCCAAACCCGAAACCAGAAACACCAATGACAGCTCCTCCACGGGTCTCCAGCTCCACGACCCACAAACTAGAAAACAACGCTCCACTCTCTATCTCCAGCATCACAACCCTCAACGAGAAACACCCACAACGGCTCCTCCGCAGGTCTCCAGCTCCACGATCCTCAACTAACAATGTCTCCTCCGCGTGTCTCCTCCGCGTGTCTCCAACTCCCAACCCTTAACCAGAAACACCAACAACAGCTCCTCCATGGGTCTCCAGCTTCAAGACCCACAAACCAGAAAACAACGCTCCACCCTCTATCTCCAGCTCCACGACCCTCAAAAAAAGACCCCCACAGCGGCTATTCCGCCATCGACACCTCGACCCTCAACTAGAAACACCAACTCCCAGCTCCTCCATGGGTCTCCAGCTCCACAACCCTCAACTAGAAAACACAAACTCCAGCTCCTCCACACAACAATGGTCTCCAGCTCCACGACCCCACAAACTAGAAAACAACGCTCCACCCTGTATCTCCAGCTCCACAATCCTCAAACAGAAACACCACCACCAGCTCCTCTGCGGGTCTCCAGCTCAAACACCCACAAATTAGAAAACAATGCTCCACCCTGTATCTTCAGATCCACAACCCTCAACGAGAAACACCAACAAAGGCTCCTCCATTGGTATCCAGCTCCACGATCATCAACTAGATACACCAAAAATGGCTCCTCCGTATGTCTCCAACTCCATGACCCTCAACCAGAAACGCGATCAACAGCTCCTCCATGGGTCTCCAGGTCCGTGACCCACAAACTAGAAAACAACGCTCCACCCTGTATCTCCAGCTCCACGACCCTCAAAGAAAAAACTAGAAGCACAAACTCCAGCTCCTCCACAGGTCTCCAGCTCCACGACCCACAAATCAGAAAACAGCACAATCCACCCTGTATCTCCAACTCCACAATCCTGAATGAGAAACACCAAGAGGGGCTGCTCCGCCATCTCCACCTCGATGACCCTCAACTAGAAACACCAACTCGACCTCCTCCATGGGTCTCCAGCTCCACGACTCTCAACTAGAAACACCAACTCCAGCTCCTCCACTCCTCCTGGTCTCCAGCTCCATGACCCACAAACTAGAAAACAACGCTCCACCCTGTATCTCCAGCTCTACAAATATCAACTAGAAACACCAACTGCAGTTCCACCACGAGTCTCCAGCTCCAAAACCCTCAACTATAAACACCAAGATGGGCTCCTCCACTGGTCTCCAGCTCCATGATCCTCAATTAGAAACAACAAAACTGGCTCCTCTGCGGTTCTCCAGCTCCACAAATCACAAACTAGAAAACAAAGCATCACCCTATATCTCCAGCTCCACGACCCTCAACTAAAAACACCAACTCCAGCTCCTCCACAGGTCTCCAGCTCCATGACCCAAAAATCAGAAAACAAGGCTCCACCCTGAATCTCTAGCTCCACAGCCCTCAATGAGAAACACCACCACCGGCTCCTACACGGGTCTCCAGCTCCACGACAAATACACTAGAAAACAATGCTCCACCCTGTATGTCCAGCTTCACAACCCTCAACGAGAAACACCACCACTGGCTCTCTGCAGGTCTCCAGCTCCACACCCCAAAAACTAGAAAACAACGCTCCACCCTGTATCTCCAGCTCCACAACCCTCTACGAGAAACACCAACAATGGCTCCTCCATGGGTATCCAGCTCCACGATCCTCAACTAGAAACACCAACACCGGCTCCTCCGCGGGTCTCCAGCTCCACGATCCTCAACTAGAAACACCAACAATGGCTCCTCCGCGTGTCACCAACTCCAAACCCGCAACCACAAACACCAACGACAGCTCCTCCACGGGTCTCCAGCTTCAACACCCACAAACTAGAAAACAAGGCTCCATCCTGTATCTCCAGCTCCACGACCCTCAAACATGGACCCCCCACAGCGGCTATTCCGCCATCGACACCTCGATGACCCTCAACTAGAAACACCAACTCCAGCTCCTCCATGGGTCTCCAGCTCCACGACCCTCAACTAGAAACACCAACTCCAGGTCCTCCACAGGTCTCCAGCTCCATGACCCACAAACCAGAAAACAGCGCTCCACCCTGTATCTCTAGCTCCACAATCCTCAACGAGAAACACAACCACCGGCTCCTACACGGGTCTCCAGCTCCACGACCCACACACTAGAAAACAATGCTCCACCCTGTATCTCCAGCTCCACAACCCTCTACGAGAAACACCAACAAAGGCTCCTCCGCGGGTCTCCAGCTCCACGATCCTCAACTAGAAACACCAACAATGGCTCCACCACGTGTCTCCAACTCCAAACCCTCAACCGGAAACACCAACGACAGCTCCTCCACAGGTCTCCAGCTCCACGACCCACAAACTAGAAAACAACGCTCCACCCTGTATCTCCAGCTCCACACACATCAACTAGAAACACCAACTGCAGTTCCTCCTCGAGTCTCCAGCTCCAAAACCCTCAACTACAAACACCAACATGGGCTCCTCCGCAGGTCTCCAGCTCCACGATCCTCAATTAGAAACAACAAAACCGGCTCCTCCGCGGGTCTCCAGCTCCGCAAACCACAAACTAGAAAACAACACATCACCCTATATCTCCAGCTCCACAACAGTCACCGAGAAACACCAACAATGGCTCCTCCACGGGTCTCCAACTCCCCAAACCTCAACTACAAACACCAACACCGGCTCCTCCGTGGGTCTCCAGCAACACGACCCTCAACTACAAACACCAACACTGGCTCCTGGCGGGTCTCCAGCTCCACGACATTCAACTAGAAACACCAACAGCTTCTCCTCCGCAGGCCTCCAGCACCATGACCCTCAGCAAGAAACACTAACACCGGATCCTCCACGGGACTCCAGCTCCACGATCCTCAACTAGAAACACCAACACCGGCTCCTCCGCGGGTCTCCAGCTCCACGATCCTCAACTAGAAACACCAACAATGGCTCCTCCGCGTGTCTCCAACTCCAAACCCGCAACCAGAAACACCAGTGACAGCTCCTCCACGGGTCTCTAGCTCCACGACCCACAAACTAGAAAACAACGCTCCACCCTGTATCTCCAGCTACACAACCCTCAATGAGAAACACCAACAACGGCTCCTCCGCAGGTCTCCAGTTCCACGATCCTCAAGTAGAAACATTAACAATGTCTCCTCCGCATGTCTCCAACTCCCAACCCTTAACCAGAAACACCAACAACAGCTCCTCCATGGGTCTCCAGCTTCAAGACCCACAAACCAGAAAACAACGCTCCACCCTCTATCTCCAGCTCCACGACCCTCAAAAAAAGACCCCCACAGCGGCTATTCCGCCATCGACACCTCGATGACCCTCAACTAGAAACACCAACTCCGGCTCCTGCATCGGTCTCCAGCTCCACAACCCTCAACTAGAAGCACCAACTCCAGCTCCTCCACAGGTCTCCAGCTCCACGACCCACAAATCAGAAAACAACGCTCCACCCTGTATCTCTAGCTCCACAATCCTGAATGAGAAACACCACCACCGGCTCCTACACGGGTCTCCATCTCCACGACCCACAAACTAGAAAACAACGCTCTACCCTGTATCTCCAGCTCCACAATCCTCAGCGAGAAACACCACCACTGGCTCCTCTGCGGGGTCTCCAGCTCGAACACCACAAACTAGAAAACAACGCTCCACCCTATATCTTCAGCTCCACAACCTTCAATGAGAAACACCAACAACGGCTCCTGTGCGGGTATCCAGCTCCATGATCATCAACTAGAAACATCAACAATGGCTCCTCCGCATGTCTCCAACTCCCCGACCCTCAACCAGAAACACCATCGACAGCTCCTCCACGGGTCTCCAGGTCCGTGACCCACAAACTAGAAAACAACGCTCCACCCTGTATCTCCAGCTCCACGACCCTCAAAGAAAAACACCAAGAGCGGCTGCTCCACCGTCTCCACCTCGATGACCCTCAATTAGAAACACCAACTCCAGTTCCTCCATGGGTCTCCAGCTCCACGACCCTCAACTAGAAACACCAACTCCAGCTCCTCCACGGGTCTCCAGCTCCATGACCCACAAACTAGAAAACAACGCTCCACCCTGTATCTTCAGTTCCATGATGGTCAAACAAAAACACCAACAGCGGCTACTCAGCCGTTTCCATCTCGATGACCCTCAACTAGAAACACCAACTCCAGCTCCTCCACTGGTCTCCAGCTCCATGACCCACAAACTAGAAAACAGCGCTCCACCCTGTATCTCCAGCTCCACAGTCCTCAACGAGGAACACCACCACCGGCTCCTCTGCGGGTCTCCAGCTCGAACACCACAAAACTAGAAAACAACGCTCCACCCTGTATCTTCAGCTCCACAACCCTCAACGAGAAACACCAACACCGGCTCCTCCGCGGGTCTCCAGCTCCACGATCCTCAACTAGAAACACCAACAATGGCTCCTCCGCGTGTCTCCAACTCCAAACCCGCAACCACAAACACCAACGACAGCTCCTCCATGGGTCTCCAGCTCCACGACCCACAAACTAGAAAACAAGGCTCCATCCTGTATCTCCAGCTCCACGACCCTCAAACAAAGACCCCCACAGCGGCTATTCCGCCATCGACACCTCGATGACCCTCAACTAGAAACACCAACTCCAGCTCCTCCATGGGTCTCCAGCTCCACGACCCTCAACTAGAAACACCAACTCCAGGTCCTCCACAGGTCTCCAGCTCCATGACCCACAAACCAGAAAACAACACTCCACCCTGTATCTCTAGCTCCACAATCCTCAACGAGAAACACCACCACCGGCTCCTACACGGGTCTCCAGCTCCACGACCCACAAACTAGAAAACAACGCTCTACCCTGTATCTCCAGCTCCACAATCCTCAATGAGAAACACCACCACCGGCTCCTCTGCGGGTCTCCAGCTCGAACACCCACAAACCAGAAAACAACGCTCCACCCTATATCTTCAGCTCCACAACCTTCAATGAGAAACACCAACAACGGCTCCTGTGCGGGTATCCAGCTCCATGATAATCAACTAGAAACCCCAACAATGGCTCCTCCGCATGTCTCCAACTCCACGACCCTCAACCAGAAACACCATCGACAGCTCCTCCACGGGTCTCCAGGTCCGTGACCCACAAACTAGAAAACAACGCTCCACCCTGTATCTCCAGCTCCACGACCCTCAAAGAAAAACACCAAGAGCGGCTGTTCCACCGTCTCCACCTCGATGACCCTCAATTAGAAACACCAATTCCAGGTCCTCCACGGGTCTCCAGCTCCATGACCCACAAACTAGAAAACAACGCTCCACCCTGTATCTCCAGCTCCATGACCGTAAAAGAAAAACACCAACAGCGGCTACTCCGCCATTTCCATCTCGATGACCCTCAACTAGAAACACCAACTCCAGCTCCTCCACTGGTCTCCAGCTCCATGACCCACAAACTAGAAAACAATGCTCCACCCTGTATCTCCAGCTCCACAAACATCAACTAGAAACACCAACTGCAGATCCTCCGCGAATCTCCAGCTCCAAAACCCTCAACTACAAACACCAACATGGGCTCCTCCGCAGGTCTCCAGCTCCACGATCCTCAATTAGAAACAACAAAACCGGCTCCTCCGCGGGTCTCCTGCTCCGGAAACCACAAACTAGAAAAGAACGCGTGACCCTATATCTCCAGCTCCACGACCCTCAAGTAAAAACAACTCCAGCTCCTCCACAGGTCTCCAGCTCCATGACCCACAAACTAGAATACAATGCTCCACCCTGTATCTCCAGCTCCACAACCCTCAAACAAAGACACCAACAGCGGCCATTCCGCCATCGCCACCTCGATGACCCTCAACTAGAAACACCAACTCCGGCTCCTTCATGGGTCTCCAGCTCCACGACCCTCAACTAGAAACACCAACTTCAGCTCCTCCACAGGTCTCCAGCTTCACGACCCACAAACCAGAAAACAATGCTCCACCCTGTATCTCCAGCTCCACAACCCTCAACGAGAAACACCACCACCGGCTCCTCTGCAGTTCTCCAGCTCCACGACCCACAAACTAGAAAACAAAGCTCCACCCTGTATCTCCAGCTCCAAAACCCTCAACAAGAAACAGCAACAATGGCTCCTCCACGGGTCTCCAGCTCCACGATCCTCAACTAGAAACACTAACAATGGCTCCTCCGCGTGTATCCAACTCCAAACCCTCAACCAGAAACACCAACGACAGCTCCTCCACGGGTCTTCAGCTCCACGACCCACAAACTAGAAAACAACGCTCCACCCTGTATCTTCAGTTCCATGACCCTCGAACAAAGACACCCACAGTGGCCATTCCGCCATCGACACCTCGATGACCCTCAACTAGAAACACCAACTCCGGCTCTTCCTTGGGTCTCCAGCTCCATGACGCTCAACTAGAAACACCAACTCCAGCTCCTCCACAGGTCTCCAGCTCCATGACCCACAAACCAGAAAACAACGCTCCACCCTGTATCTCTAGCTCCACAACCCTCAACGAGAAACACCACCACCGGCTCCTCTGCGGGTCTCCAGCTCCACAATCATCAAATAGAAACACCAAAAATAGCTCCGCCGCGTGTCTCCAACTCCACGACCCTCAACCAGAAACACCATCGACACCTCCTCCACGGGTCTCCAGGTCCGTGACCCACAAACTAGAAAACAACGCTCCACCCTGTATCTCCAGCTCCACGACACTCAAAGAAAAACACCAAGAGTGGCTACTCTACCGTCTCCACCTCGATGACCCTCAATTAGAAACACCAACTCCAGCTCCTCCATGGGTCTCCAGCTCCACAAACATCAACTAGAAACACCAACTGCAGTTTCTCCGCGAGTCTCCAGCTCCAAAACCCTCAACTACAAACACCAAGACAGGCTCCTCTGTAGGTCTCCAGCTCCACAATCGCCAATTAGAAACAACAAAACCGGCTCCTCCGCAGGTCTCCAGCTCTACAAAGCACAAACTAGAAAACAACGCATCACCCTGTATCTGCAGCTCCACAACAGTCAATGAGTAAGACCAACAATGGCTCCTCCACGGGTCTCCAACTCCCCAAACCTCAACTACAAACACCAACACTGGCTTCTCCTCGGGTCTCCTGTGACATGACTCTGAAGTACAAACACCAACACCAGCTCCTGGTGGGTCTCCAGCTCCACGACATTCAACGAGAAACACCAACAACTTCTCCTCCGCAGGTCTCCAGCACCATGACCCTCAGCAAGAAACACCAACACCGGATCCTCCGTGGGACACCAGCTCCACGATCCTCAACTAGAAACACCAACACCGGCTCCTCCACGGGTCTCCAGCTCCACGATCCTCAACTAGAAACACCAACAATGGATCCTCCGCGTGTCTCCCACTCCAAACCCTCAACCAGAAACACCAACGACAGCTCCTCCACGGGTCTCCAGCTCCACAACCCACAAAGTAGAAAACAACGCTCCACCCTGTATCACCAGCTCCACAACACTCAACAAGAAACACCACCACCGGCTCCTCTGCGGGTCTCCAGCTCCACGACCCACAAACTAGAAAACAAAGCTCCACCCTGTATCTCCAGCTCCACAACCCTCAACGAGAAACACCAACAATGGCTCCTCCGCGGGTCTCCAGCTCCACGATTCTCAACTACAAACACATTGGCTCCTCCGCGTGTCTCCAACTCGAAACCCTCAACCCGAAACACCAACAACCGCTCCTCCACGGGTCTCCAGCTCCACGACCCACAAACTAGAAAACAAAGCTCCACCCTGTATCTCCAGCTCCACGAACCTCAAACAAAGACCCCCACAGCGGCCATTCCGCCATCGCCACCTCAATGACCCTTAACTAGAAACACCAACTCCGGCTCCTCCATGGGTCTCCAGCTCCACGACCCTCAACTAGAAACACCAACTCCAGCTCCTCCACAGGTCTCCAGCGCCATGACCCACAAACTAGAAAACAACACTCCACCCTGTATCTCCAGCTCCATGACCATCAAACGAAAACACCAACAGCGGCTACTCCGCCATTTCCATCTCGATGACCCTCAACTAGAAACACCAACTCCAGCTCCTCCATGGGTCTCCAGCTCCACGACCCTCAACTAGAAACACCAACTCCAGCTCCTCCACGGGTCTCCAGCTCCATGACCCACAAACTAGAAAACAATGCTCCACCCTGTATCTCCAGCTCCACAGTCATCAACTAGAACCACTAAATGCAGTTCCTCTGCGAGTCTCCAGCTCGAAAACCCTCAACTACAAACACCAACATGGGCTACTCCACAAATCTCCAGCTCCACGATTCTCAATTAAAAACAACAAAACCGGCTCCTCTGCGGGTCTCCAGCTCCACAAACCACAAACTAGAACACGACGCATCACCCTATATCTCCAGCTCCACAACAGTCAATGAGAAACACCAACAATGGCTCCTCCACGGGTCTCCAACTCCCCAAACCTCAACTAGAAACACCAACACCGGCTCCTCCGCGGGTCTCCAGCAACACGACCCTCCACTACAAACACCACCACTGGCTCCTGGCGGGTCTCCAGCTCCACGACATTCAACTAGAAACACCAACAGCTTCTCCGCATGTCTGCAGCACCATGACTCTCAGCAAGAAACACCAACACCGGATCCTCCATGGGACTCCAGCTCCACGATCCTCAACTAGAAACACCAACAACGGCTCCTCCGCGGGTCTCCAGCTCCATGATTCTCAGCTAGAAACACCAAAAATGGCTCCTCCGCATGTCTCCAACTCCAAACCCTCAACGAGAAACACCAACGACAGCTCCTCCACGGGTCTCCAGCTCCACGACCCACAAACTAGAAAACAACGCTCCACCCTGTATATCCAGCTCGATGACCCTCAAACAAAGACACCAACAGCGGCCATTCCACCATCGCCACCTTGATGACCCTCAACTAGAAACATCAACTCTGGCTCCTTCATGGGTCTCCAGCTCCACGACCTTCAACTAGAAACACCAACTCCAGCTCCTCCACAGGTCTCCAGCTCCACGACCCACCAACCAGAAAACAACGCTCCACCCTGTATCTCTAGCTCCACAACCCTCAATGAGAAACACCACCAGCGGCTCCTACACGGGTCTCCAGCTCCACGACCCACAAACTAGAAAACAATGCTCCACCCTGTATCTCCAGCTCCACAACCCTCAACGAGAAACACCAACAACGGCTCCTCCGCGGGTCTCCAGCTCCATGATCCTCAACTAGAAACACTTACAATGGCTCCTCCGCGTGTCTCCAACTCCAAACCCGCAACCAGAAACACCAACGACAGCTCCTCCACGGGTCTCCAGCTCCACGACCCACAAACTAGAAAACAATGCTCCACCCTGTATCTCCAGCTCCACGACCCTCAAACAAAGACCCCCAGAGCGGCCATTCCACCATCGACACCTCGATGACACTCAACTAGAAACACCAACTCCAGCTCCTCCATGGGTCTCCAGCTCCACGACCCTCAACTAGAAATACCAACTCCACCTCCTCCACAGGTCTCCAGCTCCACGACCCACAAACCAGAAAACAACGCTCCACCCTGTATCTCCAGCTCCACAACCCTCAACGAGAAACACCACAACCGGCTCCTCTGCAGATCTCCAGCTCCACGACCCACAAACTAGAAAACAACGCTCCACCCTGTATCTCCAGCTCCACAACCCTCAACGAGAAACACCAACAACGGTTCCTCAGTGGGTATCTAGCTCCACAATCATCAACTAGAAACAACAAAAGTGGCTCCTCCGCGTGTCTCCAACTCCACAACCCTCAACCAGAAACACCATCGACAGCTCCTCCACGGGTCTCCAGGTCCGTGACCCACAAACTAGAAAACAACGCTCCACCCTGTATCTCCAGCTCCACGACCCTCAAGAAAAAACACCAAGAGTGGCTACTCCGCCGTCTCCACCTCGATGACCCTCAATTAGAAACACCAACTCCAGCTCCTCCATGGGTCTCCAGCTCCACGACTCTCAACTAGAAACACCAAGTCCAGCTCCTCCACGGGTCTCCAGCTCCACAACCCACAAACCAGAAAACAACACTCCACCCTATATCTCTAGCTCCACAACCCTCAACGAGAAACACCACCACTGGCTCCTACACGGGTCTCCAGCTCCACGACCCACAAACTAGAAAACAATGCTCCACAACCCTCAACGAGAAACACCACCACCGGCTCCTCTGTGGGTCTCCAGCTCCACGACCCACAAACTAGAAAACAACGCTCCACCCTGTATCTCCAGCTCCACAACCCTCAATGAGAAACACCAACAAACGGCTCCTCCTCGGGTCTCCAGCTCCACAGCCTAAGTCATGAGAGGCAGCACTGGCTCTTCCCGTAGATTCCAGATCCGAGACCCTCAGATTCGAATCGCAGGACCTCTTCCCCACTAGATCTCCAGCTGCACAATACTCAAACTGCAACAACATCAGCTCCTCCTAGGGTGTCCAGCTGCATGACCCTCAAACTAGAACAGCTCCTCCCAGGGTCTTCAGCTCCATGGCCCTCAAACTATAAAGACAACAGCTCCTGCCTGCATCCCCAGCTCTACAACCGTCAAACTAGAACACCAGTTCCTCTCCAGGTGTCCAGCTCCACGGCTCTCAAAGGAAACAACATCAGCTCCTCCCTAGTTCTCCAGCTGCACGACCCTCAAATTGGAACATGAGCTCCCTGCCGCGTCTCCAGCTCCATGGCCCTTAAACTGGAACATCAGCTTCTGGGCCCTCAAACTGGAACATCAGCTCCCCTCCTGGTCTCCAGCTGCACGGTTCTCAAACTAGAACATCAGCTCTCTGCCCTGTGTCTACCTGCACGGCCCTCAAACTGGAACATCAGCTCCCCACTGGGTCTACAGCAGCACGGACCTCAAACTGGAGCATTAGCTTACCCCTGTGTGTCCAGCTCCCCGGCCCTCCAATTGGAACATCAGCTTCCTGATGAGTCTCCAGATGCACGGCCCTCAAACTGGAACACCAGCTCCCCCCCGGGTCTCCAGCTGCACGGCCCTCAAACTGGAACATCAGCTCCCCCCAGATCTACAGCTGCACGGCCCTCAAACTGGAACATCAGCTCCCTGCTGGGTCTCCAGCTGCACGGCCCTCAAACTGGAACTTCGGCTCAGTCCTGGGCTCCAGCTGCACGGCCCTCAAACTGTAATAGGAGCTGCCCCACCGAGTTCAAACTGTTCCAGTTTGAGGTCCGTGCAGCTGGAGACCCGGCAGGCAGCTGACGTTCCAGTTTGAGCGCCATGCAGCTGGAGACCCGGGGGTAGCTGATGTTGCAGTTTGAGGGCCGTGCAGCTGGACACATGGCAAGAGAGCTGATGTTCTAGTTTGAGAACCGTGCAGCTGGAGACCAGGCGGGGAGCCAATGTTCCAGCTGGAGACCCTACAGGGAGCTGATGTTCCAGTTTGAGGGCCGTGCAGCTGGAGACCAGGAGGGGAGCTGATGTTCCAGTTTGATGTTCCCCCCCAGGTCTCCAGGTGCAGGGCCCTCATACTGGAACATCAGTTCCCCGCCCAGGCTCCAGCTACACGGCCCTGAAACTAAAACATCATTTCTCCCCCGGGTCTCCAGCTGCACCGCCCTCAAACTGGAACATCTGCTCCCCGTCAGGTCTCGAGCTGCACGGCCCTCCAACTGGAGTATCAGCTCCCCGCCGGGTCTCCAGCTGCATGGCCCTCAAATTGGAACATCAGCTCAGCCCGGGGCTCCAGCTGCACCGCCCTCAAACTCAAACATTGGCTCCCCACGGATCTACAGCAGCACGACCTCAAAATGGAACATGAGCTCCCCGCTGGGTCTCCAGCTGCACGGCCCTCAAACTGGAACATCAGCTCCCCGCCGGGTCTCCAGCTGCACGGCCCTCAAACTGGAACATCAGCTCCCTGCCAGGTATCCTGCTTCACGGCCCTAAAAATGGAACATCAGCTCCCCGTAGGGTCTCCAGCTGCACGGCCCTCAAAATGGAACATCAGCTCCCCGTAGGGTCTCCAGCTGCACGGCCCTCAAACTGGAACATCTGCTGCCCCTAGGGTCTCCAGCTGCACAGCCCTCAAACTGGAACATGAGCTCCTCTCCAGTTGCAGGACACTAATACTAGAAAAATGCCAGCTCCTCCTGGGTTCTACAGCTGTGCAACCCTCAAACTAAAGAAATGCCAGCTCCTCTCTGGGTCTGCAGCTGCATGAACCTCAAACTAGATCACCTCTCCCCCTGGATCTCCAGCTCCACGACCCTCACAGAGGAATAGCCACACCGGCTCCTTCACTGTCTTCAGCTCCACAACCTAAGACATCAGTGGCAGCACCAGCTCCTCCGTGGACCTCCAGCTCAACGACTCTCAGGCAGACTTAAAGGCAGCGTCGGCTCCTCCCCAAGGCTCCAGCTCCACCACCCTCAGATTTGAACAGCGGTAGCACCAACTCCTGTCCGGGTCTTCAGCCCCACAACCCTCCCTGAACAATCCCTTCTCACGAAATTCAGCAGTCAAGAAAACTGCAGCGGAAGTAAATGAATAAATGTTTTGTTTTCAAATCTATATCTCTTTTATGTTCATGAGTTAACTTTTCCACTTTCCATTAAACTTGTAATCTACTTATGTCCAATGTTGAGATAGAAACACAGCATTTGAAATGACGTTTAAAAACTTAGAAATATTTTTAATATAATCAACACACAGCCGTAGACGCGATCTTATTTCTCTCTGCCTGTACAGAAGTCTTGTGAAAATTCAAACTATGAATTTACTTTGTTGAGATTCCCAGAATACACATTAATCCCAAATGTTACTCCCCTCCTTAAAATCTTTTAACATGTTCCCATCACTCAAGCATAAATGCCAGCTCCCATTCACAGCCCAAGGTGTCCAGGATGGCCCTGCCCTCTGCCCTGGTCTGTGGATTCCCCTCTTACGTGCCAGCACCCATCCACAGCCCACAGTGCCCGGCACGGCCCTGCCCTCTACCCTGGCCTATGGTCTTCACTCTGGTGCCCAGCCCGGCCCTCCACCCACCTGCCCTGGCTTACGGTCTCCCCTCTTAAATGCCAGCTCCCATCCACAGCCCACAGTGCCCAGCACGGCCCTGCCGTCTACTCTGGCCTAAGGTCTCTCCCCTCTGCCATTCCCTTCCTCCCGGACAGTCCTCTGCCAGTTCCCCAAACCACAGAGGCTCAGTCCTGACTCCGAACCTTTCCCCTGCTGTGCCCTCTGCCTGGGGTGCCTTTCCCGGCTCCACATCCTCCTCTTAACTCACTCAGCCCCAGCCTGCTGGTCGCCCCTCAGGTGGATGAACACACGGTGTCCTCCCGCACCACCGGCCTTCGCACAGGCTCTTCTCTGTGCCAGACACACTCCCCCCTCACTATCGGGGTTTACTCTCTAAATACCATGCGTCCTTGGAGTCTCCACTGAAATATCGCTCCCTGCCCACCCCCTCGCTGGGACTTAACCTTGGTTAGGTTGCCAACCCATCTCCTGACTCCAGGAAGCCAGATGCTATCCTAGCACTTGGAACTTCCCCATTGCCACATTTTGCACACCCGTGATTACTGTGTTAGGTTGGTGCAGAAGTCATCGAGATTTTTGCCATTACTATTAACGAACTGCAGCACCAGCTCCTTCCCACTTTTTTTTTTTGCCATTACTTTTAATGACTGCTGCCCCAACTATTAGAATCATTTATATTTATCTATCTATCCATCATCTGCCTTCCCCTCTAGAAAGGAAGCTGCATGAGAATAGAGGCCAAATCTACTCAAATCACTCTAGCTTCCCAGCACACTGCTTGTCAATAATCATTTACCGACTGACTGACAGAGAAATGCCGTCACTGTTGCTGGGATGAGGCACACGACACGCCCCTTTGAAAGCCACTGTCATGGACAGTTAGCATTTGCTCTTCACTCCTGCACCCGTGGCGTGGCTGGGCTTAGGCTGATCTAGTCTGGGCTTGACTCCAGGCTGAGCGTGGGAACCATGTGTGCTCCACACGCCTCTCATCCTGCAGCCAGAGCCGCTGTTCCCCGGGGCACGCGCATCTCGTGGGGAAAATCAAGAGCCTTAGAGGGCAGGCCTGGCAGTGCCCGCACATTCCAGGCTTCTGCTCGTGCCGTGTCCGTGCAAATCTCGTTGGCAGAAGCAAGTCACCCAGCCACGAGCAACACCTGTGGGATGGATAAGTCCGTCCACCCTCCCTCGGGCCCTGGCTAGGCTGCAGCTGCGAGCTGTGTCATACTCTTACAGGAGAGTGAAAAATTGAGGCCCAACATTAAATCACCCATGGCAAGAAATGTCGGCCTCTGTGTCCCCACATTGGGATCATTCTTCACCAGCGGGTTCGCCTGAGCTGACTTCCCTTTGCAATGGTGTCTGCAGGTTTAGGCCAATGCTGTTCCCTGTGGAGGAGAGAGAAGCCTCAGTGGGCCTCTGTCTGTTGGGAAAAACAAGATAGTAGCTTGGCGCAAAACCACCACAAGCCCCAGGGGGCCCACGCCTTGTGTGACAGGAGAGGGGAAGAGAACTGTGGGAACTCAGGCAAGCTTGTGTCCCCAGCCTCTCCCCCGTGTTCCCAACCCCTCCCCTGCATCCCCAGCTCCCTCCCCTGTGTCCCCAGCCCTCTCCCCTGCTTGCCCCATCTCTGCTTTTTTTCATTTTCTTTACTTTTTTTTTCTGAGACAGGGTCTGGCTCTATCACCCAGGCTGGAGTGCAATGGCACGATCTCGGCTTACTGCAACCTTCACCTCCAAGGCTGAAGCAATTCTCCCTCCTCAGCCTCCCCAGTGGCTGGGACTACAGATGCCCGCCACCACACCCAGCTAATTTTTTTTTTCTTTTGGTAGAGACAGGATTTGCCATGTTACCCAGGCTGGTCTCAAATTCCTGAGCTCAAGTAATCCTCCCACCTGTCTCCCAAAGTGCCGGGATTACAGGCATGAGCCACTGAGTTCAACCTGCTTTATTTTTCTTTACAGTACTTGGAACCTTCTAATGTACTAAGGACACGTGTATTTTATTTTTTGTCTTCCCTAGAACAGGAGCTTAACGTGGGCAGGTATTTTTGTTGATCTCATCTATCACCCTATCCCTAAGCGCCTGGAACAGTGTCTGGCACATGAATAGTGTGTTCCAAATAAATATTTTTAATAGATAACTAAATGAAATATCCTACAAGAGAAAGCTAGTATTTGGAACTCACCCATCAACAGAACCTAAAAGCCAAAGACCTTTAGCCTGTCTCCGCCTCTGAACACACCCAACCCGGGAGGAGCCAGCAGAGGAAAAACAGGAACAAAGGTGGGGAAGGGAGCAGGTGGTGCCCACCAAGTAAGGACCCCTGAGGCTTAGGCCAAACCTGAGCTGGAGAAAAGACTAGTCTAGGAACTGGGTGTGAAACTAAGTTTAGATTTGTCTGGCCTGGATTTTCTAACACCTAAACAAGGGTTATTCCATTATCATTTTTTTTTTTTTGAGATGGAGTCTCACTGTCCCCAAGGCTGGAGTGCAGTGGCGTGATCTCAGCTCACTGCAACCTCTGCCTCCCGGGTCCAACTGATTCTCATGCCTCAGCCTCCCGAGTGGCTGGATTACAGGCGCACACCACCATTCCCAGCTAATTTTGTATTTTTAGTAGAGATGGGGTTTCACCATGTTGGCCCCCTGGCTCACGCCTGTAATCCTATCACTTTGGGAGGCTGAGGTGGGCAGATCACAAGGTCAGGAGATTGAGACCATCCTGGCTAACACGGTGAAACCCCATCTCTACTAAAAATACAAAAAATTAGCTGGGCGTGGTGGCGGACACCTGTAGTCCCAGCTACTCAGGAGGCTGAGGCAGGAGAATTGCTTGAACCCCGGACGTGGAGGTTGCAGTGAGCCAAGATCACGCCACTGCATCCAGCCTGGGCGACAAAGCGAGCCTCCGTCTCAAAAACAAACAAAAAAAAACCTTCAAAAGAATGTAAGAATTATTATTTTTTAAAGTACAGCTTTAAAAATGCCCCTTACAAATACATCAGTGTTATATTAAGGCAAACCTACTTCAGAAGCACAAAGTTAATTTTTTATGATTCCAAGAAATATGTGAATGTTTAAAAAAAAAAAAAACCCAAACACCTGAAAAGGGATCGAACTCAAGATAGTTTGTAACATTTTATTGCAAAAAGAAGGGCAGAGAACAGTTTTCTTCTTCATACCTGTTTGCCACAGACCTCCCTGAGAGCAGTAATTTTTAGCAACTCTCCTGTGCAAACAAGTCTCATCAAGGAATCAGTGTACGGGCCACAAATACCTTCTCAGTGCAGTTTCACCTACAATACAAACACTCAGAAGCACAAATTTAACTGAGGTGAGAAACCAGGCCATTTTGTAGCTTCAGTTTTTCTACCAGTAATATATTAATTTCTTGAAATAGCCTAATAATTTACTTCTACTATCAAAACAGAAGCCCAATCTGGGAGAAAAATTTTTATAGAAGTCACACTAATTTCAATCACATTAGTAGAGGAATTCATATTAGTATAGGCTGAGGCGGGACGATCACTTGAGCCTAGGAGTTTGAGACCAGCCTGGGAAAGACAGTGAGACTCCATCTCTAATTATTTTTTCATATAAAGAAATTCAGAGAGGAGAAGGAAGCGGATTGATATGTGTCTGTCCAAAGACAAATTTTGTGTGCCTGTACATACAACACAACTATGAACCTTCCTTCACGCAGCTCACAATCCAGTAGTGAGCGGGAACTACGAAAACATGAGACCCCACGATGAGGCAAAAGGTGCGCATCAGAGAAAAGAAAAATGCTGCGATGACCCAATGGCAGGAGCAGCACGCATCCACTTTCTTTGTTTTTTTGAGATAGGGTTTCGCTCTGTCTCCCAGGCTGGAGTGCTGTGGCTTGATCTCAGCTCAATGCAGCCTCAACCTCCCAGGCTCAAGTGATCTTCCCATCTCAGCCTCCCAAGTAGCTGGGACTACAGGCGTGCACCACCACACTGGGTTCATTTTGTTGACTTTTTGTAGAAACAGGGTCTCACGATGTTGCCAAGGCTGGCATCCTGAAGGGTGGGTGGGGCTTCATCCTACAGAGATGAAAGGCAGAAGCAGCTCAGAGCCCAGAGCAAAGGGGT
Source organism: Macaca thibetana thibetana (assembly GCF_024542745.1). Taxonomy (NCBI): domain Eukaryota; kingdom Metazoa; phylum Chordata; class Mammalia; order Primates; family Cercopithecidae; genus Macaca; species Macaca thibetana. Next base: position 175,142,386 of record NC_065583.1, on the reverse strand, counting down.
TGGGGACAAGGGCATCCAGAACAGAGTGGCTCGGCTGAGACATCCAGTAGGATGCCACCAGGCAGAGGTGTGGTGGAAAAACACAGGGCCACAGGGTGAATGCTCACATGTGAGGAGCAAACCACCACAGAACACGACAGAAACACGGTGCACTACATCAGGCTTCAAATCGCAGCCCTGCAACTTGAGAGCTACCACAGGCAACCGGAAAGGGAGCACGGACAGCACCGCCCACTGCCTGAGGCTGTGAGACGACCAGAAACCTGTGCTCACTAATGACCCGCCTTATTCCAGAAGGAACTCAGGAAACACAAAGACACAGTACAGCAAAATAAAGTAAATGTTAACCACGTTGGCTGAGGAGAAAGTGAAGAGGTCTAAGACTGTCATAAAGTTTACCTCTACTCTAAACTCTCATTACTGGCGAGCCACCAACCGGACTTTAAATTTTCCAGCAGCTAAATTGAAGAGGAAAATGTAATCAGGTAAATGGCTTATAAGATGCAAACAAAAAAGAACAGCCACCACAGCTGCTGAGCACACACTGCAGCTCCAGCTCCAGGGAGGAACAGGGCGGCCATCTCCTGGGGCTGCCCCGCAGCAGGCGTGTGAGCCCCAAAGCCAGCTTCCCTCAGGGTGGACAGTGACTACAGGCTTCATGGGGCCACATGCCCCCAGCACAAGCTGAGGAAATCTCCCAGGGCAATTCAAGGAACAGGGCCTCACAATGTTGCCCAGGCTGGTCTCAAACTCCTGTGCTCAAGCGATGCCCCCTGCCTTGGCCTCCCAAAGTGTTGGGAGGTCAGGCGTGAGCCACTGCACCTGGCCCGGCAGGCACTTTAGAGAAGAGGGCTTTGCATCCTGAAGGGCAAGTGGGCTTCATCCTACAGAGATGAAAGGCAGAGGAAGCTCAGAACCCAAGGTAAAGGGGGGTGCCTAAGAAAAGTGACTCCATTGGGAACACAGTGAGAAGTCCCGATGCACAGCTTGGGTTAAGCCAGACACTCATTTCAAAGTATCTCAGGAATGGGGGACTCAGCACCTGTCAGGCAATTCTCTCTCTCAAGCAGGCTCCTGGTAGATATTTAGTAGCAGCTGAAATCAACATTATGTTCTGATAGATACTTGCTGATGATTAAAGAGCTATATATGCTTTGAGGACCAGCTGAAGTGGGGCAGGACTAACACCCTCTGGTGAAAATATGGGAACCCAAACACACAAGTCAGAGCAGGAGGTGTCTGCCCCCAACCCCCAAACAATAATGCTGACCCTGGATTTGGGTTAAGTGCCTAGCCCAGCATGTGAGTGTTCAGTAAGTGGAAACCATCACCATCATTAGGTGACGGAAAACCATCAAAGCTTTGAGCGGGCTTGTTGGCCAAGAACAGTAGTCGTGTATTAGCCACTACTAATAATCGCAGCTGACAGTCACTGAGCACTCGCTCCGTGCCAGGATCATGGCAAGCACCTCGCATGCATTTCCTCAATATTCCCTCCCAGTAACGGCGAGGACACAAAACTGGTAGAGCCAGGACTGGAATCCAGGCAGGCCCCAAAGCACTCCAGTGGAGCCTGCCAAGGTGGGCAGGCTTTCACGCTAATGAGGTCCAGTATTTGACCACCACTCCTAGGTGAGCAAGTTTAACAGAAAACCTAAAACTAAACCTAAAATCTAAAAACCTGAGCAAACGCATAAAAAGCAGGCTGTTAAAATGGATCATAAATCTTGCATCACTCACTGGAAAACCACTCAAAATAAATGTCTCCGCGACATGGCCTCTGGGGAGGGCACTCTGTGTGGCTCGTACCACCCTGGTGACAAACCACTTGAACCTGGGTGGTCATCTGACCACATTTCACAGATGATGCACAGAGCCATCTGCACCCACTGTGGTCAACATTGAGGACGTTTTAAGCTAAGATTTGCCAAATTGTAGCCTACTGGATTCCAGGTTCTCTTGACATCTTTTTCCAGTAGCCATGTCTTGCACTTCCCAAGTATAAAAGAACCGAGATGCAAATTTAAAAAAGGAGGATTTAAGAATAATGAAAAGAGAAAAATCAAGAAAGCACAATCACTAGTGCCGATAATAGAATTTCTGAATTCCCTGAAAACAATCTATATAAATGCATGTGAAATAATACACCAGCATCTGTGGCCCACACGTCACGTATCAGGAACTGATGTCAGAATATAAGGTAAACATGTTACTGTGAAAACACAAATCCTCACAAATCATTAGGCAGTAAGGCTGAATAGGCATCCCCCCCACGCACAACGCAGTGAGGCAGTGTCCAGCAGCCATAGTGCTCCCTGTGTCCCAGTCCAGTCTCTGGCAACATCAGGTACTTCCCACTAATAACGAGGAGCCTTTCAACATTTTCACAACATCTCAAAACCGACCCCTTTTCTAGCTTAAATGGCACGGATCTGGAAAGGGAAACTATACACAGAATCGGAAAAGATGACTGCCCCTGAGGGATTACAGAAAAAGCTGCAGTCAGGTGTTCAATGAAGTAAAATGTGTCCAAAGATACCGCAGGGGAGGGGGATCAATTGAGCTGAAACTGGCAAGAAGGTAACTCCAGGGAGCTCACAACACCCAAGGACCCGGATTTCCGCCGCCTGAACGTCCAGTATTCGCACACTGATAAGAACACCTCCCCATAATTCCCCTGCCAGCGCCTCCAACACCCCCAATCCTTTCCCCAGGAATGCAGTCCCCGTGTTTGCGGCTCCTGTAACAGCCACGTCCCCACACAAGTGCTGCCTGAGCTCCCCAAGCCCTCCAACCACCACCCCCCAATGCCCTCGAAGGTCTATTCAGAGAAGTCACCAAGATGCAGTTACCGAGGAAATTCAAGGACCCCCAACTTACCAAAAGGCTTCCGGCTGTACAGAGCTAAGCTTCCTATTTCCCTCCTAAACCTACAACCTAGTTTTCATTTCTCAAGAAGCCTTTTCTTGTGCTTATGCACGCAGTTGTTGGCCGGCTTGGTGAGGCACTCCAAATAACAGCGGCAGCCACAACAGAAACCAGAAGCATCTCCACCATGAAGCAGTAATAATATTTTGTCCTAATGATCCCTTTGTCCTTGGAAAATGAACTTCAGAAAGAAAGTTATCCACTGCGAGCAGAGCAGGCTTCTGGGTCCGGACCCAGGTCCCACGGGCCCACTCAGCGGCTTCTGGGTCCGGACCCAGGTCCCACGGGCCCACTCAGCGGCTTCTGGGTCCCGACCCAGGTCCCACTCACCGTTGGAGAGAGCTTGCTGAAGCTCGGTGTCCGATATCACTCCACTCCTGTCTTTATCAACCCTACAACATCAAGAAGACCAAGTAAGCTGGCGATCCAAAGTTCAGGAAAAGCAAAACAAACGTCTCCTGTCAACCCTGCACTGACTCTGGAAGGCTCGGAGCCTCCTGGAACCTCCGCCTCTCCCATCCCGCTGAGGAGGACACGGGAATCAAGGAAGGGCCGCAGGAGCCCACGTCCAAGCGGGGTCTTCCCCTAAGAGGCCAATCATCTTTCTCTCTCAATCCTTCCCTTCCTTCCTCTCCTGGCCTGTCTGAATTCACATTTGCACCAGTTTCCCTTTTTCACAAACAAGATTCCCTCAGATAACTAAGGCATTCCCTGGCCATGAGTCACTACAGTTTCGGTCATTCATTCCGTGGAAAAGCGACCGGGACAGAAGGCGCCGCCGGAAAGGTCACCTGCCCCGAGCAGACGCCAGGTCGCTGCTGCTTCCTCGGCTGCTGACACTTAACAGCGCCCAGGCTGTCTGTCTCTGCTTTCCCCGAACAAGCACCCCTGGAGACCCTCCGCCCGGCGGCTCCTGAGGCGAGAAAAAGGGCCCAGCCCGGGAGCCGGTGGCCGCGACCTCGGGTCTGCAGCGGCTACTCTGCACCTCTGGAAGGGCCCAACGCACAGGGCAGGGACCGGGCAGGAGGCGGGGGCGGCCACAGGGGACGGGGGAGACCGCAGGGGACCGGGCAGGGGACGGGAGCGGCCGCGTCGGTCGGGGCAGGGACGGGGGCGGCCGCGGGGGTCGGGGCGGTCGCCGCGGAGGCGGGAGGTGCCCGGGCGGGGCCAGGCCGCACCTCTGGAAGACATTCCACAGAAGCACTGGCCCGGCAGCGCCGCGCCCGCAGCAGGCCCCCCGAGCGGTAGGAGCAGGCGGCCAAGTGCCAAGGGCGAAGGCGCGCGGCCGGGCTGAGGCGCCTGCGGCGACGGGAGATCTCTCAAGGCGATTCCGCTTCCGCCTCTGCCGGGGGCAGGGCCTGGCGTTACAGCCACTTCCGGGGGCGCTGGAAATGCGTGTGCGCGGGATGCTCCGGCGCGGCCGCCTGGGCGCGGTGCGTGAAGGCGCTTGGGGAAAATGCCCCGCGCCGCCATCCGGGACGGGAAGTGATGGAGCAAGGACTTAGCCTTTTAGTTCTTTTATAGAAAGAAGTTTTGACGTGAATGTGATTCAGGCTAACAGTCGGAAACTCTGGGCGGGGCGCGGTAGCTCACGCCTGTGATCCCTGCGCTGTGGGAGGCCGAGGCCGGTGGATCACCTGAAGTCGGGGGTTCGAGACCAGCCTGGCCAATATTGAGAAACCTCGTATCTACTAAAAATACAAAATTAGCCGGGCGTGGTGGCGCACGCCTGTAATCCCAGCTGCTCGGGAGGCTGAGGCAGGAGAATTGCTTGAACCCGGGAGGCCGAAGTTGCAGTGAGCCGAGATCGGGCTATTGCACTCCAGGCCTGGGCAACAAGAGAGAAACTCTGTCTCAAAAAGAAAAAAGAAAGAAAAAAAAGGTAAAACACAATTCGGGTGGGAAGGGCAGTGTGCAGTGTTGTCTGTTCCGCCCCCAAAATCTTCCCTCTTTTAGGTTTAGCCTGCGCCCCCACGCTCTGCATCAGCGCCACCCCCGACGCAGGCGCCCAGTGCAGCTGGAAACACTGGGCGCCTCCCTGCCTGACCCCTTCCCGCCCCTGGTGGTGGTGCAGCCCTGTCTCCCCCGAGACAGCACTGCCTCCGTGCTGGACACAGTTCTGCGGTGGAACCTGGAGTGCCTGTAGCATCAATCGCCGGAATTGGGAAGTGCCCAGCTTTGGGCCACTGTGATCCCTGGGTTTTCCCGCGCGCGTACTCCGTGCGCACCCAAGTCCTGTGACCTGTGCCCCGGTTCGGGATACTACAGGCTACTACAATTATTCTCATTATTTCATGGGGTTATTCCAGCTTTTCAGGTTCTTCAGTGCCTCATTCCAAGAATGCTAACATTTTTCATCCTCGTAGTTCCTAGGATTGTCTCTGAATTTTCACCCAGTTGCCTACCAAGATGTTGTCTGTGTCTACTGCAGGGGACGGTGCAGGTCTGAGTATCTTACACACAGCTCACCTTTTTGGTGCCTTTGATCCATGTTAGGAATTATCCACATGTCTCTGGGCAATATTCTACTTTCTTTTTACATAGACCCAATTATTTTACTTCTTTGGTGTGTCCTTTCTCCTAACACATATGGGTTCACTTTGAAACCTTGAAACGCACATTTACAAAACATTTTTGGTATGAAACATGGTTCCATGACTCATTAGTGGAGTACCATAAACATTTACATTTCCAGACCACCCACTGCCCAGTGGTTTTCTTGGTCTCAGTACTCATGAAAACGGTCTGAAGGTTTGTTTTGGGTTCCTAAGCAGTAGACACACACACAACACTGCCTGTCAGCTATTTCTTGGAAACTAAATCAGCCTTCTGTTGCCATCCTATCATGCTTCAGGGGTGCCTGTGCTAGTTTTTAATTCTTTGTCCCGACACTTAAATGTCTGCTCAAACGTCCATATTAATACTTCCTCTTAGTTTACAAAAGGATTTACTTTCTTACTGGTTGGGATGAAGCTGTCTGAGGTTGCCACCTGTTATTATTCCTTCATTTATTGGACCATGTCTGCCATTGGAGGTTTTCAAACTGTGGTCCCTGGACATGTTAGAAATGCAAATTCTCAGGCCGAATCAGGACTGAATCAGAAGATCTGCGGTAGGGTCCCCCCAGGACTGAATCGGAAGGTCTGGGGTGGGGTCCCCCACCAGGACTGAATCGGAAGGTCTGGGGTGGGGTCCCCCGAGGACTGAATCGGAAGGTCTGGGGTGGGGTCCCCCAGGACTGAATCGGAAGGTCTGGGGTGGGGTCCCCCGCCAGGACTGAATCGGAAGGTCTGGGGTGGGGTCCCTGCAGGTAATCCTGTTACACAGGTTAGAGAACCAGGGCATTAGGGGTGGCAATTTGACAAATTTTTTTTTTTTTTTTTTTTTTGAGACAGAGTCTTGCTCTTGTTGCCCAGGCTGGCTGGAGTGCAGTGGTGCACTCTCAGCTCACTGCAACCTCCACCTCCCGGTTCAAGCGACTCTCCTGCCTTAGCCTCCGGAGTGGCTGGGATTACAGGCACCCACCATCATGCCTGGCTAATTTTTTGTATTTTTAGAGATGGGGTTTCACTGTGTTGGCCAGGCTGGGACAATTCTTTTTTTTTTTTTTTTTTTTTTTTGAGACGGAGTCTCGCTCTGTCACCCAGGCTGGAGTGCAGTGGCCGGATCTCAGCTCACTGCAAGCTCCGCCTCCCGGGTTCACGCCATTCTCCTGCCTCAGCCTCCCAAGTAGCTGGGACTACAGGCGCCTGCCACCTCACCCGGCTAAGTTTTTGTATTTTTAGTAGAGACGGGGTTTCACTGTGTTAGCCAGGATGGTCTCGATCTCCTGACCTCGTGATCCGCCCGTCTCGGCCTCCCAAAGTGCTGGGATTACAGGCTTGAGCCACCTCGCCCGGCCGGGCTGGGACAATTCTTAAACTGTCATTCTTTACTCACTTATTTGCAGGAATTCTTCTGTAAAGAACTTTTCCTAATCAACAAGGTTTCCCTGAATTGCAATTTGTAGAGAAAAGGCAGGAGAATCGCTGACCTTCCTTCAAGTGTGCATTCCCAGTGTTAGTGTTAGTGCCCTAGTCACCTCCAAGAAGGACCAATTACATGTTTTAGTTTGGTTGGTTTTGGCTTTGAAACCATCACTAGGAATTCATGATTTTCATGTAGTAGGGACCACAGTCTAGGTGCTTGATGTATCTACTGCTCCTGGGCAGAGCTAGGAAATGTGTCTGTGAAAAGAACAAAGGAGCTTGCGCTTATATTTCTATTTCAAATTTAGTATATAGTTTTACACCTTTTTCTCACAAAAATCTTGTTTCATTTTTTGAGATGAAGTTTCATTCCTGTTGCCCAGGTTGGAGTGCAGTGGTGTGATCTCGGCTGACTCCAACCTCCGCCTCCTCGTTCAAGTGATTCTCCTGCCTCAGCCTCCCGAATAGCTGGGATTACGCCATGCCCAGCTAATTTTTGAATTTTAGTAGAGAGAGGGTTTCACCATGTTGGCCAGGCTGGTCTCGAACTCCTGGCCTCAGGTGATCTGCCTGCCTCGGCCTCCCAAAGTCCTGGGATTACAGGCGTGAGCGTACCGCATCTGGCCAGAAAAATCTTAGTTTTAGCATTAACATATTAGTTATTAGCTTTAACTCCCACCCCACATAATTTCAAAGGATTAATACCAATAAGACGAGTAACAATGAGATGATTGATTGAAATTTAGGATTTCAGTGGCTCTATTTGTATTTAGACTATGGCTCACTAAATTTGCACACTTGAAGTGCTGTGTTCTAGCGATGTTCTGATGACACATGAAGTAATAGTCTGCGTGACTGTCACTAGCCTGATGTGCACTTGGGTTGCAGAAACCCGTGATGCTGCCTAGCCCAGCCAGCCCCAGGTCACTCCTCAGACTCCAGCTGGATTCTGACACCACAAGCACCCGGGTCTCCAGTACTTTATTATACTTAAAGTATAATAAAAAAATAAAAACATACAAAGAGTCAATAACAGTTAATACAAACTTGAGGAAGAGCAAAGTCAGAGGACTATCACTATTGGGTATTGAGCCTTAATTTAACGTTACAGTAAATAACACAAGGTGAGACTCTTGAAAGAAACATGGACCAATGGAACAAATAGAGGCTCCAGAAACTTACACAGATAAATTTGATTTATGCCAAAATTAGGAACTTCTGTTCTGCACTAGCATGGCTAAGATGAGAAAGGCAGAAATACCAAATCATGGCCTAACTGTGGAGCAGTGGGTGCTGGGGTGGGTCCTGCAGCTGGACACAGGGGACTCAGTGAGGCAGTGACCCAGTAATGCAGACCCTAGCACATGCCCAACAGAAATGTGTATGTAAATTCACCAAAAGACAATCATCTGAATGTTCGCAGCAGGTGTATTCATCGCCTCAAACTGAAGGCAGTCCAAATGCCCACTGACAGCAGAATGAATGAGTAAACCGTGGTGTGTTCACAGGACAGAATCCAACAAGGCAGCAACAGTAAACGAGCTTCAGGTGCAGCCGCAGCAGGGTAATGCTGGTGTGATGCGGGTGTGATGCCGGCGTGATGCTGGGAGGAAGGAGGGCACCAGTGCCTTCTGCTGGGCCCACGTGCATGGAATTCAGAACTGGGCAGTCCCAACTGGCATCTGGGTCAGGACAGTGGTCCCGGCAGGGGTCGGGGAACAGCTCCACAGAGGGGGTTGCCAGGGTCCGGTTTTTGATCTCAGTCCTGGTTACATAGGCAGAAACCAGAGAGCGTCTGAGACAGATCTCCATCAGTTTTGAAATTTACTTTGCAGGCCGGGCGCGGTGGCTCACGCCTGTAATCCCAGCACTTTGGGAGGCCGAGGCGGGCGGATCACAAGGTCAGGAGATCGAGACCACGGTGAAACCCCGTCTCTACTAAAAATACAAAAAATTAGCCGGGCGCGGTTGTGGGCGCCTGTAGTCCCAGCTACTCGGGAGGCTGAGGCAGGAGAATGGCGTGAACCCGGGAGGCGGAGCTTGCAGTGAGCCGAGATCGCGCCACTGCACTCCAGCCTGGGCGACAGAGCGAGACTCCGTCTCAAAAAAAAAAAAAAAAAAAAAAAAAAAAAAAATTTACTTTGCCAAAGTTAAGGACATTTCTGGAAAAGAGGAACACAAAACCACAGGAACAATCTGTGGTCCCTGCCTTTATCCAAAGACGATTTTGAGGGCTCTGAACTGTAAAGGCGAAAAGTGGGCTGGAGCGGAAAGAGGGAGGGTGTGGCCCCGTTATGGAATCCACGTGTTGCAAGAGAAAGAGAGCGGGCAGGGCGTTGCCCATGGTGTGTCCCTTTTGAGCTCATTACCTTGGCACTTTATGGAGAGCAGCTACCGGTGGAGATGCTTTTATCCATAGCCCTCTGCTTAGAACAAAAGGAAAGGCCACTTCTTGCATGATTCAGCTTCCAGTTTAAATTTTTCCTTTTGGCAGAGTGCACTGGGGTCCCACCCAAGATTTTATTATCCTTTCACACAGCTTTGTTCACAAAACTTACTGCATTACATACTATTTGTCACAAGCCAAGAAGGTTTTCTTAAAACACAACGATGTTATAAAAACAGTCCTGGCCGGGCGCGGTGGTTCACGCCTGTAATCCCAGCACTTTGGGAGGCCGAGGCAGGAGGATCACTTGAGGTCAGGAGTTCGAGACCAGCCTGGACCACATGGCAAAACTCTGTCCAAAATACAGAAATTAGCTGAATGTGGTGGTGCATGCCTGTAATCCCAGCTACTCGGGAGGTTGAGGCATGAGAATCGCTTGAACCCAGGAGCCAAGATCACACCTCTGCACTCCAGCCTGGGTGACAGTGCGAGACTCTGTCCTAAAAAACAAAAAACAAACAAACAAAAAACTCCCACTGAAATGCACTCACGACACCTAAATAAGCAGTTTAAAACCAACCATTATTTTAAAATCACTCTGCTTTTAAAGACATCTCAGTGGAAGTCAACCTGTTTCGATTGATGGCATCATTTGCTAAACTCTGGATGAATGTGTTCTCTCTGCTTGACCAAGCTCCTGGGTGTCGAAGGGCAGATGGGTCGATGAGATTGCGTTTGGCACACGTTATCTCACACACTCACAGCCCAATAGTGTTTGCTTACAGGAAGGCCCCCCATTCCCTTGCGGAACGGGGAAGATGGTCAGAGCGGGACCAGCTCCCTGCGAGAACGGTCTGCAGTGCCCATCCATAGCGACCTTTCTGGATTTTTTTGTCAACTTCATCCTCATTCTCTGCAGAACACAAAAGTATCCAGAGTTTTGTGGAAAACAGCTGGGGACAGGCTTCCTGCTCTCTGTCCCCACCACACTCTCTTGCAGGCTCACCATGAGATGGCTTTGCCATGGTGCAGCGGGAAGATGAAGGAGTCCTGTGCCCAGGTCGCCATGATCCTGAACCAGAACTGTGTAAGGGGTGGGAAAAATATACCAGAAGAATGTTCCCCCTGGATTTCTGTTTTTCTGTTATAACTAGACATGCAAGGCAGAGAGCCCTTGACACAACCCTGTGTGCACATGGGTCCAGTCCTGACAAACGCGTGGTCCTGTCGCCAGCTGCTGGTGCTGGGTGGAGGGCTGTGAGCCTCCTCTTTTATCCTCCTCTTTTATCCTGCACACACATGTGGGGTCACTGCTTTATCGTGAAGCAGAGTGATCCCTTGTTCCCGTTACTCTGAAGGAGCAAAAATGTGTCTCTGGAAACCCTCAGAAGGTTTTCTCTGGAGTCATCCATGCTCATGGGGTACAACTGATGCCCGAGTGGCCTGAACGGGGGCAAGATGAAAACACCCACCCGTGTTTCTCCTCTGCTCTTACACCTCACAACAGCAGCAACACAGACAACGGCTCTGCGAGCAAATGTGCGGCTCTTCCCCGACAAAGAAGCAATAGATTCTGCAGTGGACGCCAGCTGGGCTTTTCCCCGTCCCACAAATCCCTGGCCAGCTCTCAGTTCTCGCATAGACATGCCATTTCAGTGTACATTTATTTGAGAGCAAGGCCATTGTTAGTAATTTTCCCAAATAAAGAAATGCAGAGTTAATTTGATATTTGAAATTCCTCAGAAATTGAGATCTGTACCCCAAGAAGAGCAACCTCCTCTCTTTCCCTCCTGCATTTTCATCTGTCTCCCTGTGTTTCTTGGTGCCTCTGCCCCTCTGCTCTCATTGGCAGGCATCTAGCCTGGGCCTGATGTGTGGCTGCGATGACAGTAACTGGCTGTGCGACCAGATCCTGACATTTGATCCGTCACCATCCAGCAAGGGTGGATGAACCCGCCTGGGACTTGCTGTGCAGAGGGGACGGGAGTCAGGAGCCGGCTCCCAGGCTGACCGTGGCCTTGCAGGTGATATGGGAAAAGTCGCTGAATCCAGCCATCCAAACACCACACACCCATTAAGCCTGGCAGACACAAATGGTGGATGTTGGTGATGCCAGTAGCCGGCTTCACGCTGGCCTAATACCTGGGAGGGGGACTGGCTGGGACACTGTGGACCTGAATCTTCCTCAGATGTGTTCATTGCAGAACGAAGTTCAGAAGAAAGCCGTTCTGGTGACTTGGCCAGCCTCACCAGCCTGTCCCCTCTTCGAGTGCACACCTGCCCTCACTCTGCACTGTCTCTGGGACGGGGTTACATTTGGAGCTGGCCAGGCCTCTACCTGGTTTCTGATGGTCTGACCTCTGGGAGGACACTTCTGTCTGCCTGACACACTTGTGAAGTGGGGACAGTCATGACCCCCCACTTGTCCTGGCTGCAGTAAGTTTCCTGAGACTGGACAGTAGCCCCATCCATGCCCGGGAAGATTCCAGGCTCCCTTCAAGACTCCTGTGACCGCTCCAAGTTCAGGTCCTCAAAGTCATCCTGACTCCAACCCCTGGCTCTGCCCCCTGGCTTGGTTCTGCTGTACAAAGACCCCGACCCCAAGCCTGGTCCCACAGTTTTCCCCAAGTTCAGAATTCGGTGACCCCACCGAGGGCGGGGCCAGGGAGCAGGGGCGATCACATGCAGGAGACCTTCAGGGAAGGGGAAGACATGGCTCCCGACTCAGCTTGCTGCTATTTTAGGGCTGAGCTGCTACCAAATGCAGCTTCCAACCGAAGCGCCTCAGCCCCTGATTCCCTGCAGAAGGTGGTGGAGTCACCGCATCCTGCTCTTAGCACCTCTGCTCCCCCCGCCTGCCCGAGGGGTGTCCTTGGGGGGACCAGTCTTCAGGGAAGCGTGGCCGGGCTGCCTGCTCCCTGTGACTGCCTGCCCACTGGGCAGAGACTCTCCCAAAGGAGGAGGGTCTGAGGGTCCCCAAGCTCTCCTGGCAAATACTGGAGTCAACAGAGTTGGCACGTATCCCTCTCAGCTGATTTCCTCCTATTTTTTAATGGAAACAAAAAAGACATAATTTCTAGACAAAAAGGCTTTTTCCACATAAAATTATGAATGTTGCAAGGTTTCACTTCTTGTCATTCTAGGAGCGGGTACAGAGAACTTGCAATACCTCCCCCCGTAAAGCCAGCCAGGGCTGCCTGTGCTGGTCCTGCCCATCTCCATGACAGGGAAACTCCTGGGATATCACAGGGCTGCAAAGAGGGTTCCCAGGGTGCCAGCTGGTGCCCACCTGCCAAGACGGAACTGCAGAGCCTTGGCCCCTGGGCCACCAGCTTCCCTCTCCCAACCACTGCTCACTCCGGCACAGACGCAGCCCCGCGTCCCTCTGCTCTTGCCGCACGGGTCTTATTTTGGGTGACGTGTCTCCAGGCCCTCAATTTGTATTTATCCCCTGTTCCTAGAGTTTCTGCAGGATACTGAAACCAGCCCCCTGGTTTTGGGGTGGCTGTGAATCAGTGTCTTCTGTTCCTTGGAGCGCCCCCTGTGCTCCCCAGGAAGCAGGAGGTGGAAGCCCCCACTTTAATTCTCCCAGGGCAGCCTCACTTTTACCTACGTTTATTTGTCCGTGTGTGTGCTGACATCCTCTGTCAGCATGGCTGGGTGCAGGAAGTCTAGTTCCACTCCCTAAGCATGGGTGGCCCTGGCTGGCAGAGGGGGCGGAGGCAAGGTCCAAGACTCTGCTGTCCCTGAGGTTCTGGGACTCGGGCTGCTGGAGGCGGTGCCAGGCTGGATGGAGGCATCCAGGTGCCTGGGCACACATATTACCCTCAGGGAGGGGACCAGCCTGGGGGGCCACACGGTGGTATTATGGCCTGCTTGCACCCTATTGGCTGGAGCCTAGTCATATGTCATTTACTGCAAGGAATGCTGGGCTGGTCACATGTCACTCACTGCAAGGAATGCTGGGAGTGCAGCCATCCTGTGGGCTGGTGAGCAGCCGGGCATCTTGGCCACTCTTCTGTGGCGGGTTAGGTATGGACAAAAAGTATTTGGTGAAAAGAGTTTGAAACCAACAATGAGACCCTCCCCAGCTCTGCCCTTTCTACCTCCCACATAAGATGCTTTTCTTTTAGTAAAAGGGAGGGGCCTGGGCTAGCCTGGCCGCCTGCTGCTCCCACAGCTCCAGGACTCCTCCACAGGCAGGGTGGGGGAGCCACCAGCTCTTCCCAGCAAACTGTGGGCACAAGGGCTGGGGGTCAGGCTGGGCTGAAGCAGCTCCTATGCCTGCTCTGTGACCCAGAGACCATAGTCCTGGGGGCTGTGGGAGGCCACCCGACTGGGTTCAGCGGTGACCTGAGTGACACACAGACCCTTTGCTTTGAGCCAGTGGGAGGAGGGTGTTACTGCAGCACAGTCCCCGCCTTGGTGATGCCACCAGCGTGTGTGGCGCTCACCTGCACTGCAGGACCACTCCCTCTGTAGAACCACCTGCGTCCTTGCCCCACACACAAGCCCTCGGGGGCACCTCTTGGCCCTTGTGCCTGTGCGGATCCTGATGCCTATTTGAATAAATTATTGGAAAAATTATTAGGTGAGGCCAGGCGCAGTGGCTCATGCCTGTAATGCCAGTACTTTGGGAGGCTGAGATGAGCGGATCATGAGGTCAGGAGATCAAGACTCACCCTGACTAACGCAGTGAAACCCTGTCTCTACTAAAAATACAAAAAAAGTAGCCAGGCGTGGTGGCAGGTGCCTGCAGTCCCAGCTACTCGGGAGGCTGAGGCAGGAGAATGGTGCGAACGTGGGAGGCAGAGCTTGCAGTGAGCTGAGATTGTGCCACTGCACTCCAGTCTGGACGACAGAGCGAGACTCCGTCTCAAAAATAAATATATGTATATATATATACACGTGTATATATACACGTATATATATACACACATATATATACATATATGTATATACACACACATATATATACATATATGTATATACACACACATATATATACATATATGTATATACACATATATACATATATGTATATACACATATATACATATATGTATATACACATATATATACACACATATATATGGTGAAAGGAGCCAGACACGAAAGCAACCATGTGTCCTGAGATGGCGTTTATATGAAATGCTTGGAATAAGCTGCTCTATGGAGGCAGAAAGCAGATTGGGGGCAGCCAGAGCCTGCGGGGAGAGGGAGCTGGGAGTGAATCCAGGGCTCCTTTTCAGGGTGATAGAAATGTTTTGTAATTAGATCCTAGTAACGCCAATATACTGACAGCTACACCTCTTTCAGATGCTGCAGGTGGACAGGTGACAGGTGGGGAGAGATCCCTGTCACTCCTGTCGAGAGGGCACAACCCTCTGTGCTTAGGCTGGGGGCATCATGGCTGCAGACAGTCCTGCCCCGGCAGAGGCCGTTTCTTCCCAGACTCCCTGTGGCCCTGAGTCACCGGGGATCAGAATGAGCATGAGAATGTGGATTCGGGGCAAGGCTGAAGCTGGTAGCTCAGAAACTGGAGCTGGCTGTCCCCGTGGAAACACTGCCCAGTGACAGGGGCTGTATGGCCTGGGGCAGTCCAAGCAAACCATCCAAGAGTGGAGGAAAACTCTTCTGAAGCCTTCCAGCCTCCAGTGAAATTCCTTGGACTGGAAACCCTGGGGAGGGAAGGTCCCCATTCCCCCATCCCAAAGGGGCCCCTTTGGGCCACTCGCCCCTACTAGGGAGTTTCCCTGGGGACGTCCTCGGACCCGCCCTAGGTACTCAGATATTTAGAGGATGTTCTGACATTCAGTGATTTTCAGAGTAGTGGTGTTAAAGTTACACATACATATGCAAAAATAAGAAAATAAACTAATTCCTATTCCTCCACCTAGAGAACACTACCCATTTTACCTTTTTTGGTGTTTCCAAATACAGTTTTCAAAGGAGATCATGCTGTTCCTGCTGTTTACTTACTTTTAAGTCTCTCGATGTCTTAGAGCGCCTTCCTGTTTGAAGGAGCGCCTGACGCTGCGTTCACGGGCAGTTTTACAATGGGATGCCGCAAATGCACTTCAAGGCATAAAACCCAGCTCCACAGCACCCCGCAGGCAGGTGGATCTGATCTTCCTCCTGCAGAGTCTGCTGAGACCGAGCTCGGCCGCACCCTACAGGCAGGTGGATCTGATCTTCCTCCTGCAGAGTCTGCTGAGACCGAGCTCCACGGCACCCTGCAGGCAGGTGGATCTGATTTTCCCCTCCTGCAGAGTTTGCTGAAACCGAGCTCGCCCGCACCCCGCAGGCAGGTGGATCTGATCTTCCTCCGCTGCAGAGTCTGCTGGGGGCTAAGGGTGAGAACCGCGGCGACGAACTAACGCGCTGCAGTGTCGGGAAACCCGGCCCACAGCGCCACCGTGTGGTCTCCGCGTCCCCAGCCGGGACGGTGTCCGGAGCCACGGCCTCCGCGCTGCTGACCCTGAGCCTGTTCCCTTGCTGCAGTCCCCAGGAGCTGACGCTATTCGGGTTTGTTTTTAAACACTCCAGCTGCACAAGCATCTTCTCAGGACGTCCTGCGTGCTGCCCACCCTCTCTTGTGGATGGTCCCCCGGCTCCGGCCGAGTCCCTCCTGGGAGGGCTTCCCCAAGGCCTCCCTCCGTCCAGGGCAGTGGCCGGGCCCGCAGGAGCCTCAGAGCTCTGTCAGGGCAGGACGGACCGCTGTCCTGGCCAGTGCAGGGACAGAAGGGAGGACGCCTTGGAGGGAGGTAGGGACCAGTCGTGAGCATCCATCCCTGAGGAAAGCTGGTGAAGGGGCAGACATCCATCCTGCCAGTAGGAAGCCGCGCCCAGCACAGGAATGCTCAGCCTCAGTGATCCCGGCGGGAGAGACCGAGACAGAGAGATTCTTCTCACACCCACCAGGCCGCCAGATCCAGCCAGCACCGGGGCATGCAGACCCAGGGCCGTCTATACCTGGGCTTTCCTTCCCAGCTTCCCCGCTCTCAAATTCAGTTGAAAGTGGGTTTGTAAGAAATCATGTTTACAAGCAAAAGCCACCCTCCAACCTTCTGTCATAGGAGTTTTAATGGTGTGAGGTTTCTAGCCGCTCTCTCTCTGCAGTAGAAGCAGCCTTGCACTTTCCAAGGTAATGGCACCACCACCCTGCTTGGCGCCCGCCAGCATCTCCCCTTCACTTGAAAGGCAGTGTCCAAACCCCGGGCCCTGTGGGTCTATCCCGGCAGCTCGCCTGCTGTGGTCTCCTCAAACAGCCTCCTATTCCCCCAAATCCCAGACTCAGCCCCTCGGAGGCCTCCAGGTATGAAGGCTCTGGCAGGCTCCAGGAGGAGCAGATAGAACTTGGGTGATCAGCCACTGGGCGCGGTGGCTCATGCCTGTAATCTCAGCACTGTTGGAATCCGAGGTGAATAGATCACTTGAGGTCAGGAGTTTGAGACCAGCCTGGCCGACATAGCGAACCCTGTCTCTACCAAAAATACAAAAAAAAAAAAGCTGGGCGTGGTGACCTGCACCTGTGGTCATCTCAGCTACTTGGGAGGCTGAGGCATGAGAATCACTTGAACCCGGGAGGCAGAGGTTGCAGTGAACTGAGATTGCACCACTGCACTCCAGCCTGGGTGACAGACTGAGACTGTCTCAAAAATAAAAGGTAATCAGGAAGTTCTTGTTTTTGCTTTTTGTTTTTCCCCCTGTGGAACCCTTTGCTCTGCAAAACAGAGAAGCGTTTCTGTGGTGGGATGCTCTGCTGCTCCCCTCTCCACCGCCCAGAACTGCTGATCCCACCCTCATGTCTGCATTCTTGAGGTGGTCCTGAGACATGGTGTTGAAAAACATTGCTTGGGCCAGGCGTGGTGGCTAATGCTGGTAATCTCAGCGCTTTGGGAGGCCGAGGTGGGAGGATTATCTGAGGTCAGGAGTTCAAGACCAGCCTGGTCAGCATGGTGGAACCCCATCTCTACTAAAAATACAAAAATTAGCTGGGCATTGTGGTGCATGCCTGTAATCCCAGCTACTTGGGAGGCTGAGGCAGAAGAATCGCTTGAACCCAGGAGGCAAAGGTTGCAGTGAGCCAGGATTGCATCACTGCACTCCAGCCTGGGCAACAGAGACAGAGACTCCATTTAAAAAAAAAAAAAAAAAAAAAAAACAAAGATTAAAAAGCTTAGACTTTTCCATATACCTGTTGGCCACTTGTATGTCTTCTGTTGAGAAATGATCTTTTGTCCACTTTCTATGGGATTATTTATTTATATATTTTTTCCTGTTTGATTGTCTTGTCTATTCTGGATACTGGCCCCAAAAAGCAAGCGAAAAAATGCTCAACATCATGAATCATTGGGGAAATGCAGATCAAAACCACAATGAGATATCATCTACCCCAGTTCAGATGGCTTTAATTTAAAAATACAACCTAAGTAGACAGTTGGGTAACATATTTAAAGTATAGTACTGAAAAAATCCAGCCTGTCCACCTGGAATTCTATACCAATGAAAATTATTTTTAGATAATGATGGTGAAATAAAGATGTTTTCAGATATACAAAAAAATATGGCCAGGCGCGGTGGCTCAAGCCTGTAATCCCAGCACTTTGGGAGGCCGAGGCGGGCGGATCACAAGGTCAGGAGATTGAGACCACAGTGAAACCCCGTCTCTACTAAAAATACAAAAAATTAGCCGGGCGCAGTGGCGGGCGCCTGTAGTCCTAGCTACTCAGGAGGCTGAGGCAGGAGAATGGTGTGAACCCAGGAGGTGGAGCTTGCAGTGAGCCGAGATCGCGCCACTGCACTCCAGCCTGGGCAACAGCGTGAGACTCCGTCTCAAAAAAAAAAAAAAAAAAAAATATATATATATATATATATATACACAACCATAACAAATGCTGGCAAGGATGTGGAGAAACAGTACCCACGCACACTGTAGGTGGGAATGTAAATGAATACAGCTGCTACAGACAACAGGATTGAGTTTTTAAAAAATTAAAAATAGAGCTACCCTATGATCCAGCAATCCCCACTGATGGGTATTTATCCAAAGGAAAGAGAGTCCTATGTGAAAGGGAATCTGCACCCCCCTGTTTACTGCAGCACTGTTCACAATGGCAAATATATGGAATCAACCTGGGTGCCTATCAGTGGATGAATGGATACAGAACACGTGGTATCTGTACGCAATGGAATACTCCGCAGCCGTACACAAGAATGAAATCATGTTTGCAACAACATGGATGGAATTGAAGGCTATCATGTTAAGCGAAGTAAGCCAGGGTAGAAAGTCACATATACCATGTTCTCACTCATTTGTGGGCACTGAAACAGTGGCTCTCACCGAGGCAGAGAGTTGGCTGGTGGTTCCCAGAGGCTGGGCCAGGTGTGTGGGTGAGAGGCAGACATCAAGTGAGGCTGGTTACGGGGCACAAACATGCAGTCGGGGGAAGGAGTAAGTTCCAGTGTTCCATAGCACAGTTCACAGAACAAAGGCAACAATCATTTACTGTATATATATTTTTTCTTTCTTTCTTTCTTTTTTTTTTTAGACAGAGTCTCACTCTTGTCACCCAGGCTGGAGTGCAGTGGTGTGATCTTGGCTCACTGCAACCTCCGCCTCCTGGGTTCAAGCGATTCTCCTGTCAGCCTCCTGAGTAGCTGGGATTACAGGTGTGTGCCACCATGCCCAGCTAATTTTTGTGCTTTCAGTAGAGACGGGATTTTGCCATGTTGGCCAGGCTGGTCTCGAACTCCTGACCTCAGGTGATCCACCTGCCTTGGCCTCCTAAAGCGCTGGGATTACAGGCGTGAGCCACTGCACCTGGTCCATGTATATTTCAAAATAGCTAGAAGAACTGGAATCTTCCCAACACCAAGAAATAGATGTTCGAAGTGATGGATATACTATATATCCTGATTTGATCACTACGAGCTGTGTGCACAATAAAAATATCACAACTGCCCCATAAATATGTACAATTATATCTCAATAAATGCTTTTCAAAAAAATTTAGATTTGGTTACAAAGACATTAAAACCTGTAATACTTCAGAAAACTCCATAACAAAACAAGCAAAATCCAACAAAAACCGGAAGCACGCTGTGACAGTTTTGACATCTGATGTCCTCAGTATCTAGAGGTCTTACGGGAAGAGGGAAGGCACAATGGAACGAAGTTAGATGTGGAAATAGAATCACAACCACCCAGGAAGATGCAATTTGAGTTTTAACGATGAATTTAGCAACCTGCTTAACAATAGTAATAGTCAGTGTTGGCAGATATTCAGAGGAATACGCATTTCCAGATACTATGAGCAAAAGTAGCAATTAGTATAATTTTGTTCTGGAGAGGAGTTTGGTAATATGCACCCAAAGTCTTACAATTTGGCAGACCTAGTAATCCTACCTTTAGGATGATAAACTGGCAAGTGGTCCAAGTCCGCTCTGTGGCCTGTTGCTGCACGGCCAAGAGCTCAGGGTGGTCCGTGGTTCCGTTGAAAGGGCTGTGAAAGCAATTCGCGGATAAGGAAGAGTGTGTGGTGGAGACCACCTTCCCCGCCCCCGCCCCCAGCACAATTCTGACTCCAGCTCTCTGCAGAGCACGTCTGCAGACCCCTGATCCATGTGGAGGAGTGAACAGGTAAACAACAAGGCGGTACAGGTGTTCATTTTGCAGCATTTAGAAAATGTTGGTAAAAATAAAATAAAGAAATAAAGGGCCTAAATGTCCATCTTTCCAACCTCATGGAAGTAGGTCAATCGATTCTGGCCAATGCAAATCCTGTCATGTTCGGCAGCCACCACAGGCAGACGGTGCTGCCGAAGAACTTCCGGTAACGTGAGAAAACATGAGAGGGTCGTGCTGAGCGAGAGCGTTGAGTTGTACAGACAGCTTTATTCCGATTTTAATTTGAAGGTGTATAAATAGAAAGAAATTCAAAGAAAATACTTGAACGTCTTAATTACTGGTTCTTCATCTGGCGCGTGGGGTAGCAGGGGCTGCGGGGGAGGGTGGTGGGGGTGTGAGGGGTTTGGAGGTGGGTGGGAGGGGATCCCTAAAGTGACAGAGTCCTGGGAGCCCAGGGCCTGGAAGCTCACCACCTGGCAGTGCAGCCGTGGGACCCAGCCGGCCTCGCTGGACACTGAGGGACCGTGAGGGCTGGGGGGGGTCCTGGGGAGGGCAGGGCCAGAAAAGGGTGGGGCTGGGGAGGGTGGGGCTGGGGAGGGTGGGGGCTGGGGAGGGATGAGGCCTGGGGAGGGGTGAGGCCTGGGGAAGGTGGGGCTGGAAGAGAGTGGGGCTGGGGAGGGGTGGGGCTGGCGGGAGGGATGAGGCCTGAGGAGGGGTGAGGCCTGGGAAAGGTGGGGCTGGGGACGGGTGGGGCCAGACAGGGCGGGGCTGGGGTAGGGCAAGGCTGGGGAGGGATGAGGTCTGGGGAGGGGTGGGGCTGGGGGGGGGGCAGGCCTGTGGGGCAGGGCCTATGGGGGCACAGGGCCTGGGTCCTCGGGACCTGGGGCAGTGTCACTCTTCCCTTCCTTGGCTCATCCTATGACCGGCAGAGCCTCTGCCAGGCCCTGGGCTCCTGCTGAGAACAAAGCAGCCTGGTTTTTCTTTGACCTCCTGCCCCCAAGGTTGATGAGGGGATGGAGGGTCTGGAGCAATGGCCCAGACAGGGTGGAAGTTCCCTGGGGAAGAAGTGGGTACCTGGAGTGGGTGGGTGGTCAGGGACATTTCCAGAGGAGGGGCAGGTGCTGGGCTAGGGGAAGGCAGGGCCTATTCTTAGGAGAAGCCTGAGGGTGGAACAAGAACAGATAAATTCTCCAAGGGAATGGGGTCCCTTGCCATGGAGGGTCCTGGAACAACCCATGGAGGCCTGTCCCTCTCCCTACTCCCACCCCAGTTCCGTGCTTCTCCAGAGGGCCAGGCTGGCCATGCTGTCACTAACCCACTCCAGGGACCACATGAGTGTAATGCGGATGTTGGAGAGAGCCAGGGCTCGGAAGTCCATGATCTGGCCGTGTGGCCATGGGATCCGGACAGCCTCGCTGGACGCTGTGAGGTGGGGCGAGGGCCGGGTGCAGGGAGGATGCTGTGGGTCTCCCAGGTGCTCTGTGCAGGACAGTAGCCAGGTGCTCCCAGGGGCCACCCTATGTCACACCCAGTGTGGGGAGCCCTGAGGGCAAAGGGTCCAGGAGAGGACATCAAGAGGGCCCTCCCTGTTGGAGGTTGGACTGGCCCTCCTTCCCCACAACTGGGTTTTAGGTTGGGGCAGGAAGGAGGGACTTAGGAATGAACACAGTCAGAGTAGCCTCTGCTCCTGCTTCCCTTGGGCCCCCACCAGCTTGGTGACTTGCTGGGGGGACACGAGGAAGATGGGGCGTGTCTGAGGCTTGGGCGGTGGGGAAGAGCCGGATTGGGCTGGTGTCTCTCCGTGAGGGGAGGGACCCACGCCAAGGCCTCACAAGGAACTTGTGGTGGATGCTTTTCTAAAACAGGCCCTTGGCATTTGGGTGACAGCCAGGCAGAGCTAGCCCGGTGGGGGAAGCCACCGACAGCGCCGGTTTCCTGACGAAAACTTCACGTTTGTGTTTTGAGACGCTAGCTGGGGAGACTGGGATCCGGGTCCTCTCCAAGTGCCAGGTCAGCCAATGGCCTATGACCTCAGGTGTGGGGTGGGGTCCCCTGTCCAGCGGCCTGAGCTTCTCATGCCTCTGGGCCCTCCGTGCTCCAGCGTCCTCAGGTTCTCCTTTTTGCGGGGGGGGGGGAGGAAACTTGTGGGGGCCACACTTCGCCCCTGACTCCCCAGAGGGCTGGACCTGGCTGCTGCCTCCCCCTCCCCGGGAAGCGGCTGTCCAGTGCACCAGGGAACACAGGTCTCTTTCCTCCGTCTTCCTCCATCGGGCTCCGGAAAAGCTTTCCCCAGAGAAGACGCCAGACAGCAGGGGCTGCCTCCCGTGCCTTTTGTGGCCCAGCCTGTTTCTCCACCCAAGCTGCATCCTCTGGATGGGGGTGTCTGCACCTGGGGTGTGTGTGAGAGAGAGTGAGCGAGGGGTGTGCCTGTGCCTGTGTGCGTGCATCTGTGTTCCTGCGGGCTGTGCCTCTGTGTGCACGTGCGTGCAGCCATGCATGCGTGTTCACACGTGTGGAGTGTGTGCGTGTGTCCATGCCTGGGTGTTGCAGGTGGTGAGGCTGGCAGAGCGCCCTGACCCCTCCGGCCCCAGGCCTTGTCCCTGCGCTCAGTGTCCCAATCTTCCTTCAACCGCCCGCTGCGCCCCTGCGTTTGGCGGCCTGGAGTCCCCACATCTCTGGGTACCAGGGCGCCGGGCAGGGCGGGCACTGACGGGCAGTCTATTGGGTCAGGATGACTGAAAACAGGCCCTGTCTTCAGCTTAGGCTCAGACGGAAACCCCCCGGGGGCCTCTGGGGGTGCGGTCGGTGCCGGAGTCCCGGGCAGCTGCCTGAACACGCGCGGCGGCTCCCGCCCCGCAGCCTCCGCCCCGCGCCCGCGTCCTCGGGCCGGCAGCGCCCCCTGGTGCCCCCTCGGGTCTGTGCAGGGCCGGGCGGGCTGCGCTGAGCACCTGCGGGCGCCTCCATGGGTGACAGAAGACAGACGGGCTGACCAGGTCTTCTACAGACCAATGGGCCATCAACAGCTGGACGCGTAGCAGGGGGCATCCGGGTGGCCTAAGAGAATTCAGCAAGGCCGACTGCAGGCCGAGGGTCACCGGGAACTCACCTGGAAGGAGTGGATGTGGCCGCCCCAGGACCACTCTGTTCCAGGTGCCCGGCCCTGGCCATGGAGCCATTGGACTTACCTGTTTCTTTGGCTGCAGTGAGCGGGGTCCCGGTGCTGAGCAGAAGCCCTGTGCTGCGGTCCCTGTGCTCCCTGGCAGCTGTGGGAGGAACTCTGACTTTTGGGGCCCCTGGGCACCTACCCTGTTGATTCCTGCTGCAGGCTGCCGAGGGCTGGGTGCTGTGCTGTGTAAAAGGCCATATGGACAGGGCTTCTGTGTCCCCTGAGTCAGGCACTGCACCCTTATGCTCCCCTCAGGGGCCACACCACCTGCAGTGGTTCCTGGAGAGCAGAGGGAATGTCCCCCTGGGCCAGATGGGGGCAACTGGTGGGCGTCCTGCCCACTGACTGGTGGGGGGGCCTGGCGCTGCAGGAATGGGGGACCAGGGCTTTCCTTCCAGGAGTGGTAACAGATCAAAGAATATCTACCCCAAACCAGACCAGACTCAGCACACACCTTACCCAGGGCTCCAAAGACACCAGGGTGGGGAGTAAAGAGAGAAAGAGACCAACAGAGACAGACAGAGGGAGAGATTCAGAGCAAGGCAGGGCGGGGCGGGGACAGGAGGAGAGACCCCAGCCCTTCTCACCTCACAGACCTCTCTGGCCAACTAGGCCCCACCCCCACCATCCACCCTCCAACCCACCCCCACCCACCCTCAGGGCTGAGCAGAGACCTCTGGGACATGGTCACCCACACACAGAGGCTGTCTCAGAAGGCAGGGCCGGTCCCTGCCCCAGCTTCCGGCTGGCAGGGCTGTGTCAATGACTTCCTGGTCAAGCGACCCCAGGAAATGGCATTCTGTGGAGTCAGGTGGCTCCTCAGGGCCTTTTCCCGACTTTTCAGGTACAGTCATGACAGGCGGCATCAGGCAGTGTCCCACATCCTCCCTACAAGCTCAGGGGGAGGCCGCCTTTACTCACAGGGCCAAAATGTGGGTACAGGCTCCCCTCTGGACTGGAAGTGCTGAGGGCACGCCCAGGCCCTGGCCCTCTCAGCCACATCAGAGCAGCACACAAGGCTGGGTGAGGGTGGCCACCCCTCCACCACACCAGGCATGGCTCGGAGCCAGGCCGGAGGGAGGGCGTCAGCTCTGCAATGCATCGAGTAGTTTCCACTCTTGGCTGTGAAGAGCAGCATTTCCTGACAGAAGTTTCTAGCACATGTGTGCTGGCGAGGATGCGGTCGCCTACTTGCTGGGCACACACTGTGCCAGGCCCCTAAAGATGTACAGCCCCTCAAACCTGTGAGTGCTGCCTTAGATGGCAACATGATGACAGGTCTGGAGCAGGGGGAGTCTCCCGGGACACCCACCGGCACCCTGTGCTGGGCCAGGTAATGCCCCCACCCACCCCAGATTCACATCCCTCCCCACACCTCAGAATGAGACCCTATCTGGAAATAGGCATTGCAGACGTGATTCATTAAGACGTGGTCATCCTGGAATATGGTGGCCCTGATCTACTATAACCTGTGTCCTATGAGAAGAGGAGACAGAGGGAGGAGGGTGCCATGAGGAGAGAGGCCCAGTGGGGCCAGGAGCCCACCGAGGGCCACCAGGGGCTGCCGGCCACACCAGATGCTGGAAGGCACTGGCCCGACTCTCAGCCTCCAGGAGGCACCAGCCCTGTTCACGGCTACGGATTCCAGACCTTGGCCTCCAGAACTGTGAGACAACAAGCATGTACTGTTGTAAGCAGCAGGTGTGGGTGGTTTGCTGTGGCTGCCCAGGAAACTCACACAGGACCTCACTGCAAAGACAATGTCCTTGCAAGAGGGAGGCAGGAGAAGGCGGCCGGTAACCGAGCATGGAAGTGGAGAGAAACTGGAAGATGCTGCGCGGTGATTCTGCAGGTAGAATAGCTGCTTCTGTGGAAACTCCTTTGAAGAAGGCTTTTCGGAGCCACCTCTCTTTAGGGACACACCGTGGTGTGACTCATTTCCTGTGCAGCAGCTAAGGTGACCCTCAATCCTTCACATTCCCACTGCATGTCTGGGTTTACAGATCCATCAGCTCTGGCCCGGCCTGCAGGTGTGGGCCACTCCAGCTCTGCCCGATGCCCGCAGCTCCTCCATCCCCTCTGGTCCAGCCTGGGGCTGCCCCCGTCCTTCCTAAACATGCAGCCCTCCTGTGCCATGGCCCAGAACCGAAGCCGCTTGCCCAGGAGGCGCTGTGGGCAGAAGGCGGGGGCCCATGGTACTCTTAGGGGCCTCCTAAAGTGCATCCATTTCTTTTAAAATAAGAAAAATATAAACTTTTAGGTCAAAACAATGTTTTACTCTAAAATAACATTTCATCTTTATACTATGGGCGTCATTGCGCACCGCGCTCCCTGTCTGTGGTGCTGGGGGAACCGTAAGTCACGGCGCGGCCCTGCCCAGAATCTGCCTCCCACCTGCGGTCCTGGCCTCACTGTCCTGTCCTGGCGAGGGCTTCTCAACTCCCAAACCTCAGCTGAGTCTCTCTTCGGTGCCTGTGGCTGCCATGACAACTAGGATTAATTCTCTCCCAACCCTGAAGGCCAGACGTCCAAAACGAGGATGCCACGGGGCTGGTTCCTTCTGGAGACACTTCTGTGCAGACTCAATGTCATCCTCAGATTTGCAGGTTGAAGCCCCCAGCCCCCAAAGTGATGGTCTTAGGAGGCAGGGCCTATGGGGAGTCACGAGGGCAGAGTCCCCAAGATGGAATTTGTGTCCTTATAAGAGGAGGTCGACACCAGGGCACTCCCTCTTTCTCTCCTCCCCACCCCTCTGTCTCTGGCTCTCCTTCTCTGTCTCTGGCTCTGTCTGCCATGCGAGGACAGACTGGGAAGGTGCCTACCCCAAGCCAGGAAGAAGGCCCTCACCAGGAACTGAGTGGGCTGGGACCTTAATCTTGGAGCGTGCAGCCCCCGAACTGTGAGAAGCCAGCCTCTGTTGTCTGAGCCTCGGGTGCGTGTTTGTTGACGGCTGGAGCTGATGGAGATGCCTGTGTGCCTCTCCCAGCCTCTGGTGGTGCCAGCGGTTTGTGGCGCTCCGTGGCAGTGGCTGTGACTCTGCCTCCGCCTTCTTGGCCCCCTTCTCCACGCATCTCTTCACGTCGTCTTCACTCTGTCTCTGTTTGCCCCTCTGGTGAGGACACAGCTGTGTCTGGGTCCCAGGGCTGATCGGGGGGCCCACATAACAGACGATACTCTCTCGCTGTCATGCTGAGGTCACGGTGCGGGCAGGACCATGACCCTCCACAAGCTCCAGGGAGTCCCTTCCCTGCCTCTCCCAGGCCCTGGTGCTGCCAGCTGTCCTTGGCGGGTGGACACCTGCCTCAGGTTGGGCCCTGGATCAGTTGCTGTTTGGAAAAATAAGTGAAGCTGGAATCTCACCTCCTGAGCAAACCTTGTCCAGCCCCCCGCGTGGGGCACATGTGCTAAGTCCCCTTAAAACCTCGTATCTCTTATTTTTATTTTCATTTTATTTTACTTTTTTTTTTTTGAGACGGAGTCTCACTCTCTTGCCCAGATTGGAGTGCAGTGGCATAATCTCAGCTCATTGCAACCTCCGCTTCCTGGGTTCAAGCAATTCTCCTGTCTCAGCCTCCCAAGTAGCTGGGACTACAGGTGCCCGCCACCACGCCCGGCTAATATTTGTATTTTTAGTAAAGATAGGCTTTCGCCATATTGGTCAGGCTGGTCTTGAACTCCTGACCCAGGGTGATCCACCGACCTTGGCCTCCCAAAGTGCTGGGATAACAGGTGTGAGCCACCGCGCCTGGCCAAAACCTCGTATTTCTAATTCCCGTGACTTGGGGTGTGAGTTCACCCCTCCTAGGTGACAGCGTACCTGCTCCACTTTGCAGAGTATCAGGATTGAAGGGTGTCCTTTCTGCTTCGTAATTACCCATGGACTCTGTTGTCCCACACCATGTTTGCGCAGCGAACACGCCTGTTAATGCCCATGTACTTCTGTTCACGCACAAAGGCTTAAATGGTTAAACATCTAAAACAAATCTGCTCAGCGAATGGAAATCAAACCTATTTCCTTTTAATTTCAGAGTTGTCCAGGGGAAGCTGACTTGAAAGACGTTGAAATTGGATAGGTGATTAATTCACGTGCACCTACACGAGAAAGCAAAGAATGCGCAAATTATTTGTAACATTTTGTAAGCACTGAAATTAATGTAGTGTGAATTTGTCATTTCTACCAAAAGTTACAGATTTTCTATATTATAATTTAATCTTTTTAATGTAAAAAGAATAGAAATTTTGCCCTTTCTGGCCTCTCGGGAAGCAGGAACTAGTGTATCTAATTATCTGAACACATAAGAACATAAAGGAATAGCAAGTAGTGGAATTATAAATCGGCTGGAACAACTCCATGTTTTCTGATTAAACTCTCTTTCTGGGGCCCTTAGCAATCATGTTGCCCCTATGTTCATAGTAATTGCATGTGTCAAAGCTGAGGCTTTGTGTAAATGGGACCGAACGAGTTACAATTTTAATTTAGAAGGAGATAACTGTGTCCACGGCTAGCAGGCCAGTCGGCAGGTTGGGAGTCTGGTGGAGTGTGAGGGCAGAGGCCCCAGGGCGCCAGGTTGATGGCTGCAGAGATCTAATCAGGCCACATTACAACAGCGGAATTGTTAAAAAAGAGAAACGCAATTTACCAACACAAAACCAGCCACCTGCTCTCTTGCCTGCGTTATCCATGTAAAGGAGGGCATCTAATTTTTTTCATAGCTCAAGGGCAATGAATTTTAACAATGGATACTGCCTTGATCATCAAAACGGTAACAGGCTTAAAACGAGATCTTTTGGATAGCCTGGAATCTTAGAAACAAAGCAAAATTCTGTTTTAACTTTTCAAATGCTCACAAAATGCAGGGGAGTAGCCACTCCTTTACAATTTTTTTGAGGAATCTCAGGTCCATGGATGTTTGTCTCTGAGGTTGCTTTTTACGGAAGGGCATGCTCGATTCTCCCAAGCAGGGTGTGCTGGGAGTCATTCAAAGGAAAAATCCAACAGGCAGGAACACCTCTGCTTCTGAACCCAGAGCGTTCTCTCTCTAAGGCTGGAAGGATTCATAGCAAAGTCTCTATGGGGAAGCACCAGCTTAGTCACAGGTGGACCCAGTGATGCTGAGGCTGAGCCTCCGCCCGCTCCTGCACCCTGTGGCCCGGAACTCACCGCCACACGTGTGTCCTTCCCGTGGGCTCTGAGCACAGCCCTCTCCTGGGGCAGAGAGGGTGGCCGCGAGCCCATGGGTGCGCTGGTGCCAGCTGCTCTATTCCAAGCTCCACTCCCGCCTCTTCCAGCTCAGCTTTCCTGCTGGCGTGAGGGCCAGGAAATGAACAGAGGGCTCTCTCTGCAAGGCCGATGACTCCACACACCACCCTCCTCTCGTGAACAGACCTCTGAAGGAGACGGGTGACGGCTTCTCCCTCTCACTGACAAGGGAGCAACCATTTGGACGGGTCCTGTGACTGACACAGAGCACCCAGGAGGGCCTGAGCTGCAGGACTCCCAGCCAGAGGCACCTGTGTCCCTGCAGATGGGGACTGAAGCTTCCCCAAGGCACTGGCCCTCACCTGTTCCTGGTTCAGGATCTGGAGTTGGTTCTGGACCCCCAGTCTGCCCTGGGTTCCCAAGGACCCTGCCTGTCCCCATCCCCTCATTTCAAGAGCCCCCACCGTCCTATGGCCAATCCAGTCATGGTGGAGGAGGCAAGACGTGAGATCTTGTCTTTCTCACACTGGCCCACAGCCAACATGCCCCCATGTGTCTGAGAGCCTCTGGCTCACAGCCACAAGGAACGCACAGTGCAGACGCCCCCGGTCAGGGTTGCTGCAAGCTCATCTGGATTCATTTCACTCGGAGCTTTGGGATCAGAGGTCCCATTCCCTACTTGGTTTCAGCTTCCAAGATGGCCACAGGCTCCTCCTACCTGTGGTGATGCATCCAGCACCCGGCCCCTTGGCCACTGGACGAACCCAGCATGAAAGCTCTTCACCTTCACGCTTTTAGACTCGGATGAGATCCGCGTGATTGTGGAGGTTCAAGCGGCATCCTGAGCCGCCCGCCCACATCTCTTCTTAGGCACCAGTGGGATGACATAGAAATTCAAAGAAGATTTGAGTCATTCCACGAAGACCCTGGCTCTGAGATGCACAGGTGCAGGTTAAAGGAACACCCAGGGAAAGGTGAGAGGCCCAAGGGGCTTCTGCTGGGTCAGGCAGAAACTGCAGGAGGCCTTCTCCGATGCTCCCTTTCCCGGCCACTTTGGGAGGGCGTGAGCACCACGCAGCTGCTGTGAGGTCACTGCTGCCCCGGCCATGCGACCTTCCCCTCCTCTCTGCTGGGAAGACAGTGGCGGTGCCTTGGGCCAGGTGTGTTTGCTGGGAGAAGTTTTTTTTTTTTTAATTGAGATGGAGTCTCACTCCGTCGCCCAGGCTAGAGTGCAGTGGCCAGATCTCAGCTTACTGCAAGCTCCGCCTCCTGGGTTCCCGCCATTCTCCTGCCTCAGCCTCCCGAGTAGCTGGGACTACAGGCGCTCACCACCTCACCCGGCTAGTTTTTTGTATTTTTTAGTAGAGATGGGGTTTCACCGTGTTAGCCAGGATGGTCTCGATCTCCTGACTTCGTGATCCTCCCCCCTCGGCCTCCCAAAGTGCTGGGATTACAGGCTTGAGCCACCGCACCGGGCTAGAAGTTTGTTTATGTGTGTGGACCCTTGAGACAGGCAGAGCAGCTCAAGGACCCAGGACGGGGCCACTCGGGGAGCGGGTTTCCAGTGCTGAAGGGAGGCCCGCACCAGCCCAGTGCACGCCGCGGCAGATCACCAGCACAAGGTCACCTCTCTCTCATGTGCCTCAGGAAACTAGAGCCTGGGGACAGCTTTAATGAACGGGCCAAAAACTGCAGCGTGGGCCGAATGCTGTTTGTTCCAGGGAGAATGTTCCGCTTGGAATCCAGGTTCCAACACCCCTTCCTGGGGAGTGCTTGGGCCTGGGAGGCCTGGAAGGTGTGGGTGTTGGGAGAGCCTCTGCCGCCTCGTTCCCGTGGGCACCCAGTCGGCACCCAGTGCCTGGCGCAGGTGCCTTCAGAGCCGTGTGTGTTCCGTTGTCTTCATTTGGGGGGCGTTCACTGTGCCCGTCAATCTGGCACCAAGTCATTGCTGATTCTGCCTCTGGATTTCAGAAGCATTTATTGACATACCTTCTTCCCTGATTTGAGTTCGTGACTGGTGAACAGCAGAAAGTGCAGCTTCTATTTCCCAACCAAAGTTTGAATCTTCCTTCCAACCACACACTCGAGGCTTATGACCTTTGTTCTATGACCTATAGTTTATTTTCTAACTGATCTTATCTGGTTATAAAACTAATACATGTTCTGGTTGCAAAACTAATATATATTCACTGTAGAAAATTGGGAAACTATATAAAGAAACAAGAATCACTTGCAATTTCGTTGTCCAGAGGTAGTCCTGGTCCCTGTAACCCCCTCCCTGTGTTTCTCTGTGTCTGTCTCTCCCTCGCCTCTGTGTGCACTTACATATATTATTGTTGATGTGAGGATGACCTCATGTGGGAATCACAGAAATCTTCCTCATTTATCAAGAGTGGATAATTGCAAAGTTCCATCCCGAGTACTATCACCTTTCATTGCATTTCATTCTCTCAGCATCAAGACAGTGACCCCAGCCCCTCTCATAGATGAAGACTCCACAGCCCAGAGAGGTCCGGGACTTGGCCAGTGGCACAGTAAGATACGGGCCAAGGCCCAAGCCCCAGACCTCTGAGCTCTGTGAGCACAGCATGCGGGAGGCCTTGGGCAGCATCTCAAAGTTGGGGCCCCAGGATATGGTGAACCAATTCCTTTTTCTTTTTCCACATAATGCTGAAATCCATTATGTGCCATATCTGATGATGTCTGGGGGCAGAGGGCATGTTCAGGTCTGGATGTGGGACGCGGGTGGTGCTTGCTTCTCTGGGAGGCAAGGTGGTGGCTGGAGCCCCTCATCTCTATGGTAGAGGTCTTAGCTAGCCTGAGCCCCTCAGCTCCATGGTAGAGGTCTTAGCCAGCCTGGGGGTTCATGTGCCAGGAAGATGCCCTGGCATTTCACTGCAGGAGCTGCGGGTGAGGCTGTGATTTATGGACAGAGTGGCTGACAGGTGTAGCCATATCCCAATGCATATTTTGGTTTGATGTGTGAAGCTTGCGTCTGATGCAGAAGCTGTGTCACGCTGAGTGTGTAGCATTGATCTAGTAATGGTTTGGCTGTTTTAGAGGTTGTGTCAATGGGCTGAAAATGGCACAATGGCAGCCCTAAGTTAGAGATCATTCCATTCTCCTCTCTGTTGACAATTTTATTTTCATTGCAAGGTCTGATTTTATTTCTTTATGTGTAAAAAAAAGAGAAAGATTTTAATCAAATATATGATATCGTCAGTCATGGGGGACCTTTGAACTCCACACTAAAGAGCCAGTGACCTATTTCTGTGTGGCTTCACCATGGCATGAATCAGTTGGATTTTCTGAGGGTTTCATTAGCACCCATCATTGAGTTTTGTGTGGCATACCTGAAATTCGGCATCCCAGCCAAAGGTGGTATTTTGCCTTCTGAAGGAGCTGGATTCTTCTTAATGGAAACTAAGAGCTGAAGTGCTGGAGAAGGCACACTGGCCCCGCTCAGGACTCCACCTGAAGGGGTTGCTGATGAAATGCCTGAGTGTCCTGTGACCATCTCATTGCAGAGACACAGGTGGGTCCTAGGAACTCACGAAGTTCTCCAGCTGTTCAGTGATGGGCACACGGGTGTCGTGTTGAACGCAGAATTTTGAACCAAATAGGCCTGGATCCAAATATTAATTCTTGAACTTACCAGTCGTGTAGCTTTGGAAAGATCATTCTGTTTGTATGAGATTCTGTTTCCATGCTCATAGAAGGAGGGCATGTTTTATAGGATTGTGGTCAAGATTGGGAACAATAAACCCGAAACCCCTGGCACACAGTAGTGTCTAAATCAGTAGCAGCTATGATTGTTGGGAGTGCATATATATGGATATTTAAAATTTACTAACTATGGTTGTAAAAACCTTGATGGTTGAAATCTTATAAATTATTCAGTAAATCAAGCTATTCATCTGCAACTCCAGCAGTTGCTCTGGGAAGGAAGCGTAAGGACTGTTACCACCTGGAGATCCTGGGCTCCACTGGAGAATGTCCTAGAATCTTGGAAACCATGAAGGGGCTGCCCGCAGAGCCTGGCGACGCTTCTAAAGGAAGGACCCAGAGCAGAGCACGCTTTTGTTTGGGAACGTGCAGTAGAGGTCCAAAGGGCAGAGGAGGCCGGGCGCGGTGGCTCAAGCCTGTAATCCCAGCACTTTGGGAGGCCGAGGCGGGTGGATCACGAGGTCAGGAGATCGAGACTATCCTGGCTAACATGGTGAAACCCCGTCTCTACTAAAAATACAAAAAACTAGCCGGGCGTGGTGGCGGGCGCCTGTAGTCTCAGCTATTTGGGAGGCTGAGGCGGGAGAATGGCGTGAACCCGGGAGGCGGAGCTTGCAGTGAGCCGAGATCACGCCACTGCACTCCAGCCTGGGAGACACAGCGAGACTCCGTCTCAAAAAAAACAAACAAACAAAAAAAACAAAAAACAAACAAACAAAAAAAAAAAAAACAAAGGGCGGAGGATTCCACGGGGAGTGGGAACCAAGCCAGAGAAACACCTCTGAGGACCAGTATGGAGGGGTTTTCAGTGCCCTCTGCCCCAGCCCCAGGGCCTGGGAGGTGGGGATGGCAGGTGCAGGTGTCCCAAGGGGGCAGGAGGGGACACTTTGTCCCTCCAGAGGGAGCTCCAGGCCCAGGGCAGCAGCCAGGGGAGGTAGGAGGAGCCAGGGGTGAAGTCGGTGTGGAGGGGTTGATGAGGTCTGGAATTCATGCTTTCCTGTTCTGTGCGGTGGCTCCTGCCTCCCTTATCCCTCTCCCTCCATCCCGAATAGTCTGTGACTCACAGAGAGAAGGCCCAGTTGAGGGCTCTCCCACTGGAGGGCACAGTAGAGGAGAAGCAGCCGGCTGTCCACTGAGGTTCGAGGGGGTGGTCAGCGTGAGCAGACAGGAGCTGCAGCTGGGAGCTGGGAGCCAGCGGTGGGAGGACGCACAGGCTCCAGGGCCCTGGGGACACACTTCTCATGAACATAGGTTTAAACACTAACGAATTGGGAAAATTGGGTCCAATAACATTTTAAAAGAATAGCACATCTTGATAGGAAATCTAAAAAGCATTTTAAAAAATCAATATATAGTCTTGATAAAAATTCTTAGCAGACTCGGAATAGAAGGAAACTCTTCAACCCTATGAGCTTTGTCTATGACAGACGTGCAGCTACATCACACTTCATTGCAAAGACTGAATGCCGTTCCCACAGGCCCAGGGCAAAGGCAAGAGCAGCTGCTCTTGTAACCGCTAAAGGGAATCCTGCAAAGGGAGCCAGCGCCTCCTTTGGGCTGTGCCTGAAATCACCACCTACCTCTTTGTTTTCAGTCTTTGGGGCAAATGGAGACAGAAGATAATGCAAGTAAAACAGGCGAGAAACAGCAGCTTACACAGATTTCAGGCCAGAAGCCCACAACGAGTGTCACCAACCCCAACTGAGGTGCCGGCAGGGCCATCCCCGGGCCCATCTGCTCCCTGCCCGGGCAACTCTGGTGGCCGCTGGTGTCGTTGCTGGCGGCTGCACTGTTGCGTCTTCAGGGCCAGCCCCTCTCCTCCATCTTCACACCCCCACCTCTGTGCACCAAATCTCCGGCCTCCCTCTTCCGAGAGACCCCTGCGATGCCATTTAGGACCCCCAGGATCAGCCAGGTGGTGCATTCGGGGTCCTCAGCTGCACCACATCCGCCAAGGCCCCTCTCTGCAGTGTCCACAGGCTCTGGAGATCAGGGCGTGGGTATCTTCAGGGGCTGGTTTTCAGCCTCCGCAGGCATCGCCCACAGGCTGAGGTTCACCAACGTCTCTGGAAAGGAAACACCGTCCGTGCTGGGATTCTGACCCCAGTGCTGCTGTCTCTCATGTGTGGTTGACAGGGTTTGTTCTGAGCTCACGGCCCTGCGCAGGTTGGGGGAAGACCCCCCACTTCTCTTCCCAGAACTGGAAATGTCACCGACCATCAGACGAACTCCGTGTTGTCTGCTTGTCCTGCCCTCTGTCACCCATCATTCTCCTTCTCTACTTG
Organism: Macaca thibetana thibetana; assembly: GCF_024542745.1. Classification (NCBI taxonomy): domain Eukaryota; kingdom Metazoa; phylum Chordata; class Mammalia; order Primates; family Cercopithecidae; genus Macaca; species Macaca thibetana. The sequence continues at coordinate 175,108,094 of NC_065583.1, read as the reverse complement.
TATTTCCCAAAGATTCTGAGGTACCTGGAATCATTAAGGGCAGTGGGAGAATAAAATTAAAACAAGACAAATCGTATATATAAATTATTCAAGGAACTGTTGGCCAAGCTGGGGGCTGCCAGACACGTCTGAGGTCCCCAGGGCAGGTCACAGGAAGGCCAGGCTGGGGCGCTCCGGCAGGAGCTGTCTGCAGGTGCGGCTTCCTCTCTCTCGGGGACACCTTGGTCTCGCTCTGCAGGCCTCCCACGGTGGCGCAAGGGCCCCCACATGCAAGAATTCTCCCTGACTCGAAGCTGCCGCACTGGGGTTGTCATTTCCACCACACAGCAGCCCCATAGCCTCACCGGGAGAGTTTCATGCTTCGTAGGGTGCCCCGGCCCAGCCACGCTGATGTACAAGACATCATAGCCGATTTCCAAAATGCAGGTGTCTCCTTACCCTGCACCCCCTCACTGTGATGCCAGGGATAGGCAAGAACAATTTTTCTCCTTATCACACGTTTTCACAGGCACATCTGTGGGAGGTTCAGGAAGCAGAGGCATGTACAGTGTTCAAGGCAGGCGGGGAGGGTGGCAGGCAGTCAGGCGCTGCCGCGGGGGCCGGGAGCTGCCTCCACAGCTGAGGCCACCGGCTCAGTGTTGCCCACAGGGGCTTAGGCCTTCATGGCCCACAGGCTGCACAGCCCTCCTGCTTCCCTTCCTGTCTGCCTTGCAGCCCCTTCTGCCCCATAGGGACTGCCCCGGCTGCTGCCAGCCTCACAGCTCGTGGCCTGTAAAGGCTCTGAACCTTGGTTGGCGTGTTGCCTGACACACACGGGGTCACCTTCCCTGGGCGGCCCTAGGTTCCCAGTGTCCAGAGGGGCATGGTCCGCCTCAGCCCAGGTGCCTTCTTCTGCAGCATCCACGTTCCCTGGCTTCACGCCGCACACGGGCAGCTGGGCCTGGGGAGGCAGACATTGGTTCTGGAGCTTGGAGGGAGGACGGGAGGCCTCCCATGATCATACTGGGGTTTGGGGGCTTGGGGAAAACACAATTCCAGTGCCTTGGCTGCTTTGCTCCCACATCCTGGGGTAGCAGGGGGGGCAAATGCCTTCCCAGACTTCTGTTTCTAACTCCGCTGAAATGCAACTCTCTGCCTCCTTTCCCTGGGACTTTTAAAATCCTCTGTCCTTGGATGAGAGGGTGTGTCTTCCACATCTTCCTCTCCATCCGGCCGCAACAAGGACAGCCAAAGGGACAGCATTCTTGTCGTCCTTCGATTTTGAGGGAAACAGGGTAAGGGTGACCGTCTGCCATAAACCAGGGATGAGGAGCTCCCTCCCAGCTGCCCTGTGGCTGCACCCCCGGCGGGGGCGGGGGGAGTCCTGGGACATTCACTCTTCTCCCTCTTTGGCAGATTCCAGCTCTTCCTGCTCCTTCCTCACAGGGGTCCCTGGAGGGGCTTCTCCCCACCGTCACTTCCCTAAGGAAGGATTCCCACAGGACCTTCACTCACAAGAAACGCTCCTGCAGGGACCAGAGTGACAGTCGGAGCTGCTGCTCCGGGGTCAGTAAGCTGAGGCCCTCCCAGGAAGCCAAAGGCTCGAGGCTGCAGGCTTTGACGGAGACCGGTGTGCAGGTCCGGACTCAGATGTCTTCCACGTCCAGGGCCACAGCCTGCGGGGGCAGCAGGCGGTCCCAGGTTGAGCGCTTGGGATGCCAGCAGGGAGACGGCCCCTGCGGGGCTTTGGCAAAGTGGCCTGTCTTCTCTTCATGCTATTACCATGGGCTACACTGGCCGCATCTCGTTCCATTGTGTCACGTCAGGAGACACTAAGATCCCTTCACATTAAGATTCTAAGATTTGATGAATTTCCTGCTGAGTTTCTTGAAACACCATTTTGTTCTGAACCAAAAGACCTGTGTTTTATTTCTTCAAGGAAGGTAGACACAAAAGTAACAGCGGGAGGGAATACTTGTCTACGCAGGTTATGTCAAGTCTACGGTTGGCTCTTTGTCACTCCACTGACTGGACATGACAGCCACAAAGGTGTCAATATGCCCGCTGCACTAACGCCATGATCCAAGAGCACAAGGCTATTGAGAGGGTCTGCCTGTCTGAGAGAATGATTCTCATCGGCTCTGTCTTATAGCAGCCATTTGCTAAAATATTGTCATGTTATATTATGGTGTTATTTTTAATAATTCCTCAGTCCTCAATACAAACAGATATTTACTAAGCCCTTCCTGGATCAGCTCATGTAATCCCCAATCTCAGGGAGGAAACACTGTGATTGTCCCCAGCTGAGGCAGGGAGGCCTGAGAAACATGCCTGAGTTTGCCGTGGGTGGTGGCGGAGAGGGGCTGCTGAACCTGGCAGTCTGACTGCCAAGGGTGTCCTAAAGCTGCTGCACCATGCTGCCTTGCCATGGCAACAGTTACCCCAAACGTCCCCTTTGGGAGTGCAAGGTCCTCAAAGCCAGGGACTTCTTTTTCCAGTTTTATGCATGCCGTACCCCCCACAGAGCTTTCTACTGTATAGTGAGGGCTGCAAAAACATTTGGTAGTGAATGAATGAATGAATGAATGAGTGTTGGTTCATGGGCCCCACTGCAGCTGAGTTGCAAAAGGCGGCCTCTTGCGTTCCATCTAGTCAAGCTGTGCTCGTGCTGAGCTGGGTCTGCCGAGGAAGGGGCAGCTTCCAGTGAAGGCAGCTGGTTTTCTCAGTGGGTGGTGGCCCCAATGACGCAAACGGGAGCTGCTTTGCCTTGAGACATCCTCTGGCCTTGTTGCCTGAAGATGCTCTGTTGCTTCTGCTGACAGGAGAAGGAAGCATGCTGAGACTGGTGCTTGGAACCCCCAGGGATGGAGGAATGCCACAGGCTCCTCTGTACACTGACCATACCCTGTCCTGCCTGGCCCTGCAACTGTGAGGAGTGCTCACCATCATCATGGCAGCCCTTCAGGAACAGGGTGTCTGGACTCTGTGCTGAGGGCGGGAGAGCCAAGGGAAGGGCCAGATGAGAGCGTGGAGGTCCTGGAGAGAACACTCAAGTCCAGGTGAGAAAGTGGAGGTCCAAGTGAGTATGTGGAGTTCCAAGTGAGAAAGTGGAGGTCCAGGTAGAACAAGGGGAAGTCCAGGTGAGGATGGGAGAACCAGGTGAGGATGTGGAGGTCCAGATGAGGATGCAGAGGTCCAGATGAGGATGTGGAGGTCCAGGAGAGGATGTAGAGGTCCAGGTGAGGATGTGGAGATCCAGGTGAGGACAAAGATGTCCAGGTGAGAACATGAAGGTCCTGGTGAGAACGCGAAGGTCCAGGTGACAAAGTGGAGGTCCAAGTGAGGATTGAAGGTCCAGGTGAGGATGTGGAGGTCCAGATGAGAATATAGGGAGGTCCAAGTGAGAACGTGGGGCAGTCCAGGTGAGAATGTGAAGGTTCTGGTGAGGATGGGGAGGTCCAAGTGAGGATGTGGAGCTCCAGGTGAGAATGTGGGAATCCTGTGTCAGGTGTCTCCCACAAAGTGGCTGGCCCTGGGCTGCCCCTGGAGGGTCCCTGGTCTCCTTGTGAGATGGGGGTGTCCAATCTTTTGTCTTCCCTGGTCCACACTGGAAGGTGAATTGTCTTGGGCCATACGTAAACTATACTAAAACTAATGATAGTTGATGAGCTTAAAAAACATTGCAGAAAACCTCATAATTAATTTTTAAATTTTATTTATTTTTGATTTGTATTTTATTTCAATATGTTTTTTGGGGGACAGGTGGTGTTTGATTACATGAATAAGTTCTTTCGTGGTGATTTCTGAGATTTTGATGCACCCATTGCCCAAGCAGTGTACACTGTACCCAATGTGTAGGCTTTTAACCCTTGCCATGCCCCACCCTTTCCCACGAGTCCCCCAAGTCCAATGTATCATTTTTATGCCTTTGTGTACTCATAGTTTAGCTGCCACATATGAGTGAGAACATACGATGTTTGGTTTTTCATTCCTGAGTTACTTCATTTAGAATAATAGTCTCCAGGGCCGGGCGCGGTGGCTCAAGCCTGTAATCCCAGCACTTTGGGAGGCCGAGACGGGCGGATCACGAGGTCAGGAGATCGAGACCATCCTGGCTAACAGGGTGAAACCCCATCTCTACTAAAAAATACAAAAAACTAGCCGGGCGAGGCGGCAGGCGCCTGTAGTCCCAGCTACTCGGGAGGCTGAGGCAGGAGAATGGCATAAACCCAGGAGGCGGAGCTTGCAGTGAGCTGAGGTCCGGCCACTGCACTCCAGCCTGAGCGACAGAGCGAGACTCTGTCTCCAAAAAAAAAAAAAAAAAAAAAAGAATAATAGTCTCCAACTCCATCCAAGTCGCTGTGAATTCCATTATTTCAGTCCTTTTCATGGCTGAGTAGTATTCCATGGTATTTATATACCACAGTTTCTTTATCCACTGGTTGGTCGATGGGCATTTGGGCTGGTTCCATATTTCTGCAGTTGCAAATTGTGCTGTGAGTATCTTTTTCGTAAAATGAGTTTTTTTTTCCTCTGGGTACATACTCAGTAGTGGGATTGCTGGATCAAACAGTAGTTCTACTTTTAGTTCTTTAAGGAATCTCCACACTGTTTTCCATAGTGGTTGTACTAGTTTATGTTCCCACCAGCAACCTCCGCCTCCCAGGTTCAAGTGATTCTCCTGTCTCAGCCTCCCGATTGGCTGGGATTACAGGTGCCCGGCTAATTTTTGTATTTTCAGTAGAGATGGGGTTTAGCCATGTTGGCCAGGCTGGTCTTAAACTCCTGACCTCAACTGATCCTCCCACCTCGGCCTCCCAAAGTGCTGGGATTACAGGCATGAGCCACCATGCCCGACCGAAGTGTTTCTTTTTCAAATGCATCCACGCCAGCATCTATTATTTTTTGATTTTTTGGATTTTGGCAGTTTTTGCAGAGTAAGGTGGTATCACATTGTGGTTTTGATTTGCATTTCCCTGATCATCAGTGACTTCGAGCATTTTTCCATATGCTTGTTGGCCATTTGTATATTTTCTTTTGAAAACTGTCCATTCATGTCCTTAGCCCAATTTTTGATGGGATTGTTTGTTTTTTTCTTGCTGAAAAAATCTCATAATGTTTTAAGAAATTTACGAATTTGTGTTGGGCCGCATTCAGAGCCATCCTGGGCCGCATGCTGCCCCAGCGGTGGGCTGGACAATCGTGTTCTAAGGGGAACTCTTTATAAAGCAGGGGTAGGCAGGGTGGGGCAGGAGCAGAGGGTGTCCCCGTCCAGCCCGGACTGGTTGAGACGGGCGGATCCCGTGTCTCCTGCCTGCCTGTGGCACCTCCTAGAGCGCAGCACCTTCCAGCCCAACTCCGCGGCTGCAGGAAGGGGCGGGCAGCGGGAACTCCAGGGTCCCTGGGCTCCCGGGCCTCTAAAGGGCGCTCTGCAGGCGGCAGGCGGTGGCCCCGGGGCTGCTCCGAAGGCTGCGTCTCCCGCCCCCACCCTGCGCCCCAACCCAGGCCGGGGTCAGACTCCGCTCCCTGGCGCTATTCCCCGGACTAAGACGCTGAGTCCCGGCCTCCCCGTGGCGCCGCCATCCCCTCCTCCGCTCCCCAGCGGGTCTCGCCCCAGCGGTGCGGTCTCCGCGCCCGCCGAGCGGTGGCGCCGTTGCCCTGGGAACCGGGGACTGTAGCCGCGGACTTCGGGGTCTCGGCTCTGGCCCCCGCAGGACCGAGGGCGGGCGCCGCCCGGGAAGCGAGGCCTTTGGGTCTGAGGGGTCCGAGTTGCTCCCGGAGGTGCGGGGCGGGGGCGCGCGGGGCGGGGGCGCGCGGGGCGGGGGCGCGCGCGGGGGCGGGGGCGCGCGGGGCGGGGGCGCGCGGGGGCGGGGGCGCGCGGGGCGGGGGCGCGCGGGGCGGGGGGGCGCGGGGGGGGGGCGCGCGGGGCGGGGGCGCGCGGGGCGGGGGCGCGCGGTCTCCCTCCGGGCAGCCTCGTGGGCTGTAGGTGCAGCCAGCGCGTCAGTCAAAGCGGTTCGGGGCGCTGGGAAGAGGCGGCGGTGACCCTGGAACCGGAGTGGGCCCGGTCGAGCCTCAGTGGGGGTACGGCGTGTACGCTGGCCTCGCCCTCCCGCCGCGCTTCTGGGCTTTTGTTTTGTTTTGTTTTTGAGACGGAGTCTCGCTCTGTCGCCCAGGCTGGAGTGCAGTGGCACGATCTCCGCTCACTGCAAGCTCCGCTTCCCAGGTTCACGCCATTCTCCTGCCTCAGCCTCCCGAGTAGCTGGGACTACAGGAGCCCGCCACCACGCCCGGCTAATTTTATTTATTTATTTATTTATTTATTTATTTATTTTTTATTTTTAGTAGAGACGGGGTTTCACCGTGTTAGCCAGGATGGTCTCAATCTCCTGACCTCGTGATCCGCCCGCCTCAGCCTCCCCAAGTGCTGGGATTCCAGGCGTGAGCCACCGCGCCCAGCCCCTTCTGGGCTTTTGCTCCAACTCTCAGCCGCCGTGGGGATCGCAGGGGGCGAGGGCCAAGCCAGGGATTCCACTGTACCCGGCCTCAGGAGAGTGTCCCAGGAGTCTATGCCAGAATTTCCCCCTCATCCTGCTGTGGGAGAGATGTCTCACCCCGGATGGAACTCCGAGTTCCCACCTCCAGGTTCTTCCCCAACCTCCACCTCTGTACCCTGGACAGGCGGGTGTTCTCCCCGGCCCCGGAAGCTCCTGTACCCCAGCATTTGCGCGGCCAGGCCTGGCGCTGGTCTCCCGACTCCCAGCCCTCAAGGGCACGAGCTTGCAGAGAAATCTCTGGGTTTGGAGGCCTTAAGTCTCTCTTGGGGCCTGGGCTCCCTTTTGCCCTGTCTGCAGGGCGCTCTGCAGGTTTCTCGCGCGGGTGATCCAGGGGGCGTGGCCCAGCCTGGGGTTGTGGTGAAAATGGACTTTTCAGTAGGGGTTGGGGCAGTGCCTGGAATAACCCGCAGTGCTCACATCTGCCTGCGGGGACCTTCTGCAGTCTTTCTGGACACCCTGGGGGCGAGGGGAGGACAGGGTTGGGTGGTCCTGGGTTCTGTGTCCTCCCCAGCCTGGCCTCTGCCTGCCTTGCAGGTGCAGTGAGCTCTCCTGCCTGAGAGAGAGCAGGTGTGCAGGGAGGCGTCGGGGCTGGCCGGTGTGGGGGCTGCGTGCAGTGGCTGTGCTGGGGGAGGGGGTGAGAGTGTGACCCATGGAGCCCCGCCCACAGGAGAGGGTGGTCTTGACAGAGCAGAGAAGAGAGTGTGGGGGTGTCTAGCCAGTGAGGACATCAGACTGTCAACGAGCTCCGAAAACTGGAAGGTCACTGTTGGCCTCCGGAGAGGAGGGCCAGAGCTGGGGACCGTGGGACACAGGAATGTGTGCAGAGACCCAAGCTCAGCCAGGGCAGTGAGCAGCTGTGGAGGAAATGTTGAGGCCCCCACGTCCCCACCAGTGTCCCCAGCTCCACATTGAACCCCTCTCTGTGATGAGGTGTCTTCCTGGATGGGTGCTGTGGGCATTGTGAAAGGAAATAAATCTAGGGTCCCCACATCACTAAGCTAAAGGGAAGAGTCAAGTTGAGAACTGCTTGGAGCAAACCTGCTTCCCATTCTATTGAAAGTCGCCCTCTGCTCACTGAGATGAATGCAGATCAGATTGCCTCCTTTGGAGAGGCTCATCGGAAGCTCAAAAGAAGGCAGCCACTTGTCTCTTACCTACCTTTGACCTGGGAGCCCCCTCCCCGAATTGTCCCACCTTTGCTTCGAATTGTCCCACCTTTCCCGACCAAACCAATGTTCATCTTCCACAAGGTGACTGATGTCTTATATCTCCCTAAAATATATAAAACCAAGCTGTGCTGACCTGGGGTACATGTCGGCAGGACCTCCTGAGGTTGTGTCACAGGCGTACGCCCTCAACCTTGGCAAAATAAACTTTCTAAATGGAGACCTGTCTCAGAATTTTGGGGTTCACAGCATGCAGCCAGCAGACCTGGTGACGAAGGAGGCTAAGATCTGATGACATGCGTCTGAGGCCCACGTGTATCTGAGGCATGACGAGCCAGCAGGGTGGGGACAGGGCTTGTGCAGGAGAGCTGGGATGAGCTTGTGGGCTTGTGTGAGTGCCAGGGCTGGGGGCATGGTGAACCATGCATCCCGGGTATGTGGCAGTAGGGCAGTGACTTCCCTGGCCCTCCACGCCTCTATAGGGCCTCAGCTATCTGGTAAGGGCTGTGTCTGAGACAGACCCCTGACCAGGGTCCTGCCCAGCCTGTTCCCGTGGACCCTGCCTGCATCGGGATTTCTTGGCTGCCTAGTCAGTACCACACCTCTCGGAGGAGAGGACAGGGAGGGGCCTGGGGTCTACAGAAGGAGGTTTCAGCTAAAAAGAAGACTCGTGCCACAGAGAACAGCATGACAAAGACAGCCGGGGGCACCAAGCTCTGAGAACACACATCTGCAGAAGCCCAGCAGCTGCACACCAGCTCCCTCCAGCCCTTTCCATGGCACACAGAGAGCCAGGGGGTTCCCAGGCCTGGAAACAGGACAGAGTGTGGACCCCCTTTCCTCAGGCCAGGGTTTGCCTGGTCGTGTCCATTGTCTAAAGCTGAGGATAAGGGTTAAGGGTAAGGGCTGAGTCCTGTGGAGGCTCTATCCATCAGCACTCTCAGCTGGAGAAAGGTGTTGAGCAGGGCCCATCCCCCATTCACCCCTAAACCCCAATTGTCTGCCTTGGACCTGGCCAAGGCAGCTGGGTCAGGCACAGGACTCCCTGGGTGTTTGAAGCTTTCCGCCCTCAAGTAGGGGCTGTGAGCATGGCAGGCTTGCCAAGCACAGATATGCACCGCATGGAGTGGGAAGGAGACAGTGTATAGAAATCTTCAACTAAATTCTGTTCATCTCAGTATAAAGATGGCCTTGTGCTCAGGACACATAAGTCACAGGGAAAGTTCAAAAGCTGAGAATGTAGGTGTCTACTTTGGAATTCTATTATCTTAAGTGAAATCTAAAAGCAAGACAAATGCTTACAGCAGGCTAGCAGCGTGAAAGAAAAGTGAAGCTTCTTGAGGAGAGTTGGGATAATGATATTCTCATTCTGTGGTCAATTTTTAGTGCCCTTACAAAGGAAAAGAAACACAGACAATAAATAGTGCCAAATGCAGCTAGTCACACAAGTGTGTGGCTCCCACACACATGCACTCACCCCGTCAGCCGACCTGCCCACCACCCTGGGAGTCTAGTCTACAGCTGAAGGCTCATTTGCAAGGGGAAGAGGTTCTGGTGATGGTGACTCCGCTATTTACAGAAGATGAAGTCTTGACCACACATTGAGACATTCACGACACTTTTCCATATTTCCAAATCCATTGTCATTGGTACATAATTAATTGTGACATTGCTAACCCTGGAAGAAAAAGGAGTTTCCATAATTTATTCATAAGACAAAGAAGTCATCTGTTTGAAGAGCCTTGAGATACTCCATTGAGGGGCTCTCTTTTGAGCATCTTCTTTTTCCCAAAGGTTGGAGGACAAAAGAAGTTTCCTTTCCAAATTTGGAAACAGTAGAACTTAATCCTCCCTGAATGTGTTCTCCCTTCCTGGGACCAGTAGAAGGACCCAGGTAGAAGCAGTAAATGTTTTCTGGGAAATGTAGACCCCTTCTGATTCCTGATTCCTGAGAGATGGAAGGCGGGTGGGAATGGGGCCAGCATGGAGGTATGCATGGGGTGGATACTTTGCTCTTCTGCAGCCCTTTGGGACTCCTCCTTGGGCCAGGTTTGGCTCATACATCAGCCTTGTAAGGGGGCCAAGAGAGAATTCTGTGTTTGGTGTGCAGAGATAGAGATGAGGGTGTCTCGTCGTCATTGTTCAGTGAATTGCCCAAGCGTGGACTGCATGGTTAGGAAAGATAGAGAAGCTTTGAATTCCTCTGTGACATTGACCAGTAATGTCATAAACCTGAGCTGGAAGAGTTTTCTTGATTTCATGCTTGAGGTACCAGGCACAGCATCTGGCCACAGCACCAGAAGCACCAGCTCCTGCCCAAACAGGCTCAAGGCCTCATAGGTTGAAACTGGAAGGCATTTCTGTTTTCACGAGCCAGCCATATGCTGGAGAAACTTAGGGTGGCTGATGGATTTCATTCATGGAGCTTCTCTTAAAGTGATTGCTTGAAAACGGATGGTGCTGTGTCCATGGGAGGCACCCCAGAGTCTCGGGTGAGGGGCATGGCTGCCCTGTGACGGTGGCATCAATCCCCATGTTAAAGCGTTAAAAAGGACTCAGTACATATTATCGCCACTAAAAAAAAAAAAAAAACTTGTCACTAAAATTTACTTTATAGTAGTTTTATTCTTATGCTTTCATTTACGAACCGTTGTCAAATGTTGACCCTCTAGTTTTTAAATTCAATTTAATTTTATATTTCCAATGCATGAGGAAGATCACCTGGGCTCTCAACATATTTTCTTAGTGTAGTCCTGTGGTGTGATTGTTAACACTGAGAAACTCTGTGTCTGGGGAAGACAGCCTTGCTCCGCAGTGTGCGCTGACTGCTGTGGTGTAAATACCCCCACCCTGGCTGATTTCAAGCTGCTGCCATGACGTCGCTGAGCGAGGAGTGGAGATGAGGGTGTGCATGGGGGTCTCTCAGGAGCAGAGGGGTTGTGCCACACCCAGCTTCGCCGGCAGAGAGCTGCTTAGACTCAGGGGATGTGCAAGCCCTGCCCATAACTGCAGGCCCCGGGGGCATGTCACCTTTTCTTTTCTTTGTGGTTACAGTAGAGCCTTATTTTCCAAAAAAGGACTGACCATAGAAAATCTGGCTGCATCAGCACAAGTCAACATTATCCAGGGGCTGAGGGAACAAAGTAGTCGGCCCCACGGGGTGAGTGAGGAACTGTCGCTACCCTTTGCCACACAGGGTGATTTTTATTAGCTCACTCACCATCACTGAAAAGCATCTGATTCTTTTTTTTTTTTTTTTTTTTGAGACGGAGTCTCGCTCTGTCGCCCAGGCTGGAGTGCAGTGGCCAGATCTCGGCTCACTGCAAGCTCCGCCTCCCGGGTTCACGCCATTCTCCTGCCTCAGCCTCCCGAGTAGCTGGGAGTACAGGCGCCCGCCACCTCGCCCAGCTAGTTTTTTGTATTTTTTAGTAGAGACGGGGTTTTACCGTGTTAGCCAGGATGGTCTCCATCTCCTGACCTCGTGATCCGCCTGTCTCAGCCTCCCAAAGTGCTGGGATTACAGGCTTGAGCCACCGCGCCTGGCCGCATTTGATTCTTTTTAAACAACATAGTAGATTGCAGAGAGTCTGGTGTTTTGGGGTGGCCAGACGCACCAGGATTAAAATTCGGCCTCTGCCATCTAATAGCTGCTTGACCTTGAGGATATGACATGAAATGCCCAGCCTGGAATGCCTGTCTTTCATGGTGCTTCGAAGGTCATTAATGCGAGCACCTAGCCCGGGCCTGATGTGCATGCCACACTCAAGGAGCCAGTTTGCATCTGCAGTCTGCCTTTTTCCCCAGGGCCTTGGACAGCTTGTAGAACTCACTCAGAGCACCTAAGAAGGATGTCCATCCCTCCCTCGCTGCCAGTTGCCTGGTGGAAGGGAGTGATGGGTATAGAGGCATTGGGAAGCACGCAGGGTGTGGTGCTGAGTGGTCTGTCAGTGGGCGCAGAGCTCAGGGCTGCCCGAGGTGCAGGGACCCCCTGGGCAGGAGGAGTCATAGCTGCTGTGTGTGTGATGTATGCAGTGGGTCTCGCGGCAGGGGTGGCATCTGTCAAACGGGGAGGGAGAGCTACGCTATGATAAAGAGTTTGAGGTTTATTTTTCAGATAAATGTTTGGGATTTGGGGCATATCTTATAAATGTTCACACAGAAACCAACGTGGTTTTCTTTTTTTAAACAGTTAAGTATGCAAGAACAAGAAGTTTAGATGTGAATTCTTCAAATTCCAAGCAAAACATACTGAGATGAGGAGCGGTATTTCACTTTTCTGAGAGCTGTTTTTCATCACTCCGTCACTGTGACGTACTGTGGCTTGAGGCGAGCAGCAGGAGGCAGCCCCTGTAAACTTTAAAGGCCGGGGACGGACACACAAGGCTGGTGAGGGACACAGAGGGCCGGGGAGGGACACACAAGGCTGGTGAGGGACACGGAGGGCCAGGGAGGGACACACAAGGCTGGTGAGGGACACAGAGGGCCAGGGAGGGACACACAAGGCTGGTGAGGGACACGGAGGGCCGGGGAGGGACACACAAGGCTGGTGAGGGACACGGAGGGCCGGGGAGGGACACACAAGGCTGGTGAGGGACACGGAGGGCCGGGGAGGGACACACAAGGCTGGTGAGGGATACGGAGGGCCAGGGAGGGACACACAAGGCTGGTGATGGACATGGAGGGCTGGGGAGGAGCACGGAAGGCGGTGAGGAGCACGGAGGGCCGAGGAGGAGAGCAGAAGGTCAGGGAGGAGCACACAGGCCGATTTGTTCTGTCTTCTGCCAGTCCTCGGCCTCCCCTCCTAATCCATCTCCCCATCCGTCCTGACACTTCCGTGCCACCCTCTGGTGACATGCAGGGAATCCCATGCGCGTTTCTTGGTCTCAAGCTCAGGTATTCCCAGCAGCTCTTGCTTTTCGCACGCTTGTTTGGCGCTCTCTCACCTTCGGGCGGCCCTCTCATGTCTCTTCAAGTGTGTCCTAAACATCGTCCAATTGTAATTAGAGCAGCTGGAGTGAGTCAGGCCTCGCCACTGGGAGAACCGAGCAAGCATTATCTCACCCAGACCACAAAAGACAAAGTAAAGTTTCTAACATACAAGGAGTTTTGTGGACATTAAAGTTAAAAAATGAATTATGAATTTAACAGAAATATCCCCTCTTTTATGAAATACTTTTGAACTATCTAGAGAAATAAAGTCCTTTTTTATTACCACTCTCACTGTGGGAAAAAAAAAATATATATATATATATATATATATGTTTGTTTGTTTTAAAATTGAGACAGGGACTTGTTCTGTGGCCTGGGCTGGAGTGCAGTGGTGCAATCACAGCTCACTACAGCCTCCATCTTCTGGGCTCAAGCAATCCTCCTGCCTCAGCCTCCCAAGTAACTGGTTCTACAGGCACATGCCACCATGCCTGACTAGTTTTTTTTTTTAATTTTTTTGTAGAGACAGGGTCTCTCTAAGGCTCATCTCACCCAGGCTGGTCTTGAACTCCTGGGCTCAAGTGATCCCCCCATTTCAGCCTCCCAAATTCTAGGATTACAGATGTGAGCCCCTGTGCCCTGCCCTGCTTCCACTCTCTTTTTTTTTTGAGATGGAGTCTCATTCTGTTGCCCAGGCTGGAGTGCAGTGGCACAATCTCAGCTCACTGCAACCTCTGCCTCCCAGGTTCAAGCGATCCCCCTGCGTCAGCACCCCCTAGTAGCTGGGATTACAGGCATGCGCAAGCATGCTTGGCTAATTTTTGTATTTTTAGTAGAGATGGAGTTTCGCCATGTTGGCCAGGCTGGTCTCGAGCTCCTGACCTCAGGTGATCCACTTGCCTTGGCCTCCCAAAATGCCTGGATTACAGGCATGAGCCACCGTGCCCAGCTGCCTCCACTCTCTTTGTATTCTGAGTAACCTGAAAACACACAGCTTTGTACAACTAAGACTTCCTAAATACAGGCCCTTAAGGAATCCAGAAATTGCAAGTATTAAACATGGATTATAAAATTAAAAATTAAGAACAGTCTTAACAATATTTGCAGGAATCAGGAAAATTTTAAAAAAAATAGATAATTTGCAAAATAATTAAGTAGAATTTCCAGAAATAAAATGTTAAAAAATAGCAAAAATCCTCAATAGATGGGTTTAACAGAAAATTAACACAACAGAGAAGAGAATTGGCAAATTGTAAAATAGGCCAAAATGTTCCCCAAACAGAAATATTTTAAAAGGACACTGTAGAAGAAGAGGTAATTTGCCCAGGAGGGTTTAGGAAATAACAGATTTGTCTAATGAAAGAAGGGCTAAGAGAAAAATGAGGCAGAGAAAATATGTGAAGAAATGAGTGCAGAAATTTTCAGAACTTTTAGAGACACCAATACAGACATTTAAGTATCCCAGTTATCACAAGAAACATTTAGACAAGAGGAAATCCATCCTTAGACACATCAAAATGAAGCTTTAAAACAACGAAATCTGAGAAAATCCTAAAAAGGAATTAGTAAAAATAAAGATTAATTGTGTTCAGTTTGCTTTGAATCCTTGAACATGTTCATAAGAGCTTTTTAAAAGTGCTTGCCTGCTAATTCCACTGCCTTCGCCATTTCTATTGACAAAGAGATGTTGCTAAGGTGGGACAAGGAACAACTATCACAAGTGCACAGGGCTGGGACAAATTCGAGTTCTGACCAGGCAGGGTAGAAATACTTTGTTGAATGCCTAGGACTTTTAGTAAAGATCCCAGAAAAGGCATGCCTTAGTACCAGGGCCAAACCAGACCTAGGGTGAAGGCTAATCTATCTCCAACTCTATAAAGCCTAAAGTCAACCTTCAAAGGATGCACCGGGTCTACAAGTAAATTAACTTCCTTCTGGGGGAAATGTCTTCAACATGTACTAAAGGAAGCTGTGAGATGCAGCCACTCAGCAGTGTAATAATCACAATGCACATCACCCAATAAAAATTGTTAGGCAAAAGATTAGGGAAATTTGACCCAGTCCTTGGAGAAAAAGATCCAGAAATGACAAAGATGATTAAAATAGCAGATAAGCAGTTGAAAATAACAGTTAGAAATAGGTCCAAGAGGCCGGGCCTGGTGGCTCATGCCTGTAATCCCAGCACTTTGGGAGGCCGAGGTGGGAGGATCACCTGAGGTCAGGAGTTCGAGACCAGTGTGACCAACATGGAGAACCCCTGTCTCTGCTAAAAATACAGAATTACCCAGGCATGGTGGTGCATACTTGTAATCCCAGCTACTCAGGAGGCTGAGGCAGGAGAATCGCTTAAACCTGGCAGGCAGAGGTTGTGGTGAGCCAAGATTGTGCCATTGCACTCCAGCTTGGGCAAGAGGAATGAAACTTTGTCTCAAAAATAAAATAGAAATAGGACCAAGAACTTAAGGAAAATTGCACATAATAAACAGGAAAAAAACTATATGAAGAAATAATATTACAGAGGTGAAAAATAAAACATTATTTCTTTATAATAATATAAATATAAAGAAATAATATTACAGAGGTGAAAAACAGATCCACTTCATTGTAAGTTGAAAACATTGTAAATAAAAAATGCAATAAATGCACCTAACCGCCAAACATAATAGCTTAGCCTAGCCTGCCTTCAATATGTTTGGAGCACTTACATTAGCCTAAAATCATCTATCTAGCACAAAGCCTGGTTTATAATAAAGTCTTGAATATCTCATGTAATTTATTGAACACTGTACTAAAAGCCAAAAAAGAGAAGGGTTGCTTAAGCACTCAAAGTCCGGTTTCTACTGAATATATACCATTTTTACACCATCGTAATGTTAAAAAATCAAGTTAAACCACCATCAGTTAGAGACGTTCTATATGAAATAAAACATTTACCTAATGAGCTTAAGAGCAGAGTAGAAACTGCAGAAGAAACGTGAACTTGAAGACTGATCAATATAAACAGAGGAACAAATTTTTTTAAAAGGCTGAAAAAGATCAGATTTTCTTTGACTTGTGGGCTAATATTAAGAGGCCTAACGTGTGTAGTGAGAATACAAGGAAAAGGGAGAGAGCAGAAAATATTTGAAGAAATAATGCCTAAAGTTTCTCTGGATTTGGAGAAGATATATACCCATGGATAAAGAAACTCAAAGAACAAAGAAAATCACACCAAGGTCCATTTTAATTAAATTACTGACAATGAATTATAAAAATCACAATCTTAGAAGTAGTCTAGGGTAGGCAAACATATTATATACAGAATAACAAAGACAGAAATAATGACAGACTTCCCATCAAAAACAATGTAAGATAGGAGACAATGGAATTCCAACCTGAAGTGCTGATTTAAATAATGTTTTTAATTGATGCATCATATTTATACCTGTTTATGGG
Source organism: Macaca thibetana thibetana (assembly GCF_024542745.1). NCBI lineage: Eukaryota > Metazoa > Chordata > Mammalia > Primates > Cercopithecidae > Macaca > Macaca thibetana. The sequence continues at coordinate 175,092,031 of NC_065583.1, read as the reverse complement.
GCACATGTGCTATTTTGATGCATGCATAGAACATGTAATGATCAAGTCAGGGTTCAGAATATCCATCACGTCAAACATTTATCATTTCTTTGAATTGGGAACATTTTAAATCTCTTCTAGCTATTTTGAAAAATGCAACATATTGTGTTAACTATAGTCATCCCCCTGTGCTATCAGACATTAGAACTTATTTCTTCTGACTGTATATTTGTACTCATTCACCTCCCACTCTTCATTCAACCCTTCCCAGCCTTGGTGACTATCATTCTGCTCTCAACCTCCATGAGAGTCACTGTTTCAGCTCCCGCATATAGGTGAGAACATGTAATATTTGCCTTTCTGTCTGGCTTATTTCACTAAACACGGTGACCTCCAGTTCTATCCATGTTGCCATGAATGACAGGATTTCATTTTTTATGGATGAATAGTATTCCATTGTGTGTATATACCACATTTTCTTTATCCATTCATCTGTCAATAGAGACTTGGGGTAATTCCATATCTTTGCTATTGTGAATTGTGCTGCTGCTGCAGTAAACACAGGGGTGCAGATATTCCTTTAATACACTGATTTTCTTTCCTTTGGATAAATACCCAGTAGTAGGGCGGCTGCACTAATTTACATTCCCATTAATAGTGTATGAGTTCCCTTTTCTCAACATCCTCACCAGCATTTGCTGTCTTTTGTCTTTTTTTTTTTTCCTTTTTTGAGACAGAGTCTCACTCTGTTGCCCAGCCTGAAATGCAGTGGCGTGATCTCAGCTCACTGCAACCTCCATCTCCTGCGTTCAAGAGATTTTCTTGCCTCAGCCTCCTGAATAGCTGGGATTACAGGCATGTGTCACCAAGCCCAGCTAATTTTTGTATTTTTAGTAAAGACAGTGTTTCAGCATGTTGGTCAGGCTGGTCTTGAACTCCTGACCTCATGTGATCTGCTTGCCTCAGCCTCCCAAAGTGCTGGGATTACAGGCATAAGCCATCACGCCCAGTCATCTTTTGTCTTTTTGATAATAGCCATTCTAACAGGGATACAATGATATGTCATGGTGGTTTTGGTGTGCATTGCTCTGATGATTAGTAATGTTGAGAATTTTTTCACATACCCATTGGCCATTTGTGTGTTTTCCTTTGAGAAATGTCTATTCAGATACTTTGCCCACTTTTAAACAAAATTATTATTATTTTTTGCTGTTGAGTTGTTTGAGCTCCTTGTATATTCTGGATATTAATCCCTTGTTGCATGAACAGTTGGCAAATATTTTCTCCCATTCAGCAGGTTGTCTCTTTGCTCTGTTGATAGTTTCTTTTGCTGGGCACAAGCTTTTTCATTGAAAATAGTCCTGTTTGTCTGTTTTGGTTTTGTTGCCTGTGCTTTTGAGGTTTTAGCCACACAATCTTTGCCTAGACCAATGTTCCAGAGCATTTCCTCTATGTTTTCTTCTAGTGGTTTTATAGTTTCAGGTCTAATACTTGAGTCTGTAATCCATTTTGAGTTGATTTTTGTATATGGTGAGATATATGGTTCTAATTTCATTCTTTTATTTATATATATCCAGTTTTCCCAGCACCATTTATTGAAGAGAGCATTCTTTCCCCAATGTATGTTCTTGGCACCTTTGTCAAAAATCACTTGGGTGAAAATATGTGGATTTATTTCTGGGTTCTCTGTTCTGTTCCATTATGAAGTATTCTTGACTAGTATTCTATAGTATTCTTGACTAGTAGTTTTTTTTTTTTCTTTTAGCAATTCTGTATTATGTTTCATTTATCTATTTGTCTGTTTTTATACCAGTACCATACTATTTTGATTACTTTAGCTTTATAGTATATTTTGAAGTCAGATTGTGTGATACCTCCAGCTTCTTTCTTTTTGCTCAGGATTGCTTTAGCTATTTGGGATCTTTTTGGTTCCATATGAATTTTATAGTTGTTTCTTCCATTTCTATAAGAATGTCATTGGTATTTTGATAAGGATTGCATTGAATCTATAGATTGCTTTGGGTATTCTGGTTGTTTTAACAACATTATTCTTCTGATCCATGAGCATCAGATGTCTTTCCATTTGTTTGTATCCTCTTCAATTTCTTTCATCAGTGTTTTGCAGTTTTCCTTAGAGATGTCTTTCACCTTCTTCATTAAATTTGCTCCTAGGTATTTTTTTGTAGCTTCTAAATGGGATTACTTTCTTGGTTTCTCTTTTGGCTGGTTTGTTATTATTTATAGAAATGATATCAATTTTTTTCTGTGGATTTTGTATTCTGAAAGTTTAATTCATTTATCAATTTTGAGAGTTTTTTGCTGGAGTCTTTAGGTTTTTCTAAATATAAGATAATATCTTGTGCAAAGAGAGATAATTTGACTTCCTTTTTTCCAATTTAGATGCCTTTTATTTCTTTCCCTTGCCTGATTGCTGTAGCTAGGAATTCCAGTAGTATGTTGAATAGGAGTAGTGACAAGTGGGCATCCTTGTTTGTTTTAGTTCTTGGAGGAAAGGCTTTCAGCTTTTCCCCATTCAGCATGATGTTAGCTCTTGGTTTGTTATTTATGGTCTTTACTATGTTGATGTCTTCTATGCCTAATTTGTTGAGAGTTGTTATTATGAAAGGATGTTAAATTTTGTCAAATACTTTTTCTGCATCTATTGATCATGTGATTTTTGTCCTTTATTCTGTTGATGTGATATTCATCGTGTTTATTGATTTGTATGTGTTGAGCCATCCTTGCAATTCTGGGACAAATCCCAATTGATTACAGTGTATTATCTTTTGATGCATTTTTGGATTCAGTTTGCCTGAGTTTTGTTGAAAATTTTTGCATCTTTGTTTATCAGGGATATTGGCCGTAGTTTTGTTTTCTGTTGTGTCTTTGTCTGGTTTGGTATTGGGCTAATGCTGGCCACATAGAATAAGTTAGAAAGAATTTCTTCCTCTGCAATTTTTTGGAATAGTTTGAGAAGATTTGTGCTTGTTTTTTAAATTTAAGTTTGGTAAAATTCGGCAGTAAAGCCATCCTATCACAGGCTTTTCTTTGTTGGGAGACTTTTTATTACTAATTCAATCTTGTTATTCATTATTGGTCTGTTCAGGTATTCTATTTCTTATTGGTTCCATCTTTGTATGTTGCATGTCATCGATTTCTTCTAGATTTCCCATTGATTAAAATAGAATTGTTCATAGTAGCCTTGGATGGTCTTTTTTATTTCTGTGGTATTAATTTTAATGTCTCCTTTTTGTTTCAGATTTTGTTTATTTGGGACTTCTTTCTTTTTTCTTGGTTAATCTGGCTAGCAGTTTATTAATTTTGTTTATCTTCTTTAAAAAACTCTTCATTGATTTTTGTATTTTTTAGTCTGTATTTTGTTTAGGTCTATGCTGATCTTTGTTATTCTTTTTTATCTATGAGTAAGTAATTTTGGATTTGGTTTGTTATTTTTTTTTAGTTCTTTGAGGTGTATCATTAGGTTGTCTATTTGAAATCTTTCTGTTTTGTGATGTAAGTGTTTATTGTTATAAACTTACCTTTAGCACTGATTTTGCTGTATCACATAGATCTTGGTGTTTCCATTTACGTTTGTTTTAAGAAATTCTTTGATTTCTTTCTTAATTTCTTCATTGACCCAATAGGCATTCAGAAACGTATTGTTTAATATCCATATATTTGTGCTGTTTCCAATGTTCTTCTTGTTATTGATTTCCAGTTTTATTAGGTTGCAGTCTAAGAAGATACTTGATATAATTTTTATTTTTAAAAATTTGTTGAGACTTGTTTTGTGGCCTAACTCATAGTCTATGCTGGAGAATGGTCCATGTGCTGATAAGAAGAATGTGTATTTTCCAGCTACTGAATGAAACATTCTGTAAATGTTGCTTAGGTTCATTTCATCTAATATGAAGTTTTAATCCAACATTTCTTTGTTGATTTTCTGTCACAATGATCTGTCTAATGCCAGGAGTGGAGTGTTGAAGTCCCAAAATATTATTGTATGATAGTCTATCTCTCCCTTTAAATACAATAATGTTTGCTTTATGTATCTGGGTGTTCCAGTGTTGGGTGAATATATATTTAGAATTGTTATATCCTCTGGCTGAATTGAACCCTTTACCCTTTTAAATTATGTAATGACCTTCTTTGTCTTCTTTGACTGTTTTTGATTTAAAGTCTTGTATTAGGTCATTGTTGCATTACTATAAAGAAAGAAATACCTGAGAGAGGGTAATTTATAAAGAAAAGAGGTTTAATTGGCTCATGATTCTGCAGACTATACAGGAAGCATGGTGCTGGCATCTACTTGGCTTCTAGGGGAGACCTCAGGATGCTTACAATAATAGTGGAAGATGACGGGGAGCAGGCACATCACATGTCTAGAACAGGAGCAAGAGAGAGACAGCCAGGGGTCAGGGAGGTGCCACACACTTCTAAATGATTGTATCTCTTGTGAACTCAGAGCAAGAACTCACTTATCACCAAGGAGATGGCCCAAGCCATTTATGAGGCATCTGCCTCCATGATCCAGACATCTCCCACCAGGCCTCAACTCCAACATTGGGGATTACATTTCAACATAAGATTTGGGTGGGTACAAAAATCCAAACTATATCAAGTCTGTTTTATTCGATAAGTATAGCTACTCCTGCTTGCCTTTGTTTTCTGTTTGCATGGAATTTCTTCTTCCCTATAAACAGGGATAGTGTATGTTGTCTGACGACAAAAGAATTAAATTAGAAATTAACAACAAGTAGCTGCTTGCTGGTCTAGGTCTTCTTGTAGACAGCATATAGTTGAATCATTTTAAAAATCTATTCAGACAGTCTATATCTTTTAATGGGTAATTTAAATCATTTATATCCAAGTTTATTATTGATAGGTGAGGATGTGTTTGTATTATTTTGTTAACTGTTTTCTGATTATTTTGTATATTCTTTGTTCCTTTCTCTCTTATTGTTTATCATTGTAGTTTGGTGGTGTTCTGTAATGGTAACATTTGAGTCCCTTCTTTTTCTCATTTGTGTTTCTGCTTCCCCAGTGAGTTTAACATTTTCATGTGTTTTCATGGTGATAGATAGCATCCTTTTGCTGCCAGATGTCAGACTCCTTTAAGCATTTCTTGTAAGGCCAGTCTAATGGTGATAAATTTCATTGATTTTTGCCTGTCTGAGAAAGACTTTATTCCTCTTTCATTTTGAAGGATAGCTTTGCTGGGTATAGTATTCTTGATTAGTAGTTTCTTTTATTTAGCACTACAAATATATTATCCCATTTTCTCCTGGCTTGTACAATTTATGCTGAAAAATCTGTTTGTTTGATGGGGTTTCCTTATATGTGATTTGACACTTTTCTCTTGCTGTTTTTAGAATTCTCTTTCTCTTTGACTTTTGACAGTTTGACTATAATGTGCCATGGAGAAGGCCTTTTCAGGTTGAATCTCTTCAGGTATATTTGAGCTTCCTGTATCCAAATATCTAAATCTCTCGTAAGACTTTGGGAAGTTTCTGGCTATTACTTTGCTAAGTAGGTTTCATATGTGTCTTTGGCCATCTCTTCTCCTAGGACACCTAAAATTTAAATATTTGGTCACTTGATGGTGTCACATATGTCATGTAGGCTTTCTTAATTTTTAAAAATATTTTTCTTTCTTTTCATTTTTTAATCTGATTGGGTTATTTCAAAAGACCTGTCTTCAAGTTCAAATTCTTCCTTCTGCTCGATCTAGTCTATTGTTGAAACTCTTGCTTATATTTTGTATTTCATTGAATTCCTCGGTTCTAGAATTTGTGTTTGTTCTTTGTTTTAAATAATATCTATCTCTTTGGTAAATTGCTCATTCAGATCATGAATTTTTTTTTCTGATTTCTTTGTATGGTTTACTTGTCTTCTTGTGCCTCACTGAGCTTCTTTAATACAATTCTTTTCAATTCTTTTTTAGGCATTCCATACATTTTTCTTTCTTTGGTATCTATTGCTGGAGAATTATTATGTTCCTTTGGAGATGTCATTTTTTTTTTCTTTTTCATGTTTTTTGTGTCCTTACATGGATATCTGTGCATGTGGTATAACAGCTGCATCTTCCAATTTTGTTGATTGGCTTTCATGGCAGGCGTTTTTCTATAGTTGTATCTATAATGTTGGTTGGGTGGGTACTTTAGCTTTGATTTTGAGTTTGTTTAGTAGTGCAGTCTCTGTATGATTTCTTCAGCTGTAATCAGGGTTGGTGCTGTCTGCAATTTCTTCAGTGACTTAGGCTACAGTTATTAGTGGAGACTGTAGTGAGGCTTTGCTGGGAATAGGGATGACAGGTGGCCTGGATCTCAGGCCCCAGTGATGGTGGCAGCACGCCAGTCATGTCTGTCTTTCAGCCGCTGGATGATACAGGTGAACACTAGTGTTAGTGGGTCCAGGTGGGCTGATTCTTGGACCTCCAGGTAGTTTGTTTGGGTGCCAGTGGCTGGTGTCCTGGGACTTTTTTCAGGCATCTTGATGGTCTGGGCACATGTGCATGGTGATAGACAGGGCAAGTGGATCCAGGGTGTCACTGGAGATGTGGAGATGTGAAGAGGCAAGGGCTGTTGGGCCCCAGGTCAAGATGCAGCCTGGTGGCAGCTGGGGTCTCAAAAGAGTGCTGTGCTGCAGCTGCTTGGGTCCCTGGGGCTATGTGGGACCCTGCATGAACTTCCTCTCGGGGACAATGATGTCACATGGGCTCCAGGCAGCTCTCTGTACTAGACTCAGCACCCATGAAGGCTGAGGGGCTCTCCTGTGACTCGGATTGCAGGGTCTGTGGTCGGAATGTGGAGCATGGGAAATCTCACACTGACCCTTTCTGGGCTCCTTGCCAGTCTCAGTTAGGGAAGTGACTTGCTACCCTCTCCTTCTGTGCCTCAGATTTCTCCTGCCATGTCCCTGCTGGACTCCAGTGTCTCTCCTAGATGCTCCACTTAACACGTGGCTATCTGCTCTATGCTTTGGTCCTTCTTCGTGGATGGGGTGAGTGTCAGGGGCCTCTAGTGTTCCTTTGGAACCATCATGAAGACTCCTCCCAAAGTAATGATTTTTTTTTTCCACAAAGTCGATTCAGAATTCTATCTCTAGTTAATATTTCCTTATAGAAATAAGGCAAAATAAAGTGAATTCCAGCTGATACCAGCTTTTACTACCAGCAGAATTGGCAATACAAAAATCATTAAAGGCATTTCTTCAAGGTAGAAAAAGAAAAAGAGAGATCAAAGTTCCATCTACTTGAAGGAATTAAGACCATTAGGAATAATAAACGTGTGTAAATTTAAAATATTCTAAACATTATTCAATGTGTTAAAATAATGATTGACAATTTAAAGCAAAAATGATGACAATGTATTGGATAATGTATAGCATATGTAGATGTCCAATGTATGTATAAAGGGCAGGAAGGAGGAAATTGAAGTATGTGGTTATATTTTTATACATGCAGTCGTGTAATGTTTTACAAAGGTAAATTGTGATGAAAGATACATTGAACCATCAAAACTACACAAATAAAATGAAGAATAATCGCTAATATGTCAACAGAAAACAAAATGAAATGCTGAAAAATATCCAATTCATAAGATTGCAGAAAAAGAAACAAGAGCAAATGGCACTAATAAAATGCACAGCAAGATGATGGATTAAATTCAGCCTATTAATGATTAATTAAATAAATGAAACACACCCATTTAAATGCAGATATAATTCAACTAGGAAATAGTGCTGTCTATAAGCAACAGTTTTTAAAGGGTGAAAGAATGGAAAATGTTATATTATTCAAACACTAAATATATACAAGCTGGGGTAGTATAATATTAATATCAGGACAATGACAGACCTTTCCATAAAAAGACATGATGATCATAAATATGCAGGTAGCTAACAATGGAGTCACAGTGTACATGACAAACCGGCAGAAGCAAAAGCAGAAATAGACGACGCACAGTTGTAGTTGGAGATTCTACGTTGTTCTCTTGGAAACTGATAGATCAAGTAGACTGAAAATCAGTAAGGGTGTAGAAGACTAGACCAGCACTCTCAACCAACCTGATGTTTGTAGGACATTACACCTAGCAAAAGTAAACCTCATTCTTTTCAAGTCCATGTGGGTCATTCACCAAACTAGACCGCCTGCTGGGCTATGAAACAGGGGTGGTGTATGTTGTCTCACAACAAAAGAATTAAATTAGAAATTAACAACAAGTAGCTGCTGGGAAATCCCCAAATATTTAAAAATTAAGTAACACAGTTCTAGGTAGTTACTGTGTATTAAAGAAACTGTAAGTGAAATTAGAAAATATTTTGAACTGAGTGATAATGCAAACAAAACATAAAAATGTAAGGATTGCCACAAAGCAGTGTTCAGAGAAAAACTGATAATGTTAAACACTCATATAAAAAAGAAAGTTTGGCTGTTGTGATGGCTCACGCCTATAATCCCATCATTTTGGGAGGCCGAGATGGGCGGATCATCTGAGGTCAGGAGTTCAAGACCAGCTTGGCCAACATGGTGAAATCCCGTCTCTACTAAAAATACAAAAATTAGCTGGGCGTAGTGGTGCGTGCCTGTAATCGCAGCTACTCAGAAGGCTGAGGCAGGAGAATTGCTTGAACCTGGGAGGTGGAGGTTGCAGTGAGCCAAGGTCATGCCACTGCACTCCAGCCTGGGTGACAGAGAGAGAGACCCTGTCAAAAAAAAGAGAAAGAGAGAAATGAAGGAAGGAAGGAAGGAAGGAAGGAAGGAAGGAAGGAAGGAAGGAAAGAAAGAAAGAGGGAGGGAGGGAGGGAGGGAGGGAGGGAGGGAAGGAAGGAAGGAAGGAAGGAAAGAGAAACAAAGGAAAGTTTGAAATGAATGACATAAGCTTGCACCTGAAGACTGAAGTAAAGGAAATGTAGCTTGAACTGAAAGTGAGTAGAAGAGAGGAAGTAACAAAGATAAAATAAAGTATCAATGATAGAAAGTAGAAAAAAAATCACTGGAAAGAAGTTCTTTGAAAAGATCACTTAAATGATAAACTAGCTAAAGTGATTTAGGAAAAAAGAGAAAACATGAATTACCAATCTCAGGGCTGAAGCAGGGAACTCACTAGAGATCTTAAATTGATAATAAGGAAACATTATGAAAAAATTATGACAATAAATTAAACAACTTAGATGAAATGGACAAATTCACTGCAAGGCACAAGTGACCAGAACTGACACTTCTGGGAGAAAGAGAAGTTCTAAATACCCTTGTCGGTGTTTAAAAGAAAAGAAACGCCTGTTTGTGTGCATTTTCTAGGACGTTTTGCTGCTATCTGTAATTTTGAGTTCTCTCCTATTTCTCACCATGGGAATAACCATCTTTGCCATGATTCTTTCTGTGTTTGCTCAAAATCAAACTCAAATTGTCCCGTTTCGGTGCCCCCATTTGTCTGAACATTGACTTCTATTTATGTCCAAGTTTATTAGATCTATAGCGGTGCCCAGTAAAAATGTACTCAACCCGTGTCAGATTGAGACTTTCCCGTTATGATTAAATAAAAATATCATTCTCTCTTCCCAGTATCAGATGTCAGAAATCTTACAATTAACCTCAACAGTGTTTAGGAAAACGAACAAAATCAGTGTGTGTTCCCGAAAGTCTGACTTTTACCCTGAAAGCAGCTTGGCCTATATGAACAGCCAGGAAAATTACAGCAGAGCCCAACTCTCCCTGTCATCCATTTATCACAGTCTCTCTCAGCCTGGCAGAGGCAGAGGCGCAAAGCAAGATACGTCAGCGTGAGCGTCCTGCGTGGACAACGAGAACGTGGTCGGGTAAAATCCACCTACTTGGACAGTGAGCCCCGTCTGTGGAAACACAGATGCAAATGCAATAAGAAATTTCCCAGTGCTACTGCCACGCGGCGCCTGCTTCACACTGAGCTCTGCAAAATGTGTACTTCAGTGCCCTGGACGACCCCTTCTGTGCTAATATTTTACTGTAGTGTTTTGGGTTGGTTTCTTTTTTGGCTGGGTGCAAAGGCGTTTTCAGTTGATCTTACGAATCTCTGAAGTGCAGAAGGAAACCTTATGCAGGAGATCAGCTGCGGATGGTGATTTTGTCCAGGGCTTTTCTTAGGGGGACACCCTGAGCATTCCACAGGAAGGGTGAACTGTCAGACACAATTAGCTCTGCCTCTTTTAACCCTAAATGCTTCCAGGCCTCTTACAATAAGCTTTGTTGAAGCAGGCTCTGCAGAGGCACTTCTCATCCTAAGCATTCTATGTCCTTAAGCACTGCATACAAATGAGTGAGATTAAGAGATGCCAAATGGGAAGAAAGATGGCAGCAATAAATAGAAAACTGTAGAAAAGCTGCAGACTTTCCGGCCTCTGAGTGCACGTGTGAGTGGTCGTGTGTGCATGTGTGTGAGCGCATGGGCGTGTGTGGTGAGGGTATATGTATAAGCCTCAGTGCATAACCAGAAATAAGTAATTTAAGTAATTTATTTTCTCCATCAGAAAAAGTTGTAGCTGTTGGGATACATACCAGATCACCTTTATACAAGAAGATCGCAGTGGAGTCATCCCTGTGTCCACACGGCCTGGGTTTCTGACTCTGATGGTGACATAAGGGGTGTTCTGTGAGAAGGCATACTTGTCTCCATGGCGTCACTCTTAGTGACATCCCGGAGTACACCCAGCTCCTGGTGCTGACCTGTCACTGGCCTGCACAGCTGGCTGGGCCCCTTCTGCTGTCTCCTGCTTTGAGGTAGGAGCAAGGAATGCATGGACCTGGAGGAGCTGGGGACAGCACGCTGCTGACCTGGGAAGCTCACCTGGCCAGCAGTGTCTCTGACCCCTCCCACTAGGGATGTCTAGAGGCTGAACAGCAGTGTGGGCTGAGAGCAGCCAGGCCGTAAGGCACCCCCAAGGCTGTGGAATGCCCTTGGGCTGCTGGCTCCCTACTCTCCGGAAACCAGCAAGTGACAGCAGGCTCAGCCTCCTGGAGGAAGAGAGAATCACATGGTATCCCCAAGCCGCAGGGGGTCCTTGGAGCATGGCCATGGGGCACATGACCTCAAAGGGCGTGAGAGGCCTGGCGAGGCTGTCCTGCCAGGTGACCTGCCTGGTGACAGGGAGTGGGAGCCCCATGCATGGCTGATTGAAAGATGCTCTGCTGGGAAAGGGGCACCCAGAGCTGCTCTCCCTGGGCAGGGTCGGGGGTGCCCCAGTGCTGGTGGATCTCGAGGGGCAGGGAGAGTAGGGGCACCTGTGAGGTGTGCCCCAACCAAGGTGGGGTGAACTCACACCTTCTCTGATGCTCAGGTCTCGCCTTGGCCCTTGCACACCACTCTTGAGGGGGACCCACGTTCCGCCTGCTTTCTCTCTCCCTGGGATCCAAGTACTCTCCCTGGTCAACCCTGGAGGAGGGAAGCCCACCTGAGAGCTGCGCCTGCTGCAGCTGGACGCACATGTCATTTCCAGCCTGTGCTCCTCTCCAGGGACCCCATGCCGTGTGGCACGGGCTCCTGCGCAGCCTTGGTGTGAAGTAGCATCTTATAAATAATCCACTGCCTGCCTCTCCGGCCCCATCACTCCAGCCGCATGGGACAGGTGACGTTTCTAACAGAAGAGGAGCGTGACCACACACAGCAATCCAACAGGCGTGGTCTGGGAAGCTTCCAGTGGCTCTGGTTCCTGGGCCATCCTGGGAGTGGGCCTGGGAATTTGCGTCTCTTCAGGGTCTCCAGACAGTGCTGTTTTGGGGCCACGTTTCTCAGCCCCTACATCACAACATTGTATCGAGCATGAGGAGCTCTCCTCTCCACCCTTCAGCATAGTTTATTCCACCCTCATGACTAAGCCTGTGTCTTTGCATGTGGGGCAGCCTGAACAACGCAGATCCCTCTGGGGCTCAGGGAAGACGTCCTGGGCTGCATTTTCTGCAACACGGTCTGTCTTCTGGCCTTGATGCCCGGGAAACTTCTCACAGAAAAATGCTGAGAGGTAACCTTGGCTCTGCAGGGCAAGCCTGCACCTGGGCCGGGATCCAGTGTGAGACTGGGGCTCTGCCCCGTGGGCAGTGCACAGCTGGTGGCCACTGCAGAGCCAAAGGCAGTGGCGATGTGGGGTTAAAAAGGCCATAGCTTCTGGAGCTCATCCACTCCAGTGGCTTTTCAGAGGCCTAAAGCAAGGGCAGCCTTGAGGGTCACAGTCCTCCATGCCCACCACGCCTCACTCATGCCACATGCAGGCCCTCACACCATGCTCTGTGGAGCCACTGCCCACGGGTGCCTTCTTCCACAGCGAAGCTTTATGAGACCTCAGTGGAGATGAGTCAGCCCTCCCCCAAGGTCTTTCTCTTTTATCTCCTTTTCTATTTCCCTCTTACCATGGACCTTTTATATAAAATATATATATATATATATATAGAGAGAGAGAGAGAGAGAGAGAGAGGGGCAGTTTTCCAACTTGCATAGGACTGCAATATTAGAACACAGTGGGGTAGTGGGAAAGTTGGTCTCCGGGACCGAATGTCCCTGAAGATGTCAAAGCCCTGCACGCCCACGTCCTCAGGATTTACAGAGGGTCACAGGCTGCAGAACTCTGGGGGGTGGGAATGCATCCTTAGCCTCCTTGCTTAGACCTGGACACTGGCTTTACTCCCTTCACTCTGACCCTGATGCAGGACTGGGTGCAACTCTTCGTGCCTGAGTGTGTGTGTGAGTGTGTAAGTGTGTGTGCAGATGTGTGTGTGTGAATGAGTGTGTGTGCATGAGCGTGTGTGTGTGTGAACAAGTGTGTGTGTGTGTGAATGAGTGTGTATGAGCATGTGTGCAAGTGTGAACAAGTGTGTGTGTGTGAATGAGTGTGTATGAGCATGTGTGCATGTGTGAACAAGTGTGTGTGTGTGTGTGTGAACAAGTGTGTGTGTGTGAATGAGTGTGTATGAGCATGTGTGCATGTGTGAACAAGTGTGTGTGTGTGAATGAGTGTGTATGAGCATGTGTGCAAGTGTGAACAAGTGTGTGTGTGTGTGTGTGAACAAGTGTGTGTGTGTGTGTGTGAACAAGTGTGTGTGTGTGAATGAGTGTGTATGAGCATGTGTGCATGTGTGAACAAGTGTGTGTGTGTGTGTGTGTGTGAACAAGTGTGTGTGTGTGAATGAGTGTGTATGAGCATGTGTGCATGTGTGAACAAGTGTGTGTGTGTGAATGAGTGTGTATGAGCATGTGTGCAAGTGTGAACAAGTGTGTGTGTGTGTGTGTGTGAACAAGTGTGTGTGTGTGTGTGTGTGAACAAGTGTGTGTGTGTGTGAATGAGTGTGTATGAGCATGTGTGCATGTGTGAACAAGTGTGTGTGTGTGTGTGTGTGTGTGTGTGTGCAACAAGTGTGTGTGTGTGTGAATGAGTGTGTATGAGCATGTGTGCATGTGTGAACAAGTGTGTGTGTGTGTGAACAAGTGTGTGTGTGTGTGTGTGTGTGTGTGCAACAAGTGTGTGTGTGTGTGTGTGTGAATGAGTGTGTATGAGCATGTGTGCATGTGTGAACAAGTGTGTGTGTGTGAATGAGTGTGTATGAGCATGTGTGCAAGTGTGAACAAGTGTGTGTGTGTGTGTGTGTGTGTACCATGGCAAGGGAGGGTGAAGGAAACCCATTGCTCTGGCTACAGATGAATTTACCATGAAACCCATCAAGTTCAAGCTGCATGGCCTTTCTCAAGGTTCTACTCATAATTTTCTTTTCTTTTTTTTTTTTTTGAGATGGAGTCTCACTCTGTCACCAGGCTGGGGTGCAGTGGTGTGATCTCGGCTCACTGAAACCTCCGCCTCCCGGGTTCAAGCAATTCCCCTGTCTCAGCCTCCTGAGTAGCTGGGACTACAGGCACCTGCCACCACACCCAGATAATTTTTGCCTTTTTAATGGAGATGGGGTTTTACCATGTTGGTCAGGACGGTCTCAATCTCTTGACCTCAGTGATCTGCCTGCCTCAGCCTCCCAAAGTGCTGGGATTACAGGCGTGAGCCATCATGCCAATCTCACAATTTTCAGTGCTTTATCTTAAAGAGAGCCCTACAGTATATCTGCTTCAGGCCCCAAGAACTTAGATTCACCTCTGGATCCAAGTCAAGAGATCCTGAAGGCAAAGAGGTTGGGGTCATGGTGTTGTGCCTTGAGAGCTTCGGCAGCCACGCCCTGCTCACAGCTCTTAAACCTGAGTGTTACAAATGAGACATTGGCTCTGGAGAGTGGTCGGGCGTGCTCCTCTCTCATCAATGCAGGCTGCATGCCTTGGTCCTGAACCTTCTCATCTTCCATTCCATGATCTGTCCCTAGCTTCACAAGACGACTCACTCAAGTATGAATCTCCAACCATATCTTTATCACAAACCCTTGGCAAATGTCTCCAACTGCCTCATTAACATCACAGAGATTCCTGAAATTTAGCACATCCTAAACCCACTAACGAGAGCATTCCCTAGCCAAGATGGAACCCTCAGTTGCTCCCTTAAAATCTTCAGGTACCCAGAAAAGACTTCACTAACTTTTATCAATCCACTCAGTATTCAATCCATAGGTCATATGAAAACAGCAAGGGCGGCCGGGCGTGGTGGCTCAAGCCTGTAATCCCAGCACTTTGGGAGGCCGAGATGGGCGGATCATGAGGTCAGGAGATCGAGACCATCCTGGCTAACACGGTGAAACCCCGTCTCTACTAAAAAATACAAAAAACTAGCCAGGCAAGGTGGCGGGCGCCTGTAGTCCCAGCTACTCGGGAGGCTGAGGCAAGAGAATGGCGTAAACCCGGGAGGTGGAGCTTGCAGTGAGCTGAGATCCGGCCACTGCACTCCAGCCTGGGCAACAGAGCGAGACTCTGTCTCAAAAGAAAAAAAGAAAAAAAGAAAAAAAAAACAGCAAGGGCTGAGACTGATAGGGAAAGAAAAAGGGAGAAGATAAATTATCAGTATCAGGAGTGGGGCAGAGAACGCTACTACAGATTCTACAGATACTCACAAGATAATAAGGGAATACTATGAGCAACTCTGTTTCTACCGATATCAGGAGTGGGGCAGGGGACATCACTATAGATTCTACAGATATTAACCAGCTAATAAGGGAGTGCTGTGAATCACTCTATTTCTGTCAATATCAGGAGTGGGGCAGGGGGTACTACTACAGATTCTACAGATATTCGCAAGTTAATAAGGGAGTACTATGAGCAAATCTATTTCTACCAATATCAGGAGTGCAGAGGGGACAACACTACGGACTCTACAGATACTAGCCAGATAATAAGGGAATGTTATGAAAAACTCTATTTCTATCAATATCAGGAGTGGGGAGGGTACATCACTACAGATTCTACAGATATTAACAAGATAATAACAGAATACTATGAACAACTCTATTTCTAAACAGTCTATCATGTTCCATTGGACTATTTATCTGTCTTCATGCCAATAACCCCCGAATTAATTAGTACAACTTTAGAGTAAGTCTCCAAATCGAATAGTTTACAACCTCCAACTTTGTTCTTTTTCTTTAAGATCATCCTGGCCGAGCGCAGTGGTTCATGCCAGTAGTCCTAGCAGTTTGGGAGGCTGAGGCAAGCAGATCATTTGAGGCTGGGAGTTCAAGACCAGCCTGACCAACATGGAGAAACCCTGTCTCTACTAAAAATACAAAATTAGCTGGGCATGGTGATGCATGTTGTGGTGAGCTGAGATTGTGCCATTGCACTCCAGCCTGGGCAATGAGAGTGAAGCTTGGTCTCAAAAAAAAAAAAAAAAAAAAGAAAGAAATTCCTGGTTTTCTCTGGGCTTTGCATTGCCAACTACATTACAGAATCAGATACAATTTCTACAAAAGACCTTGTTGAAATTTTGATTGAAATGTCATTAAACTTATAGAGAAATTTTGGGAAAATTAACCTCTTAACTTTTTTTAGTTTTCCAATCCGTAAATATGTTATATTGTTCCATTCATTAGGTCTGCTGAGATATCTGTCAGCAATGTTTGTTGTTTTATTTATTTCATTTTTAGTTTTATTTTTGAGACAGGGTCTGGCTCTGTCACCAGGCTAATGTGCAGGGGCACAATCTTGACTCACGGCAACCTCAGCCTCTTGGGCTTAAGCGATCCTCCCACTTCAGCCTCCCAAGTAGCTGGAACTACAAGTATGCACCACCACACCCAGCTAATTTTTCTATATTTTGTAAAGACAGGGTTTCACCATGTTGCCCAGACTGGTCTCAAGCTCCTGAGCTCAAGCAACTCACCAGCCTTGGCCTCTCAAAGTTCTGGGATTACAGGCATGAGCCACTGCACCTGGCCAATGTTTGTTGTTTTAAATTTGTAGGTTTTCCACATATGCGATGTATTTTTATGCTATTGGTATTGTTTTTAATTTCATCTTCCAGTTACTTTGTTGGTAGCAAATAGAAACATCAATTGAGTTTAGTATATTGGCCTTGTAAATTCATTAAAACTAATATTTTATAGACTTTTAGAATGCACATAATCAAGTTACATGTGAATAATGGCAGTTTTGCTTCTTACTTTCCAACTTATATTACTTATGGATTTCATGATTTAAATTTGTGTTTTGTCCTGAGCAAGATTCATAGAATTTTTGTTTGTTTGTTTTTTGAGACAGAGTCATGCTCTGTCACCCAGGCTGGAGTGTGGTGGTATGATCCTGGCTCACTGTAACCTCTGCCTCCTGGGTTCAAGTGATTCTCCTGCCTCAGCCTCCCAAGTAGCTGAGGTTACAGACACCTGCCACCACACCCAGCTACTTTTTGTATTTTTAGTATAGACAGGATTTCACCATGTTGACCAGGCTCATCTCAAACTCCTGACCTCAAGTGATCAGCTTGCCTCAGCCTCCCAAAGTGCTGGGATTACAGGTGTGAGCTTCTGTGCCTGGTCAGCAGACATTCTAATTTTGTTCCTGACCTTAGGGAAAGTGTTTGATATTTCACCCTTAAATTCTTAAATTGGATGTTAGCTGTTGTAGTGCCTGTTCCTAGTTTGTTGGGAATTTTAAACATGAACTGGTGCAGAATTTTCTTTCTGCATCTATTGACATAATCATATGGCTTTCTACCTTTCTTTTTCCCTTTCTTTTTCTTTTTTTGTCCTTTTTTTTTTTTTTTTTTTTTTTTTTAAGAAATCTTGCTCTATCCCCCTGGCTGGAGTGCCATGGCACGGTCTCAGCTCACTGCAATCTCTGCCTCTCAGGTTCAAGTGATTCTCCTGACTCAGCCTGCCAAGTAGCTGGGATTATAGGTGCCTGCCAACATGCCCAGCCAATTTTAGTATTTTTAATAGAGACGGGGTTTCACCATGTTGGCCAGGCTGGTCTGGAATTCCTGACCTCAGGTTACCCACCCACCTCGGCCTCCCAAAGTGCTGGGATTTCAGGCATGAGCCACCGCGCCCAGCCTTACCTTTATTTTTCTAATGTGTGTAAATAATTTTGGTTTATATTCCTAAAATTTTATTGTGAATATTTTAAAACATACAAAAAAATGAAAAGGATTGTAGAGTGAATGCCCACTGCAAGATTGCTTTTATATTTTTGATTTATCATGTGTATGTCCAACCCTCTATCCTTCCGTCAGTGTATTTTATTTATTTTTGATGTGTGTCAATGTCATTTGACATCAGTACAGCTGATCCTTAAACATTTTGAAGCAGGCTATTTCCCTGACGCCTTCACTGGCAGGAACTGGAGTGTACAGGTGCTGGCAGGGGTGAACTCCACTCACTCACTGCTCTACCCCTCGTGGGAGGCGGAGTGCAGGTGAGTGGGTGCAGAGACTGGGGTGAGCACTTTTGAGGACTGGCAATAGTGAATTCTGTACCAGCCCTGCAGCAACGTCTAGGGTAGGGTGCCCGCAACCCTGGAAGCCCCAGAGGAAGTGTTGCAGTGGAGAAAGTGTGTTGCAGTGGAGGAGGCGTTGTGGCGGGGGAGGCGTTGCCGTGGGGGAGGCGTTGCGGCGGGGGAGGCGTTGCCGTGGGGGAGGCCTTACCGTGGAGGAGGCGTTAAGGTGGAGGAAGTGTTACAGTGCCTTTTTGGCTTTGCTGCCCGTGGGTGGCTTACGTGTTAACAGCTCAGTGGAGGAAGCGTTGCGGTGGAGGAAGAGTGTTGCAGTGGAGGAAGCGTTACAGTGGAGGAAGCGTTACGGTGGAGGAAGCGTTACGGTGGAGGAAGCGTTGCGGTGGAGGAAGCGTTACAGTGGAGGAAGTGTTGCAGTGGAGGAAGTGTTATGGTGGAGGAAGTGTTACAGTGTCTTTTTAGCTTTGCCGCCCATGGGTGGCTTATGTGTTAACAGCTTGGTGGAGGGCCAGTGTGACAGCCTTTTGCACCCACGCTCGTGGCACCCGAGTTCTTGTCTGGTGTCCAGGAGGAATGAGGTTGCCTGAAAGAATTGAAGGTGGTAAATGTGGGGATTTTATTGCTGGTGAAAGTGGCTCTCGGCAGGAAGGGGAGCTGAGAAGGGCATGGAGCAGGAAGGTAATCTTCCCCTGGAGGCTGGGCCACTCTCTGAAGCTGTGCCATTAAGCTGTCCCTCTGAAGTCAAGCCGCTTGTCTCCAATGTCCAACCATAGTCTCTGACATCCAGCTGCTTCTCTTCTCTGCTGGCTGAGTTCTGGCGTTTTTATAGGCACAGGATGGGGGACAGGGTGGGTGGTTTTGGAAAAGGCAAAATTCGAGCAGGAACACATGGATGTGTGGTCTCACTTTGGGCTGTGGTTCTAGGCTTTTGGGCTTGAAGGTGGGGCTCTGGCCAGGGACTTACCCTCTTCTACCCAGAATTTCACTGCCTCCTGTTCCTATGAATTTCAGCATGGATATCACTAACTAGAATGGAAAATTATATTTTTGTTTTGAGTGAAATGCTCAAATCTGAAGCTTACCATTTGAAAAGTTTTGACAAATACACATCCCTGCATGAGGTAAACCTTTGTCAAGGTAGAACGCTATTGCCACCATGGAAGACTCGGTCTCACTCTCGTCCGTGAATACGTTGCCAGGTGACCAGCATTCTGATTTGCATTCTTCATAGGCTGGGGTAGCCTGTTGTAAAATCACGTAAGTGGATGGCATCATATTACCCTATAGCATGTACTCAGAGTTTGGCTTCTCTCACTTGAGACAATGTTTTGAGGGTTATCATGTAGTTGTGTTTATTAGTAATTTATTTCATTTGCTGCTGAGTAGTATTCATTTTGCTGTCATAAATGAGGCTGCTGAAACTGCCTTTGCAAAATTATGACAGTGAGAGAAATCTGACATAGTTGACTCCGTCTTGCTTCTGACTGCCAAGCCGCCCTTGGTCATTCCTGGGTGTACACCGGGCTGACTTTGGGAGAAACTTAGTTTCTAGTTTAAAGCAAGGATGATAATAGCCCTTCCCAAAACTAAACCACATTTGTAAAACTAATGAAAGGTCACAAGATAGGTGTAGCTTCTGCAATCCCTTACTCAGGACTCACGTGTCCAGAGGTCACAGATTTGTGACTTCCCCAGTTACTCATATAGATAACTTCACTATTGTAGAACCTGGGACTGATGTTTTGAGATATCTTTCGGACTGACCCCACCCGGACACCTGACTCATGACTCAACCAATCCTGTGGTCCCCCCAGGGGCACACTCAGTGCACCCCTATGATTTCATCCCCAAACAATCAACATTCCCCATTCCCTGGTCCCCTGCCTACCAAACTAGCCTTGAAAGCCCCTGACCTCGGAGCCTTTGGGGAGATTGATCTGAGTGATAACTTTGTCTTCCTCATGGCATGGCTGGCCTTGTGTCAATTAAACTCTTCCATTACTGTAATACCGTGATTTTGTATGCTGCGGTGGGCAGGACGGACCTGTCGGGCAATTACACTGCCAGGTACATTATTGGACGCATCTTTTGTGAATATTTGCTCTCATTGTTCTTCAGTAATTATCTAGGAGAGGAATTTCTGTATCAAAGGGTAATTGTGTGTTTATTTTTATAAGATATAGTCTGAAGCTTTCAGAATGGCTTTATCATTTTAAATTTCTACCTGTTTCTGTAGCTCCTTGTCCTCCTGAACTTTTGGCACTGCCCATCATTTTTTGCTTAACTATTCTAGAGATTGGTTGCGCTTTGAATTTGCACTTCCTTGGTGAGTGGACAGTAAGAATGATTTCATGAGCTTATCATTCATTGCTGTATTCCTTAGTAAACTGTGTTCAACCATGGAACCGCTTTTGCAAAAATTATAACTGAGAAAATTATGACAGTGAAAGAGATCTGACTTAACTGACTCCATCTTGCTTCTGACCTCCAGGCTGTCCTTGTTCATTCCTGGCCGGAGGCTGAACTAACTTTGGGAGGAACTTAGTTTATAGTTTAACTTTGAAACAAAGACTGTAACAGTTCTTTCCCCAAACAAACCCCCTTCGTGCCTGGGGACTAGACTGTCTGTACAGGACTCACAAATTAGCCACGAAATTAGAAATTACAGCCTGGAGGCTGTAATATTCTGAACCTCTCCAAATTGCTCTTCGGGATAACATTCCTGTTGTAAAGCCTGAGATCAGTGCTTGAGATATTTTGCAGACCCTCAGCTGGCACCACCAGATTGATGAACCAACTCTTCCAGTCTTGTGGCCTCCACCCAGGAACTGACTCAATGCAAGAAAGCAACTTCAACTCCCTGTGATTTCATCTGCAATCTGACTGATCAGTTCTCCTGGCCCACTGGCTCCCTACCCACCACATTATCCTTAAAAACCCTGATCCCAGCCAGATGCAGTGGCTCACGCCTGTAATCCCAGCACTTTGGGAAGCCGAGGCGGGCAGATCACCTGAAGTCAGGAGTTTGAGACCAGCCTGATCAACATGGAGAAATCCCGTCTCCACTAAAAATACAAAATTAGCTGGGCATGGTGATGCATGCCTGTAATCCTAGCTAGTCAGGAGGCTGAGGCAGGAGAATTACTTGAACCTGGGAGGTGGAGGTTGCGGTGAGCTGACATCATGCCACTGGACTCCAGCCTGGGCAACAAGAGCAAGACCCCTTCTCAAACAAACAAACAAAAAAACCCTGATCCCTGAATTACTGGTCAGACTGATTTTAGTAATAATAAAACTCCAGTCTCCTGTACAGCCAGCTCTGCATTAATTAAACGCTTTCTCTATTACAATTTCCCTATCTTGATAAATCAGCTCTGTCTAGGCAGCAGGCAAGATGAACCCACTGGACAAGTGTTTGCCCATTTTTATTCAGGTTTTTGTCTTTATATTATTAAGGTGTAGACAAAGTTTCTTCTTTACCTATTCTGAATATCAATTTTTGGCCAGATATTGATGAATATTTTCTTCCAAAATATGGTTTGACTATTGAGGACTAAGCTCTGGTTTTTTAATCTTGTAAAATTTCTAAGGGGTCTGGGGCGGAGTGTCGTATCTTACAAATCATAAATTCTCACCAGATGGGTTTTATTTAACTCTATATATCGTGACTTACTTTCCAATCTGACTCTGGCATAACATCATATGACAAAGAAGAAAGTCAAAGTGTCTTACCCCAAAATATGTTTCTTTGCCATATTTTGAAATGGCCCTGCAAAGCTGTCCTTGGTGGGAGAAAATTTGCATCTGTAAAGACTCTCTATTAACATAGCTAGATCTTTTTCTTCCAGGCCTCCCAATCTGGAACAGATTAACTAAGAGTCTAGCATCTTTTAAACATCTGAATAGGAAACATTTGTCATCTATTGTCTCTAAGGGCAGCTACTATAACATTCAAAAGAACCTTGGTCTCCACAATCTTTTTTCTTAACTTGAACATTTTCTCTCTGTGGATCCCAGGTCTTTAGACAAACTCAGCTAATTGTCAACCAGATAACCAATGAATTTCTTTTTTTTTTTTTTTTTTTTTTTGAGACGGAGTCTTGCTCTGTTGCCCAGGCTGGGGTGCAGTGGCCGGATCTCAGCTCACTGCAAGCTCCGCCTCCCGGGTTTACGCCATTCTCCTGCCTCAGCCTCCTGAGTAGCTGGGACTACAGGCGCCCGCCACCTCGCCCGGCTAGTTTTTTGTATTTTTTAGTAGAGACGGGGTTTCACCGTGTTAGCCAGGATGGTCTCGATCTCCTGACCTCGTGATCCACCCGTCTCGGCCTCCCAAAGTGCTGGGATTACAGGCTTGAGCCACCGCGCCCGGCCTGAATTTCTTAAATGTATTTGATTGATGTCTCATGCCTCCCTAAAATGTATGAAACCAAGATGCATGCCAGCCACCTCGGTCACGTGTTCTCAGGACCTTCTGAGGGCTGTGTCACGGGCCATGGTCACTCATAGTTGGTTCAGAATAAATCTCTTCAAGTATTTTAGAGTTTGGCTCTTTTTGTCAACACCATTCAGTCTAAAGTTTTTAAATTTGATGATGTGAGGTTGGGCCGAGGTTCATGTGTCTGCAAATGGATGTTCAATTGTTCCAGCACCATGGGTTGAAAAGACTTCTCTTTCTCTGTGAGGTTACTTTAGTCCTTTGTTGACAATCAAATGTACGTGGGAATGTGGGTCCATTTTCTGTGTCTTCTCTTCCACTCCGTTGAGCTATTTGTTTATTCTGTGCCAGACCCACACTCTCATGACTACTGCAGGTTTTTTTATTTTTTATTTATTTATTTTAGATGGAGTCTCGCTCTTTTGCCAGGCTGGAGTGCAGTGGCACGATCTCAGCTCACTGCAACCTTCACCTCCCAGGTTCAAGCGATTCTCCTGCCTCAGCCTCCCTAGTAGCTGGGATTACAGGTGCGCACCACCATGGCTAATTATTGTATTTTTAGTAGAGACAGGGTTTCACCATGTTGACCAGGATGGTCTCGATCTCTTGACCTTGTGATCCACTCGCCTCAGCTTCCCAAAGTGCTGGGATTACAGGCGTGAGCCACCGCGCCCAGCCATGTTCTTCTTTTTCAAGATTACTTTGCCATTTACCCTTTGCTTTCTTGCACAGAAATTTTGGAATCAGCCTATAAACTTCTATAAAAGAAGCCTGGATGAATTTTGAAGGGGTTGTTTTTAATAATAAAGAAAAACTTGAAAAGAACAGACATCTTAATTATGTTGAATTTTCCAATCCAAAATATGCTGTATCTCTCCATTTATTTAAATCTTCTGAAATTCGTCTTAAATATTTTGTTTTCAATGAAGAAATACTATACATTAAAAATTCCTTGTATTTTATGTTTTAATGCTATTGTAAATGGAAAATTTTAAATTTAAATTTATTATCTAATGGTTTGCTACTAGTATATAAAAACAAGTGACCTTTGTACGTTGAGCCTATTCTATAAGCTTAACAGATTTACCTATAATTTCTAGTTGTGAAGGATGTTTGCTTGTATGTGATCAGTCTCATTATATATGAGCAAAGGCAGTTTTAACTCTTTCTTTCTGACCTTCATGCTTCTTATTGTTTTTCATCCCCACTGCACTGCTCAGGGTCTCTGGTACAATGCTGACCATGGAAGTGGTCAGGGTGGACATCCTTGCCTTGTTCTTGAAATTCATACATTCAGACAATGACTACTGCTCAGCGACAAAAAGGAACAAATTACCAATAAACACGACTACATGATAACTCTCAAAAACCTGTCAGAGGGGAGCCTTTCATCTTCCCCGTTAAGTGTGATGTCAGCTATGCCCTTCACCAGGTTGAGGAAGTTCCCTTCTATTCCCAGTTTCATGAGAGTTATTAGAATAAATGGGTGCCGAATTTTGCCACATGCCTTTTATTTCACTATTGAAAAAAATTACTATTTTTAAAATTTTCTACTGCATTAACATGGTGAATTAAGTTAATGGCAGCTTGAGGATTAAACATCTTGCATTTCTGGCATAAAACCTATTTGGTCACCATATGTTACCATTTTGTTTTGTTCCATTTGCTAATATTTTGTTAATAATTTTTCATATGTGTTTTTAAGACACTGTGGGACATTGATTTAAATCTTTATTTTTTAATACCTTTCATTTTACTGTCAGGAATATGATGGCTTCATGATTTGGGAAGTGTACTCTCTTTGATAATTATCTGGAAAATTTTGTATAAAATTGGTGTTATTCATTCTTTAAATATTTTATTTAATTCACCAGTGAAATCATCCAGGCCTGGAGTCTTCTTTGGAGGATTTTAATTATGAATTCAATTTCTTTATGGCTATTAGTATTCTGCCTTTCATTTTGGATCAACTGCGGTCATTGTATTGTTAAGGAAATGTATCTATTATGTCTAAGTTGTTGCACTAAGGCATTACATTTGTTGCCATAAAGTTGTTCATGCTATATTTTTTCTTATCAGTTCTCTGGTAATAACCCTTGTTTCATTCATGATACTGGTAATTTGTGCTTTTTCTCTTTTTTTCTGAACACCCCAGATGGGGATTTCCTCCATTTTTTGGATCTTCTTAAGAACCAAATTTTGGAATTATTAAATATCTCTTATTTTCCTATTTTTTAATAAATTTTTTGATCTTATTTTTATTTTTTCTTTCTTCTACTTAATTTAGATTTCTTTTGCTTTTATTTTTCTAGCTTATTTAGATAGGACTGAAAGCACTGTTGCAAAATTGTAACTGAGAAAGTAACACAGATCTGACCTAATCAACTCCATCTTGCTTCTGACCTCCAGGCTGTCCTTGTTCATTCCTGGGCATAGACTGAACTAACTTTGGGAGGAACTTAGTCTATAGTTTAAACAAAGATGATAATAGCCCTTTCCCAAAGCAGACCCCATTCTTGTCTGGGGAGTAGACTTCCTTTGTAGGACTAACAGATTTGCCACAGAATTAGAAATTATGGTTTAGGAGTCACGCAGCTGGAGGCTACAAGATTCTGACTTGCTAAATTTCTCCCTAAACTGCTCCTAAAATCAGTGCTTGAGAAATTTTGCAGACCCTGTAAGGGAGGAGACCACCCCTCATGTTGTCTTATGCCCAATTTCTGCCTCCAAAGAAAGAAAAAGAAACAAAAAGTAAAAACTAAAAGGCAGAAATGAAATCCACAAGCAGACAGCCCGGCGCCACACCCTGGGCCTGGTAGTTAAAGATCCACCCCTGACCTAAGTGGTTCTGTTATGTATAGATTACAGACATTGTATAGAAATGCACTGTGAAAATCCCTGTCCTGTTTTGTTCTGATCTAATTGCCGGTGCATGCAGCCCCCAGTCACGTACCCCCTACTTGCTCAATCAATCACCATCCTCTCACGCACCCTCTTAGAGTTGTGAGTCCTTAAAAGGGACAGGAATTGCTCACTCGGGGAGCTCGGCTCTTGAGACAGGAGTCTTGCCGACGCCCCCGGCTGAATCAACCCCTTCCTTCTTTAACTGGTGTCTGAGGAGTTATGTCTGTGGCTCGTCCTGCTACACCTGCACTTGATGGATCAGCGGGCACCACCCAGATCGATAAACCAGCTCATCTGATCTTGTGGCCCCACCCAGGAATTGACTCAGTGTAAGAAGACAGTGGCTCCTTATGACTTCCTCTTCAACCCAGTCAATCAGCACTCCCCACTCACTGCCCCACCCCAGCTACTGAACAGCCCTTAAAAACTTTTATCTGATTTGAGTAATAATAAAACTCTGGTCTCCCGCATAGCTGGTTCTGTGTTAATTACTCTTCTCTACTGCAACTCTCCGTCTTGATAAATTGGCTCTGTCTAGGCAGCAGGAAAGGTGAACCCACTGGGCGGTTACAGAGCAATATGTTACTGATTTTATGACTTTCTTCTTTCTTAATTCTGCTTGTAAGCACCACTTCAGCTGTATCCTCCAATTTTTTTTATATGTTATAAATTTCATTAACAGTTAACCATTTTCTAATTCCCCTTATTATTTATTTTATTACCCATGGATTCTTCATAAGTGTGTTAACTTCCAAATGCTTTGGATTTTCCATATATTGAAACAGTCCTTGCAAAATTATGACTGAGACAGTGAAAGAGATCTAACTGAACTGACACCACCTTGCTTCTAACCTCCAAGCTGTCCTTGTTCATTCCTGGGTGTAGGCTGAATTAACTTGGGGAGAAACTTAGTTTATAGTTTGAAACAAAGATGATAACAGCCGTTTCCCAAAACAGGCCTCCTACTTGCTTGGGGATTAGATTGCCTTTGTAGGACTTGCAAATTAGTCACAAGATTAGAAATTATGGTTTAGGAGTCATGCAGCTGGAGGCTACAAGATTCTAACACTCCCTAAACAGCTAGATCAGTGCTTGAGATATTTTGCAGACCCTGCACTTGATGGATCGGCTGGCTCCACCCAGATCGATAAACTGTCTTATCTAATCTTGTGACTCTCCGCCCCCAGCCCCCAGGAATTGACTCAGCACAAGAAGACAGCTTTGACTTCCTGTGATTTCATCACTGACCAGTCAGCATCCCCGGCTCACTGGCTTCCCCCAACTCACCAAGTTGTCCTTAAAAACCTTTCTCCCCACATGCTTGGGGAAACTGATTTGAGTAATAATAAAACTCCGGTCTCCTGCACAGCCGACTCTGTGTGAATTGCTCCCTGTCCTGAGAAATTGGGTCTGTTTAGGCAGTGGGCACGGGGAACCCACTGGGCAGTTACAATATCATTGTCTTGTTGATTTTTATTTTACAGGCTTAAAATGCACATTCTCAACTTTTTGTAGTTGGCTTAAAGTAAAAACTTCTAATTTTTTTTTTTTTCCGAGACCCAGTGGTGCTCTCCCAGCCCAGGCTAGAGTACAATGGTGCAGTCTTCACTGACTGCAACTGTCAGGCCTCTGAGCCAAAGCTAAGCCATCATATCCCCTGTGACTTGCATCCAGATGGCCTGAAGTAACCAAAGAATCACAAAAGAAGTGAAAATGGCCTGTTCCTGCCTTAACTGATGACATACCTTGTGAAATTCTTTCTCCTGGCTCAAAAGCTCCCCAACTGAGCACCTTGTGGCCTCTGTCCCTGCCGCCAGAGAACAACCCCCTTTGACTGTAATTTTCCACTACCTACCCAAATCCTATAAAATGGCCCCGCCCCATCTCCCTGCACTGACTTTCTTTTTGGACTCAGCCTGCCTGCACCCAGGTGATTAAAAAGCTTTATTGTTCACACAAAGCCTGTTTGGTGGTCTCTTCACACGGACGCATGTGACAGCAACCTCCACTTCCCGGGTTCAAGTGATTCTCCTGCCTCAGCCTCCTGAGTAGCTGGGATTACAGGTGTGCACCACCACGCTTGGCTAATTTTTGTATTTTTAGTACAGATGGGGTATCACCATGTTAGCCAGGCTAGTCTTGAACTCCTGACCTCAGGTAATCTGCCTGCCTTGGCCTCCCAAAGTGCTGGGATTACAGGCCTGAGCTATTGCACCTGGCCAAAACTTCTAATTCTTAACAAAACTTTAAAATGTTGTAGTACCCCAATTTTATGATACAATTGTCATATGTTTTACATTTATAGACATGTATAGAAAATCTTATAATTTTCACTTTAAACGATTACGTTAATTTAAAGAAATTCAAAGGAAAATCGTTTTTTTACATTTACCCATGTATTTATTGAAAATGGTGTTCCTCAGACCTTCCGGAGGATCTGACTTCCATCTGGTATCATTTGGCTTCAGCCTGAAGAGCTTTTAGCGTTTCTGGAGTGTAGATTTGCCAGGCACGTTTTTTTAGCTTTTTCTTCTCTGGGAGCGTGTCTGCTTGTCCTTATTCTTGAAGGAATATTTTGCTGGAGTATAAAATTCTAGGTTTTTTCTTTTAGCCCTTTGGGGATGTCATTTTCCTGTCTTCCGGCTTCCATTATTTCTGCTGAGAAGTCCAGCAGTTGTTTGCCTCTTGTTCTCCTGTGTATGATGTGTGCTTTTTCTTTAGCTGCTTTTAATGTTTCCTCTTACCTTTGACGTTCCTCATTTAGATCCTAATGTGCTTGGGATACTCTCCTTTGTATCAGTCCTGCTTTGGGTTCCCTTGGGTTTCTTGATTCTTTTTGTTTGTTTGTTTGTTTGTTTTTTGTTGTTGAGACGGAGTCTCGCTCTGTCGCCCAGGCTGGAGTGCAGTGGCACGATCTTGGCTCACTGCAAGCTCCGCCTCCCGGGTTCACGCCGTTCTCCTGCCTCAGCTTCCCGAGTAGCTGGGACTACAGGTGCCCACCACCTCGCCCGGCTAGTTTTTTGTATTTTTTTTTTAGTAGAGACAGGGTTTCACCATGTTAGCCAGGATGGTCTCGATCTTCTGACCTCATGATCTGCCTGCCTCGGCCTCCCAAAGTGCTGGGATTACAGGCAGGTGTGAGCCACCATGCCCGGCCTCAAACATACTTTTAAGGCCACTGTTATTTGTGATCTCAAGCAGCCAACTCTCTTTCAGCACGGACAAAGTTGACTCACCTGGCTTATTCACAAATGGGTCACGGATCCATTCCTTCCCAGTTTGGGGTTCTTTTGCGGTTGGGAAGTAATGCTCAAGCTCTTTTGGGAGCTGAAACAGGTGATCATACGCCAGCTGGGGCAAAGAAGGCGCTGGCTCAGTCTGTTTCCAAACAAAACCTCTGCTAATGTTTGAAACATGCCAGAAACCCCAGTGTTCACTCACTGCCCCATAATTCCAGTTTGACTTTTAATGCAGCCACTTTATCTCCTGACTTGAACGCAGTTGTCCCTCTCCCCTGAAGTGACAGTTTGTGGAGCTGGTTGAATATGTCACCCAAGTAAGCAACGTTTGTAGCCCATTCTACGTCACTGAAATGTGATGCCAGTGGTGACTGTTTTTCTGAAAGAGATCTCTGGAGCGGCCCTCATAACTCAAAAACTCTGGCCAGTGATCTGCCTCTAGAAAGCCACCTCACTTCTGTGTATCAGAGAAGCCATCTCACTCCTATCACATGTGTGTCACTGTAAGCACATGTGTATCAGAGAAGACATGTGTGCTCTGCAACCATCTCCTCACAGAACTGCACGAACAGACATGAGTTAAGGGCATGTACTTTAATGAGGCTGATAACTTTAATTACATACTGCAAACCTTTATTAAGCTCAGGCGACATTTTTCAGCTACCCAGCATTTCTCTGTGGATGACACAGTGCTTAGACTTACATCCAGAAGTGACCTCTTTGACCCAAGTGGTGAAACCAGAAAGCCATCCAGTCACGGCAGCTGCTCCCTCTGTGTGTACACTGACACAAAATGGCCAGTTCGGTTTTCCTGATACGTAATCAATCAAAGACTTGAATAGTTCTGAAGCTGTGCTGTTGGTTGGCAACAAAAGTGCACCTAACATACCCTCGTGCACATCCTCCTGAAAAATAGATCTCACAACAACAAGCATTGTTGCCTTGTTGTCAACGTTGGTGGACTCATCAGCCTGGCTTGTGTACCATGGTGACTCATTAATCCTCTCTGACAATTGTGCCTCAATATCCTCTGCAATTTCATCAATTCCTCTAGGTATGGTTCTAGCCGAAAGAGGAACACGTGCCACCTTTTGAGCTGCAGCCTCTCCTAAAAGTTCAGGACAAATGTCCTTAGCAGCAGGCAAGATCAGCTGTTCACCAACAGTAAAGGGCTTCTTAGCTTTAGCAATGCAGTTAGCCCGTAAGAATGATGCTCTCAGTGCAGACACATTTGATGAAGTGGTGGCCTTCAATCATTGCTTCTGTTCTTCGTGGTCAAGCTTTTTTTTTTTTTTTCCTTTTGAAAAACTCCAAAGGCAAGGTGCTTTTAATGCAAGGTGCTTTTAATGCAAGGTGCTTGGTCTTCATATGGTGAAGCAGTTTTGAAGGTTTCATGGCTTCACTGGACAGTCATCACATATTATACCAAGTGGGCTTGGAAAATGTGAATCACCTGTTGCAATGAGTCTGTAATTTAAGTGAGATGCTTGGTATTTTCTATTAAATGCGGCTTGCTTCTTGTTGGTAGTCTTAGAGTCTTCTGCTGTCTAATCTTGGACCTTCCCCCTTTTCAAAGCCCTCCTGTGATGTTTCCTTCTTTACTCATTTTGGCTCGGGTTAGCTCGTGGGCTTACCAAAACTGTGCCTGAGGCAAGCGGGCAGTGTGGGAAAGAGGCATGGACAGAAGTGGTAAATAAAATAACAGGTGGGCCTCATGTGGACTAACATAAGTGTGGGATTCTGATTTAAAGCCTGTCACCAGATGCAGCTTAATTATCACTTGCCAACCATTAATCGGGTTTTGCTATGAGTCTGCAACCAAGTGATTTATTAGGGTCTCTGTGCAGTCAGACCTCTCTGCCAACGTTAATCTGGATTTGCAGCAGGTCCCCCCAGCACCAGCCTCAGATCATCAGGCAGTAGATTCTCAC
The DNA here is from genome assembly GCF_024542745.1 of Macaca thibetana thibetana. NCBI lineage: Eukaryota > Metazoa > Chordata > Mammalia > Primates > Cercopithecidae > Macaca > Macaca thibetana. The sequence goes on along the minus strand of NC_065583.1, from coordinate 175,061,709 downwards.
AGCGAGCTTGCAACCCAGATCCCTCACTCGCACGGTTCACGATAGGGTAGGTGCTCCTGTGAGAATCTAACGTTGCCGCTGATCTGACAGGAGGCAGAGCTCAGGTGGTGATGTGAGTGATGAGGAGCGGCTGTAAATACAGGTGAGGCTTCGCTCACTCGCCCCGGCTCACCTCCTGCTGTACTGCCCAGTTCTTCACAGGTCATACACCAGGGCTGGTCCGTGGCCCTGGGGTTGAGGGCCCCTGACTTGCAGACTGTCCTGTTGCAGGTGGAATTTTGGGCTGGTAGTTTCTTCCCTTTCCTTTCACTGTTTACAGGTAGAATTCCATTGCCCCATGACTTCCATAATTTCTGCGGAAAGTCATTCACGTGTCCAGCTTTTTTTCCCCTTTGAAAGTACCATGGAGGCCGGGCGCGGTGGCTCACGCCTGTAATCCCAGCACTTTGGGAGGCCGAGGCGGGCGGATCACAAGGTCAGGAGATCGAGACCACGGTGAAACCCCGTCTCTACTAAAAATACAAAAAATTAGCCGGGCACGGTGGCGGGCGCCTGTAGTCCCAGCTACTCAGGAGGCTGAGGCAGGAGAATGGCGTGAACCCCAGAGGCGGAGCTTGCAGTGAGCCGAGATCGCGCCACTGCACTCCAGCCTGGGCGACAGAGCGAGACTCCGTCTCAAAAAAAAAAAAAAAAAAAAGAAAGTACCATGGAATCATTCTTTTGCTGACCTTAAGCTTTTTTCCCCTTGTCTTTATTGTATTTGTGTTTATTGAATTTCTTGAATCTGTGAGTTGATGTCTTTAAGGGTTTGAAAATATTCTCTCTTCAAATACAGGTTCCATCATGTTCCTTTCTCCTTGTGGGGTGGGATTGTTGAAAATATTTCCCCATGGCCTTCACACTCCATTATGTTTTCTTCACTTCCTGTTCTTTCTGGGTTTCAGTTAGGCTATTATTTATTGATTTGTCTTTCAAATTCCATTTTCAATTAATTAATTCCATTTTCAACTATAGTCAGTTTATCATTCAGGTGAACCCATCTGGTGAGTTATTATTGTTACTATTTGAGACAGAGTCTCACTCTGTCACCCAGGCTGAAGTGCAGTGGTGCAATCTCAGTTCACTGCAAGCTCTGCCTCCTGGGTTCAAGCGAGTCTCCTGCCTCAGCCTCCCGAGTAGCTTGGATTACAGGTGCCTGCCACCACGCCAGGCTAATTTTTGTATTTTTAGTAGAAACGAAATCCTTCTGGGGATTTAGCTGGGAGCCATCCATGCCATTTTACAATCTGGTGAACATCTTGGTAAGAAGAGCTGCCATGCTTGCTGCAGGGCCCTCGCCTTAGTGGGCTTTCTCTCTTGAGCACTGTGAGATGACAGGAAATTCCACTTTGTCTTCCTGGCACTGAAATTTTGGTTCATGTTGTTCTCATTGCTTTTATTATTCTCTAAAGTCTTCAAAACTATGGTTTTTGTAATTTATTACATGATTTCCCCTTGATTTTACAGCAAAGTATACTCTGCTGATATTTACTTCATCTTACTTGGAAGTGAAAGCCCCACTTAGTTTTTAAAAATATGCTAAAAATTAGCCAGGCATGGTGGCAGGTGCCTGTAACCCCAGCTACTCAGGAGGCTGAGGCAGGAGAATCACTCGAACCTGAGAGTCGGAGGTTGCAGTGAGCCGAGATTGCACCACTGCATTCCAGCCTGGGCAAGAGAGTGAGACTCCACCTCAAAAAAAAATGCTATATAAAATATTGGGGTTTCCTTGATAAATGATACTCGGGTCAACTAGTAGACTAAGTTAAAAGCAAAACCTTTGTGTTTGTACAGAGACACTGAACATTTATGGGATGAAAGCTAGAACGTGGGAGAAATGGAAAATGCCCCAGGGCTGCTGGCCCTGACCTCTCCAAGGCCTGCTCGTCACCCTAAGTGTGGCTGCATCTTCTGCTCCCTCCGGCTACCACCAGTGTGGGTAGGAGGAGGCCTGGGAAGATGAGGGGGAGCAGTGCTAAAGGGGGGCAGTGGGAAAATCCACAAGGTTGAAGAGAATTAAAAACCATGGGAGGGCCTCTCTGCAGTGTTTTCCCCACCAGAGCTGATAACCAAGATTTAATGTGTGTCACGAAAACCCAGAGTGCAACAGTGGCTGGGGTCACTCTCTTCTCCCGACGTGGCCCTGTGTGCCCCTCCTGGGATCCAGGGACTCGCCTCTGGCTCAGGAGATGGAGAGGTGTTCTCCAGCACCGCAGAGTCAGCCTGCTGGGCCAGCACGTGGCACGAGTTCTGTGCCTGGCACTTGTGAACTGACCGCACCCCGGGAAAGACAAAGGGAAGGACCCGTGCCGTGGCATCTGTTTGCCTGTGAACTGCGACACCGACACGGGAAGTGTCCCCTTGTTATCGTCAGCCCAGGGAGAGCTGTGTGGAGGACGGAGACACCAGCCATCAATCTCCCGGAGCACGCGGCATCTCTGTTTAATAGCAGATAGAGCGTCTCCAAAGGGCTTTTTTTTTTTCTCTTTGTTTAAAATGACATATAATGGGTCTGGACTTATCAGTGTCTCTAATGCATTTTCTGTGCTCTGTCCCCACTGGGGGATTTAGTCCTTTCTAATGAATGTATGCAGGATTGATTTTGAACTTGGTATAATTTAATCCATCAATTTAACATTAAATGCATATGCAAAGGGAGCCTCTTTGTGGCTGAAGACCAGAAGGGGACGTTCTTATTCATCTGAAATGAACTTGAGACATGAAAACCATCGGCTGCTATTCGTATCTGCCATGGGGTCTGTGACCGGGCTGTCCCGGGCTGCATGAGTCCTGAAGCACCTAAACCGGCCCACAGCCCCTCAGCGACTCCCGGGCACGGCTCACACTCCCTCAGAATGGAAGGATGTGGCTGCTTAGGGGCCTGGCTGCCACGCTGAGAGCTTTCTGGTCAAGCCGCGCTAGCATTGAGCTCTGAACTCAAGCCTGGAGCCGGATGGGGAGCTCGAAGCTAGTGTGCTGATGCGCCATTGAAAGTCACACCCGTGCCCAGGGCTGGACAACAGGGTGAACTGATGTCCTACTTCTTTGATCCTAATGGTCTGTCAAAGCCTTTAGACAGTGCATCATTTATAAAGCTCAAGGCCACACGGCAGCGGGGGAAGTGCAGTCCTTCAGGTGCGCACAGACTCCGGGGAGCTCGGGAGGTCAGAAAGAGCCAAGTGGTTGAAAACACAGCCCCTGAGCTGAGAGAGTTGCTGAGTCATTGTTGATTGTGCTGAGTGCAGCTGTGATTTCCTGACTCACTTCTGTGTGTGGGGGCGGGAGCAGGGTCCCCTTTTCCGCAGCTGTTCATTTCTCATGGCCGGGTCTCTCCAATGCCTCCCACTCTCTGACAGTCTGTGAGCCCAGCAGCAAGGCCTGCGTTCGAGGGAAACCAGAAGTGTTTCTGGCCCAAGGGATCCCCCACTCAGGCCTTTTTCAGACTCATAGTATTCACCGCAATGGGTGCTTTCCTGAGTTCTCCATGGGGACTTGAAGGTTTGCCCTAGAAACCAAGCCTCCTCTGGGATGTAATTCTCAGTCCTGTCCCCACCCTCTGCCATCCAGGGACTGGGCTGGGAACTTGCTGTGAGGATGAGAAGGCGGCAGAGCCCACGATGACACGGACCACTGCTGCACAGACCTCCAGGACTGTAAACTGACAGGGGCAAGCAGATACAGAGCAGATGGCCCACAACCTGGGGCAAAAGGAACATTTCTACTGCAAATCAACGCAATTATTGTGTTTGACAACGTTTTTCTTTGCACAAACTCTTCCACTTGACTTCCAAAAAGAATATGAGAGAGACTTAGTGCACACATTTGATTTTCACAATTGGAGACTCAGCCTCAATCAAGGAAGAAGAACTGGTGTTCAGGGGAACTCCGCAGCAGCCAAGGCTCATACTCCAGTAACATCTGTGCACTCCCTGCAAGGCTAACCATGGAAGTGCCCTAGAGTGTCCAGGTTCGTAATCGCCCACTCCTCCAAATGACTTCAGGACGGCTAAATGACCTTCCTAAAGTGCTATTATTTCAACCAGAAAGTCTCATTTCCCACAGACACACGGAACTGAGGTGGCCTCTGGCTCCCCTGTGAAGCCTTGTCCCTGGCCCCACTTTTTCTCCTGCTCTGTCCTGTCACCATCTGTGACTGCTGCGCTCTCTAATCCCGATGGCTGCCTTGGCCTCCAGAAGCCAGGCTGTGCCGCCTCCCTTTTGTCAGGGCCCTGCCCATGTGCACAGGCCCTCGGGGTCTGCAGAGCCCAGCTCAGCCCATCCCCAGAGCTCCACGTGCTCACAGAGGCGCACCCCTCCCGGGTCTTCCCAATGCCTTCCACACCCCTCCTGGCGGTGACTTGGGTTCCTCACAACTCGAGGGACACCAGTTCTGCCTGTGTGTGGCAGGACTCAGCTCAGCACCATGATCTTCCTGGACACCCAGCCAGGCAGCACAGGGTACAGGTGACCCGAGCTCTCTCCATCAGGCAGTGGCGTCAAGCCAGGCTGCTGGCTACACTGCCTAGGGAGCCTTCCTGACAGTCTGCTCAGAAACAACGCCAGTCAGCGAGGGCTTGGTGTGCGGCCGTGAGCACTGGCCTCACGAGCGCAGGGCTTGGCACGCTGGCACTGTGTGCGTCTGCAAGGCCCGGGTGTGGACAGAGGGGGACGGCATGGTCTAGGCCTCCTTAGAGCAGCCCCAAAGCCCGAATACTGTGGCCGAATGAGCCCTCGTTGCCTCCTTAGTGGGGACAGCAGATCTACATGGGGGCCCGTGGCATCGCCTGACGCAGTGGCTGCAAAAGCCCTGTGGACCTGAATGAGGAGCACCTGAGCTTCCCGCTCAGCTGAGCTGAGTCTTTAGAAAATGAATCCTTGTTGCTTCCCATACAAAATAAATGAACCTGAGCTGCAGCCAATGGACACCAACGGGGACATGAAGAAGAAACAATTGTATTTATTGTTATAAAGTAGACTTGCCCGGTTTGTGTGGGGTGTGCTTGGGATGTGAAGGGAGCTGAGTGTTCTCATGTCTGGGGTCCCCCCTTCCCTTAGTTGTCATGGGAAGAAGCCCCTTCTAACCTCACTTATTCTGAGGTGAACGCAGGTGGCCCCTACCCATGTCCTGACTGGAAAACAGCCTTCCTCGGCCCTGGGTGCAGCAGGAGGCCGGGGGAGCCCCACTGCCTTCTCCGTTCTCTTCCCAGAAGGTGCCCACCCTCCATCTAGATCCTGGGATTGTGAGCAGATCCAGCCCCAGCCCCGGGAACGTGCAATGCTTGCCACCAATTCCCACTGGGCAGAGCTGACCAGGTGCCGGGGATGAGGCCTTGCAGGGACAGGTGCTTCTCCAGGCTGATCTGCACCTGGCTGGGGGCTTCCTGAAGAAGCGGGGCCAGGGAAGGCGGGTCCTTCTTCGCAGTTCTCCGTGTGTCACTGCCATGTTTCTCTGGCCAGCATGGCGTCCCAGAAGCTCTTCCCCAGGCCAAGCAAGGCCACCCTCTCTCCTTTGTCTCCAAGCTGCCGGTGATGAGTTAAATGAATGCACAGCGAGTGTCCAGAATCCCCCCTCCCGTCCCCCGTGCACTCACTGCTCCCTGGGTGGTGACTCTTGTTGGACCCCCTCAGCTCCAGACCCCAGCTGGGGTCACACTGGGCACCCTTCCAGAACATGTCCCGTGTCCCCTCTGTTGCAGATCTGAGTCAGTTCCTTTGTGTGGGGCAGGATAGATGGCCTTGTCCAGGGAGGTGCCTTCTGCCTGGTGTTTTGGGTCCCATGGAACCCACTGGGATGCCTCTCGAGGCCCCGCACTGGGAAGGCAGGGACAGCCCAGCTGTGCACTGTGGCATCTGAAGATGGTGCTTCTGGATTCGACTGGCTTCGGCCTTAATGTGGACACAAAGAAAGAGTTCCTTTCTTGCCTAAACTTACAAGAGTAACTTCAGTTACAAATCAGCTGTTGGACCAACATGTACATTTCATATTTCTCATGTGGGTTTAGTTGCTCAAAGACTTGAAATTTTCATATTGCAGCAATGATTGTGGTGATGCTATAGAAGTCACTGGAATCGTTTTGCGCTTTTCACAAACATTTTACATGGGCTCAGAATTCTTCAGAGTAAACCGGCTTCCTGGTTTCTCAGCTCCAGCTTTGATGAACCCTGAAGCTGTCGCCTTGGGAAGTGACGCTGGGCCTCAGGTGTCAGGTGCAGACTGCACAGGCAGGTCCCATCTCATTCCCCCGAAACACCAAACTGCAGGAGAGAAAGGTTTCGTGAAAAGGCAGACGTGCTCTAACAGAGAGGATAAGAGAGTCAATATCAACAGAACACGACCTTAGAAGCTGGGAAGCAGAAGGAGAAGTGGAGACTCACTTAGCAGAACCAAGAAAGTGAAATTCTAGGTCTGAGTGAGAGAAGCTGAGACCACCCAATTGTGCCACAGAAACTCTGGGAGGCTCAGAGTCATTATCTCTGGCAGGAGGAAGTGGCATGGGGGAACGCCTAAGTACCTGGCGATTTTCTATTTTTTAGGGTAGGTAGTGGGTAGTGAGTGTTCCACACAAGGAGTTGTGTTGAAGACACTTGCACAGCAAGAAATCCCAAATACCACCCCCAACATCTGCAAATATGAAGTGAGTCAGTAAGAGCTCCTCATCCACTGGCCAGAGCAAAGGACAGTCACTAAACAGGTACGCGCTCCAGAGAACCAGATCAGCCACGGGTCAGGGGCTTCCCTGGCAGGTGCCTTCCCTGGACACGTATTTACTGAGTGGTGAACGGCATCGTGCAGCCTCACTTGCTTCGTGTTGATTCAGTGACCAATAAGAAAGATTTCTTTTCTCTGGATCTTTCTGGTGCCTCCCAGGAAGTGACATTTATCAATGGTCAGTAAGTTTAATTGATGATTTGGGTTACATATTCAATTTATTTATACCTGCCTTGTCCCATGAACAGTTTTAGCAGGTTTTTTACATACTCCCGATTAAACGATGCACAGTCATTCCCCTTTGCAGTCTTGCAGTGTGCAATACAGGGCTAACCGTGTTCATAATCTTAGCCTACAATGCTGACTACAAATTGCCAATGCTTAATCATTGTTAGCAAAACTCATGATGTGGAGAAGGAGCAGGAATCCCTTTTGATGGTGACAGACTCTGTTTCTCTGATGCTGACGATCTTTCCCCTGATACCACCAAAAAATTGTCTCCAGAGATCACTCAATCTCTCCTCGAAACTGTGGGTTTGCAAAATCACACATTGCTTCATTTTGATAATTTCATAAGTGCAGAGTTGAGCACTTGGCTGCAGAAGACCCTCTGGGGAGTTTTGGAATGCAGGTCTTGGGTACTGGTTTCCACTACCATGCCTTGTGGAACAAGCGGCCCCAGAGAGAGTCACCGGGCACTGGCCCTCAAAGGGCCCATGTGCGGAAGAGGGAGACAGCCCCAGGTGGGGTTAGCCACGCGCTCCGAGAGGCCTGGGGCACAGCCCTCGGTACTTCAGCATCAGTGAGAGATGAAGCCGCAGGAGACCTCTTCTGCAGAGGGAAGGGCCGTGTGAGCTCAGAGGTCCAGGCAGCGCCTCTCTCCCACCCTGACCGCCTGCGCCAGCTCCCACCCGGACTGAAGGTGCTGCTTTCCTGCAGGTTCTCTGGCTAAGGACCGAGGAGGCAGCGGCATATCATCTTCCCTGTCTGTGGTGTCATAGCAAATGGCCCTTCCTTTTTCTCACTGTGCAGTTGGCCTTGAGGTGAAGCTCAGAGCACAGGACGCATTGTTAGAGACTGGTGAAGCTGTGTGTTGTACCAGAGAAGACACATGGCCTTATTTCCCATGTGATGAGTTTTCAGAGTGATGTGAAGACCTGCCCTCTTACTGAGCACCACCTCTCAAACGGCTGAGGGCTCTGATGTGGTCCACTTGCAATGTGGGAGGTCATCCTAGCAGAGGGCAAGGGAGGGGAGCTGGCCGCAAAGGTGGACAGTCAGGCTGGAGGGCCTGAGACCCCCAAGAGATCCCCTTGCTACGGGACAGGGGGCTGGCGTTTCTGGAGACAGTGTGCTAACTCCAAGAGCCCAGGGAGGGCCATGCTCCTGGGAGCCAGCCTCTGCAACCTGGCTTTCTGGTGCAGTGGGGCGGCGGGGCTGAGCCCAACCTGGCTTTCTGGTGCAGTGGGGCAGCAGGGCTGAGCCTGGCCTCTCTGTGCCGGTGGCTGGCTGCCCCTTCTCAGGGGTACAGGTGACATGCAGTCTGCACACATGGACTGCACAGGGGCCTGTTGCCTCCCTGGACACTCCTGCTCCCAACTTGGGGCGGGTCAGCTCAGCCCAGAGCGCCCAGTACCTTCTGAAGTTATTTTCTCCTCTTTACCAGGAAGAAATGTTTATAGGAAAAGAAACGATGGCATATAATTTTGGAAAACAAATGTATTTTGAGGGCTACTGCTTGTAGCTGGGTTTCCCAGATGCAAAGTTTACACATTTTATTGTCATCCTTCCATGTTTTGTGCATACGTGATCGAGAGGTGTGTGTGTGTGTGAGTGTGCATGCGTGGGATGCCAATGTGTACGTGGTACAACTGTGTGTGCACAGGTGTGTGTTTTTGCTCTGAGTATGTGCAGTGTGTGTGTGTGATACGTATGTTGTATGTTATGTTGCGGAATGCCCATGTGTGTTATGTGGTGTGTGTGCCTTGTGTGCAGGGGCATGTCTGTGTGTGTTACATGCCTGTGCTGTGTGCCCGTGTCTGTGTGACTGGTCACTGTCGTGTGTGTTGTGTGTGTCTGAGAACGGGGTGCTCGCTCTGTGTGTCGGGTTTATGTACGTGGTGCATCTCTCTATGGAACTTGGTGGGAATGAAGAATCAGGTTAACCTCCCAGCTCTCAATCAGAAAATGACAACCAAAATTTGCAGTCACACAGAGAAGATGAATTTCTTAATGTCTGGCTGGACTTTCCGCTGAGGTCTTAACCACCTGGAAAGCTGAGGTGCAGCGTACGTGATTGATGGCACACGGACGAGGGTGGTTTCTGCTGAGCACTTCAGGCATGAAATTCAAACTCAGCAAAAGAACCCCCTTTGCCAGCCCCCTGCTGTTGTTCTAACCCAGTCGCTTGTCCCGCTCTTCTCGGAAGATGGCAGCCGCACTTGAGTGGGTTATCAGAGTGGCTGCTTTTCATCAGGAAGAGGCAGAGAGAGGCTGAGTCAAGTGGAACCACTGCAGTCCCCCACTGTCAGGCGGCCCCCACCCGCACTCGGAGCCTGCCCAGGGGCAGCTTTGTCTAGACAGGGAGGGGTACAAGGACTCGAGCTGAGCAGGGCACCGGGCAGTGGCGGCACCAAGCTCTGTGCTCAGAACAGCCTCGACCCAAAGCCGGATAAGTGACCCGGCAGTCCCAGCCCCATCTCCTCCCTGCTAAGCACTGGCAGGACCCACAGGTGAGGAGGGAGGAGGGCAGGCACTTCCTGCTGCCTCTGGACATTTTTCATTCTCAGGAGCAGCACAGACCTGGCCACTCCATGTACAGAAAGTGCCCTTGCAGTGTTGCCCTCCCACACCATAGGCCACACACCTGGACATTCCACAACATATAACGTACACATCACACACACACACACACTGCACACACTCAGAGCAAAAACACACCTATGCACACACAGTGGTACCATACACACATTGGCATCCCACAGCGTCCCATCTGGCCACAATTGCCTCTCCCCTGTTAATGACTCTCAGGACACTGGACATAGGAAAGGGCAGTGACCCATGACAGATGACACGCAAGTGAGCTGAGCCCTGACGCTCTCCAGCTTCCTGCCTGAAGAGAGTCTCTGAACCATGACACAGGGAGAGGAGCCCAGGCACAGCCCACAGCCTGGCTGAATGCAGGAGGCAGAGCCGAGAGTCTGTGGAGGTGACAGAAAGTGACGTTTGCCCTACAGAGTCCTGCAGAAAAGAGACAGGTGTGGAGCACGAGCTCCTGGGATCCACAGCAGGTCTGGATGGAGGAGCCCACAGAGTGCTGCTTGGTGCACGATAGACTGGATTAAGAAAATGTGGCACATATACACCGTGGAATACTATGCAGCCATAAAAAAGGATGAGTTCATGTCCTTTGTAGCTGGAAACCATCATTCTGAGCAAACTATCACAAAGGCAGAAAACCAAACACCGCATGTTCTCACTCATAGGTGAGAATCAAACAATGAGAACACTTGGACACAGGAAGGGGAACATCACACACTGGGGTCTGTTGTGGGGAGGGGGGAGGGGGGAGGGATAGCATCAGGAGATATACCTAATGTAAATGATGAGTTAATGGGTGCAGCACACCAACATGGCACATGTATACATATGTAACAAACCTGCACCTTGTGCACATGTACCCTAGAACATAACGTATAAAAAAAAGTATTTAATCCCATCAGCATAGCAATTTAAAGATCAAAGATTAAAATTTTATAAAACAAATTGTGAGATAATGCAATGTCAATCTTGCAATGTTTTATGAGAATAATGCAATCATATTACAATATATAAAATTTTCACATGTCTAACAAAAGCTTTATAAAATGAACATATTGTATAGAGTGTGATTACAAACTGAAAAAACAATTTTCTTAAATACAAGATGTGACAGAACATAGTTATGAGGATTTACTAGGTAAGGTATTTTGAGGACTTCTTAAAACAATAAACTACACATCTTATATATTGAAAAAGAAAGAAAGAAAGAAAGAAAGACTCACGAAATGGGAAGGAGGCTCCGGGAAGGAGTAGAGGTCAACGCCCAGCACTCACCCTGGGCCAGCCACCTCTCCTGCTGGGGAAAGTCGAATATGCATTGGGTAGAGCGCACAGGACCAGCACTCACCCTGGGCCAGCCGCCTCTCCTGCCAGGCAAAGTTGAATACGCATTGGGTAGAGCGCACAGGAGAGCGCTGCCTCAGTACTGGAGAATAATTCATCCTTAATTGCTCACCTCTCAGGTTCTGCCTAACAAATCTTAAAAGCGAGATCCAAAAGGATTGATATTGTTTCAAAGAAACTCAACGTTGTTCTTGAACAATTCTCAAGAATATGTGTAGAAGTACAAAAATATCCATCACCCAGCAAAGTAAAATTCTCAATATTTGGCATCCTATTATAGACTGAATTGAATCATTCCCCAAAATTCACTTGTTGAAGTTGTTTTATTAATATGGTTAATTACATTGCTGGTTTTTTTTTTTTTTTTTTTTTTTTTTTTGACAGGGTCTCACTCTGTTGCCCAGGCTGGAGTGCAGTGGTGCAATCTCGGCTCATGGCAACCTCTGGGTTCAAGTGATTCTCCTGCCTCAGTCTCCTAAATAGCTGGGATTACAGGTGCCTGCCACCATGCCTGGCTAATTATTTTTTTTGAGACAATATTTTGCTCTTGTCACCCAGGCTGGAGTGCAATGGCATAGTCTCGGCTCACTGCAACTTCTGCCTCCCGGGTTCAAGCGATTCTCCTGTCTCAGCCTCCCTAGTAGCTGGAATTACAGGTGCCCACCACCATGCCCTGCTAATTTTTGTAATTTTAGTAGAGTCAGAGCTTAACCATGTTGGCCAGACTGGTCTCGAACTCCTGACCTCAGGTGATCCACCTGCTTTGGTCTCCCAAAGTGAGCCACTGTGCCTGGCCCATTGCTGGGGTTTTAATGTTAAGTCAGTGTTGGAATATGGGCATGAACCTACTCATGATGTATTATCCTTGTTGTATACAACTGGAGGTAATTTGTTAGAATTTTGTTCAGAAGTTGTACATCCATATTGAGAGTTTTTATTTTTATTTTTTTCCGTAGTTTTAAGACTTTGTATGGTTTTGGTATTAGGGTATACTGACTTTAAAAATGAATTGGGAAAAAAAATTTTGTCTTCAATTTTATAAAAGAGTTTGTGTAGAAATTGTAGAAAGTAAAAACTTTCCCCCTCAAAATTTAAGAATAAATAATAAGTGTTAGAAATAATAGTTTATTTTAAGGCCGGGCGCGGTGGCTCAAGCCTGTAATCCCAGCACTTTGGGAGGCCGAGACGGGCGGATCACGAGGTCAGGAAATCGAGACCATCCTGGCTAACACAATGAAACCCCGTCTCCACTAAAAATACAAAAAAATTAGCCGGGCGAGGTGGCGGCGCCTGTAGTCCCAGCTACTCGGGAGGCTGAGGCAGGAGAATGGCGGGAACCCGGGAGGCGGAGCTTGCAGTGAGCCGAGATCGCGCCACTGCACTCCAGCCTGGGCGACAGAGCGAGACTCCGCCTCAAAAAAAAAAAAAAAAAAAAAAAAAAAAAAGAAATAATAGTTTATTTTAAAAACTAACTTCTTTCAAGCCTCCTTGCTTTGCGCTAATAACTCTTTGTTAAGCCCTATCCTGTGTAGCTGTTAGACATGCTCAAGGGCACGTAGTACATTCTATGTCCTTGTACCTTAACCAAGATATTTGTATTGGACATGCTCATAGGCATGTCCCAGCTCACAGCCTATGCCTCTTCCTTATTTAGAAATATTATAACTTTTCTACCTATTTTTAAAAAGTATTTAATTATTAGCAAATCGAGTTTTAATTTAAATTATGAGGTCTAGCTCCAGCCAACAGAGACAGGACACAGCAATAAAGACCTCAATTAGGAATAAATATTCTAATGTCTCCTTATTCTATATGTACCCTTGCCATTATTCCATCTGCAAAGGGCACCTTTACTACAAAAAATAAAAAATTACCTCACTAAAAAAAAAAAATTTTTGTCTGAATGCTAATTTCTCCTTGCAGCACCGAAGAACAAACATTTTACATTTCTAACAGAAATAGTATAATTTCTTCCCTAAATGTTTGGTAGGATTCACCCGTGAAGCCACTACAGAAAACAGTGTGACAGTTTGTTTAAAAGTTGATGGCCAGGCATGTGGCTCACGCCTGAAATCCCAGCACTTTGGGAGGCTGAGGGTGGTGGATCACCTGAGGTCAGGAGTTTGAGACCAGCCTGGCCAACATACTGAAACCTCATCTCTACCCAAAATGCAAAAATTAGCCAGGTGTGGTGGTGGGTGTCTGTAGTCCCAGCTATGTGGGAGGCTGAGGCAGGAGAATTGCTTGAGCCCAGGAGGCGGAGGTTGCAGTAAGCTGAGATAGTGCCACTGTATTCCAGCCTGGGCACCAGAGCAAGACTCTGTCTCAGGAAAAAAAAAAAAAAAAAAAAAAGAAAGAAAGAAAGAAAAAAAAAGTTGACCACACTCCTAAAATGTATTCCAGCCTTCCCCTCCTAGGTATTTACTCAAGAGAAATGAAAGTTTATGTTTTCTCACCAAGACTTCCACTTAAATGTTCATAGGAACTTTATTTGTAGTATCCCCACATTGTAAACAAACCAAACCTTCATCATTAAGTGAATGCATAAACAAACAGAGGATATGCTCATTATCCTGATTGTAATAATGGTTTCACGGTTGTATATATCTGACAAAATGTGTCAAATTATACACTTAAATATTTGTAATTTATTGTATGTCAATTATACCTTAGGAAAGGTGCTACAATATGAAACACTATAATATAAAATGTATTTTAATAGGCAAAGATCTGAAAACAACCGTATATGTTGTAAACAGAATAATTACAAATGCTTCTGTGAATGTAAAAATATAACAGTAGAAAGAAAACTTTGATAGGCTGGGCATGGTGGCTCATGTCTGTAATCTGAGTACTTTAGGAGGCCAAGATTGGCCGATCACTTGAGGTCAGGAGTTTGAGACTAGCCTGAGAAACATGGTGAAACCCCATCTCTGCTAAAAATGCAAAAGTTAGCCAGGCATGGTGGCAGATGCCTATAATCTTGGCTACTCAGGAGGCTGAGACAGGAGAATTCCTTGAATCTAGGAGGCAGAGGTTGCAGTGAACCAAGATTGTGCCACTGTGCTACAGCCTGGGTGACAGAGCAAGACTCCATCTAAAAAACACACACACACACAACTTGATAAATGAGTTAAATAGAAGAGATGACACAGATAAAGAGAGAATAAGTGGACTAGAAGATAATGCTGAAAAATGACTCAGAACACAACATAAAGTCGAAGACATTTTAAAAATGTCATATAGAGTTTGAAAGATATTACAGATGGGGTTAGAAGTTCTAATATGCTATCTAATTGGAGTTCACAAAGGAACTAGTTGAGAGAATGAAGAAAAGTAACTATGTAGAAAGTTAATCACTGAGAATTATCTAAAATTTATAAAAAACATGGATGCCATAATCATTTGCCATCAGATAAATGCAAATCAAAACCACAATGAGAGACCATCTCACACCAGTTAGAATGGCAATCATTAAAAAGTCAGGAAACAACAGATGCAGGCGAGGATGTGGAGAAACAGGAACACTTTTACACTGTTGGTGGGACTGTAAACTAGTTCAACCATTGTGGAAAACAGTGTGGTGATTCCTCAAGGGTCTAGAACTAGAAATACCATTTGACCCAGCCATCCCATTACTGGGTATATACCCAAAGGATTATAAATCATGCTGCTATAAAGACATATGCACATGCATATGTTTATTGTGGCACTATTCACAATAGCAAAGACTTGGAATCATCCCAAACGTCCATCAGTGACAGACTGGATTAAGAAAATGTAGCACATATACACCATGGAATACTATGCAGCCATAAAAAAGGATGAGTTCATGTCCTTTGTAGAGACATGGATGTAACCAGAAACCATCATTCTCAGTAAACTATCGCAAGATCAGAAAACCAAACACCACATGTTCTCACTCACAGGTGGGAATTGAACAATAAGATCACTTGGACAAAGGAAGGGGAACATCACACACCGGGTCCTATTGTGGGGGGGGTGGTTGGAGGGAGGGATAGCATTAGGAGATATACCTAATGTAAATGATAAGTTAATGGGTGCAGCACACCAACATGGCACATGTATACATATGTAACAAACCTGCACGTTGTGCACATGTACCCTAGAACGTAAAGTATATATAAAAAGAAAAACCTGGATGCTTAGATTCAGAAACACAAATTCAAACAAGATACATAAAAAGGAATCTGCACCTAAATGCAATATAGTGAAATTTAAGGATAAATAGAAGATCTGAGAAGTATATGGAGAAGAGACAGATTAAAGAACTCATTAAAGATTGATAATGGGTTAACAGAATAAAGTCATTTGAATAAAGAAATCAAAGAACTACTGCAATTAGACTGACAGCTGACTTCTCCATCCTCAATATGGAAGCCAGGAGTCAATGGAATTACATCTTTGCGGTGCTGACATTAAGTAATGCCAACCTTTATTCATAAACCCAGAAAAACTATCTTTCAAGAAGTTTTCAGTTTCATCTTAAAGAAGAAAAAAATTCAGACATATGTAAACAATGAGACAAAGGTCAAAATTACCTTCTTTGGAGTGGTTTTCTCACCCTCTAAAAATGTCACCATTGCTATACTCTTCAGCTTACCAGTGCTATTCAAAATATCTTAATATCTTTTTTTTTATTCCTAGCACAATCTATCCCAGAGTCTTTATCATGTTGAACTCAATGATGTGTCTCACTTGCATCACATGTGAATAAAAAATAATGAGAGATAGTTATTTCATCCTGTGTTCTTCCTGAATTCTCTACTTTATTACTTCTATCTCTTGGGGTAAAAAAAATTCAGAGAACATTTAGGGTAAAAATGGGAACTCCCTTAATCCCCCCAAATGCGCTAGACAGACTAACATTGTTTTTCATTTCTGCATGTGCTCTCCTTTCTGTCTTCCAAGTTCAGAGCAAGAATTGCCACCATTTATTTAAGAGTGGTTCCTCCTTTCTTCTGGACACTTTACTCCCTATGTTCTGCATGTCTCGTCTCTCTGTTCAGAAGCTCTTACTTCCTCCCTTGCTGGAAAGACTTTCCTGTTCTTGTCTTCTGGGTCAAGCCTATGCATTGTTCATGACTACATCTAAGGGTCCTTTTACTATTAAGGCTGTGGGAACAATGCCCCTCACCCTGGAAAGGTCTTTTAACTGCAGACCCAGCACCCCTGTACAGACTTGGACCATGACTGATATGGTCTTTTTCCCTTGGACATTTTCACTTTGTCCATCTCACTCCATTCAGCTGAGACTTCTTTTGAGCAAGAACTGCTTGTTTTCCTCAGCACCTTCAGTGCCTCTTGTAACACCTGACATTGGTGAGCTGCTAGATAAAAGTCAGAGGAATGTGGAAATAAATTAATGAAAATTTTTTCTATGATTACCTCTAAACTTCTGGACTGATGTGTGATGAAGCAGCAGGAGCACGATGTGGCAGGATACGGAAGGACCAAGAGACACTGTCAAAGGAGGACAAGACACTGGGGTGTTTGGGCTGGAGAATGCCTGGGTGGCCAGCAAGTGATGCTCAGATTGGGGGAGGCCACTGCAACTGAAGCGTTTTGTGCAGGCTCTTGGTAGGAATCTTGTGTGGAGCCGTTTGCTTATCTAATGGTGGAATAGATTACCTCCAGGTCTCTATTGAACGTGAGTCAGGATCCGTGGGAGTGCCTGGGAGTCCACTGTCTCTCTCTCTCTCCAGTTCATCCTCCTTTGGATAAATTAATCCTCCTAAACTATTTCCAGCATTATTTCAGTCCATTGCTCACAACCCTCCAAATATGCTGCATTGCCTTTTAAATCAGACCCATTTTATAAAAGCCCTGCATGAGAGTCAAACTTGCTCCTTGATCCTCTGGTCCCCATGTGCCAAGGCCGTTCTGAGCATGTCCAGTATCTTCCGTCAGCCCCCGCCTCCTCCTCCTGCTGTGAGCCTCCTCTTGGGAGTCACCAGGGATTTCCAAGTTAACATATCCAAATTGAATACATGACCTTCAGGTTGTTCAGTTGGGAGAAGACTTGAATTTGCCCCCACAGGAAGGGGGTATGTCACAAAGTGGCAAATTTTCCACCTCTGGAAATGTCCAAGTAGAGAACAGACTACTGTCTCCCGCGAGTGCTTGAGAAAGGTGGCGGGGGCATTTCACCTCCCAGAGGCTCCTCCCAATGCCAAGATTCCAAATTCCTGTCAGTTTCAATCATCTGCTGGCAGAGATCAATCAATCAAGTTAAATCCGCCAGTTACCTCTTTTGTGTGTCCTTGCATATTATTGCTTCCACCTCGGCTGCCCAAATAAGACCCCAAGGCCTCTTCACCATGGCCCCTTCCTCCTGCCTGCCTGCACGGTGCCTGGCTCCCCAGGAGCCCCACGCTGTCTGAGGGAGGGCAGTGCTCACTCATCTTTGTGCATCTGCTACCCACCCTGGAGCAAGCACAGTGCAGACCCTCAATGCAGGCTCAGGACCCGTGGGAGGCGGGGAGGTCTTCAGGGAGATACAAGGAAAGAAGCGTGTCGCGGGGCCGGCAAACTTTAACTTTGCCAGGTGGGGGTAGCTGCTTGTGGCACTTCCTTTGCCATCAGTTCTGTCAGGGACAGGCTTTTCGAGACAATTCTATGAATTACTTCCTTCTGTATTACTGTCCTGCCATTCCTAATAGGCTATATTTTAATTTAAAACAGCAATTTACAGTGTAATTCATTTACAACAACACAATCCATTGTGATCACAATGCCATACATTTATGTTTTGAGTAATTTTTAATGCTTGTAGCAGCTGGGTCTCTGAAAATAACTAACATTTTTCACCTTGTGCAGCCAGTGGAAGAAAAAATCTCTGCTCTTTAATTATAGAACCACCAAAGACAACATGCAGCGAACAGGGCAGTTATAATTGCAAAATCAGAAATGGTTTGCTGAGAACATAGCAGATCCCTCCATGTAAACATGTAACTGCCAGGGAGAGCAGGTAAAGCCTGAGGCAGAACTGTGCCCCCTCCAGGCTCACAAGCCACGGTAAAGCCTGGAGAAGAACTGTGCCCACTCCAGGTTCACAGGCCTCGGTAAAGCCTGGAGAAGAACTGTGCCCACTCCAGGCTCACAAGCCACGGTAAAGCCTGGAGCAGAACTGTGCCCACTCCAGGCTCACAAGCCACGGTAAAGCCTGGAGCAGAACTGTGCCCACTCCAGGTTCACAGGCCTCGGTAAAGCCTGGAGAACTGTGCCCACTCCAGGTTCACAGGCCTTGGTAAAGCCTGGAACAGAACTGTGCCCACTTCAGGTTCAGAAGCCTTGGTAAAGCCTGGAGAACTGTGCCCATTCCAGGTTCATAGGCCTCGGTAAAGCCTGGAACAGAACTGTGCCCACTCCAGGTTCACAAGCCACTGTAACACAAGAAGCATCATTAGGAAGATGGAATTATAGAAAGAGTGGAAATAGTTCCCTCTAACCAAAAAGAGCTGTATTCAAAGGGCACGAAGTCGGGGTTTGTTTCTGCTTGTAGTTATTGGAAATGCACACACAGCCTGAGCCACAGCCTTGCATGGGTGTGCAGCTGTGTCCCGAAGGGCGGCACCCTCTTGCCCACCTGGGCACCACATTAACCACTTTTTTTCTCTCTCTTTTTTGAGATAGGGTCTTGCTCTGTTGCTCAGGCTGAAGTGCATTGGTGCAATCATGGCTCACTGCAGCCTCAATATCCTGAGCTCAAGAGAGGCTCCTGCCTCAGCCTCCCAAGTAGTTGAGACTACAGGCGTGCACCACCATGTCCAGCTGACTTTTTTATCTTTATATTTTTAATTTTAAAGGAATCTATTTGCAGAATACTTACTGGCTAATTTTTAAATTTTTTGTAGAGACGAGGTCTCACTATGTTTCCCAGTCTAGTAGGGAACTCCTAGGCTCAAGTAATCCTCCCACCTTGGCCTCCCAAAGTGCTGGGATTATAGGCATGAGTCCTATACTTCGCTGCCATTTTCTTTTTGAATTAAGGTGTTCTGGGAGTGATTAAGCCACCTGTGCTCCTATGTAACTAAAATCCCTCATTGCACACTTAGCATCAGAACTGCTAGGCAGGACCACACCTGCCACCGAGGCACTGGCCTTCGACAGTCACACCAACGTCCTCCGCCACAGACACTTCAAATCTTCATTTCTTCACGTTTCTGTCCCTGCTCACAGGTGCATGAGGATTGGACTCCGCCTCCCATCTTGGTCTTGCAGTGAAGTGAAGGCTGAGCCAAGAGCTTGCTTTCAGCGTTAGTATTTCCGTGATGAAAAGACAAGAGAAAGCTCTGTGCTCTCCTAGGGCGTCCGCTGGGTGGGAGTCTGTGGCTCCAGCTGCTCAAAGGCGAGACTTCAACTTGAAGGTTCTCCAGCCTGGAAATTTGGAGTATGTTCCCTTTGGAAAATTTCCACCCACCACATTTTCCTTCCATTTCTTTTGTCTCGATATAGCGGTCCAGGAAACTGGAGAGAATGCGGCAAAGAAAAATAAAATAAAATGAACCCAACATGCGGGTTCCCAACACTCTTCCTTTAAGCACTATTAATGAGAATGAAATGTGATTTTCTTACAATTTGATTCATTCAATGTATGTTTCTTGGGCCATGCTCTGCACTAGCCAAGGTGCTGGGGTCGGGGAAACACTGCAGGTGCAGCAGAAGTAGGGGTGCCTCCCACGGGCTCCTGGTAGCCCCTGGCTGTACACACGAGGTAATGACGTTAACATGGTGACAGGCGACGGCACATGCCCTTGGCGCGATTCTCCTGTTCTCTTGCCTCCTCTGGTGAACATAAATCCTATCTAGAACACTAAATGTCCAGAAACGGACCCTACCACACTGTAATCTATTACTCTTGTAGAACAATGCACAGTAGGCCAGTCTTGACGTTCTCTCCAGAATAACCATTACTTGATTAAACATGGAGTCATCAACGGTTTTTTATCATTCTTTTATTTATTTATTTATTTTTTGAGATGGAGTCTCACTCTGTTGCTCAGGCTGGAGTGCAGTGGCACGATCTCGGCTCACTGCAACCTCTGCCTCCCAGGATCCAGTGATTCTCGTGCCTCAGCCTCCTGAGTAGCTGGGATGACAGGTGCCTGCCACCACGCCCAGCTAATTTTTGTATTTTTAATAGAGACGGGGTTTTGCCATGTTGGCCAGGCTAGGCATTTTTTGTTTTAATGAAAGAGTTCTGACTCTTGGGCCTTGGAGACGCAAGCCCAGGCCCACTCCGTGTCACCACTGGCTGCTCCATTCTCCTGCTTGTCATTGATATATGCGGCATGGAAATAAAGGGAGCGCTGGTAACAGAGGCGGAGTAAACGCACATTAAGGAGAGCCGCCCGTGCCTGCCCTTATCTGCATGTGCAGGTCGGGTAGATCCATCACTGCAGGGGCAGCCGGCTCCGGATCTCAGACCCGCCAGAGGCCGGGAGGGAGGAGCAGCGTGAGGAGTACGCCGCGGACCGCGCGGTGAAATGCAGCCCTTTCCATTTAGAAATTTCTATTGGGGGCAGGGGCAAAGTATCTATAATAATTTTAAGGACATTTCCCAAATGTTTATTTAGATAAAAGATAGATAACGGTCAAGCTCCCGAACCTGCGGCCTGATAACTAGGCTTTATTAATGACCTGCCATATGCCAGGGCTGGGTAATTAAAGTTTTTCCCCCAAAGGAAGAGAGTGGACAAATTTATTTGATGGTTTGATAACCAGGGACACTGGTTGAAAACTATTGATATAATCGGAGCTCATTCGATTTACTTGCGACAGCCACTCCTATCAGCTAATTTCACCTGTGAATAGTTAATTACCCCGGATGCATATGGGCCGGCCATTAATAACCTGGACTGTCAGGGCTCCTTTGTCCCCACATGCGCCTTTTATCTCCCGAATCTCCTTCTTCTTTTTTTTATTCCTTCCCATTCTCTCTCTTAAAAAAAAAAATAACGCTTGGGAAGACAGATGTGAGCTGTGAGATTCCGCGGCTATGTAAGAGGAGGCGCCAGGGCCTGGGTGCAGAACGAGTCTCCAAGTGTGGCGTGAACACGGTAGGGTGGCTGGAGCTCCCTGGCCAGCCCCGGCGGAGGCGCTGCCTCCAGACCCAGCCTGTGTGCAGAGGGGCTGGGGGAGCTCGGACACCGGGCTGGCTGGCCTTTGCCAATGGACCTCGGATGTGTCCAGGCCCAGCGAGGGCCGGCAGCCCAGTGGGGCCACTCCCTCGTCCCTGGAGTCCCCAGCGAAGCACTGGAGGCTTCCCTCTCCTGGGAATGTGCCTTTCCACAGCGGGACCTTGCTCTGTGTTGTTCATCCTGCTCCAGTGTCTGGGTCTCGACCAAGTCAACCGACCTCTCTGACGTTCATTTGCTCAGATGTAAGGTGCAGTTGACAGCATCTGTGCTGGAGCACGTGGTGGCCTAAGGGCAACAGGTGAAAAGGGCATCTCAGAAGACACCCTCAGGACAGGGGGATGCCAAATGCCACAAGTGGTGGAGGGTGCCCTGGCTCCGAAGGGCTCCTGAGCCTGGCAGGCTGGTGCCGACACATGTGCTGGGGCTCACTCTAGCTGTTCCCTCGTCGCTTTTATGGATGTTCACAGAGTAGGGTGAACTTCTGCTTCCCCCACATTTTGCTTTTCAGGACTATGTGTCTTCTGTGACCACGGCTGTCCTAGGCTCCAGTGGGATCTCCTTGCCGGCCCAGCAAAGAGGGCGAGCTCAGAGCAGGCTAGGGTCAGGGGGAAGGGAAGCCTCATTGTGCAGACAGATGCTCTCTGCAGGGGACGCTGCTCACTGGAGTGTGGAAGATGGCCAGAGATGGGGAGACGAGGCGGGGACAGGAGGTTCCTGAGAGCTGCCCCTCCCAAGGGGAGGTGACCACAGAGGGGCCTTTGTCTTCAACAGAGCCCATCCGTGTCCACAGCAGACAGGGCTGGTGATCCCCAGCAGGCGGGGGTCAGAGGCAGGTGGAATCAGGGAGGAGGCAGAGGGCCCTTCCTCCAGGACGCTGTGCGATCCACTGGGTCCCGCACTTCCTCTTTCTCCCTGTTTTCTGTCTGTCTCCCCTAGGGTTGAATTCCCTGAAGCTGAGCAGAGCTTCCCCTGCCTCGATGTCCACCCACAGCAGGACCACAGGGGTGCAGCAGGTGTGCAGGGAAGGCTGGAAGAATGAATGACCTGCAG
Organism: Macaca thibetana thibetana; assembly: GCF_024542745.1. Lineage (NCBI taxonomy): Eukaryota > Metazoa > Chordata > Mammalia > Primates > Cercopithecidae > Macaca > Macaca thibetana. The sequence goes on along the minus strand of NC_065583.1, from coordinate 175,039,584 downwards.
AGGAAGTGCTTGCTCAGTGATTGGCAGGATGGAGTCGCTGACTTTAGGGAGGATGCGGACCATCCAGCCTCGTGGTCGTCCCCTCGGTGACCTCCAAGCCCATTTCTGTGTCACCAAGCGGAGGAGTGCTTCATGAGTTTGGGTGCTCAATCAAGGACACTTTGGGGCCCCTGGAGAAGGAACAAGGTGGGTAGCGGGCAGCCCAGGGCATCACTCTAGTTTTGAAAAGTTCTCTGATGGATCGTAAAGTGCAGCCAGAACCATTGACCTTCCCTAGAGGACAGCACTAGTTTTCAAACTTGGTTGCACTTTGGAATCCCCACCGAGAAGCTTTAGAAATACTGATGCCAATGTCTCACCAGAGGGATTCATGATCAATTGGTCTGGAGTACAACCTGGGCCTGGGGATTGTTAAAAACTCCCCAGGGGATCTGAACTTCCGCAGCCTGGACTGAGACCACTGAGTGTGAGATTCCTGTGCAAACTAAGCCTGTGCTCCATCAAGGCTCCAGGGATGCTGGGTGTGGGGCCATGGGCTGACCTGGCCCAGATCAAGTTCTTTAAGGCCACCTGTGTTACTCTAGGCTCGGTCCTTTGAAAGATGCTTCAGTACCGCCCAAAACCATCCCCCAAGGGCTTTGAGGGGCCAAGGTGGTCCTCAAGGAGGATAAGTGACCCTCAGTTCCTTGCTGGACACCCCTCCCTCCCCAGACACACCGATCCCTGCAGGTAGAAGGAAAGAGGGAAACAAGGGCTCCACCAAACACCCCTCATCCCGTCCTGTTAGCCTACCCCAGACACATCTCCTCCCGTGGTCCAGCTGCCAGTGAAACCACTTTTGCAAAATTATGACTGAGACAGTGAAAGAGAGCTAACTTAACCAACTCCATCTTCCTTCTAACCTCCAAGCTGTCCTTGTTCATTCCTGGGCATAGGCTGAACTAACTTTGGGAGAAACTTTGTTTATAGTTTAAACAAAAACAAAAACAGCGCTTTCCCAAGGTAGACCTCCGTCTTGCTGGGGACTAGATTGCCTTTGTAGGACTAACAGCCACAAGATTAGAAATGATGGTTTAGGAGTCATGCAGCTGGAGGCTACTAGATTCTGACCCTCCCTAAACTGGTTCTAGGATCAGTGCTTGAGAAATTTTGCAGACCCTGCACTTGATGGACCACCCAGATCGATAACTGTCTCATCTGATCTTGTGGCCCTCACCCAGGAACCGACTCAGTGCAAGAGGACAGCTCCAGTTTCCTATTATTTCATGCCTGACCAACCAGCACTCCTGGCTCACTGGCTTCCCCTCATCCACTGAGTTGTCCTTAAAAACGCTGCTCCCCAAATGCTCAAGGAGACTGACTTGAGTAGTAATAAAACTCCGGTCTCCCGCACAGCCGGCTCTGTGTGAATTACTTTCTCTATTGTAATTCCCTGTCTTGATGAATCAGCTCTGTCTAGGCAGTGGGCAAGGGGAACCCCTTGGAAAATTACACCAGCACCGTTCACCAGCTCCCACCAGGCCAAGGCACCCCCCAGGCTGACCTAGGCCCATCATCCTCTGGCCTTTGGGTGGGCCTGGCCCAAGAGAGGCTCTGCAGGGGTGGAGGCAGGAGGAGCCCTGCGTGGCTGCGCTTGCCTCCCTGGCCCGGTGGACACCACTATCCCCTGGCTCTTGTACTCTCAGAGCCTGCAGGGCTGCCTTCTCCCCTGCCCTGCTGCCTGGGTGAGGTGCCACTGCCCATGACAGTTCATTCTTGCTGCCAGGAAGACCAGCACCAGAGAAGTGGAGAAGACAGATTTTACCCAGGGCAGTCACGTGAGGGGCGGGGCCCGCTGTGGAGCTGGGCTCCATGGCAGACATGGCAGGACAGGAAGAGACTTGCAGCCAGGGAACGGGGGTTGGTGGGTGGGGAGGGACCGCCAGGAGACATGGAGCCCCCCTTTTTCTGGCAGAACCAACCTCACAGAATTCCTGCTGACTGGAGGCTGGGGGTCAGGTACTGAGGGTCAGAGAGAGGAATTTTCCAGATACTGAGGGTGGCCAGTACCAAGGGTGGGGGGTTCTTGTTACAGTGACCTAGTGCGGTTCACTGTTAAAACTGGATTGTACTGGAAAGGAGGCAGATGAGCCTAAGAGGAGGTTCAGGAGACTGGCTGCAGTTTGGACCCCAAATAATCTATCACAAGCCCCCACTCCCAGCCAGCTGCCATGGGACCCTCTCCCTTAACCAGCTGAGCACCCCTCCCATCCTCCGTTCCCAGAGAGTCACTGACCCTCCCGTCCTCCATTCCCAGAGAGTCACTGACCCTGCCGTCCTCCATTCCCAGAGAGTCACTGACCCTGCCGTCCTCCATTCCCAGAGAGTCCACTGCCCCTCACCTCCTGCCGCCACCTGCCCATCCTGTCCTGCAGCAGCCAGAGGGATGGTGGGAAACCCACGCAGCACTCACCATTCCCTTGCCGGGCTCCGCAGGGGCGCCCATGGCTCTTAGGACAAATCCAGGCTCCTTGCCCCAGGCACTGGCCCCGTGGCCCTGATCCCTGGCCCTTGCCACCCTCTCCTCCCTGCCCCCAACGGCCCTGACCCAGGGCCTCACCACCCTCCCTTACTGCCCCCCATGGCCTTGACCCCCACTCTGCCCTCCCTTTTCCACCCCCCACAACCCTGATCCATGGCCTGGCCACCCTCTCCTCCCCACCTCCTAGCGCCCTGACCCCCACCCTCTTGCCCTCTCCTCCCTGACCCCTAGAGCCCTGGATCCCACCCTCTCGCCCTCTCCTCCGTGACCCTCACTGCTGTCTTCACAGCCATCTCCTCCCTGCCCTCAGGAGCCCCTCAGCAGCCCGCCCAGGTCTGCCCAGCATAGCCACCATCCCTTCTGCTCAGAAAGTCTCAGCTCAAGGCACTCTCTGCAGAGGGCCCCTGCACCCCTGGAGTGACCCCTCCCCACTCTCCACCACTTCCAAGCCTCAGGCATCACTGCTGGGGGAGCCTCAGGCTCTCCTGGGACTGAGCTCCCTTGTCTTCTAGCTCCCTTGTCCCACTAGGACCTGGTTGCCAGCCCCCACCTGCAAACCTGGAGCTAGAGGCTAGCCACAACACCCTGTGGTTCTGGTGGGGGCTGGAGAAGGGAAAGGGCCCAGCTCTCAGGGTTCCCCGTCATGCTGTGCCAGGTCTTGCTGACTCAGGGACTGTGCTGGCCATGGCATTAGGGAGAAAGGCTGCAGCCAGCAGGGCTGAGTGAGGTGGGTGGATGGGCACCCTGCCCTAGGTGCCATAAGCACCTGCGTCCAGACAAGTTCAGCAGACATGGGACCCGATTGGGATCCTTGGACTGAAGCTCTAGGTGTGGGCTGGGCCCTCTCAGCCAAACCGGTTCAGACAACTGCAGTCTTCAACTCCATGTAATAGGAAAGGGAGGGAAATCCATCCCTGGGGGAAGCTCAGCCCTGCAGCCCCAAGAGGCTGGCTGATGTGATGTTTGCTGTGGGAGTGCAGATTCCTGGTCAGTGATTAACTCCAGAGGATGTGCCTGCATCCCGTCCTTGGTAAGAGGATCCCACAGCCAGGAAGTCCTGCACAAAGACGCCTGCCGGGAGGCACCTGCAGCTCTCAGAGATGGGGGGCCCAGGGAGGAACAGGAAGAACGCTGCCCACGTTGCGACGTTTACCAGTGCGTCCCCCAGCCTAACAGCTCTAAGGTTTGGTTCACCATGTAAGCAGCTGGCAGGCTGAGCATAACCTTCCTTGGCCCTGCACTCCTGTGTGTGTGGGCAGGTGGGCTCATAGGTGCCAGAGATGGTTTGGGCAGCATGCTGCATGTTACACGCGCCCTGGCACTGGGGAGTCAGAGCTGAGCCAGGCAGAGAGCATCCACGCAAGGAGGCACAGAACAAGGCAGCAGTGCAGCACCTGCTGTCCACTCCTGCCTAACAGATGCTCCCAGGGGCAGCTCCTTCAGATGGCAGCCATGTCCTTAGCTCGCGACTGTGGTCAGCAGCAGGGCCTGGGCTCAACAGGGAGTTCTGCCCACCTCTCCATGACCATGTGACCATGTGGCCGTGGCTGAGCTCTCTGTGGGTTGGAACCTGGGCTGGAACAAGCAGTCAACATGGCTGGTCCCAGGTCTCACCCCCAGGCAGGCTCATCCACTCATTCTGGTGGCTTCTGGGGAGGGCTCCAGGACAAGGGGCAGCAACTCCAAGGCCCCCTGAGGCCAGGCTCTGCCCTGACATGAAGTCCCTCCCAGGGTGCTCCATTGGTCAAAGCAAGAGCAAGACCAGCTATGATGCAAGGATTGCTATGCAAAGATAAGTACATGCATGTAACATGTGGGACACACTTAAAGCACTACATGATTTGTTATCTGAATTTCACATTTAAGCTGGAGTCCTGTCTTTTGTCATTGCTCTTGTTGGTGTGTTTCTGCTCCGCCTGGCAACCCTATTCAAATCAAGATTGATCAGAGACAAAGGCTTGGTGCATGGAGAGCTTTTCTGCAAGTCCTGGGCAGCCTCTGCCATGGAATACTTACCCTGGGATGAGGCTGTGTGGAGGTGGATACACCAGGCTTCCTTGGGAACATGTAGCTGACATCTTAAAACTACTTTTAAGAAGGTCGGGGTCCCACTAGACAACTCTGGCACCGGTGGGTATGAAGGAGGGGTGAGCAGCCCTGCAGCCACCCGGCTTCTCCCAGTCTCCTTGTCATGAGCTGCGGTCAATGCACGGTTGGTCCCTGGGGCAGGGGAGCAAGCGTAGGTCCTGGTCCTGGTGGTGCCCATGCCGACTCTGTGACCCAACTGGGCCCCTCCCTGGGCTTCTGAGTCCCACACAAAAAGAGAGAAGTCAAATCAGATGTCCTGCACATCCTATGCATCTGTGTAAGTTAATTTTCATCTGAGCTGCTATTCAGTGAGACGGAGAGGAACTTCTGGGAACTAAATTAGAATCTGATTTCACGGTTATTTTCTTTTACATGTGGATAAAGGAGGTTCTGGCTGCCTTAGTGACTTTTATGACAGTTTCCATTCTCGGGATGGTCCTCGTTCTGCACCTTGCTGCTCTGTTCTACGTAACATCCAGGCTGAGAGGGAAGGGGGCAGGCCCTCCTCCTCTGTCCCAGGCTCTGCAGTGGGCGACTTGGTTCCGTCTTTGCCTTTATCAGCTGGGCATGTGATCTTGGTGCTCTCAGCCTTGTTCTCTGTGCTAAGAACATGAGGTTCACTGGAAAAACTGACATTGAAATGGGCTTTCCTTTCTTTTCTAGAAACAGGAAGATTTTCGCACTGCCTATCTGAAGATCTGTCCTTTCCTCTTTTTGTTTTATTCCTTGTAGTCATATGCATCTCTGCAGCAAAGTGCATCCCTTGGGATTTCTAGGGTTCCAGCAAAGTGTCTCCACAGAGGAAGCTGGTGGGGGAGAAGCAGGTGCCTCCCACTGCTGTCCTCATTTTCCTGTAGCCCTTAGCCTCCCAGATAAAGATGATACTCTGAACATGGCGAGCCTGGCCGTGGCAACCTCGGGGTGACCCCAATCCACTGTGGGCCCAGTCAAAGCTCAGGAGCAAAGGCCCTACTGGCCCTCAGCTCGGTGAGATCCTGGCAGAGGTGGTGGCTGTGTCCCTACCTGCTTCTCCAAATTCCTCAAAACAGAGGGACCCGGATGTGCAAAGCCGAGGACCCAAGATGCTGGAGCACAGGTCCCAGGGACCCCCTAGTGGGGATGATGGGTGCTGACTGGCCCAGGTCCTTGATGACCCCCTTCTGCCTGGGAGGGAGGAGTCCCAGACAAGGAGCCCCTCAGCACCAAACAGAGACAGCAAAGTCCAACAGGCAGCAGACTCCACGTATCTGGAAACGGCCTCCCATGGGCGGCCCTGCCAGGCCCCTTAGGGAAGTGAGTGTCCTCACAGTGCCTCGATGCCCACTCCCTCCATGCTGCTCCCTCCATGCTGCCCCAGCACCAGCCAGGCCTGGACCCCCACTGTGGTCTGTCCCTTCGGGACAATTTGGAGACCCCTGCATCCCATCCAGGATCATGTGCTGCTGTCCCTCCTGGCCTGACGCTGGGAGGCTGGAGCTCCCTGTGCACCCTCCCTGTGGTCAGCCTCAGGATTCTGTCCTCAGAATGCCGAGAGATCCCGAGCCAGCCGCACACGTCTACCCTACAAAGGCGCCTTCTTCCTGTCCCATGACCTGGCTCTGCTCCTTTTATGAACAACTTGTTTTTGAGATAAAATGTCTTCTGTTTTCAGAAAATTTAGGGATTAATGTGCTGCACAACTCTCTTTTTAAAATTAAAAAACTTTATTTTTAGAGCAGTTTTAGGTTCACAGCAAAAATTGAGCAGAAGGTACAGAGTTCCAGGGATCTCCTGCCCCCAGGCAGGCACAGGCTGCCCTCTACCAACTTCCCCACTAGAGGGTGTGTTACTACCAAACCATCGTCATCACCCCGAGTCCACAGCCTGCATTCGGACTCACTCTTGGCACTGCACAGTCTAGGCTTTGGATAAATGTGTCCACCACTGAAGGGTCCACATGTGCCCACCGTTGAAGTGTCATGCAGAGTATTTTTGCTGCCCTAAAAAATCCTTCATGCTCTGCCTATTCATCCCTCCTTCCCACTCATGCCTGGAACCACTGATCTTTTTACCATCTCAATAGTTTTGCCCTTTTCCGAATGTCCTAGAGTTGGAATCACACAGTGTGTAGCCTATTAGATTGGCTTCTTTCTCTTAGTAATAAGCATTTAGGTTTCCTCCATGTCTTTTCATGGATCATTTCTTTTTAGGGCTGAGTAATATTCCACTGTCTGGATGTGCACTATTTATTTATCCATTCACCTACTGAAGGATATCTCAGTTGCTTCCAAGCAAATATGGAATTATTAGGCAAGGAATGGAATTATGAATGGAAGCTTCTATAAATATTGTAAATAAAGCTTGCATAATGAACAATTTTCTATGAGCATCATGAATAAAGCTTTTATAAACATCCACATGCAGGTGTTGGTGTGGACACACGTTTTCAACCTCTTTGGGTAAATACCAAGGAGTATGGATTCTGGATTACAGGGTAAGCATATGTTTAGTTTTTCAGAAACCACTAAACTGTCTTCCATAGTGGCTGTGTCACTTTGTATGCCCACCAGCAATGGATGAGAGTTCCTGTTGCTCCACATCCTGGCCAGCATTTGATGTTCACAGTGTTAAGGATTTTGGCTATTCTAATAGGTGTGTAGTAGTATCACGTTGTTTTAATGTGCATTTCCCTGAGGACACATGATGTGGAGTAGCTCTTCAATGCTTACTGCCATCTGTATGTATTCCGTAGTGAAGTATCTGTTATCTGTTCAGATCTTGCCAATGTTTAATTGGGTTGCTCATTTTCTTCTTGTTGCATTTTAAGAGTTATTTGTATATTTCAGATAACAGTCCTTATCAGGTATGCCTTTTGCAAATATTTTCTCCAGGTTGTGGCTTATTTCTCATTCTCTTGACATTGTCGTTTACACAGCAGTTTTTAATAAAGCCCAACTGGTCAATTATTTGTTTTATGAATCATGCCCTTAGCATTTTATCTAAAAAAGCCGTTACTATACCCAAGGTCATCTAGGTTTTCTTCTACGTCATCTTGTAGGAGTTTCATAGTTTTGCATTTTACATTTAGGTCTGTGATCCATTTTCAGTTAATTCCATTTTGAGATGATTTTTGTGAAGTGTGTAATGTCTGTGTCTAGATTTACTATTTTGTCTGTAGCTATTTGTTGAAAGGCTATCCTTCCTCCATTGAATTGCCTTTGCTCCTTTGTCAAGGATCAGTTGACTAAATGTGTGTGGGTCTATTTCTGGGCTCTCTTCTGTTCCTTTGACCTATTTGTCTATTCTTTTGCTGTTATCACACTGTCTTGACTACTAGAGCTTTATAGTAAGGCTTGACCTCAGGTAGCACCAGTCCTAGGACTTTGCTCTTCTCCTTCAGCACTGACATGTCTATTCTGAGTCTTTTGTCTTGCCATACAAACTTTAAAAATCAGTTTTTCTGCATTTGCAAAATAACTCACTGGGATTTTGATTGAGATTACATTGAAGCTACAGATCAACTTGGGAAGAATGGCATCGTGACTATACTCATGGAGATGGAATATCTCTCCAATTATTTAATCTTTGATGTCTTTCATCAGAGTTTTGTAGCTTTCCTCATATGTATCTTGTAGATATTATTATACTTATACCTAAGTATTTCATTTGTGGGGGTGCTAATGTAGATGGTGATGTGTTTTTAATTTTGAATTCCACTGTTTATTTTTGGTACATAGAAAAGTGATTGCCTTTTTATATTAACCCTATATCTTGCAATATTGCTATGACTTATTCCAGGAGGATTTTTAGTCAATTTTTTTTGAATTTTATACATAGATGGTCATGTCATCTGTGAACAAAGACATGATCATAGATGACATTATTTGTTTTACTTTTTCCTTAATCAGTATACCTCTTATTTTCTTTTCTTGTCTTATTGCACTAGTTAGGACTTCCAGTATAATGCTGAAAAACAGTGGTGAGAGGTGGCATCACTGCATTCTTCCTGGTTTCAATAGGAAAGCTTCTGGCTTCTCACCATTAAGTATAATGTTAGCTGTGGGTTTTTGTAGCTATTATTTGTTAAGCTGAGGAAGTTACCTTCTATTCCTAGTTTGCTGAGAGTTTTCATCATAAACGAATGAAATAAATCATGAATTCCATTTTGTAATAACATTACAGAACTTCACAGGTAGTTCAAGTATCCTATATAACAAAATAACCCTAACTCTTCTTTTCCATCCCTTGTTATCATTGCTGTCATTAATTTCTTATACATAAGCACATATGTAAGCACAGCTAACTGAATGCATTGTTGTTATTATTTTGTCAAATCCAACAAAAACCCCAATATTTTCATCTATTAATATAATCATCTGGTTTTTCTTTCTTAGTCTGCTGATGTGATGGATTTTATTAATTGAATTTTGAATGCTGAATCAGACTTGCACACCTGGGATAAAACCCATCTGGTTGTGGTATATAATTTTTTTTTACACTTTAATGGATTTGATTTGCTAATATTTTGTTGAGTATTTTTGCATCTATATTTATGAGAGATATTGGCCTTTGGTTTTTTTTCTTGTAATATCTTTGTCTGGTTTTCATATTAAGGTAATGTTGGTCTCATATAATGAGTTAGGAAGTGTTTGCTTTGCTTCCATCTTCTGGCAGATACTGTAAATAATTGGTATGATTTTTCCTTATAAGTTTGGTAGAATTTACCAGTGACCCCATCTGGGCCTGGTGCTTTCTGTTTTGGGAAGTTATTAACTATTGATTCAATTTCTTTACTATAGACCTATTCAGATAGTCTATTTCTTCTTTTGCGAGTTTTGGCAAATTGCATCTTTCAATGAATTGGTCTATTTCCTTTAGGTTATCGAATATGTAGGCATAGAGTTGCTCATAATGTTTCTTTTCTTTTCTTTTGAGACAGAGTCTCGCTCTGTGAGGCTGGAATGTAGTGGCGTGATCTCGGCTCACTGCAAGCTCCACCTCCTGGGTTCACGCCATTCTCCTGCCTCAGCCTCCCGAGTAGCTGGGACTACAGGTGTCCACCACCACGCCTGGCTAATTTTTTGTATTTTTAGTAGAGATGGGTTTTATCATGTTGGCCAGGATGGTCCCGATTTCCTGACCTCATGATCCGCCTGCCTTGGCCTCCCAAAGTACTGGGATTACAGGCGTGAGCCACTGCACCTGGCTCATAATGTTTCATTATCCTTTAAAAAGCTACAGGATCTGTAGTGATGTTTCCTGTTTCCTTTCTGATACTAGTAAGTTGTGTCCTCTCTTTTTTCTTAATTATCCTGGCTAGAGTCTTATCAATGTATTGATATTTTCAAAGAACCATCTTTGGGTTTTGTTGATTTTCTTTATTTTCTGTTTTTAATTTTATTGTTTCTGCTCTAATTTTTATTGTTTTCTTTCTTCCGATTACTTTGGATTTAACTGCTTTTCCTTTTCTAGTTTCCTAAGGTGGAAGTCTAGATTATTGATTTTCTTTTCTTTTCTTTCTTTTTTTTTTTTTGAGGCTGAGTCTCACTCTGTCACCCAGGCTGGAGTGCAATGGCACGATCTCAGCTCATTGCAACTTACTCCTCCTGGGTTCAAGTAATTCTCCTGCCTCAGCCTCCCAAGTGGCTGGGATTACAGATGCATGCCACAACACTCAGCTAATTTTTGTATTTTTAGTAGAGATAGGGTTTCGTCATGTTGGCCAGGATGATCTTGAACTCCTGACTTCAAGTGATCCACCTGTGTCGGCCACCCAAAGTGCTGGGATTACAGGCATGAGCCACTGTGCTTGGCCGATATTTCTTCTTTTCTAAAATATATTCAATGCTATAAATTTTCATCTAAGCACTGCTTTATTGCCATTATTTTGCTATTATATTACCATTATTTTGAACACAGTGTTACCTGTTAGATCAGCTAACAATATGAAAAACAGAACTTTTTATTTAACTTTCACTCATTTCTTCTTCAGTGTCCTTTCTTTCTTTATAAGGATGCAAGTTTCTGACCTCCATATTTTTCTTCCCTCTAAAGAATTTTTAATATTTTCTGCAAGCAGGTCTGTGGACAAGAAATTTCTCAATTTTATCTGAGAAAGTCATTGTTTTTTCTTTATTTTTGAAGAATAGTTTCACAGGGTATAGAATTCTAGGTTGGTGAGTTAGGTATATATTATACCTTCTGTAGTTGTCCCACAGTTCTTAGTGTGTTTTTTTTTCTTTTTAATTTTTTCTTTGCTATTCAGTTTTGAAATTTTCTGTTATCATATCCTCAAGCTGAAAGATTCTTCCCTCAGTTGTGTCCAGTCTAGTAATGAATCCATCACAGGAATTCTTTATTTCTGTTGCAGTGTTTTTGATCTCTAGCATGTCTTTGCCAGAATTTCTACCTCTCTGCTAATGTTACTCATTTGCCCTTGAATGTTGTTTGCTGTTTACATTAAAGCCTTAGTATATTAATCACAGCTTTAAAAATTTCAGGAATCCCAACATTCCTGCCATATCTGACTGGTTCTGATGTTAGTTCAGTCTCTTCAAACAGTGTTTTTTGCCTGTTAGTCTTGTAATTTTTTGTTGAAAGGTGGATAGGTTGTACAGGGTAAAAGAGAACTGCTGTAAATAGGACTTTAGTGAAGTGGCCGTGCTGTAGGGGGAGTATTTATGGTCCTGTGACTTGGTCTCAGCCCCAGTGAGCCTGTGCCCCTGGCCTCTAAGCTACACAAGTACCTCTCAGATTCTTCCTCCCTTAGGTGGAACAGGATGGCTAGAATGGGCTGGAGTTGGGTGTTTCCAATCTCAGCTCTGATAAAACTTCAGCAGGTCTGGCTCTGGTTAAATAGTTTCTTCTGAAGCTTTGCCAAGAAGAGAATGCTCTGGTGTATCTCAGAACAGCCCCTTTCCCTTTCCCCTGCCTAAAGCACAGGGGACGTTTCTCTGATGTTCACTGCGGGCACTACAGGGCTTCTGGAGGTAAAACTCACAAACGTGTGCCCCTCAATGCCCAGGTCCCCTGGAGTTGATAACTCTCAGACTTGTCCACACTGAGCTTCTAGCAGCTCAAGAGGTTGTGCTTCTCTGTATCCACCTGTCTGTCTGTCACTCCAGTTCTGAGGGCAGAGGCTTGCTGTGTGACCTTACTTCTCTGATGAGTCTAAGAAGAGTTTTGACTTTTCACTTTGTTCAGCATTTTGTTTCATTAGGACTGAGGGGCGACCTCTGAGTGTCTTACGTGCCAGACTCCATAACTCCTTTTTACAGCTTCACTGTGTCTATACCAAGCTGGAACCTTTTTCTACATAGTCAATGCTAGATACAGCAAAATGATGACCAATGGGTTGGTTATTTCAGCAGGCGTTCACTAAGCACTTATTAGGGCTAGTCCTACACACCTACACACTGCAGTGACAGCACAGAGATGAACAGCGTCACCAAGGGGCCTGCATCAGGGTGTTAAAGATCTTGAGGTTGTTCATGGGACAAGGGACAAGTTGGGAGACAAGACAGAGGACCCAGTGCCACCAATAGGGGCACTCTCAGTCTTCAGCCCCAGCCAGAAGACAGTTCCCAGGTGCCCAAGAGTTCCCCAAACGTCCCTGGTAGACCAGTGGAGTGTGACAGAAACAAGATTAAAATAAAATGGTTCAGGCCACTGGCCCTGACCTGCCTGGAACTGGAGCTCTGCTGAAGGGATCTGTGGGGGCCGAGGCTGCTGCCTTCATAGAAGCTGATGGTTAGGATTTCCCTACAGTGCTGAGGGCCAAGTGGTGTCCCCCATACACACTATGTTGGAGCAGTAGCCTCCAGCTCCTCAGAACATAACCTTATTTGGAGACAGAGGTCATACAGTAGTAGCGTGGCCCTGGTCCAATATGATGGTGTCCTCATAAAAAGGGGATATTTGGACACAGATGCACACACAGAGAGACCCCATGTGATGGAGAGGCAGAGACAAGTGATGCTGCCGGGAGCCGAGGAACAATGGATGGTCAGCAGCCTCCAGTCACTAAGAGAGGCTGGAGCCGGGCCTCCCTCTGCCTCCAGAAGGAACTAACCCTGGTGACACTTTGATCTCGGCCCCCAGCCTCCAGAACCATGCAAAAACAAACTTCCGTTGCCTAAGCCCCCAGCCCCAGGAAACAAATGCAGTTAGAGTTGCAAAAAGCAGCAGCAGAAACTACTGGATATACAAGGTGTTTTCTGATCTACTCTTCCTGATAGAGTCAGATGTGGAGTCTGAGAGTTCATTATTGAAATTCTAGCAAACAAGCTGACTCCACGTTGATTCTGGAAGCCACTGACAGTGGAGGCAGGATTCCCTGTAAACTCCCAGTGTGGTTTTGTGGCTTGGGCCTTGGGCCCGGCTCTGCCAACCAACGACCCACTGTCCTCCGCGCTCCATGTGGCGTCTTGCTGACCGTCTGCCGTTGGTAGAGCCTGGGGAGGTCAAAGTCCCAGGAATGGTTCATCAGCATTTGCTAATCCTAGAAATGCAATCCCCACGTCAGTGACCCCCGGCATTAATTCTGGGTGCTGGGGGGTGGCCATGGGCAGCTGGGTCAGCGTCACTGCCTACAAACCGTCCTGGGGCCCCGAGAATGGGTGCGTGACAGGTGGGAAAACGCGTTTCCTCCAAAAGGCAGAGCCCGCATAAGTAGGGGCCGCTCCCAGCATTCATCTGCCAGCCTCGCAGCTGACCCATTGTCCTTGGCACTGGCTCAGGAAGCAGCTCAGCTCAGGAGGATGGCCACGAGAGCCACTTTTCAGCTCTTCTTTTCCTGTCCCTCCCGAGAAAAGCCTCAACTAGGAAGCAACAGCTGGAGGGAGTGAATGGTTTTGTTATGCTTGGAGAAAAAACAGGTTTCATCATGGCTTTCCCACCCTGACCAGCAGCACCTTGGGATGTGGACATGAGGAACCCCCCAAGCAGGTCTTCCTTCCCCTAGGAAGAAGTCTCTGCTGGCCCAGGCGGCTGGGAGAGCTGCAGACAGCACCCAAACTGTTCACTGGGGTGCCACCTGTACTCTGAGCCCTGCACCCCACAGCCTGTAGAGCAACCCCTTGTGCCAGCCGGTGGCCTCAGAGCAGCCTGCCCAGGCCTGGGGCTCGTGGCTTGCCTGTTTCCTGGGTGGGGGAGGGTTCACCCAGGAGGGTTCAGGCGAGTGTGAGGGAGCGGCTGGCTGAGAGATTAGGATCTCAGCCCCTCTACAAGATGCATGAGCCTCGCCGCTCCTGTGCCGGCCCCATTCCTCTTCTGATCCATTAGTGAGGTCTCCATCACGGCTGTATCTCCCTCGGAGGTCGGGTAGCATCCATCCTGGCTGGCTGCACCCGCATTTCCGTGTCGCATGATCCATCCGGTGCCTCTGCAGACAGCAGGCACTAGGACAGATGGGCTGGAGCTGGCATATCGTGCGGATAAGCTGTTTATCGCTCCATTGTCACCGCCCCATCTCCCTGCAGCTGACCCCGCGCTCACTAATGCCCAGATCGTGGGCAGGAGAACGGCCGTTCCTGGGGGTCACAGTGTGCATCTCCTCGTTCTTTGGTGCTGAGGAAGGAGGTGGCAGAGGCCTTGGAGCAACAGAGCCAGGGCTGTGGGAGAGGAAGGGGGCTGAGCGTGGTGAGGGCCCTGCCAGGTGCTTTGGGAGCCCTGTGGGCCTGGAGAATGAGCACGTTCGCTCCATCGTTCGATGACAAAAGCACCCGGTGTCCCTGAGCCGGGCACCCGCCGTCCACTTGGTCGGCGCATTAGCCGGTCGGTAAGCTGCCCGGTCCAGGGGGGCTTTCGGCCTGCGGGACGCCGAGAGCTATCTGTAAACCTCTCCCTGGTTGTGTGGGTCTCAGGCCGAGGCAGCCCACGGTGAAGGAAGACGTTTTGGAGAAGCTGTTGGGGGCTGAATCCCTAAAGACAGGGGACACCCCACACCCGTGGGATTTGGAAAACCGAGACAGGGATCAGGGAAGGGTGTGGGACTCAGGAACGGGGAGCGGCTGGTGCTCCTTTAACTCACCTGGTGGCAGTTCAGGGTGTTTCCATCTGAGATCCTACACTCAGCCGGGGGCCCACGGTGTAGCAGGCCGTCGGCCGGGCCCCAGGTCTTCTGGGCAGCGAGGACCCTGGCAGGACCCCGAGAGCTGGGCCAAGGAGGGCGGCACGCTCCGGGGCACCTGCCAGGGGCCCCACACGGCTGCTTTTAGGCCTGTGGTGGCAAACACGCTGCTGGCGCCCGCTCAGGCCCCTATGGTTGTGAAGGATCCTCGTCACTCCCCGTTGGCTGCCTGAGCCGCCTGGGGACCCTCCTGCTGCTGTCAGCACAGACTCTGGAACCGCGACCGGTGCAGGAAGCTCCCGTGTGAAGGTGCCAAGCACGGCAGAGGCCCTCACAACCCCGGGGCCCGTTTCCCCGTGGAGGTGACGTGAGAACGTGACAAGGGAACGTGACGTGGGAACGTGACGTGAGAACGTGACGTGAGAACGCGATGTGAGAACGTGACGTGGGCACAGCATGGCGGGAGCGGCGCCTCAGAGCCAGCAGGGAGTGAGACGAAAGGAGGGGCGGATGAGGGGCCCCGGGATCCCGGGCCCTCACGGCTTGTGTGCGGGCCAGGCTGCGGCGGTCCTGGGCGCGGGAAGCAGAGTCAGGACACAGACCAGGGAGGGCAGGAGGGCCGGGGCGGAGCCAGGGCACCTGCGGGCGAGGACGGCTGGGTGCTGGGTCCGCGGCGTCAGGGCGCAAGGCCGCCTGGTGGAGGTCGCCGTTCTCCGGGGCTGCTGGGACACATGGCTGCAGCTGCTTGGCTCACGACAGCGGAAGTCGGTCTCTCTCATCTTGGAGGCTGAGGGCGAGGTGTCCTTCTGGGGGCCCTGAAGGGCTCTGTCCCCGGCCTCTGTCCCCGGCCTCTCGCCTCGGCGCCCCTGCCCGGGTAAGCATTGCGCCAGCCCCACCCGCACCTCACGTGGCGGCCTCTTCCCCGGCTCGGGTACTTCTCTCTGTCGCTTGCAAAAACACGCGTCCTTGGATTTAGGGCTCTCCCTGTTCCGGGAGGCTCTCATTTCAAAGTCCTGACCTTAAGGAAAGCTGTAGGACCCAATTTCCAAGCACGGTGGCATTCCCAGGCAGGAGGGGTTAGGACCTGGGCGTGTCTTTTTGGGGGACTCCATTTGGCCCCCAACAGGGCCTCAGGGTGGCCACTGCTTCTAAAGTTGGCTGTGGTGCTTGTAGACTTGCCACGGCCATCCTGGTATTTTTGAGTATGTGAAATGACAGATTACCACCTAGGAAATTGAAGCAGGTGCGGGCGAGTACTGAGGCTGTTCGTGCAGGTCCCCACCTCTCCCTGCAGCCGCCACCTTGACCCAGCCTCGCCTGTCATTCCTTCCCATCCACCTGTTCTGGAACCACTGGCGCCTTGTTCTCTCCCTCCCTGACCATGCCGAGGGGTCACCGCCTCTGGTTGTCAGCCTCTTTCCCATGGATACATGTTCCTCCAACCACTGGTCAGCCCCTCCTAGTGTCCACCTGAATCTTAGCTCAAGTGACTGATCCGGAGGGACCCCCCCACCCCGCGTTACAACCTGCCCTTGCCTTGTGTGTGAGGAAGTAGAGGCGCTAAAGCCTGGCAGCTGGGAGCCCATGTGGGGAGTGGGGACTTGAGGGCCTGGGCTGGGGCACCTGGAGGAGCCCAATCACCACCTGTGGCCCCCCGGGCACCAAGGACCCCCAGCACCCCAGGCACTGTGTGTCCATCTCAAGAGTGGCTCAGGCTCACAGGAGCCCCCACTGCTGTCCTCTTGCATCCCCACAGACACACCCAGAGTTAGTTCTCTCAACCTCTGCTTGCTCAAATTTGGACTCCAGTTCCAGGACACCCAGCCACACATAGCTTGGATGAGCAGCCCTCCTTTTGTGTTCAATAAAAGATAACACAAGAGATCATTAGAGCAACTATGTCAGAGTAAATGTATTTCCTTGTTCAAGAGTGAAGCTCCTTCAGGAACATCTGCAATTTGCTTTGTCTTGCTGAAAACAATATTTTCCCAGAAGACCCCAGCATGAGGGCCATTACAAAACGTAATTCATATTGCATAAGTTGCGAAGCGTTCAGCACGAATAACAAATGGAGGGTTAGTGAAGTATTTATGCTCTGCTGTGAGCGCGGCATCTATAAGTCATGGGGGTTCCAGGCGCCTGGCCCAGCACTCGCTCAGGATGTGCTCGGCCCCCAGGGCTGCAGCCGAAAAGAGCCCTGCTTCTTCCATGTGGGGGAATGCGGTGCTTTGGGCACAGACGCAGCCAGACTTTCTTGTTACCGAGGGAGAAAAGAGGGCTGGTAAGAGGAGTGAAAGACAACCCAGCTAGCGGGAGGAAGTGTTTGTGATATAAACAGCGGATGAAGGGCTGGGGTCTAGAATGAGCAGGAAAGCGCCAGCCTTATTGAAAGATGCCCAAAGGCTGGCAGGGCCCTTCCCGACTGAAGAAGTGCCAACCAGAAACTCAACACCCAAGGAGGTGGCGTCCTGTGAGCTGTCGGGGACATCAAATTTATGTCACAGAAATGCACTGCCACCCCCACAGTGGGTTCGAGATTAGAGTGTTGATGTGCAAACGTTGCCAGGATGAGAGACGCTGAGAACTCCTTCACACTTATGCGTGCAAATTGGCACAGCCACCTTGGAAACTACAGGAGCTGTCTGGGCCTCCAGCAAGTCCACGCCTGGTCTGCTCTCGTCCTAGAGATCCCTGTGCACACGGATGGGGCGTCCACACCACCTGTCTGTAGTGGGTCCCGAGGACACCACTAGGCTGCCGTCAAAAGTGCATGAACGAGTAAAGCCTGGCATTGCCAGGGAACAAAAAACAGCACAGTGAATGACCTCGGCCCAGCAATCTCACACTTAAAAATCCATTGTGAAGGCATGCTGAGAAAGGCACCAGACGATTCATGTCCAGACCTGTTCGCTGGACGGAGTGCAAAGGCGTGCAACACACAAAGGGCCGGCGGAGTACACTGATGAGAGCCCCAGCGTCCGTGGTTTAGGAGAGAAAAAAGCTGGGCACAGAAGGGTTGATGTACGATGTCCCCTCTTTTATGTGGAAATGGGGCAAATGATGTATTTTCAGCTATACTGTACCAGTAGCCCCACCTCACACACGTTCACCCCTCCCAAGCAGACCTGTGACTGGAGTGGAAGTGGCCTTGACAAAGCTGGGTCACCAAAGGCAGTGAGTGACCCGTGGCCAGTGATTGGTCCATCTGGGACATCCACCTTGGAACCCAGCCGCTGTGCCACTGAGAAGCCAGGTGGCCACAGGGGAGACCACACGGGGCCCCCGGGCGCAGCCCACATGGGGTCCCCCCGACAGCAACACCACACACTGAGCACCCGTAGGATGTACGATGGACCTTCCTAGGACCCAGGACCCAGTCTCCCACTGCCTCAGGGTGGAGCCCATATCTGTCCAAACTGGACAAAAGAGCAAGGCTCATTACCTTGTTGTTTGAAACATGGTGCTCTGAGGCAGTGGAGAACCGGAGCCATGACCGCAGTGCTGTGGATACACATATGTACATACATTGTAAAAAGAAACGCTGGGAGGCTGAACCCAAAATCAACAAATCTGCCAGGCACTGTGGCTCATGCCTGGAATCCCAGCACTTTGGGAGGCCAAGGTGGGCAGATCGCTTGAGCCTAGGAGTTCAAGACCAGCCTGGGCAACACAGCGAAACCCAGTGTCTACAAAAAAAAAAAAAAAAAAAAGGCCAGGCCTGGTGACTCAGACCTGTGTTCCCAGCTGCTCAGGAGGGTAGAAAGGGAAAAGGGTGGAGGGGATGAGGCAGAAGCTCAGGTTCTCCAAGCAGCCCCAGCTTTGTTTAGAGGCAACTTTGACCCCTCATAAGTATTTTACATAATTATGAAAGAATCAATCCCTAAAAATGGAAAGCAAAAACAAGCTACAGCCTAACTATGCATCAAGTGTTGGCAGAACCATGCTGATGGCTCCTATTTCAAAGACAATAAAACATGGAGATGTGGCTGGAACTCCTGGATGGCACAAAAGCTGGGAAAATAGAAAACAAAGGGCCCTCGACATCCTGCTGTGTCTGGGGTCCATGCTACCAGGGGCAGCATTGGTGCTGGTGCCCTGGGCCCTGGGTGCGACTGTGGGGAAAGTAACCGGGTCCTCTAGGAATCAAGGTTTTCAGCTCAGGAGAACAAAGACACAAAGTAGGAGGTGAGGAGTTACCTAGAACCTTTTTCAGACAGAGTCTCATTGTCACCCAGGCTGGAGTGCAGTAGCATGATCTCGGCTCACTACAACCTCTGCCTCCTGGGTTCAAGCGATTCTCTTACCTCAGCCTCCCAAGTAGCTGGGATTACAGGTGCCCACCACTACACCTGGCTAATTTTTGTGTTTTTAGGAGAGACGAGGCTTTGCCATAGTGGCCAGGCTGGTCTCGAACTGCTGACCTCAGGTGATCCACCCGCTTCGGCTTCCCAAAGTGCTGGGACTGCAGGCGTGAGCCACCACGCTGGGTCATGTTTCTTAATAAAACAATGTACGAGGACGGTGTCTTTGTTCTGAAAAGCACCAGTTTATACCCACAGTGATTCATTGTCCAACCCCTTGGCAGGGGGACGTGGGGAGGACCTGAGCTGGACTTTGGCAGGGAAAGGCTGGGAGGACCTGAGCTGGAGAGTATGGCCACTTCGAGAGCCACTTGTGTTTTTCTTTCTCTTTTTTTTTTTTTTAGATGGAATCTCACTTTGTCACCCAGGCTGGAGTGCAATGGTGTGATCTCAGTTCACTACAACCTCTGCCTCTTAGGTTCAAGCGATTCTCCTGCCTTAGCCTCCCAACTAGCTGGGATTCCAGGTGCCCACCACCACACCCAGCTAATTTTTGTATTTTTAGTTGAGACGAGGTTTCGCCATCTTGGTCAGGCTGGTCTCAGACTCCTGACCTCAGGAGATCTGCCACCTCAGCCTCCCAAGTGCTGGGATGACAGGCATGAGCCGCCGCGCCTGGCCTGGGTGGCTGGTTTTATTCAACGCCCACACAGGGTCTGGCACCTTTGACCTTGGCACAGCCTGCGAGCCTGGCTGTTTCCTTAGCTGGCCTGTGCTGTGGACTCATCTCTCCAGAGACCCGCTCTCCCTCGCCCTGCTCTGATCAAGGGTTTGGCTCCACTGTTGCCCTTGCTGAGGACGGAGCGTTCATGCCCCGTGAAATTCGTATGGGGAATTTATCCTCCATTGCAATGTGTTAGGAAGTGGGGCCTTTGGGAGGGGATGAGGCCATGAGGGTGCAGCTCTTGTGATGAGATTAGGGCTCCTGTGAGAAGAAACACCAGAGCCTCCCCTCCCTCTCTCTGCTGTGTGAGGTCACAGGGAGGAGGGGCCGTCTGTGAAGCAGGAGGGAGCCCTCCCTGGACCCCACCACTGCCGGCATCCTGACCTCAGACCTCCAGCCTCCAGGCCTGTGAGAAACCCACGTCTGTTCTTGGAGCCCTCCAGCCTATGGCATTTTGTTATTCCAGCCTGAGTTGGCTGAGATGCCCCAGAGAGGGAGGACTTTGTCCCCTCTCCCCAGAAATAGTCCACACTCTACTTTTGGCTTTGAGACTAACATTCTAATCTAGCAATCTAAAGCTTTATGATATTGGGTTTTTTGTTTTTTTTTTTCACTCCACTTGATCTTTGCTTTCTTTGAATTTTTCTTTTCTTTTTTTTTTCTTTTTTTTTTGAGTCTCGCTTTGTCTCCCAGGCTGGAGTGCAGTGGCGCAATCTTGGCTCACTGCAAGCTCTGCCTTCCAGGTTCACGCCATTCTCCTGCCTCAGCCTCCCGAGTTACTGGGACTACAGGCGCCTGCCACCACACCCGGCTAATTTTTAGTATTTTTAGTAGAGACGGGATTTCACTGTGTTAGTCAGGATGGTCTCGATATCCTCACCTTGTGATCTGCCCGCCTCGGCCTCCCAAAGTGCTGGGATTCCAGGCGTGAACCACCGCGCCTGGCCTCTTTGATGTTTTCATTACCAAAGTAGTGTATGCTCATTGTAGCAAGTCAAACCATGTGATGAAAAAGTTAGCCATCTCCCTCCCTGCCATCAAACACACCTCTGAGGTGCACCGTGAGAAACTGGTTGATCATTAATCTATCTCTGTGCCTTTATGTGCGTGCAAACACACACACACACTTCACATTATACATACGAGTGGGCGGCTTTTCTGTCTCATTATTTTTATTATAATTATTTTTAATTTTTTAAAAATTTATTATTATTATACTTTAAGTTGTAGGGTACATGTGCATAACGTGCTATTTTATTTTTTTATTTTTATTTTTAAAATTTATTTATTATTATTTGTCTCATTATTTTTAAGCAAAACCAGGATGCGTCCCACCACTGGTCTCTTAGAACACTGCCTTCTCTGCTACTTCACATCTCCAGCTGCTGCGGAGCCCACTCTTTTGGCAGACAGCTGCCTAGGGAAAGTGCCTGTTTGCACATCAACAGTATGGGGACCAGGGACCCTGAGGTTGACCATGGCTTCACGTAAACGAAAGCCCCTTCCTCCTGAGGCTGGCTGAGGACAGGCGCCATGTTCCACTCAACGTCTGTCTGCTAAAGGCAGGCAACCGGCAGGGCTGCAAGGTTTTGTCCTCATAAAAAGGCTGCAGTAAACACCCCTAAATCCCTATGGTTATGCACAAATGCTAAGATTCCTGTGTGATACTTTTCCCCTGGCCCCTGGTCCCTGCCCCCCTGAGCGATGGCTGGATAAATCAGTTCACTTTTAATTGAGCGGATGTGGCCAGATAAGAGTCTCAAAAGGTCATTTCAATGTGCACTTTTGCCAGAAGCGTGAGCTAATTCCCCAACCCTCAGCAGCTCCAGAGGTGCGGAGTTCTGACGTTTGCTGTTCCGAAGCAGAGAAGCAGGCTCTGCTGTTGCCAGAGTTTGCATTTCCCTAACCCCACACTGTGCCTCGTTTTAAATTCTTATTAGTTGTTCGTAGATCATCTTTGGCACGTGGCTCATTCCTGTGCTTTGCTATTTTTCCCATTGCATTGCCTGACTTTTTCTCAACATAAAGTAAGAGAATTTGGTCTTTGAAGTATAGTAACCCTTTATCATACAAACTGCAAACATTTTTCTCAGTCTATCATTTGTTATATCGCTATAATTTGTACTTGCCATATAAAAATACCTAATTTGACATTGTAAAATATATTTAACTTTTCTTTAAGGTTTTGGGTTTTCTGTTCTGGTTAAGGGAAGATCTCCCAGCTTCCAGATTACAAAAATAGTGTTTCAAAACTTCTTTCTAATATTTTGTTGTTCTATTTGTAGCATACTTAAGCTTTTGTGCTGTTACATCTTTTTTCTTTCTAAAGTAGAGATCTACATTTATTTTCCTTCAGCCGGAAGACGCCTCAGTGCTCAGCCAGCCTGTCGCCTTCCTCTACAATGTTTAATTTGCATTTCATGCCTTGGGTCTTAGATCCCAAGTCACTTCCTCAGAGCTTTGAACTCCCAACTTAATTAGCTCCTTTTCCTGCTTGATCCAAATCAAACTGGAAGACCGAGTAAGTGCATACGGTTCCTTTCCACTCAACATTTCTCCAAATGTGAGAAAATATACGTTAAAAATAATAAATCCTGGCCGGACACAGTGGCTCACGCCTGTAATCCCAGCACTTTGTGTGGCAGAGGCAGGCAGATTGCCTGAGCTCAGGAGATCACAACCAGCCAGGGCAACATGACAAAACCCCATCTCTATTAAAATACAAAAAATTAGCCAGGTGTGGTGGTGTGTGCCTGTAATCCCAGCTATTCGGGAGGCTGAGGCAGGAGAATTGCTTGAACCCCGAAGGCAAGCAGAGCAGATGACTCTGCGAAACAGAAGTGATTTCGAGACCCAGAAACATTATCGCAATCTTTTTTTTTTTTTTTTTTAGTTGGAGTCTCGCTCTGTCACCTGGCTGGAGTACAGTGGTGTGATCTCAGCTCACTGCAAGCTCTGCCTCCTGGGTTGAAGCAATTCTCCTGCCTCAGCCTCCTGAGTAGCAGGGACTACAGGCATGTGCCACCACGCCCAGCTAATTTTTTTTTTATTTTTAGTAGAGACGGGATTTCACCATGTTGGCCAGGTTGGTCTTGATCTCCTGACCTCATTATCCACCTGCCTTGGCCTCCCAAAGTGCTAGGATTACAGGAGTGAGCCACCATGCCCAGCCCGTTATCGCAAAATTTTAATTCGTATTAGAAGTGATATCCGAGAGTCTAATGCATTCATAAAATTAAACAAACGGGCCTCACCGAAAACAAAGAATAAAAAGCGATCAGAAATTAAAAATCTAAACATCTCCTCCAGCAACATACGCAAGAACAAGTCAAGTCAGCAGCATGAACATGGTTGAAGTCCAGATTAATGAACTGGAAGTTATGATCAAAGAAATCTCTCAGAACGCAGAGAGGTAAGTAAACAGACATTGATGTTCACTGTGTGTGTTTTACCACAATAAAGAAAATTCAGAGGAGATGATACTTACACGCAATCCAGGGTATCCAGCGTTTCTCTAGGATTTCCAGGAAAGAAAACAGAAAATTCTAGGAAGAATAACGGAGAATTAATAAAAGATCTCGGAGCTGACACGATACAAAGCACTAGCTTTGATTCAACAGGGGTAAAGGGGTTAAATGACACAATCAGAGCGGACCCAGACCAGTAAGTTCTGAGTCTCTATGTTACCTGAGACTGAGAACACCAGACAACAGAAAGCGTTGCCATCTTCCAGAGAGAACAGACAGCTTAGCTAAAAAGGAAGAAAACCAAGCATTCATCAGACCCTCCTCATTGTGACACTGGATCCCAGGAAGAACAGGGAGCCTGTCCAGGGGCAATTTCAGTATCCATTGAAACTAAATCAGTCTCACCTTTTCCTGTTTGATTTCTAGGTAACTTTCTTAGAAATATACTCGCAAATGGACCAAAAATGAGACATATACAAGGATGCTCTTTGAAACTTTGTTTATGTGAGAGGAAAAAGTAGCACACATGGCCATGAATAGGGAAAGTTACATCAGGTTTGCTGGGTTTGTACGATGGAGGGCCAGGCAGCCGTTTAGAAGAACAAGGTAGAACTGCGCACACTGCTGGGGCGGGATCCTCACGACAGCCAGTGAGCCACAGAGAAGTCAGGTCCCATCTAAAATATAATTTTTACAAATAATATTAATAAATTTAATAAATATATCCAAAATATGTTCAATTATATATATATATGTATGTGTATATATACATACATATGTTTTTTGAGACAAGGTCTCATTCTGTCACCCAGGCTGGAGTGCAGTGGTGTGATCTTGGCTCACTGCAACCTCCACCACCCTGGTTCAAGCCATTCTCCTGCCTCAGCCTCCCAAGTAGCTGGGATTATAGGCGCCCACCACCACACCGGGCTAATTTTTGCATTTTTAGTAGAAATGTGGTTTTGCCATGTTGGCCAGGCTGGCCTTGAACTCCGGACCTCAAGCAATGTGCCTGCCTCAGCCTTCCGAGGTGCTGGGATGACAGGCGTGAGCCACCACACCTGGCCAATATATTTAAAATATTTTTATATATAAAAGGCTGAGGCTGCTTTTGAACAATAGCATATTTATATCATATATAAATGTTTCTATTTTGTATTTAGGTATATTTAAACTACATTTCCACACACACGTGTACACACAGCAGTGCACACAGACTGCTGCTGGCACTCACTTCTGGAACCTGCTGAGGTGCTGGAGGGTGTGAGGATTGGTTCTCACTTGTTACTTGAGAAACTTCTATATCATTTAAATGCTATGCTGTAAAAAAAAAAAAAAAGAAACACTAATACATTTTTAAAATCTTTAATAAGCATCATTCCTTAATCTGGCCAGGCTGGGGATTCTGGGTTCTGGAGCTAGGAGCCATGGTGCCGCCTCTGGAACCTGAGAGGACGGTGGGGACGCAGTTTCTGACCCCAGAACCTGAGAGGACGGTGGGGACGCAGCCCCTGATCCCAGAACCCGCGAGGACGGTGGGGACGCAGCTCCTGACCCCGGAACCCGCGAGGACGGTGGGGACGCAGCTCCTGACCCCGGAACCCGAGAGGACGGTGGGGACGCAGCTTCTGATCCCAGAACCTGAGAGGACGGTGGGGACGCAGCCCCTGATCCCAGAACCCGCGAGGACGGTGGGGACGCAGCCCCTGATCCCAGAACCCGCGAGGACGGTGGGGACGCAGTTTCTGACCCCGGAACCTGAGAGGACGGTGGGGACACAGCCCCTGATCCCAGAACCTGAGAGGACAGTGGGGATGCAGCCCCTGATCCCAGAACCTGCGAGGACAGTGGGGACGCAGTTTCTGACCCCGGAACGTGAGAGGACGGTGGGGACGCAGCCCCTGATCCCAGAACCCGCGAGGACAGTGGGGACGCAGCCCCTGATCCCAGAACCCGCGAGGACGGTGGGGACGCAGCTCCTGACCCCGGAACCCGCGAGGACGGTGGGGACGCAGCTCCTGACCCCAGAACCCGAGAGGACGGTGGGGACGCAGCTTCTGACCCCACTGTGGCCAGGCGCCCGCTCAGCATGGTGGGGAGTGGAAGGCTGTTTCCTTCTGAGGCTGTTTCCCTGCCCCCTTTCTGAGTTGCTGCTGCTGTGAAATCCCCACCTGCCAGGATTTCAAGGTGCTTGTTTTCTGGCGTTGTGGCTGTGGTGACCAGACATTTCCTAAGAGTGTTCCCAGCTTTTCCATTTTTCTAGTCCCAGCGTGAGGTACGGAGGGTCGTCCCAGGATGCTGGAGTCTGGCAGACACAGCCTAAGGGACTCCACAGATCCGCTCTCCTGGGGCCTGGAGAGCTGTGTGGACTTCAGACCCTTGGAGATCAAATTGAATGTCAAATGACCCAGTCTGCTTATTAAAGGGGTGAATTTTAAAACCCTTTTCTGTAATTCAGACTATCATGGATTGGACGTGGTAAACTACAGTAAGTGGTGTGTGTGTGTGTGTGTTTAGTGCGTGTGTGTGTGTGTGTCTGTATTTCTGTTATGTGGCAAATGTGTATCTGCCTCTGCTTGTGCCTATTTGTGTGTTAGTTATGTGCACGTGTGTATTTGCCTCTGTGTGCCTGCTTGTGTGTTATGTGCACATGTGTATATGCCTCTGTATGTGTGTCTGCATGTGTTAGGTGTTATGTGCGTGTGTGTATTTGCCTCTGTGTGTTATGTGCACATGTGTATTTGCCTCTGTGTTACGTGCACGTGTGTATTTGTCTCTGTGCGGGTCCCTGCTTGTGTGTTAGGTGTTATGTGCACGTGTGTATATGCCTCTGTGTGTCCCTGCATGTGTGTTAGGTGATACGTGTATGTGTGTATTTGCCTCTGTGTGTTATGCGCATGTATTTGCCTCTGTGCATGTCCCTGCTTGTGTGTTATGTGTTATGTGCACGTGTGTATATGCCTCTGTGTCTGCATGTGTGTTAGATGTTATGTGCATGTGTGTATATGCCTCTGTGTGTGTATCTGCTTGTGTGTTATGTGTTATCTGCTCGTGTGTATATGCCTCTGTGTGTGTGTCTGCATGTGTGTTAGATGTTATGTGCATGTGTGTATATGCCTCTGTGTGTGTATCTGCTTGTGTGTTATGTGTTATCTGCTCGTGTGTATATGCCTCTGTGTGTGTGTCTGCATGTGTGTTAGATGTTATGTGCACGTGTGTATATGCCTCTGTGTGTGTGTATCTGCTTGTGTGTTAGGTGTTATGTGCTCGTGTGTATATGCCTCTGTGTGTGTATCTGCTTGTGTGTTAGGTGTTATGTGCTCGTATGTATATGCCTCTGTGTGTGTGTCTGCTTGTGTGTTATGTGTTATGTGCTCGTGTGTATATGCCTCTGTGTGTGTGTCTGCTTGTGTGTTATGTGTTATGTGCTCGTGTGTATATGCCTCTGTGTGTGTGTCTGCTTGTGTGTTAGGTGTTATGTGCTTGTGTGTATATGCCTCTGTGTGTGTGTCTGCTTGTGTGTTATGTGTTATGTGCTCGTGTGTATATGTCTCTGTGTGTGTGTATCTGCTTGTGTGATAGGTGTTATCTGCTCGTGTGTATATGCCTCTGTGTGTGTGTCTGCATGTGTGTTAGATGTTATGTGCATGTGTGTATATGCCTCTGTGTGTGTATCTGCTTGTGTGTTAGGTGTTATCTGCTGGTGTGTATATGCCTCTGTGTGTGTGTCTGCATGTGTGTTATGTGTTATGTGCTCGTGTGTATATGCCTCTGTGTGTGTATCTGCTTGTGTGTTAGGTGTTATCTGCTGGTGTGTATATGCCTCTGTGTGTGTGCCTGCTTGTGTGTTAGGTGTTATGTGCTCGTGTGTATATGCCTCTGTGTGTGTGTCTGCTTGTGTGTTATGTGTTATGTGCTCATGTGTATATGCCTCTGTGTGTGTATCTGCTTGTGTGTTATGTGTTATGTGCTCGTGTGTATATACCTCTGTGTGTGTATCTGCTTGTGTGTTATGTGTTATGTGCTCGTGTGTATATGCCTCTGTGTGTGTATCTGCTTGTGTGTTAGATGTTATGTGCATGTGTGTATATGCCTCTGTGTGTGTATCTGCTTATGTTAGGTGTTATCTGCTGGTGTGTATATGCCTCTGTGTGTGTGTCTGCATGTGTGTTAGATGTTATGTGCATGTGTGTATATGCCTCTGTGTGTGTATCTGCTTGTGTGTTAGGTGTTATCTGCTGGTGTGTATATGCCTCTGTGTGTCTGCATGTGTGTTAGATGTTATGTGCATGTGTGTATATGCCTCTGTGTGTGTATCTGCTTGTGTGTTAGGTGTTATCTGCTCGTGTGTATATGCCTCTGTGTGTGTGCCTGCTTGTGTGTTAGGTGTTATGTGCTCGTGTGTATATGCCTCTGTGTGTGTGCCTGCTTGTGTGTTAGGTGTTATGTGCTCGTGTGTATATGCCTCTGTGTGTGTGTCTGCTTGTGTGTTATGTGTTATGTGCTCATGTGTATATGCCTCTGTGTGTGTATCTGCTTGTGTGTTATGTGTTATGTGCTCGTGTGTATATACCTCTGTGTGTGTATCTGCTTGTGTGTTATGTGTTATGTGCTCGTGTGTATATGCCTCTGTGTGTGTATCTGCTTGTGTGTTAGATGTTATGTGCATGTGTGTATATGCCTCTGTGTATCTGCTTGTGTGTTAGGTGTTATCTGCTCGTGTGTATATGCCTCTGTGTGTGTATCTGCTTATGTGTTATGTGTTATGTGCTTGTGTGTATATGCCTCTGTGTGTGTGTCTGCTTGTGTGTTATGTGTTATGTGCTCGTGTGTATATGCCTCTGTGTGTGTGTATCTGCTTGTGTGTTAGGTGTTATCTGCTCGTGTGTATATGCCTGTGTGTGTGTGTCTGCATGTGTGTTAGATGTTATGTGCATGTGTGTATATGCCTCTGTGTGTGTATCTGCTTGTGTGTTAGGTGTTATCTGCTGGTGTGTATATGCCTCTGTGTGTGTATCTGCTTGTGTGTTAGGTGTTATGTGCTTGTGTGTATATGCCTCTGTGTGTGTTTCTGCTTGTGTGTTATGTGTTATGTGCTCGTGTGTATATGCCTCTGTGTGTGTGCCTGCTTGTGTGTTGTGTTATGTGCTTGTGTGTATATGCCTCTGTGTGTGTGTCTGCTTGTGTGTTATGTGTTATGTGCTCGTGTGTATATGCCTCTGTGTGTGTGTATCTGCTTGTGTGTTAGGTGTTATCTGCTCGTGTGTATATGCCTCTGTGTGTGTGTCTGCATGTGTGTTAGATGTTATGTGCATGTGTGTATATGCCTCTGTGTGTGTATCTGCTTGTGTGTTATGTGTTATCTGCTGGTGTGTATATGCCTCTGTGTGTGTGTCTGCATGTGTGTTAGATGTTATGTGCATGTGTGTATATACCTCTGTGTGTGTATCTGCTTGTGTGTTAGGTGTTATGTGCTCGTGTGTATATGCCTCTGTGTGTGTGTCTGCATGTGTGTTAGATGTTATGTGCATGTGTGTATATGCCTCTGTGTGTGTATCTGTTTGTGTGTTATGTGTTATGTGCTTGTGTGTATATGCCTCTGTGTGTGTGTCTGCATGTGTGTTAGATGTTATGTGCATGTGTGTATATGCCTCTCTGTGTGTGTATCTGCTTGTGTGTTAGATGTTATGTGCATGTGTGTATATGCCTCTCTGTGTGTGTATCTGCTTGTGTGTTAGATGTTATGTGCTCGTGTGTATATGCCTCTGTGTGTGTGTATCTGCTTGTGTGTTAGGTGTTATCTGCTCGTGTGTATATGCCTCTGTGTGTGTGTCTGTTTGTGTGTTATGTGTTATCTGCTCGTGTGTATATGCCTCTGTGTGTGTATCTGCTTGTGTGTTATGTGTTATGTGCATGCGTGTATATGCCTCTGTGTGTTTATCTGCTTGTGTGTGCTCATGGACTATTCGTTTAACCAGGTTCTCAACCTTAGATTCTTGCTAAGGTCCCCTGTGGAGGTTTTGGGAAACACCCTGCTGGTCCGAATTCTGCACACACTGAACGCTCAGGACGCCTGGGAGCCGGTGGATGGGATCGGGTGGGGCTTGAGCCAGGTGTTTGCTAACTCCCAGGGTACTGAGGGTGGTCTCCCAAGCAACTCCCATCAGGCCCTGTGACAAAGGCCCTGTGACAAAGCCTCAAGGGGCAGGCAGGGGCGGGCCCTTCTACTGTGGGGCTGGGGAGTGACCACCTGCATTTGTAGGCAGAATCACCTTGAGAGATGTCCACACTCATCATTCACTCATCGTCTGAGGCTGCGTTGGAACAAGAGCACGGCTGAGCAGCCGAGACAGGGACTGTGTGGTCTGCGAGGTGGAATTACTTGCTCTCTGATCGTTTAGGAACAGGCCTGCTGCCCTGCCCAGGACATCTGTGTCCTGCAGAAGCTACAGGTCAGCTCTAACTCACGCCTCAGGCGCCGGGAGTCTCAGGGAGGAGCCTCCAGGACCCCAGGACTGGAAACTTTTGCAAAGAAAAGTAACCATATTTTCTACAAAAAGGGTTATACAATATGATTTAATTATTCCAAGCCCGTGGTAAAGCCCACATTCTCCACACATTCTGGTGCTTTCAGCCCATTCCAATGAGAGGGTGTTTATTTTGACAAATGCAGTGTCTTATTGAAAACTGTTTAAAAATTAACATTAAATTTAAATATGAAAAGTGATTGTTGCATGTGACTAGTAAATTCCACACTCTTTGAACTCTTAAGAGTCTCCTTTCTTTCCAAATACATTTTCCATCCAAAATGTGAACACAGTGTTAGTCTTTACAAAATGGTTTAAAAAATATTATTTTAAAAAGTCCATTCTTGCATAGAGTTTGGCCGCAGAGCAAAATGAAACCCCATCCAAGTGAAATGTTTTACCATGTTCAGTTCCATCATGAAAAGCTGGCAAAGTCAATGGGATGGGGAGGGGGTGGCAATCACATTTGGTTTAATTTATGACGAGAAATCCAATCCAATGCATTTTTAAATTCAGGAAATACTAAAATGTAGACTGTGGAGGCCAACTCCATGTGAACTGCACAGCCCATAATAGTTGGCTGATTTAAAACCTGAGCAATATGAACTACCCAACTAATGAGACTTGAAAAACCAGTACAATCAATTAATAAAAGTAAATGTAATAGTTAGAAATGTATTGAAATAGAAAGGCAGCGCTAAAAGTAAGTATTCTCAGCAAGCTGCAAACGTGCTCCTCAGCAGGGCACACCCCGCTGGAGGCCCCTGAGTCCTTAGGGAGAAGGGCTGTGGCCTCCCGACAGGGACCCTGGCAGCCTCGCGGGGGAGGATTTTGTTCATCAGTCCCCTTGCTCTCTGATTGTTTGCAAGCGAGGACTAAAGGAGAAATCCTCGTGACTTCTGTGTTCTAAGTTAGAGTCACACAGACTCTGTGCTGAGACCAGGAAACCTGCTCTTTCCCCATGGGTTTCAACCACGCTCCTCTGACCAGGGTCTGGGTGAGGAGCGCCTTGGTCAGGCCCTGGAGCAGGGAGAGGGGTTTGTGTTGCTGTCTCGGCTCAGCCTCCAGCAGTGCCTCTGGGGCATGTCCTGAGTTCCCAGATGCCGTCCTGGCTCTCCCAGGCAGGGTGGACTCTGGTTTTGCACGTCACAGAATCTTTGGGGGCGTCCACAGCCCTTTGCGCTTGAGGCTGGTCTGACAGGCCTGGCAAGGGCAGGATCACACGAAGTTCATGCGGCAGCCCCAGTCACCTGCTCGCCCCATCTACAGACTTGATAACCGAGGGCCCGGTGGTCTCCTCCCAGGTTATCTGCTCGAGCCCCAGGCAATGTCAGGTTGCCTGCTGCTCATGGTGTGGTCCCTGGGAGGCCACGTCTCTTCACCTGGAACCCACCAAATTGGCACGTGCATTTCAACAAGGTCCACCTTCCACGTCTGAAGCTCCCCCGTCAGACTCCCCTGCTGGCTCCTTCTGCACCAGCCCTCGGAGGCAGTCACTCCCAAACACCAAAGCCTCCTGCACACCCCGTGACCCTCAGAGTCAGAAACACCTCTCCACGTGTGACCACTGTCTGACTCCCACCTGCCCACGGCACCTGCCATCCATTTGTCTCGCCGGCCATGCAGGCGGGACTCAAAGGATCCCCCGTCGCCTGCCCTCCTGGAGAGGCATCTAGCCACAGCTGTGGTCACTCGTGTTCTCACAGTCGTCTTGGATTCCAGAGGCAATGGGATGGCTTTTAGTGTCAGAACCCAGAATTTCCAGTCCGATCAGAGTAAGAAATGAAGTGTGTTAGATATTTTAAAAAATTAACAATTTTATTTTTTCTCAGCGTAACATTTAAGTGATCTAGAAGTTTACCAAGTAAAAGTGAGAGCCAATCCTCACACCCTCCAGCAAATACCAGGTTCCCCAGAAGTGGCCTCCAATAACTGTACTGTGTGCACTTTTTTTTTTTTGTTCGAGTCTCGCTCTGTTGCCCAGGCTGGAATGCAGTGGCACAATCTTGGCTCACTGCAGCCTCCGCCTCCTGGGTTCAAGTGATTTCGGCTAATTTTTGTATTTTTAGTAGAGACAGGGCTTTACCATGTTGGCCAGGCTGGTCTCAAACTCCTGACCTCAGGTGATCCGCCTGTCTCAGCCTCCCACAGTACTGGGATGACAGGCATGAGCCCCTGTGCCCGGCCCCTGTGTGAACCTCTCTGTATATGTGCTTGTGCATGTGAAAATCTATTTTTAAGTATGAATGGGATCTGACTGTTCTGTAGCTCACGTGTTTACCGTCTCAACGTGCCTCCCACAGCGGCATGCACAGTTGTTTTGTCCTGTTAAATGGCTGCCTGACCCGCCATCATACGGACGCAGCAACGTTGGTGGAGCTTTCTCTATTCATGGCCAGGGTTCAGCACAGCAGGCGAGGGGAGCCGGGGCCACTGCGCCCAGTGGAGGAGGCAGAAGCAGGGGCAGGGGTGCTGCTGCAGCCCAGGGATCACTGTCAGAGGCTGGACACAGGCAGGGCTGGCCCTGCTGGTGATAGTGGCTCCTGCACAGAGGTCTGTCCCCGTAGAGGGCTGTAAACTAAGGAGAGAAGAGGACTGGCCTCACGCGTATTTTCCGAGCAACCTTCTCCCTGTAGAGGGTGTCTAAAAGCAGTGCCTGGTTTCCTTATCCGTTCACCACACTGACCATCTCCGCATGGCAGGCGGCGTGTGCAGCCGACCGTCAGCTCTACCCAAGCTTTCGTGACTGCCCCCCACTCCTGACAGTCAGCACGTGTGGTGTGTGGGCATGGAGTGGTACAGATTCCAACTGACCGGTTCCCTATCAGGGAGACGGGCTCTGATCGGAATTTGGCTGGGCCCAGGACAAGGAAATGTGAGTGGTCACAAACCAGGGTCACACCCTGGCCTGGCAAGGTCGGCAAAGCCAGCCAGTGACTGTGCCCAAAAGATGAGGACAGTTTAAGGCTCAAATATAGACTCGAAGCCAGAGATTTTCAGTCCCAGGTGTGGCTGTCTCCCTCCTCTCCCTGGAAACCACACTGAGGACCCCACACAGACCCTCAGGAAGCACCCGCTACTGGGTTTGGGGTTTCTTCTTGCAGCAAAACCTCCCCCCAGATTCAGAGAGCGAGCAGCAGTGGCACCGGTGTCTCCAGACCTGGCAGCTCATAGCCTTTTCTTCCTGTCCCTGGGTTTAAAATTGAGTTTGCAGCCAGGCAGGCAGCAGCCGTTTCTCGGGTGCGTTTTGTTGTATGAAATTGACCTGGATATCTTGTTCTGGACTCCCAGATCGACCCCTCAGAAGAGCTGCCTGCCGTCCTCCCGTTTCCTCATCCTTTCTCTCTGACTGTAGATACCTCTCTGGACACAGAGGGTGGCTGGGACCAGCTCTGCACAGCATGTGGTGGCCTTGTATGTCATGTGTTTGGAGAAAAGGCTCTTTCTCCCTGGGGTCTCCAGGCATTCCCCAAATCCTATTACCGTTTGAGAGTCTGAACCTGGAGTCCTGTTGGCCTGAGAATCTCCACTGCAGTCTGAGAGTTACAAGCCACTGAGGGCTGTGAAATGAGGGCCTAACTCTCCGCGTCCTGCTCCAGTGGAAATGGACGGAGACCACACCCCCGAGCGCTGCTGGGTGGCCTGAGAGACAGCAGACCACGCCCCTCTCTGCTGGAGGCTGTGTCATTCAGGAAACGACCTTTATTTCTTATTTCTTCGGGTTCACATGCAGCCTCCTGTCCAGCCGGAGGATGGGGAGCTGGAGAACGGGTCAGCCGCAAGGCCCCGCGTGTCCATAGAGGGCAGTCTTGGTTTACTGAACGGTACTACACTCCAAATTGCATTTGTTCTCACTTAGTAGAAAAATATGCTATAAATTTGCCATTACAACACAATCAACATGTCTTTTTTATGAAGAATGTCATACAGCCAATTATTTGTGTTTCTGTTACAGCTGTGTGCTGTTGCTTTAGAACAAACAATACTCCCTTTCTGCCGCAGAAAGAGCATATGTTGGTTTGAAATGAAACCTAGTAGGGAAAAGTTGAACGCTGCTGGAAGGCGAGAAAACCCTGAGCGCGCTGGGTCTTGATAGAAGACAGTGGGGAGGCAGCCGCGTTGTGGCCTCTTCTTCCCTGACAGTAGAGTGAGCGAAGCCGCCGTCTGTGAGAGGAGGAATGGGGCAGAGAGGCTCCATGTCCACACCCGCCGTCTGTGAGAGGAGGGATCGGGACAGAGAGGCTCCATCCATGTCTGCCCGCCCTATTGTTTTCTCTTGCGATGTCCTCCTCCATGGAGCCCCAGGAGGACAAAGCTCGTCCTTTGGCACCACCAAGGCTGAGGACACCAAGGCAGGAGCCCAGGCTGAGGATGGGGCTGGAGACGAGCGGCTGTAAAGCGAAGTGGAACCCTGACCACAAACACGAGGCCCGTGGGAGTCGGCACATGCTGCCGTTTTAGCCGGGTGGCCCTTTGACTGTAAAATCATAGACGGCCCACAAGCAAGCTTTGTGGTGAAAGAAGGTTGGTTGCAAAGACAAGCGATGAATCCCGGGAAAGGCCGTGCTCCTGCCTGGGACTCCACGAGACACGGGCTGCCTCGGAGGAGGAGCCGCAGCAGGACAGTCGGTTGCTTTTCTCTCGAGATGCAGCCATTGGTAACACTGAATTGGAGCCCCACTTGTTTTATATTTGACTTTTATGATTTCTATTTGCATTGCTATACTGCTCTGTATTACTAAAAACGAACGGGGAGCAAACAACCCCATGGCCCCGGTGCCCCTCGCTCTCTTCACCCGGTCACCTGAGCTGGAGTCCTGGGGTCGTCCGCGACTCCTCACATCCCCGCCTCCAACACCACAAACCCGACCATCCTCCCCTTGGGTTCTGCTTCTCCAACATCATTGCCAAAACCTCATTCATTACAAATTCCAACTTGGTCCCAGAATAACAAGCATAGCTAGGACTGTCGGCCACTTGCTGGCTCTGGCCCCTGCCCTGTGCTGGCTGGTTGGCACAGATGCTCTTTAACCCTCCAAAGAAGCGTCCCCAGGAGCCCCTCCTCCTTCTCCTGGCATGTCTGGATTCTCTGCAGGTATTTGGGGTGATACACCCACCTGTCTTTCTTCCCCCACAGGTGCTGGGTTCCTGAGGTAGGGGCTCAACGTGCATGGTCTCAGCATCTGACCAGTGCCAGTGAGTGGCAGCAATGTGGTGCCTCAGTGATTTATGAAAGAATGCATCAGGCATGAGCTGGACGTCAAGCTCTCCGCATTCCTCCTGGGTGGCTGCCTTAGTCTGCAGCTGTCTCCAGTAGGGAGGAAGGTATGCAAAGCTACAGAACCACATGGGGTGGGACCACAGCATGGGCACCTCTCAGCTCCCCTCACGTGAACCTTGCTTCGTGGGGCGAGGTGTCAGGTGGAAATATTCTCTTTGGTGCCATTGATCCCACGGTGGAGGAGGAGGGGGCTGTTGCAGCAGCCCAGGCCGGAGCTGCACACCCCTCTGGCCAGGTGGTGGGGATGGCTGGCCTCTGTTCAGCACGGCCCGCTGCTGGCTGCATATCTCATGGGTCTTGTCCTAGCCTGCTTCTTCCGCCATCTCTCAACAGTTAGGGAGGTTATGTTTTCAGAGATGTTTCTGCTGAGTTCAGTGGTGTGACAGACTCCCAGAGACCAACCCAGTAGAAGGATTTGAACTCCTAGGGGTCTGTCCCCCCTCGCACCTCCTACAGGGTGGGAGTTGGGCCATTGCCGGGACTGGATCTGGTGCTCCATGAGTTAAAGAACACGCTGTCTATCTCTTGGTCTTCCTGTCATCCTTTGTTCCTCATAGTTGCAAAATGGCTGCTGGAGCTCCAGATGTGGGCCACATCTCCCTTTTGCCAGGGCCCTTCTGATGGTGAATTTTATGTATCAACTTGGTGAGGCCCTGGTGCTCAGCTGTTGAGTTTGGTGTTATAATTTTTAGATATGATTAACATTCAAGTTAGTAGACTCTGAGTAAAGAGATTACGACCTCCCTTCCCACCATTGGTGTGGTGGGCCCCATCCAATTAGTTGAAAGTCTTAGGAGCAAAGACAGGTTTCTCCTCAAAATTGTACCACAGACATCCTTTCTGCATTGCTAGTCAACCCAGCGGATTCCAGACCCAAGATTGCAGTGTCATCTGGGCTGGGTGCGGTGACTCACGCCTGTACTTCTAGCACTTTGGAAGGCTGAGGTGGGCAGATGACTTGAGGTCAGGAGTTCAACACCAGCCTGGCCTACATGGTGAAACCCAGTCTGTACTAAAAATACAAAAAACATTAGCCAGGCATGGTGGCGTGCACCTGCAGACTCAGCTGCTCAAGAGTCTAAGGCGGGAGAAACGCTTGAACCTGGGAGGCAGAGATCACAGTGAGCCAAGATAGCAACACTGCACTCCAGCCTGGGCGACAGGGTGAGACTCTGTCTCAAAAAAACCAACCAACCAACAAAAAATAGAGTGCAACATCAGCTCTTGCTGAATTTCCAGCTTTCTCTGGAGAGCTCTGGTTACATTAGCCTCGGATCCATTCCTGCTCCCACCTAGAGGGCAGGTTGCCCATCCCAGCTGTGGAAAACTCAGGTGTCTCATCGCACCTGTCCCGCCTCCAAGGTGGAGATGAAAGAAGGAGTTGTGGTGTCCGTTGGGTTCCTCCCCCAGGCCTGCAATCCAGATGCGGTGGAACCAAAGACAACCAGGGCATCCAGAGTGTCCCCACCCCACGCCCAACAGCACACCCAATGCCATGGTGGGGTGACAGTCCCGTGCCTCAGTCATCACCACACCACATCACCACGGACAGGGTGGTCTCAGGAAATCAGACCTGAAAACAGGAACCCAGCTTTCAGGCTTGGAAGTTTTCCCTGAGCGTTTGGTATTGGATTTGTTTGCAAAGTGCTCAGATAACTAGAAAAAGAGCAAGATTTTCCAGTATTTCCCAGTCCCTAAAATTCAGTTTCTGCTTCACAGCACATGATCTCACCAAGAAGATTAATACAGTTTTCAGATCTTTTAGCTGTTACAGTCATCACTTTCCTTCACATGTGACTATGTGTGAAAAAAACAATAAAACCATTTTAAGAAAAAAAGAAACAATTTTTGATTGAACTGGAAACTAATTCTTATTTGAATCTGTTATATTTCTAGATACATAAATAATTTATGCATATAAATGGAATAACACATTCTTATAAATAGAATCCACAAGGCTAATGTAGCATAGTACTGCTCATAAACAGAAAATGCTGGTGCTCTAAACAAGCAGAAAATATGGTCATTTTCAAAATAAACTCCATGTTTTACACACAGAATTTTCTGTGTTAATTAAAATTCTGAAAAATCAGATGGTATAAAAGGGTAGCTTTATTTATTTTTTCTTCTGAAGTACAGAAACATTTCAGTTTAGCTAAGATATTATTTTGGTTGGGAGTGAGAAAAAGAGATAAAAAAATTCTCTCATTAAAAAGCAGCAAAACCAATAGAAATTAAATCTTGTAAAAATAAGAGCCACATCTGGAGAGACAGCTCACGGCCAAGTGGGGGTTTCCCTGGCCGGGGTGTGCAGGGCTCCTTCTGGGTGATGTGAACTCTCCGGTTCCATGCAGAGGTGAAAGGATAAGCTATGAGCTACTGCAGACAGGTGCCCGGCCGGCTGTCATGGAGGGAGGTCGATCCCTGGGAGGGCCCTGTGTGTGGGGTGGCCCCCTAGGCCTGAGAAGGACCAGGGGAGAGTTCCTAGGGGAATACGTGAAAGTATCTCTGTATTTGTAATGGTTTACATGGATTTTGCAGGGATGAAGAGTGAGCCAGAAGGAGCCCCACTGAGGGTGGGTGGGCTGCTGCAGGGGAGGCCAACCCAATGCCCCTCCTCACCCTGCAAGGGAGGCCGGCCTGATGCCCCATCCTCAACCAGCAGGTCCCCTCCTCCTCCAGTCTGGGGCCCTGGGCTGAGGGAGCCTTGGGCTGAGGGAGCCTTGGGCTGAGGGAGCGTGCAGGGCCCAGCCAGGGACCCCCGGGCACAGCTGCCCACAGCTGCCCACAGCTGCTTTTGTCCAGGGGCTCATGGGGCGCTGGTCCCTGAACTGTGGGTGATGGGCACGTGCAGGCTGTTTGAGGAAGGCCATAGTCTGGGTTCTGGAGGCCCACCCAAGTGGAGCAGGACCCCTGCCATGGGGTCTAGAGAGCTCCATCTAACCCAAGGAAGAAGAGGCATGTGGGTCAGAAGCCAGGTGGGTGGCACAGGCCAGCCAAAAGGGATCAGGAACCAAGGAAGATGAGGGGGGTGCCCGGCTGTGGGGGCACTGCACTGGTGGTGTTGCTTTGGGCATCAAGGCTGAATTGGGCCCTGCCCACGGGGGGTCCAGGGTCAACTCAGATGTGTCGGGGGGGCTGCTCTGCAGCTGAAGGTCACACAGGGTCACTTCTGTCTGGGGAAAGGAGTTTAGGAGCAGACAATACCCGTC
Organism: Macaca thibetana thibetana; assembly: GCF_024542745.1. Lineage (NCBI taxonomy): Eukaryota > Metazoa > Chordata > Mammalia > Primates > Cercopithecidae > Macaca > Macaca thibetana. Next base: position 175,001,415 of record NC_065583.1, on the reverse strand, counting down.
CACCTGCAGCCAGTGTGGCATCCAGGTGGAGTGGAGCCCACAGATGCCGGCAGGGGGATGAGCTCACAGACACCCTCATTGTCATGGAGGCTGTGGGGTGTGTGGGTGGGGCTGAGGGGCTCCTGCCATCCCTTTGCTGCTAGCCAGGCCTTGATGAGGGGAGGGGAGCTGACTTCCTAGAGATTGCGCCACGTGCCTTCCGCCATTTGTGAAGAACCCGCCGATGAAGCCCAGCCTCGGTGGTCATAAATTGGTGCCTGGCGAGATGCCAGCGATGTCCAACGTGATCACTCTTCAGGTCCCACCACACCGATGGACTGCCCCGCAGGACCTCACTGCTGGACCGCACCGCAGGACCGCACCCCCGGACCGCCCCGCTGTCCTGGCAGGTGAGCCTGGAGCCTGATGCTCCCTGGCGACGACCCCGGTCAGACTTCCAGGAGCGCCCCTGCGGGTAAAGTCACAAGTATGCTCTGTTCTGGGCTCAGCGGAGTGGCCTGGGACCACGTCCTGAGTCCGAGGACCAGCTGGCCGGACTCTCCCTTGGCCACGAAGCAGCTCACACGGAGGGCAGGAGCAGAGGCCTCCTGACCCTAGGCGGAACCCCACATGAGAGCCTCCCTGAGGCCAACGTCTCCGGCTCCACCTCCCGCAGTGTTCGCTGGAGCCCGTGGCCATGCAGGGCCACACCGACCCGGGGGCTGCGCAGAAACTGGGGCCCTCGTGCCCCGTGGGTGGGAACGAACCTGCCGCTGCTGTGGAAAACCATTGGGCAGCTCCTCAAAAAGTTGACACAGACTCTCTGTAGGGCCCAACAATCCCACCTCTAGGCCTATACTCAAAAGAATTGAAAACAGGGGCTCACAGAAGTACGTGAACACACATGTGCACAGAAACCACATGCGCAGCAGCCGAGAGGCAGAAGCAGCCCAGACCTCTCCTTGACGGCTGAATGGATAACGGGACCTTCATTTGTTTCAGTGACAGCAAGGGACGCGGCACTGACGTGGGGAACCGCACGGGTGAACCTAGAGACCCAGTGCTCAGTGGGGTCGCCAGACACAGCGGACCACAGAGCGGACAATTCCTTTTACATGTAATACCCAGAACCGATCATTCCACAGCGATGGGAGCCGGGTTAGCTGCTGCCTCGGGCGGGGAGAGGGGAACGGGAACGGCTGCTCATGGGTACCGGGTTTCCTTTCGGGGTGAAGATGTCCTGAAGCCAGAGGTGGCGGCTGCCCATTGCGAGTGTGATAAATGCCATCGAGTTGCTCACTCTAAAAGGGTTAATTTTGTGTTGTGTGAATTTCACTTCAGTCTTAAAAAGAAGAGGACCTGCCGGGTCCCCCAAGGCCACCACGACCCCTGGAGGTATAAAATACGCGTGCAAAGGGCTCACCCTAAGCTCTGCCTTTCTGGGGCGAGCACAACCCCGGCCAGCAAGCACCATGCACTTTGGATCCTTCGGAGGCTCCCCACGGAGTGTTTTCCAGACATTTTTAACGTATTCAAGTTCTATTTTACAGAAAAGTGTTTGGCGGTTATGTGTGGGCCCAGGGGCTGAGACACTGCTTGCTTGTTTTATTTTTCCTTGCTTTGAGGCATGTCGTCTGGTTTTTCTAAGGATCACTGAGAAGGGCTGGAAACTCGAATTCATGTCACCCGCCCCTCGCCGGGTGGTGCCTGTGTGTCCTGAGGCACATCCAGCAGCCTATCCTCTCTCCAGGCTTCCAGGGACGCCCGTTTTGTGGACACAAGTTCCCTTCACTGTCCATAGTGCAGGTTTCTGAAAGGCTGTGGGGAAAATCTTCTACATGTAAATTTAAATATCAAATGGAGAAGACCTCAGTGTTTAATCACACCCACCTTTTGTGGAAAAGAAAGAATTCATTCGTGAAACAAATCAGCAGTCCCAAAGCATCGGCTCCATGACCCTGGCATTTTCTCTGCCACTCACTATGATTTTGACCTTGGACTTCACCTCCTCAAGCTTCCGTTTCCTTGTGGCTTGTTCCATAGTTTGTTCTCCTGTGTAACTCTCTGGGGGAGAGGAGAGCTCCTCGGAAGGGGGAGATGTCCTTTAGATGGTTGATGGTGCAAGAAAAGGAGAAGGTAGCTGATGATAACGCACTGCTGACCCAGGGTGTTATCAAAGAGTCAGAAGGAAACAGAGCCCCAAAGTCGCCATTTATTAAGTACATTGAACTTTACTATAGCAAATAAGAGGGGGCTCTTGACCTAGAAAACAGGGATCATAACGCTCATCTCACAGTGTTTTGTGGGGATGATATGACATCCTAGAGCAGTGGTGAGTACACTCATGTTTGTGTACATTCCGGTTGGAGTGGACTAGCTCATCAAAGTCAACAACTGAATTCTATGCCTGCTTTTTACAGTGCGGAATAACAACGTGCACCATTTAAATGTAAGGTGACACTGCAGTCGTTACAAGATGTGATTGATCAAGATTCACCCAGCTGCTTAGGTAAGCAGGGGCAGCCCCACAGGAGGCCCCCTTGGCGGGGCTGGGAGCTCTGTCAGCAGCAGGACAGGGTCTCGGTCACAGGGGACTGGCCCAGGATCAGAAGGACCTCTTGGGGCACATCCAGGGCAAGCACCTGGCTCAGATCTCAGTCACGTGAGGGCTCAGCTTTCAGTGAGGGCTCGCGCGGGGTGAGGCGGGAGTGCAGGTAAGTCCTGAGAGCCGCCGCACAGCACGAGGTTGTCGTAGAAGGAGCTGAGCTGCAGGCTGCATGCTCTCCGGCTTGTCACCGAATCGAACCAGGTCCGTTTGCCGGTGCACAGTGGAAAGCCGAACACCAAAGCACTGGGCTTTGCAGCAAGAAAGGTTTTTTTTCCAGTCGACTGGCCAGGAGACAGGAGGAAGTACCCAATCTGCCTCCCTGAGCTGGGGTTGGACGGGGTCTTCCAAGCATGCGGTAATGAGGTGTGCTGCCATGGGGATGGTGCTGCGGCTCCACTAATTGGATCCTGGATCCTTATTTAGTCCTCATTCCCCGGCCCCAGCACTCAGGTTCCCCCATGTTGCACATGTGGGTCATCTGGGCACGCTCAGGTCATATGACCTTCAGCCTGGGGGTCCACGGCAATTGAAGAACAAGTCACAACTCCATTACACGGATGTTGAACCAGATTGGCCAGATGCGGCTATAAGCTGGGCGTGGTGAATCCTGCTTCGGCCAGAATTATGTGCAAAGTTGGAAACGAATGTGTTGCCATGGACTGAGACCACATGGCTGCCGGGTTCTGGGGGACGTGGACCCGTTTTGTGTACGTGGCTCATGCATCTTGCCAAAAGGTTCACTGGTGTGGTTTATCCTCAGCACATGTCCAGGGAGGCCACGTGCAGTCACTCCACAGTGCTTTTCTGAGCCTGCCGAGCCACTGCCACACCCGGGAGGCCTGGACACCTGCAGCCCTCATCAAATCAGCTCTCACACCTGGGCCTTCATTATTCTCAGTCTGTGTCCCATGTGCCACACAGGTGAGGTGCTGGGAGTCCAGCTGCAGACACTCCAGGGTGCAGTGTTCAATGTGAGTGAGGGAAACTGAAGAAGGAAATGAAGAAGGGGAAGGGGTAGCTTCTGGGACCTATTGGAAAATGGCTGTTCCTTAGACCCAAATCTGTCCACATACCCTCTATAAAAGCACAAAGAAAGTACACAAAACCACCCACAACCAAACGGAACACAGAGAACAAATAACACAAACTCCAACTGACACATAAAAGATGAAACAAACATTTGAACCCATCAGAGCTGGCGAGGGTTGGAGCATGCTTGGAAGACGGGAGGGTTTGCAGTGCCCGCGTGTAGGAGGAAGCCCATGACATTCACCAGAGGAGACGTCTGCTCCCCGAGAGAGGGAGACGAAGAGGAGGTCTAAGGTGGGGTGGAACAGAAGCTGCACTGGGAGCTGAAAGGGTGATGCTTGGAATGTGCACAGGATGCACGGATGCAATCTTGTGGGCAACTGTCTGGGGAGAGGAGAGCTTCTGGGAAGGGGGAGATGCCGCTTTGATAAGGGCACTACTGACCCAGGGTGTTATCAAAGAATCAGAAAGAAACAGGCCCCCAAAGTTGCCATTTATTAAACAAATTGAACTTTACTATAGCCAATAAGTGGGTGCTCTTAAACTCCCTCCACAAGGCATCAGCTATTGCTGGTCCAGGAAAATCTGACACAAATAATCCTGAACAAAATAAGAAATCAGCATCCAGTCATAAAAATTGACTATAAGAGAGCCAAAATTGAGAATAAGAATAGAAATTTCAGCAGGAGAGAAACCTACCTCAAAAAATTCTCAAAGCAAATGAAAAGTGTACCACAACCCTCCAAGATAAGCAAGCAATTGCAGATTTAAAAGGTCATCACAAATCAGAGGCTCAAAAACTCAGAATGCAAATAGATAAATACTGGAAGGTGTAAAATTACAGCTAGCAACATTCAAGTAAGAAACTGAAGAAAAAGATAGAAATCATAACAAAAAGTAAGGATAAATTATGGGGTGCCCAAGGGAAAACATATACAACCAAAAGCACAGTGAGAGACTTAAAGAACAGAAATAAGAAGATACAAATAAGAAATTAAAATGAAAATAAAGGAGATTAAAAATATGAGAAAATAATAAATAGAAAAGCCTGTCAAAGAATATACAACATAGATGTAATTGGAGTAAATGAAGACTAAATAAACACAATGGAACAGAAATGATATTTAAAACTATAATTCTGGCAGGCGCAGTGGCTCACGCCTGTAATCCCAGCACTTTGGGAGGCCGAGGCGGACAGATCACCTAAGGTCAGGAGTTTGAGACTAGCCTGGCCAACATGGTGAAACATTGTCTCTACTAAAAATATAAAAATTAGCCAGGCATGGTGGCGTGCACCTGTAATCCCAGCTAGTCAGGAGGCTGAGGCAGGAGAATCACTTGAACCAGGGAGGAGGAGGTTGCAGTGAGCCAAGATTGTGCCACTGCACTCTAGCCTGGGAGACAGAGTGAGATCTCGTCTCAAGGAAACAAAAACAAACAAAAAAGCCACTATAATTCCACGCCTATAATCTCAGCACTTTGGGAGGCTGAGGCAGGAGGATCCCTTGAGCTCAGGAGTCTGAGACCAGCCTGGGCAACGTGGTGAAACCCTGTCTCTGCAAAAAATACAAACATTAGCCAGGTGTGGTGGTGCACATCTGTGGTCCCAGCTACTTGGGAGGGCTGAGGTGGGAGGATGGCTTGAGCCCAGGAGGCAGAGGTTGCAGTGAGCCAAGATTGCACCACTGCCCTCCAGCCTGGATGACTAAGCCAGACACTCTCTCTCTCTCTCTCTCTCTCTGTCTATATACATATATATACACACACACACACTTTATATACTTTGTTGATGAGATCAGATTCATGGGAACTTCTGGAAAGTGATGGGAAAAAGTGACGGGAGCCTGCGTCACACCTGGAGCCCATCAAAGTGACGGAACAGCACTCCGAAGGCATGAGCACTTCCTGGTATGGAAATCATTCCTCGGTTTCCAAAAACATCCACACTGGTTTTTCTACGAATGGTGGGATTTTATTTAATTATATTTTATTGTTCAACCCTGTCTGTGTTTTGTAAGTTTTCTGAATTTAATTCTACCTATGGAAAGATGCCCATCATGTACTCAAGAAAATCAACTTGGAGCATTGAAATAAAATACAAAAATTGTGGGATGCAGCTAAAGCTTAAGGAGAAACTGATTACTCCAATGCCTATATTAGACATGAAGAAAAAGTTTAAAATCAATTATCTTTGCTTCCACTTTAGGGAGCTAGTTAAAAAAGAAAAAATTAAGGTCAAGGTAGGTAGGGAAAAAAAAGAAATAATAAAAATAGAAAGAAATTTAATGAAATATAAAACAACAGGGAAAATTTACAAACCCAGAATTTGTTATTTGTAAAGATTAAGGCCAGGTGCAATGGCTCACACCTATAATCCCAGCACTTTGGGAGGCTGAGGTAGGCAGATTGCTTGAGCTCAGGGGTTCAAGATCAACCTTGGCAACATGGTGAAATCATGTCTCTACAAAAAATACAAAAATTAGCTGGGCATGGTGGTTTGAACGCCTGTAGAAGGAAGCTACTTGGGAGGCTGAGGTGGGAGAATCACTTGAACCCCAGAGGTGGAGGTTGCAGTGAACCAAGATTGCACCATTGCACTCCAGCCTAAGCAACAGAGTGAGACTCTTTCTCAAGGAAAAAAACAAAAGTTTAGTAAAATTGAAAATCCCTTAACAAGACTGATGATTAAAAAAAAAAAAAAAAAAAAGAAAAGGAAGGACAAATCATCAATGTCAGGAACCAGGAAGGGGCATCACAACAGGTCCTGCAGACATGGAAAGGGTAATGAGTGATGACAGGAACAACTTCACGCTGATGCATTCGACAGCTTAGATAAAATGGATGAATTCCTCGAAAGATACACATTACCAAAATAAACCCAAGCAAAAATAGAAAATGTAAATCACCCTATATTTGTTAAAGATATTAATTCATAATTAAACTTCTTACAAAGATAATTCCAGGCTCAAACAACTTCACTAGTAAATTCCATCTAGTACGTAAGAAAGAAGTAACATCTATTCTGTATAAACTCATAAACTAGAGGAGGAACTGTCATTTCCTAAAATATTTTATGAGATTGTTATAACCAGAATTCAAAAACCAGACAAAGGTATTATAAGACAGGAAATTGACAGACCAATATCCTTCATAAGCATAGATACAAAAATCACTAGCAAAACATAAGTGTATCAAATTCAGCAATAAGTAACAAGAATAAGATATCATGATTAAGTTGGACCGCCTAATCATGATTCTAGAAAATTCTAGAAATGCAAAATCTGTTTAACACAAGAAAATAAATCAATGTAGTTCACCATATTAACAAACTAAGGAAGACAAATTATATCATCATTTCAATAGATGCAAATCAATTATTTGAGAAAATATTACACCGTTTCATAATTGTTAAAAACTCTTAGCAAATGAAAAAAGTTGGTAAGTTTTTCAACCTGATAAAGAGATCTTACCGCTTCTTCTCAATATGGTACAAGAGGTAATAGCCACTGTAATAAGACATGAATGGGAAAATGGAAGTCATATTAATTCCAAATAAAGAAGTAAAAGTGCCGAGGGAAAGAAGCTGAATGCCAACTAGTTTACACTGAATTATTCCGTTTATATGAAAGTCTTGAACAGGTAAAACTAAACTTTGTTGTTGTTGTCTGTTTGTTGTTGATGAGATCAGATTCATGGGAACTTGTGGGCAGTGATGGGAAAAGGTGATGGGAGCCTGCGTCACACCTGGAGCCCATCGAATTGACTGAACGGCACTCCGAAGGCATGAGCACTTCCTTGCATGGAAATCATTCCTCAGTTTCCAAAAACATCCACATTGGTTTTTCTCTGAACAGTGGGATTTTATTTAATTATATTTTATTGCTCAATCCTTTTTTTATTTGTAAGTTTTCTGAAATGACTATGTATTACATTGGTAAATCAAAATATTAACTAATCCAACATAGTCCAAACAGTAAAAATATGACCTAAAATTATCTCCAGGTATGAATGCTTAGCAAAGAGTGTTGTAGGGCTTAGCTCTCTTCTGAGCTATTTGGTGAACTCTTTCTAGAAGATGTTCTTACAATGAACTTGGGCAATGGAAGAAAGGATTCATAATCATAATGAAGGCCTAGGGCCGGGAGGGCATCCGGTCAATAAGAAATTGGCCCTAAACCTTGAAGGTCCAGGTCTGAGGTTGGTCAGTCACTCCTCTCAGGTCAGCCTTGGAGGCAGCTGCCTCGTATTGGCTTCTTGACTCTTTGTCCTTCCTTTTCTCCATGTGTTTTGGGTCACAGTTCCTTTCTTCCTAAGTTTCACAAAGTCCTCACTGAGGTCTTCCTCCTGCCATGTCCTCAGTTACCTCCTGGGCTCAGCCCCACAGGATGAGCTCCCTCTGTTGCTGTTCCCCTGGGCAGCTGGCATCTGCAAACACCACATGGCCTTCCAGTTCTTCTCCCACCCCCACCCACCCATGCCTCCGTGGGAAGGGCAGCAACTCTCCCGGGTCTTTGCCTCTGGAGGGCTGAGGCCCCACTCTCTTCTCAGGATTTGTGCCAATTGCTTTGGTGACGCAGACACAAGGAATCCCGTCTGTCCTGTCACTCCCTGTCCCCTCTCAGAGCTTCCTTTTTTTTCTGACCCCTTCTGGATACATTCAGGACAGGACACAGCGGGCAGTGTGGACAGCAGGTGTGTGTCTCCTGGCTCTGACTTCTGGGTGACCAGAGGCCCAGGGGCTTCGATGCAGGAGGGTCATCTACTTTGCTGCCCACCATGTAGACAATGAACACAGAGCCCCGGATGAGGCAGTGGGAGCTGTCTCCTCCAGGACTGTCCTGAGGGGCAGTGGACACAGCCCACAGTGGATGCCGGCCTTGCTGAGCAGGGAGACTAAGGACAGCAGCCCAGTGAGACCAGGAGCTCAGCTGAGAGGAGCCACGCCCTCTCCAGGGAAAGCACTGCACCTCCCGTGTGGCGTCGGCTGTGTTGGATGCCGCCGGCAGAGAGCAACACTGTGGCCTGAGCTGTGTCCTCCAAATTCATAGGTGAGGCCCCAGCCCCCACGGGACTGTATCTGGAGCTACAACATTGAGGGAGGGAATTAAGGTTAAATGAGGTTGTGAGGAGGGCCCTGACCCAACAGGACGTGTCCTTGTAAGAAGAGAAAGCAACACCCAGGGATGCGTGTGCAGAGGAGCAGCCGTGGGAGGACACGGGAGAAGCCACAGACTGCAGGCCATGAAGAAGCCTCGGGAGAAACCGCCCAGTGGCCCCTTGGTCTTGAACTCCCAGACCCCAGACTGCGAGGGACCAGTTTCTGGTGTTGAAGCCCCGGCCCATGGTGCTTTGTTACTGCTGCCCGAGCCAACAAGGCTGAATGAAGAGGAAGGACAGCAGTGTGCCAGGTGTGTGTGGGCCTTGCACAGCCGGGGAGGCTCTGGTGGCAGGAGATCCTGTCTCCAGCCTGGCTGGGCAGTGCTGGTGAGTCTGCTGACATCCGGGGCTCTGTGTTCATTGTCTACATGGTGGGCAGCAAAGAAATGACCCTCCTGCATCGAAGCCCCCTGGGCCTCTGGTCACCCAGAAGTCAGAGCCAGGAGACACACACCTGCTGTCCACACCTGCTGCCCTGGTGCGACTGCAGAGAAAGGCAGAGACCCGGGGCATCGGCTATGGCACCAGGATGCAAGGCACCAAATGCCTCTTCCTCCCTGGGAACACTGGCAAAGGCTCAGCGAGCCGCAGCCTGGCGTGAAGATGAGGGTTGGTCTGGGCCGTGCCTGCCTGAGCAGCCCGGGGTTTCCTGTGCCCTCCGGCAGAAAGCCGGGGGCCTGTGGGGTGACCCAGGCTGCAACGGTCATAACCAGGGCAGCACTGGCTGTCACTGGCTGTCCCAAACAAGCCCTTTGTCTCTGAGAGGGCAGGGTGCCTGTGTGTGCATGTGTGTTACGGACACCTTCCCAGGAGGTAAGCGACATGCCAGCTCCCCTCATCCCACTCCAGGGGCCAGTTTCCACGGTCTCAGCTTGGTTGGGGGTGTGGGCTCCCTTGCCCTAATCCCTGGGGGAGCCCATTTTCCCAGACACAAGGACAAATCAGGCCGGCTCGGCCGGGGACAGACAATTTCCTACATTTATTTGTTTCTCCCGAAAGAAGGCTTCTGTTTGGTTCTAATGAGTAGCTTTTCCTAAAGAGAAACAATAATAACAGCAGAAACGTAAGTGGATTTTGTAAACTTGTAATCATACGTGTCAAACACAGCGTGGTATTTTCCCCCGCAAAATAGAAATGGTGGGAAGTCATATAGAGTGGGTGCGGGAAATTGTGTTTTCTCTGACAGAAGTTAATTCTAAACTAAGTATTCCCTGAAAGGAAAGCAGGGAAACATTTTTACATGTCTATCATTCGTCCTTAGAGGACACAAAACAAATACGTTTTTTAACGCTTGACACCAGCATTATTCCGCGTGGCCTCGGGCTATGTGCTGTTTTCCAGTTTGTAGAATTGGAGGAGAAGAAAACAGCTCTGCATTAAGAGGAACATATTGTACAGGTTAATCATAAGCACGCAGAAATCAGAACGCTGCCAGCCGGCAGGACGGAAGGCCTGGGCACCAGGAGTTGCGGGAAGGCAAGGAAGTGGAGGTGGCAGCAACGAGGGGCCAGACCAGGGTCACAGCCCCTGTGGCAAACGCTTGTGGATGTGCCATGGCTGGAGCTCTTTTGGGTCCCTCTCTGTTGGGAAGCAGCCCTTCACAGGTCTCCCAGTGATGCTTACGTGCAGAAGGAAGCTCCTTGGAAAGCCGAGGGTCATTTTATCAGAGTCCATTCCCCAGGAAGTCCCCGTCAAGGAGCACCAGGGCAGTCAGGTCCTGAGGCAGACGGCATCACCAGGGCCAAGGCCCCGGGGCTGTCCTAGATCCTCCCGCAAATGTGGTGGGAATTACGACTGGTCCCCCAAGTGAGCCCAGACGCACACAATGCATAACAGTGTAGCAGCCACAAGGCCGAGGTTCCGGGGGGCCTTCTCCAGCCTGGCCTTCGGTCACTCCCACCCCGGCTTCTGCCTCTGGGAGGCAGGCCCATGTGCGTCCTTTCTGTGGAGCATGGAAGTCTGGCTTTGGTGGGAGGCAGCCCTGCCTGGGGTTTCCACTTTGAGGTTCCTTCTTTTCCCTGGGATTAGGAGTGTTTCATCGCTGACCCTGGGGTCAAGCCTCAGGATTTCGAAGCCCACAGTCCTCCATGAAAACCCACCCTGCATGGCTGTTGCTGGGGGAGGGCTCTCAGAAGAGAGGCCCTTGGGGTCCCTGTCCTGTGAGGGTCCAGCAAGAGGTCAAAGTGTGCAGTTACTGGCCCTGGTCCCCACTGCCTGCCAGCCTTCCTCCGCCACCCAGCCTGTCCTTCCAGGGGCACACGTAGGCCTTCCTGGACCCCCACAGGGGAGCCCCAGCCCATGCACCTGTCCCGTCCTGAGGGCAAAGTGAGGCTGAGGGGCCCCTGGACATGGGTCCCGTTCCTTCCCGTCTCCTGCCAGTATGGCCTCCCCAGCACAGGCCCTTTACCATCCTTGTGAAATTTTTGGCAGCATCTGGAAGGGAGCTGGAAACATGGCCCAGGGAGTGAGTTTCCCACAGAACATTCTAGTCCAATGCTGGCCCCAGCTTCTCTTCTTTTTTCCTAGGCTGTGCGCCTTTTACTCCCAGAGGCATCCGGCCACCATGGCTCCTGTGGGGATGGTGTGTCTCCGGCTGTCTCATCTCTCCGTCCCTGTTTCTGTCTCTGTCATACATTCACGCTGCATGATGGCCAATTCGGTCCAGCAAGAAGGTGGCGCTGCGACCCCTCCCCTCCAGAGCATGGCCGCCACCACTGCCCAGGGAGGGTGGGGGGAGGGATGCTCTGTTTTCAGTCCCTAGAGGATCACACTGAACCCCAAACAGGTCTGCTGTTGGCATTAGAGATGCCCGTGGAGGGACTCGGCTGGCAGCCCCTGGCTCAGGGCTCAGCATCCTGCCAGGGGTGGCTCCTGGGTGTCCTTTTGCTGGACTCAGGCCTCGCCACTTCACTGAGGCCTTCAACATCCACAGCCTTGGGGGACAAAGCAGTTTCCGTTGATAAAAGAAAGACTTCAGCCAAATTAAATGTAAAGGAGTTTAATTGAGCAATGAATGACTTGCGAACCAGGCAGCCCTCCCAGCCATAGTAGGCTCTGGGACTCCAGCACAGCTGTGGGCAGAAGATTTACGGACAGGAAAAGGAAAGCAACGCACAGAAAATGGAAGTGAGGCCCAGACACATCCGGCTTATTACAGGTTGGTGTTTGCCTTATTTGAACACGGTTCAAACAGCTGGCTACATGTGGTCCGCCCAAACTCAGTAACAGGCACAAGTGTAGGCGATGGCCTGTTTACGCCTGCATTTGTTATAGTTGACAATGTGCAGAAAAACCTTTAGGCCGAACTTAAAATATGTAAGGAGGCAGCTTTGGGCTAAAGTTGATTTAGCCCCGTGCGTTTTGAAACTCACATTGGCAAGAATCTCTTTTATTCACTTTCCCTAAGACGCCTTCTTGGGTCTTCCGACAGTGTCTTGCTGCACTCCAGGATCTTTCTCTAGGAACATCAAGCAGGCACCTGAATGGATCCTGCATCCTCGTTCTCAGCTCAGCCCTTCCCTCTGTCAGGAGTGGGGAGGGCAGAGACACTGTTTCTGGAAGGTCCTGCTGTATCTGCTCTCCCACTCCCATCTCACCCTGGCCCACACCCTTGGACCTGGTTTCACAAGAGCAGCCTTGGGACAGACCCTAGTTGCTAGAGGGCGGTGCAGCTGCCTCCGCCTCACCCCCAGCCTCACCCCCAGCCTCACCCTCAGCCTTCACCTCACCCCCAGCCTCGCTGGCTCCCCTCCGCAACTCCACCAAACCGCAGGACGGCTCTGAGCTGTGCTCACTCTCTCCTGGGCCAGGCTGCAGACAGCACTGCCAAGCCACCCCTTCCCCATGATCTCAAACAGCAAAGGCTGCAAATGCTTAGGTCACTTTTCAGTCCCCAAAACTTTCTGGACTCGAACCTGAGGAGGCACCTCCGAGGGGAGCAGGACTGCAGCTGCCCAGACCAGGAGGGAAGCTCCAGGGCTTGATTGCCCACCTGGTTCCCAGCCGAGGTGGCCTCTCACTGGGGCCATTTAGCTGAGGGGGTTGCTGAGCTGGTGTGAGACCCCTGCTGCCAAGTCCCCCAATCTCTTGGGCTGTGTGTGGCGGTTCCTGATCCAGCTGTCCCCTCCTCATGTGTGAAGCACGGGTGGCAACTGCAGGCACTGCTCAGGAGCCTGGGGAGTGGTCTCCATGCAGCTGCCCATTCGTGCATCCTTGGTGCTGTGTCTTAGCAGGAGATAAAAATGTCACCCGACGTACCCCTCAGAAGAACCCCCCCGTGCCTCAGCTGGTCCCTACACAACTCCTACATAATGTCAGTCTCCTTGGTAGGGGTTAATAAGGGCCCTCCCGGAACTTGGGTGATCACTTCAGAGCCTGTCAGCCTTGGAGTAATTCTGCCATTGCACCATCAGCCTTGTGAGCTGTGAGCATTCCCCAGGAGAGCGCCCGTCTTATCTCAGGAAACTCCCCTTGATCACGGCCCACTGGTTCAGAGTCAAATATGGTCTCGACCGTGGAAGTGGACGCCCCAGAAATGCTTCACACCTTTTCAGTGCTTTCATTTTCCTAAACAGGAGGGCTCCTCTGGTGTACACATGTGTGCACACACACTCTCATAAACACACCACACATGCAAACACATAAACGGGCCACATGCGAACACACGAACCGCACACGCACTAACAGGCCATGGTGCATGCACATACCGCACACGTGTGAGCACATATACCACCTATGCGTGCACCCTTTGCACTCACACACATTCACACGTGTGCTCACATGTGCACACATGCACAGCATGCAAACACGCCACACACACACCACACATCTGTGCACACACATGCTCTGCCCTTCCACATGAGATTGTCATTCCTTTGCAAGCTCTTCCCCTGGAGTGGGCCCTGTCCCCAGAGATCCCTAAGAAACAGCCACACACAGTTTGTCTGAAACTGGGCTGGACACAGAGCTCTGTAAGGGGTCCTTTGCCCTTGAAAAGGCCACAGGACTCTCACCAGCTTGTAAGGACTTGCACGTCACAGTGTGGGTTTAAAACAAAGATGGGTCCCTCTTGTCTGTCAGATACCATGATCAGCATTGCCAGGTTGCCCCTCCTCTGGCTGCTAGGAAGGGTGAGGCTTGGTAAGGCCGGATTACTTATCAGTGGGGGAATTTTCGGGCCTTTTGAAGTGGCTTTGTGAGTCTGGAGGCTCTGAGTTTGGCCCGGCGCCTGCTCTAGGGGTTGACACGCGCACCTATAAATAACAGCGGTGACAGGTCCCCTGTCAGCACCCGCTGATGGACGGCCCCTTCTCCCGCCATTACAGCCTTGTGACTGTGGGAAAATTAATTTAAGTGGTAGTTAATTTCTAATGAATTCCACTCAAGCAGCTAATATGGTCCCTCGGCGTTATGGTAACCTTCATGGATCATTGCATTATGTAAATAAATTCTACTTTATGCTGGTTTATTAAAAAAGAGAGTGAAGATTGGGAAGGCTGGTGAAATCTTCTCTCAGACGCACAAGACTAACAGACAGCAGGGAGACATTTAAGGAAGGGAAGCCGCCCAGTCCACAGGTGCTTTCCTGGAAGGCTGCACTTCTCACCTCTAACTTTCCAGATGGGCTGAACTGCCCACTTGCAGGGCTCCGCATACATATCTCCAAATCTCCAAATTCCATTTTGTTTTGTTTTGAGATGGAGTCTCACTTTGTCACCCAAGTTGGAGTGCAGTGGTGCGATCTCAGCTCACTGCAATCCCTGCCTCCTGGGTTCAAGTGATTCTCCTGCTTCGGCCTCCTGAGTAGCTGGGATTACAGGCATGTGCCAACATGCCCGGCTTTTTTTTTTTTTTTTGTATTTTTAGTAGAGACAGAGTTTCACCGTGTTGGCCAGGCTGGTCTCAAACTCCCGACCTCAGGTAATCCGCCCTCCTCAGCTTCCCAAAGTGCTGGGATGACAGGTGTGAGCCACCACGCCTGGTCTCCAAATTCCTTGTGTCATCATTGCATTCCAAATGGAAAGAGGAGCGTTCTGCCTTAAACCACATGCAGTTCCTAACAACCCTTAGAGACAAACCTGGGGAGTACCCTGATCGGAAGCCTCAGTCTGAGGACAAGTACAGGCTGGAGGAGCTGGGCATGTTTCGGCCTCCTGGTCCAGCATGGAGAGGGAGGGACATGCAGGCTCCCCATAAATTCTTCTACGCCACCCTCAGAGCCCACCCTGTGGAGTCCCCTCCACGGCCCTCCCTTGCTCGCTCCTGGTCACTCCAGGAAGTTGCTGCATCTGCACCCAACCTGTTCAGTCCCCTGGTGGCATTCGCTGAGCCAGAGATGCCCTCCACCCTGCAACTCTTTCCTGTCTTGGCACCCGAAGCTCTCCGTGCTCCCAGTCTTCCCCCAGTGCCTGGGCACCCTGCTTTTCCCCTGCTGTGGCACCATCCTCTTCTATGGGGGAGCACACAGGGCTGGAGCCGGGACCCCTTCTGTACCTACACATTCTCCTGGGGGACAGCGTCCAACCCTCGGCTTTTGCTATGCTTTGTTCCAGTTGTCTAATGCTGCGGTCAAGTCACCCCAAGGCAGGAGCTTAAAACAGTAATGACCTTGCATGTTGTTCACAGGTTTGGGCTGACTGGGCTCAGCAGGGCTGCTCTTGTTCAGCAGTGGTCAGATGGTGGCTGTGGCTGTCTCCTTCATCTTACCTAGTCCTCAGACTGAGGCTCCCATACCTGGGCCCCTCCGGCACACCTCTGTCTAAATGGCCTCTCCATGCAGCAGCCTCTGGGTCTGACCACTGAATGCTCCCAGGGCAAGGGCCCCAGGATAAGCCCACAGAGGCTTCATTGGTTTCCTAAGCTCACTTTTCATTGTGTTGATGGAGACGGTCGCAGAAGCCCATCCAGGCAGGAGGCGTGGGGGCAGAGACCTCACCTCCTCAAAGGAGAAGGGTCCAAGAATTCTGGGCACATTGCAAAACTGCCCACTGTCACTATGTCCTGGGCACCCAGATCTTCACCTCTGGACTCAGGTCCAGCCTCTGGTCCTCTGTCTCAGGGGCTCACCTACATGGGCTGTTTGGGGGTGCTTTTCCTTTCTCCCACTCAGTTTCCTGCTCACTGCAGGTTTAGCCAGTGGCAGGTGCTGGCAGATCAGAGTGAGACGGAGGCTTTGCTTCAGCTCTCCCTGCATGCAGCAAGCCTGGGTGTCTCGGGGGCCCCTCCACACAGCTGCCCTCGGCTTGGGAGCTGCCCCTCCCCTGCCCTCCCCTCCCCTCCCCTCCCCTCCCCTCCCCCTCCCCTCCCCCCCCTCCCCTCCCCTCCCCTCCCCTCCCCTCCCTCCCCCCCCTCCCCTGCCCTCCCCTGCCCTCCCCTCCCCTGCCCTCCCCTCCCCTCTTCTTAAACCCTGCTCTTATATTTATGAAAGCTGGTGGCCAGGCACAGTGGCTCACGCCTATAATCCCAGAACTTTGGGAGGGCGAGGTGGGCGGGTCACTTGAGGTCAGGAGTTCGAGACCAGCTCAGCCAACATGATAAAACTCCATCTTTACTAAAAATACAAAAATTAGCCAGGTATGGTAGCACATGCCTGTAATCCCAGCTACTCGGGAGACTGAGGCAAAAGAATCGCTTGAACTCGGGAGGCAGAGGTTGCAATGAGCTGAGATCGCACCACTGCACTCTAGCCTGGCGATAGAGTGGGACTTCATCTTAAAAACAAACAAAAACCAAAAACAACAACAACAAAAAAACTGGCTAAAGGTCACCTGAAATCACCCAATTTCCATGTGCCATCTCTTTCCTGCCAGCCCCAACCGACACTGTTTCTCTGAACACCACAATGGGACCCAGCCTTAAGGTGCCATTTTTCCTTCCAAACTCACCTCTTCCCAGTTCCCCACTGAGCAGGGCGAAACATCATCCACTCAGTCGCCGTCAAAAATGAAGAGGCCAGGCGCAAATTCTCCTGTTTCATCACCACACATTGAATGCACAGGTGTGTCTGGTCTACACCTAGGTCTACCCTGGAGTCTACCTTAGGGTCTACACCTGGGTCTACACTGGAGTCCACCTTAGGGTCTACACCTGGGTCTACCCTGGAGTCCACCCTAGGGTCTACACCTGGGTCTACCCTGGAGTCCACCCTAGGGTCTACACCTGGGTCTACCCTGGAGTCCACCACTAGGGTACCCTGGAGTCACCTAGGGTCTGGGTCTACCCTGGAGTCCACCCTAGGGGCTACACCTGGGTCTACCCTGGAGTCCACCCTAGGGGCTACACCTGGGTCTACCCTGGAGTCCACCCTAGGGGCTACACCTGGGTCTACCCTGGAGTCCACCCTAGGGGCTACACCTGGGTCTACCCTGGAGTCCACCCTAGGGGCTACACCTGGGTCTACCCTGGAGTCCACCCTAGGGGCTACACCTGGGTCTACCCTGGAGTCCACCCTAGGGGCTACACCTGGGTCTACCCTGGAGTCCACCCTAGGGGCTACACCTGGGTCTACCCTGGAGTCCACCCTAGGGGCTACACCTGGGTCTACCCTGGAGTCCACCCTAGGGGCTACACCTGGGTCTACCCTGGAGTCCACCCTAGGGGCTACACCTGGGTCTACCCTGGAGTCCACCCTAGGGGCTACACCTGGGTCTACCCTGGAGTCTACCCTAGGGTCTACCCTGGAGTCTACACTTGGGTCTCGCCTCGGGTCCAGGGGTTTCCCTGTCGTCCACTGCCAGCCACAGCGCCCTCTGGTTGGGCCACCACAGTAGCTCTGCCTGACTTCCTGCCGCAGTCCTGGTTCCTGCCGTCCGTTCCACACATGGGGCCGGATGACCCCTGGAAGCACCCACAGGACTTCCAGTCACCTCTGGGATCACACCCACCCATGCCCAGGCTCTAGACCCTGCCCCTTCTGAGCCCCCAGCCTGGCTCACTGCCCTGCTCCAGCTGCCACCTAGACACACGAACATGCCGTCCCAGGTAACCCCATGAGAAGGGACCCTGAGGTGGGGCTAGGTGGGAGTGTGTGCTGGGGAGACCTCCCAGGACCAGCACAGAAGGAGGCAAACTGCACATAGGGCTGGCATCAAGAGCATTCCAGGGCAGAAGAAGGAAAAGTAGAAGACGAGGCTGGGGATTTGAAACAAATTTGCATTATTTACTATTAATTGAGTCCAAACAAACGGCACAGGAGCTACTCCCCTAAATCTAAAATTAAATCATCATTTCTAGTGGCTCTTCCTCGTCGCCATTGGTGGCCGTCCATCCTACAAATGACTGGCCTGCTTGCCTTAGTGCGTCCTGATAGGGCCAAGGGAAGGCTGCACTCCTCGTGTGAGATGCTGTGGATGTGTTCCGGAGATTTCTGTGGTCATGTCACAGGCAGGGACGTCCCATGTCCACTTGCAGCTCTTGCTTTTGTCCAATTCTTCTTTCAGCACAGAGGGGTGCCGGCTTCGGGTGGAGCCGGGGCTTCATGGCCCTTCTGTTTTCAGGCCACACCAGTGTCCACCCAGCGGGTCTCTGCTCAACACTGGGAGTAAAGAAAACCCAGCCAGGCCCCCACTGGGGAATGGGACCTGGACTTGGCCTGATTTGAGCCATTCTCCTGAGGCCTGTGAGTCCCAAGGCTGTGGGTGGCCTGTGCTCCAGGGTCTCTCCAGATGGGGCTTTGTCTGCAGACACACGAGGCTGTCAGGGGCCTGAGCTGGGCCTGGATTTCCTAGGGAGGCCCTGGAAGGAGGCCGTCCATGAAGCTGGAGGCTGCAGGAGGTGCCTTCGTGGGGAGCCTGCCCTGCGGGAAACTGCTCTTGGCAGACCTGGCATCCCCGGTCCTTTGCTTGTCCTTAAGTGAGCTTCCAGCAAGGCTGCAGCAAGGATTTCCAGGTGCCCAGACTGCTGGGCAGGCTGGGACTAGGGGAAGCAGCGCTCCTGGGCAGGTGAGTGTGAGCTGGGTGGTGCCTCCTGGCCAGGCCTCCTCCGCCTGCATTCCCCACGCAGCCCATGACTTTCCCAGGTGAGGCCGAGTTAAACAGAAGAAAACTCGCTGTGCAGCAGTTTCCTTTGCCATGCACTCTTCCCCCAGAGATGGCCTCCAGCCTACCCCCGGCCACCTCCTATCTCCCATATCCCTGTCCTGGAGGGCTGCCTTGCCACCCACATCGGCCCCCTCTGTCCTGGTACCTCCCCACACAGAGCAGACCTGCCCTGGGCCGGTCCTCTCTTCCCAGGAACATTTCCTCCTTGCCCCTGCTGCCCCAAAGCTGCTAAGCCAGAGTCTGAATCCTGCCCTGCCTCCACTGGGTCCCCAGGAGGGCAGGGCTGTGTGGGTCCCCCTCCCTGGAGCCCACCCTGCCCACGTTGTGGCCAGGACTGGGGTGCTGGAGAGGAGAGCAGGGGCTGGAAACCAGTCTTTCCTCCCTCCTGGGGGTTCCTGGATTTTTTTGAGACCCCAATTTCTGTAGGGCCCTGACCAGAAGGGGCGCCTTCCGGTGGACCAATGGCCTTTACCCACGTGTCCAGCACCTGCCTTAAGTGTCTCCCCGACACCCTGCAGCCCGGGAGCTGTGGCAACCTCATCCTGTCTTCCCTTCTCCCTCCCCTCCTGCTGTTTTTCTGTCTCCATTTCTATCTATCTCTGCCTTTGCTTCTCTGTCTCTGTCTCATTCTCTCTATATGTCTCTATGTCTGTCTCTGTCTCTGCATCTCATCCCCCAGGGGTCCCCATCAGCTTAACGGAGGTGTCCACTCTCCACCTGCCCTGGGGTGATACACTTGGTGGGGAGACGGTGTGGTGCAACGCAGTGGATTTTAGATGGGGGGGGCAGAGCCAATCACTGGCTGGTGGGGGCTCCTCCACTTACAGATGGGGTGACCTGGGGAAAATCACTTCACTGCTTTCACCTGTAAAGTGGGAGGAATGGCGACACCCGCCTCCCGGAGTCCCTTTGAGGATTGAATTGACGAATGCACCCTGAGCAATGCCTCGTGAGTGTGCCCCGTGTAAATGCTGGTGAGACCATTACCCAGGTCCCGGAGGGCACCCAGCCACGCGTGGCTCCTGTGGGGTTCCTGTGGCTGAGTCTTGGGAAACATCAAACAATATTCGTAGCAACACCTCCAGACTGAGCCGTTAGCATCTGACCATGACAAGGGCTGCCTTTTCTGCGAGTAGAGACAGATTACATTCTGTGGTGGGAAGTGCAACTTCAGGGTAGCCTGGGTGATACCTGTGAACTCAGCAGCTATGATAAATACTAAAGCAAAAGCAAATTTTGCATTTCAAAATAGTAAAAGTAAAAAATCAAAATTCTGATAGTATTGAGAGCTGAAAACCATTTGTTAATAAAAGCCTCCCAATGAAAAGTGTTAGAAAATCTAACAATAATTATTGGAATCTTACCACATGCAGTTCTCCCTAAGCAAGTTTTACTGCAAGTCCTATGAGAAGGTTCGAAGGTTCTGGCCACAGAGCACCAGAACCAACGGATTCAGCCGCCAGCAGCTAAGGGCAACCTCCCTCCTTTCCTCACAGCAGCCTCCGATGAAAGCAACATCCGGGTGACGCTGGGAGAGCTGCCTAGAGGGATGAGAGGAGCAGGGGCCCCGGGTGTTTCCTTTGTCCTCCAGCTCTTCCCCGTCTGACTGCCTGGAATGTTGGGAGTAATTGCTAGAGCACTGGCCACCCTATCGTGCCAGGAGTTTGTCATGAGGATGGAAAGTAAGCACCAGGGTTGGCTGGTGAGGGAGAAGAGAAGGAGACCGGGAAGTCCAAACACGGAGATGCCTTGGCCTTTGGACAGCCTTCCTTGAGGCAGGCAGGCAGGCAATATGCTGTATGTTTGGTTTAAACCACGGCTGAGGCAGGAGAATAGGGTCTGGAGAAGGGGAACCTAAGGCCGATTCACGCTGACTTCCTAGAACTAAATCCAAAGGAAAACTCCAACTTTCTGTGCCCAAGTAACCACAGGACCAGAGGCTACTCCCTTTGCAACCCCTCCCCCTTTTTTCTGAGTGGCAGATGAAAAATTGAAAGTACTTCTGATTAGTCCCCTCCTGCAACCAATCAGGCTGGTCTAGGGCCAAGTCTGTATTTGCATGGGAGTATAATACTGTAATTTCACTTCAGCCTCTGATTGGTCACTTTCCACAACCAATCAGACGTTTGTATAGGGTATAACTTTGTAATTTTGCTTCAGCCTCTGATTGGTCCCCTTCCACAACCAATCAGACTGATCATAGGCCACTAGTTCATTTACGTAGGGTGTACACAAGTAACCAATGGGAAACCACTGGAGGGTATTTAAACCCCAGAAAATTCTGTAACTTGCTCAGGCCCGTTTCCATCATGTGGAGTGCACTTTCATTTCCAATAAATCTCTACTTTTGTTGCTTCATTCTTTCCTTGCTTTGTTTGTACATTTCATCCAATTCTTTGTTCAAGACACCAAGAACCTCCATACCTTCCACCAGTAACACTGCTATTTTCATCCCTTCTCTTTTGAAGTGGACACAATTTGTAACCAGCTGTACATCTTTGGATGATCAGGCAGGACTCTCCTAATACATGAATCTATATACATAGCATGCATTTGGCACAGTGCATGATTCAAGATAAAAGCTTCATAAACATTTGGCTGGATGAGTAAAGAATTAGAGTTTGATTCACTGACCACAGGAAATGCCTTTATCCTATCTCAAACAGCATGCTAGCTAATTAAACTGATCAAAATTATACGTAAGAAATCGATGACAATTTTGGAATAGGTGACTGCATTCTTAACCACTGAAAGAACCTTAGGAGAAAGCGTTGCCTCCAGACGTCCTGAGAGACAGCAGACAGGGCGCCGGGATTTCTAGGTAGCAATTCATCCTGTGTTGACTCTAACAGCATCACTCTGTAAGGAAAAACATGCACCGCTTTCTGAGGAAAAGACAATGAATCTTTAGTGGTGGCCAGCCAGGGGAAGCAATTCTCATCTCCACCCTGGGGAGCTGCTTGGGTGGGTCCTAAGGCTCCTGGGGTTGGCTTCCTAACAGCATGCTTCTGAACACTGACACAGCCTAAGTCAATTTCTCATGCAATGCAAAACAGCTTTCTTTGTTGTATGCATTCCTCATTTCTTCCATGCGTTTTAAATAGGAAACGACAGTGGGAACTGGGAGAAAAAAACAACCTCTAATTGGGAATCATGACCACTAATTATAAAATGGGGGAAAATGCTTTAAAAGTCAAAAAGAGGAGTGAGAAAAGATAAACTTGTGTATAAATGCAGAAAAACCCTCAGTCATAAATAATGCTCACAATATCCTAAACCACCTTGAGAAAATGAAGGAGACAGCCACCTGGGGGAAGAATGGGGATGCCCCCGGGTCACTGGCAGGAGCTGCTGTCCAGATGCAGCCTGAGGTTGCAAGACGGTGCACAAGACAGAAAGAAACAAGAATTACAGGCATTTGTTTAGAGACTCACAGGATAGAGCCCAGAGGTCCTGCAGGAGCTAATAATCCTGCTGGCTTCTAGGGAGAGAACTTCATTATATACTCAGGGGTCATTTGCATTTTGAACCATGTGAACACATTATCTAGTAATACTAATTTAAATTAAAATTGTTTTCAAAAACGTTCTATACTGTAGTGGGTTGAACAGCATCCCCTGCAAAATTCCTGTCTACATGAAACCTCGAAATGTGATCCTATTTGGAAATAGAGTCTTTGTAGATGTAATTAAGAATTTCCAGATGAAATTATCCTGGATTAGGGTGGGCCCTAAAGCAATGATGGGTGTCTTTCTAAGAAGAGGAGAAGGCCTGACGAAGACACAGGCAGAGGATGGAGCCCTGTGGCCGGGGCCCAGAAAGGCCTGGGGCCACAGAAGCTAGAAGAGGCAGGAGGAATCCGAAGTCTTTGGAGGAAGCGCTGCCTGGCCCACACCTGGATGTTGGACATCTAGCCTCCAGAGCTGCAAGAGAAGACATTTCTTTTGTTACAGTTTGTAGTAAATGTTTATGGCAGTCACAAGCAACTAACGCACCACTTCATTCCTTTTTAAATCATCTTAGTCTCTAAAGAAGTATACTTGAAGTGTAATTAACAAAATAAATTCCCCCCCACTTTTTTTTGGTTTGTTTTTGGAGATAGTTTCATGCTGTCCCCCAGGCTGGAGTGCAATGGCATGATCATGGCTCACTGCAGCCTCAACCTCCCAGCCTCAGATGATCTTCCCAACTCAGCCTCCCAAGCAGCTAAGATCACAGACGTGCACCGCCATGCCCAGCTACTTTTGGTATTTTTGTAGAGACAGGGTTTCACCATGTTGCTCAGGCTGTTTCTGAACGCCTGGGCCTCCTGCCCAGCGATCCTCCTGCCTCAGCCTCCCAAAGTGCTAGGATTACAGGGAGGAGCCACTGTGCCTGGCCTTTCCCCTTTTCAATCTTAAATATGTCTTCATCTGGGATGAACAAGAGAGCTGTCTTTCTAAAGCCGATAGGCATGTAATGCACAATAATAAAATATTATACAATTTGTTTCTCACCCAGTCACTTACTCAACAAAAGCCAAAGAGAATTGCTATGTTTGGTATAATTAAAAAATAAATAATATATATCACAGTTTTTTCCAAAGTACTTTTATATGAAACTGGTTCATTGAGTTCTTAGGGCTTTACACTTTAAATTTAGGGAGAGCACATTATTTCAAGATTTAAATTTTGCAACAACACAAGTCAAAAATAATTTGAGTAATGAAGGGAAGGAGAGCATCATCCTGCCTGGGACTGCGTCCAGACAATCCAAGAGACATGTGCAGAGCCCGTGCACGTGTGCAAGGTGTGATGTGATGTGAACATACCAGTGTTGCTCCCGATAGGGAGGAAGGAGAGACCATGGCGTCTGCTCTAAATCTTCTTTTTATTTATCCTTTTTTTCGAGACCGAGTTTTGCTCTGTCCTACAGGCTAGAATGCAGCAGTGTGATCTTGGCTCACTGCAACCTCCACTTTCCAGGTTCAAGCAATTCTCCCACCTCAGCCTCCTGAGTAGGTGGGATTACAGGCGCCCGCCACCATGCCCGGGCTGATTTTTTATTTTTATTTTTATTTTTTTTTATTTTTAGTAGAGACAGGGTTTCACCATGTTGGCTAGGCTAACCTCAAGTGAACCCCCCGCCTCGGCCTCCTGAAGTGCTGGGATTACAGGCATGAGCCACTCTGCCTGGCCTAGTTATACTTTTTGACTTTTAAAAACGAGTAACAGGGCCAAGCACGGTGGCTCAAGCCTGTAATCCCAGCACTTTGGGAGGCCGAGACGGGCAGATCACGAGGTCAGGAGATCGAGACCATCCTGGCTAACACGATGAAACCCCGTCTCTATTAAAAAATACAAAAAACTAGCCGGGCGAGGTGGCGGACGCCTGTAGTCCCAGCTACTCCGGAGGCTGAGGCAGGAGAATGGCGTGAACCCAGAGGCGGAGCTTGTAGTGAGCAGAGATCACGCCACTGCACTCCAGCCTGGGCGACAGAGCCAGACTCCGTCTCAAAAAAAAAAAAAAAAAAAAAAAAAAAAAAAAGAAAGAAATATGTCTTGGCATTAGTTTCGAGATGGCTTGCAGCGAGCCACATCATTTGCCCTAAGGCTGCATGGTTACCATTTGTCGCAGGGCTGCGTGGTTACCAGGAGCCTGTGTGACCACTGATTTCGCATCTGCCCGTTGCTGAACGTGTATTTCTAGAAAAATCCAGGGTGAAACTTGTCCCACACTCCAGTGCCAGAGGTGCTCAGGGTTCTCTTGGGCAGGACCGTTCAACCAAGTCCACAGAGCAAAATGTGGCCTTGGCCTTAAAAGGGGTGATCAAGGAGGAGACGGGCTTCCTCTCAGGAGCAGGCACGGAGGTGCAGGTCTGCCTTTGCTTGCCAAGTGCCCGGGGCAGGCCGGGCTGGTGGGAGATGCTGCAGACGCAAACACGGCTGGGAAGCAGGCTCTGCCTCCACGCAGCATGCTCACCTGTTCAGGCTGCAATAACAAAAATTCTGATGGCCTGACTTACAGACAGGAAACTTACTTCTCACAGCTCTGGAGGCTGAAGTCCAGCATCAAGGCGCCGGCAGCTTCTGTGTCTGGTGGGGCTTCGTGGCTCAGACAGGGCTCCTCCCCACACGCTGGACGGGCGAACTGGCTCTCCGGACTCCCTTTTCTCAGGCCCAAACCCCATCACAAGGCCCTGGCGCAGGACGGAGTCACCTCCCGAAGGCCCCATTCCAAAGCACTCCCACGGGGCATTAGGCTTCAACACAGGAGTTTTTGGTGACACAAACATTGAGACCACAGCACCCAGCTCTCTGGGTTCCCAGAACCCTGTGGGAGGGCTGGGTCGCGTCTACCCCCTTTTAACCACGAGGCTTCCATGGAAGCTTCTTGCCGGAGGCTGGACACTGAGGGATGCTGGGATCAACACTCAGACCCGGTGGTCGCCCCAGCCCTCATTGCTTTCTCCGCATCCCTCTGGCCTCAGTCACACGGCTGCACGCTGCAGCGGCAAACACCAGGCTCGAGCGCATCAACACACACAGGTGTGGCCCGCTCACACCAAGTCCACCAGGGGACCGACTGATTCCCGCCTGAATCCTTCGGCCCTTCCATCTCCCCAGCCCCTCCGCTGTCGGCCCTTCGGCCCTTCGGTCTCCCGACCACCTCCGCGATGGCTGGGGGAAGAACGAATGCACCGCGCGGTGAGCGCTTCCGCCGCAAAGCAGCACATCACCTCTGCTCGGCGACCCTCAGCCAGCCTCACAGGCCACAGCAGGTCTCACAGCCATGCCCACTCGCAGGGAGGAGGCAGGGAAGCCCCAGCCCCCACCGGTCTGGCAGAGGAAGGAGACCTGGACTCTGGGAGCACCAGTCTCGCCTCCCACCCTCCTACGTGAATGAGGGCGACGCTGCCAGGTGGGTGGTCTGTCAGTTAGACCTGGTCGGTGAATAGCCACCTAGGCGGATACAGACATGACCGTGTCCACCTCCTTCCGGAAATGCAGAGACAGCTCCTATGCTCTTCTCTCCATCCGGGTGTCATTTACTTTTCCTTCGCTTACACTGCTGTCCCCAGTTGATCCTACTCTAAAAGTCCCTCAAGAGAATAACCTAATAACATACACCTGAATAGCACTTCCAACTTCTCACAGTATTTTCAATCCATCCATCAGTTCATTGGCACCACACCTTCAAGAGACAGGGAGGACGTTGGCGAGACAGGGTTGGCATCTGGCAGGGCCCCCGGCCCACCTGTAGGTCATGCGAGTGCAGGGATAGCTCCTGACAGGATGACCGTGCCGGCCCACGTGCCCACCCCTCCTCTGTCTGCAGCCACCCTTCTCTGTGCCCATGAGGATCTGCTCAGCCCACCTTCAGGTGGCTTGGAAGTGCCTGGGATTTAAATCCCCACATGGTGACCCTCAACCAAGAGTGATGAGCATCTGTGGATAAACGTCCCCCGGTCCTCATCCCCTGTGGGACACCAAGGCACATTCCGCCAGAGCTCAGGGGACACAACAGGGTGGCACCTGGTGCCCCTCTCGTTCTGTGCCCTGGAAGCTCCTCTCCCTCCCTGATTCACGTCCCTACTCCCCATCTTGACTTCTGAGATCACCTCCCAGCGGTGCGCCTGCATCCCAGCCCTCGTCATGAGGTGTGCCCAGTTAGGACAGGCGGCAGCAACCCTGGCTCATTGTTGGGGAAACGTATTACCCCCCAGGGAGTGCTTTACAGTGTCTGGGGCACTTTTGGTTGGCCCTGCTTGTGTGTGGGGTGCTCCCGACATCTTGTGGTGGAGCCCAGGGATGCTGAACGCCTGGCAGGGCCTAGGATGGGCCCAGGGTACGACCCAGCCCCAGATGTCCACAGCACTGATGTCCAGGATTCCTGGCGTGGTTCTGCAGCACTCTTTTTTTAGTAACTTGTTCTGGACTGAAGCCTGGATAGGTAATTATCAGCCTTAGATTTCTACTCAAGCAAAATTAGCAGAATCCCACCTTTCCCTGTTGGATCAAGCGTGCCGTGAAATCCACGCCTTCTTTATTCCTTCCTGTTGGCTCCTGTGCCATGCTGCCTTGCTGGGTACGCATCTGTGCAATCATCAAGAGGCCGCGACTGTGTATGCCTACGTTTCCATGGCACGTAAGCATATCACACCCAACTGTAGGCATGCAGCCGGTGGTCAGGTCTCCCCCCAGAGCACCGTGTGCTGCAAACACCCAGTTTTCGCCCACGCAGGATGGCTTGGATGCCTCTTGCCCGTGCCCAGCCTCAGGCCCCTCCTCGCGTTGCCTCCCCTGCAACCAAAAGTTTCAGTGTGGCCATCATCCCCTGCAGGGAACATCCTGGACCTCTGCCTTGGAGGGCCTGGCACGCCTCACGCACAGCACTCGCCAGCCTCCGTTTTACACGCTGCTGGGCAGGAAGGGTGTGAGGGCAGCAGCACCTCTTCTCCTCCTCATCCCAGGGCCCAGGCTAAGGGAGCTCGGGAAGCATCAGCAAGCCATGCTGGGGGCTGTCAGGACCCTGTGGTTCTCAAACCACATCACCCACCCCGTGAGAGATCAGAAACACGGAAGGCACTGGCTGAAGGTCGCAGTCCACTGAGGGTCACTACAGCGGCTCCGCTGACTCATCACACCCTCCCGCACCGACTGTTCAGGTGTTTGCAGACACGCGCATATATATGTGGACACACTCATGCATGCACACACACATGCCACATACACACATACACACATGCACGCACACGCACATGCTTGAGGAAAGTCCTCTCTCTTGCTGAACTATCCTCAGTCCCAGTGCATGACAGGTCTCCTAGTGGGCTCTGGCTTCTGACATTTTCAGGGTCCTCCGTGACACACACTCTAGAGAGTGCATCAACTCCTCACTTAAGAACAGCTTGAGAAAGGGCTTCCCTTTCACTGCACAACATAAGCAGGCTCTTCGCACAGCTGGTTCCCTTCTCTTTCAAGTAATAATGCCCTCCACCTTCAGCTGGCCAGACACCTGCGGGCCGCAACACCCACGTCAAGCTGCTCGCAGAGGCCCTTCGTAGGGTCAATGGGCACAGCACAGAGTTCACAGCAACCCACACCGGCGTCTGCTCCCCTTCGAGAAGTGATGGGGGTGCTGGGGCTAAGCTTTGACCCTGATGTGGCCATGGTGCCCCCTCTGCTGCCCCACCAGGCCTTTCTGGGTGACCTTGCTGTGCCCCTGCTGCTGCTGTGGGTGGGAGGGCGCTCCCCCAGGGCTAGGCTTCTTGCATGGTCTCCTGTCTCAAGAAACTGCTTTCTGGGAGAAGGGGAGGCGTCCCTGACCAGGAGGAAAGGAGCCGTGAGAAGGCCGTCCCCACATCTCAGCATCTGCTCTGGGTTGGACAGTGCTCCCTACCCCCAAATTCATGTTGACGACAGCACTTCCCCAAGGCATGGGGCTCACTCAACTCTGAATCCCGGTGCCCAGGGCAGGACCAGTCCACTCCATCCCTCCAATTCCTTGCCAGCTGTGGCCACCCTCTAGCAAGGGGAGCTCCTGGCCTCCCCCCGAATCTGGGCTCACCCTAGGGACTTGCTGAACTGAAAAAGTGCAGCAGAAATGACATGCTGGAATTTCTGAGGCTGGGTCACAGGAAGCCTCGTAGCGTCTGCTTGGGTCTCTCAGGACACTCTCAGGAAGCTCACTCTGGGCAGCGCAAGCCACGCCGTGGGCACTGCCTGAGGAGGTGCCACGTGCAGTCTGAGGAGCACTGAGACCCAGACAGGAGTGCCGGTGCCATCTTAAGTGGGTCCTGCAGTTAATGCCACACATAACAGACAAACCTCTCAGCTGAGCCCATCCCAAACGCCCCACAAAATTGTGAGCAATGTAAAATGGCTGATTTAAGCCACTAAGCCTTGGCTTGTACAGCAACGGGCAACCAAAACACTGACCATTTCTTCCAAGAGGCTCTAAGCAGCCTCACGGAGACAGAGAAGTCCTGCCTGGCCTCACCCAGCACCATCCAATCCCTACCTGCATCCAGAGTTCAGGGAGGATGAATGAACTAAGCTATTCAGATGGTCTATTTTAATAGGAAAATGTTTTTAATTGGAACATTTTAGAAATAAGATGATGCTATGTCTTCTATAGTTACTCATTTACACTGAAAAGTGATGGGTAACTTTTAAGACGTTTGCTTCCAGTCATTCTCCCCTGACTCCTTGATGTGGTAATTCCTTCCATGAAATACAACCGTTCTCCCAAGTGAGGCAATGATGAGTATGTGCCTGACTCTGGAGGGAAAGGGTCTACATCTGTCTCTGCTTGTGCCTCGGGTTGGTTTTACAACAGACGTACCACCGGCCCCGCCTCTTCACCAGGTAACAGTCCCTGCAGCGCTTCTTAAGAACCACCTTGGTTTTGAAACTCAGCACGGGCAGCAGGCGGGGCAGGAGGCCGGGTGAGAGAAGTGAGCGTACTTCTGCCCCGGCTTTCACAGCCACGGGGGCTGCACCTCGAAGGGATCCCATCAGAAATGTGGAGAGGACTCGAGGCTTCACTGTGTGACGACTAAGATATAGCAGAGGGTTCACCATCTTCCTTATAAAAAGATTTGCCATGTTGTGGCGAATCTGTGGGAGAGAGAAAAAAAGGTGTTATAGCGTCTCCTGCGATTCCGCCTGCTCTTTAAGGCTTCCTTTTCCCTGTTTCACTGAGGCTTGGGAGGGCAGGGACTTTGGGGTCGGAGGGCATTCCAGTACCAGCTGCAGCCTCGACCTGAGCTTCAACACTGCCTTAGTCAGCCAAGTGTGCCAGGAGAATAAGGGGCAGTGGACGGTGGCTTCCTTCCCTTCCCGCTTGCTCCAAGTGTAGGCGAGTGTGCAAAGCCCCGCGATGTTGAGGAGCGGCTCACTTGGCTGGGAGGGAGCTTAAACTTACGCCTCATCCCTTTCCAAACAGTTACACCAGGTCAAGGGCGGTTCAGCTGATGAGCTCCTCCCTCCAACTTTCCCCAGTCCCAGGGGCCCTCCTTCGGGCCAGCTTCGGGACAAACCCCAGGGACAGCGACTCCCTGGCCCCGGCCCTGGAAGGGCACGGAGCTCTGGCAGCCGGCCGCCCGCCCCTGCTTCCCCATGCGCCCCAGCCCCTAGGGTTCAGTGGCCCCGGCTGGGAGGAGCTGGGTCTGCAGGGCCCGGAGGACACCGCGGCACCGGGCCCGGCCCTGCGCGCTGGCTGTGGCGTCGCGTTCGGGAGCCGCCGGGTCCCCCGCCCTGGGTTCGCTGGGCACCCCCTCCCGTCGGCCCTGTCGGGGGCCCATGGTCGGACCCGCGCCCCCCACTCTGGCCCTCCGAGACCGCCAGGCCCCGGGCCACGCTCCTCTGACCGCGGCCCACTAGGAGAGACAGGCCCGAGGGTTTCAAGGTGGCCGGCCCCACCCTTTCGCAGCCCCAACCCTCAGGACACCCAGGACCACTGACCAGAAGAGACGGCGCCCGTACCTGGCCGCACGCTCTCACCAAGCGCCGTTCCCCGCGTCTGCGCACTGGCACGCCGACGCCGCTGCCAGGAAGAAAGATGGCGGCAGTGGGGTCACGTGGCGTGTCCACATCCAGTGCGGGGCGCAGAGACGCAGCCGCGAGTGCGCAGGCGCTGGAGTCCGACGCATCACTTCCCGACTGCGCGCTACCTGCGGGCCACCGGGATCGCCGCCTTGTGGGACTGGAGCGCTCTCGAGAAAATAAATGCAAAAACAGGAACGAAAATGGATATCCGGAACGAAAAGAAATTACAACCAATTAGACCTTAGAAAAAACTGCCAAATACCAATGTCAAAACAAACTGAGAAGGAGGACATGTTTTTAAGTGGACAGGAGAAATGTAAACAAGTTCCGGGAAACGAGTGGAGACGGGCAGTAGTTGCAGCTGGTTACGGCTATTTTTCCCAACATTATGAGAAACTTCAGACATACAGAAAAAAGGAAAGAATTTTACTGTGAACACCCCTATACTTGCCACCTAGATTCTACACTTAGCTCGCTTATCCCTGCCTTTTCAGGTATCTACCCGTGACTCCATCCGCCTTCCTTTGTGTGTCCAGGTGAGTTGCAAACGTGGCTGCATCCACCCCGCGCTCCCTGCAGGCCCCAACGCTTCATCCCAGCTCCCGCTTTTCGCACCTGATCCGGCAAACACCGGCCAGAGCGCTGGAGTTTATCAGCTCCAGAACAAATCTCCCTCTGACCACCACGTTTGCTGGGACATCTTTCCATTTTCAGGAGGTTTTTACGTGCATTCTCGTTTCTCATCGCCTTTCCCCCTTTTCAGCCTCTCACCGGCGACTCATCGATCTCTACTGTTCTGTTCTTCGAGTCACCTGGTCCTCAGGCTCTGACCACAGCAAATAAAAGCTGGATGCTGGAGCGTTAAGCTGGGATTTATACCAAGTCAGCTCTAAGCAAAATGGGCCTTTTTAGAGGCTGTATTTGCATGCTGTAAAATCAATTGGTGTCCTAGGCTCTGTGGCAGAAATCCCCCAAATATACTTTTCCTCCGCGGTTCCCCATAACCACACTCAGGAACGCTTGCCTTGAGGAGAATGCACTTCCAGTCTCTTTGGCTAAGCAGTCGACTCCTTCACCCAACATATATATATATATTTTTTGATATTTAAACGTCTCATGATTATCGGTTACCATAAGAATATAAACAATGTATTTTCAGTTTACATCCTCCCCTGCCTGTCCCCTAAATAAGAACCACTGGGTACTCCTAAGCGCTTAAGATTGCGCACACCATTGCCTGCCTCATCAGGACCCTAGCTCCAGCCTGCGGCTGCAACTGCGTGAGGCTGCACCTGCTGGCGCAACGAGGCAGCGCCTGCGCACCTTCTGCCTCTGCCCGCGCGCTCCCCAGGGCGAAATAAATCCCGGGGGTTTGGCGCCGCCAGAAGCCGTGCGCATGCGTCCGCGCTGAGGGAAGTTGCGCCGGGTCAAAGGTCAGCCGCTCAAAATGGCGGCGTCGGTGACCTTCTACCGGCTGCTGAGCCGGTGCGGCAAGGCGGCGCGGAGCCGGCCCCTGGGCGCCAGGTGTTTCGGGGTTCGGGTCTCGCCGACCGGGGAGAAGATCACACACACTGGCCAGGTAACGGCCGCTGAGTACAGGATGTTCCTTCCTCCGGCCGCTCCTCAGGCGGCTGGTGGCGATGGGCTCGCCGGGCATCCGCGGCTCTGGTTCTGCGCTGCGAGCAGCGCAGGTCGTGGTAAGGTTGTGCTTCTGTCGCTCACGCGCCGGGGAGGACGCTCACGGGTCGGGACGGTGGCGGCAGCCTGTAGCGGTGGGTCTCGTCCTTCCAGGGCCTACGGGCAGCACTTGCTGTGGACTGGCTGCCAATAGGCTATCTGTGGCCGCCGATTCTCTGGGTCAGAACGTTTAGAATTTGTGTAATATTCAATAATAAATTTTAGTAACCTGAGAAGTCGGTTGTAGTCCAAAGCACAAAAAAGTCATAAACCAAAATGAAGAACAAAGGTCCCTGTGTATATTGGAATGTGCCCTAGTAGATTTAAGGGGGGGATATTAAAGCTCTGACCATATGCGAAAGAAGGCTGGAGGCGGTTCTCCTGGGTCAGGATTTGTCTCTCCGCCTTAGCTTCACCTTCCCGGGCTATGTCTCTGTGCTGCTCTCTGATTCAGGTGATCACCCGTTTTCTTCCCAGGTATCTTGCTAAAAATGCCCCTGATTACACCGAGTACTGTGCCCCTCACTTGTTTGACTTTTCATCAATGGCCTAAAAGTTAAGAAAAACACTTTCCTGTAATATTTATGATTGATATGAAGTGACTTCTTTCAGAATTAGGCTGTAAAAGTCACACATGGCCTTTTTGTTTTTTTCCAGGTTTATGATGATAAAGACTACAGGAGAATTCGGTTTGTAGATCGTCAGAAAGAGGTGAGTAAAAGATCTATTGAAGAGGGGTAAGCTTTCGTAAAACTTTTATGTAACCAACAAGAAATAATAATATATAAGATTTAAATAAATTTTTCCCATATTGCAAGCACCCTAACAGTTCTGGATGGGGTTCTACCTTTCTTATAATATTAATTGTGTCTATTTCTGACTTGTTTCCCTGTGAAACACGTAACATTGTAACCGTAGTTCTGGTTTACATATAAATGGAAGTGATCTTTTTTTAAATTCTTGTGTCTTACTCTCCTGAGACTCTCAGATTTAAGTAAATCATATCAACTTAAAAAAATTACTTTTTTAACCACCTGGAGGTGTGTTTTTTATAGTTTTCACCAAATAAATTAGTGTGTGTTTTTTACAGGTACTTACACTGACAAGCTGAAAATGGCACATGAGTTTTTCTTCCCTTAGTGGGTCTGTTAGCTCTATACATTGTAAGGGAAGATCAGTTCAGATGCCTGTGAGTGACCACTGGAGAAAGAATGTTGAAATTAGAATCCTTCTGCCTAAATCAGCCTATTTTTTTTTTTTTTTACCTGACTCCTCTATCACTCATGTCTATGAGTTCCTGAATTCTTAATTAGGTCAGGCTTGCCTCCATGTTTCCTGAATTTGCTTCCTGAAGGAAGCGTCCTTCACAGCCACCTTACTCACTCTTTTTCCCACTTTGGTTAGCCTGGGTGATTCTTCTTGTTAACACCTTAGCTATCCCAGTGTGTAGTTTTTCTACTTCTATTCCAGAGCTACAGGGCATTCCAGAAAAGCTCACATGATCATGAATTGACTATAAATTCACATTCTCAAAATTCAGCTGGTTCACTGTTGTGTGGTTTGATGGGTGGGTGTGGGTGTCAGAAAAGTTTGTTTTATAGTGGTTGATTATTTGGCAATGCCGCTTAAGTGTTGGATTGAGAAAGATCCTGAGGCCTGAGCCACATTCAGTGAAAGAGTGTGCCATGATTGATTAGTCATGTCTGCCAGGATCATGGTGGTGGAGAGGGGCTTGTGTCTGGTGGGTTTACCTCTCGGAGTAGAAGCCGTGTGGACTTGCAGTCTAACAATTGTGAGGTTCAGTCACAGCATGGGTTCAGTTTTCTCATTTGTGAAATGGAACCGTGTGAATATTTTTAAGTGAATCATAAGTCTCCAGTGAGATCACACGTCAGTTGTTGAGTAAGTGGTGGCATACGGTAAGTCCTCCTTCTCTCCATCCTCGGAAACCCTTTTCTGTTTATTCTTTGACTTGTTAGTGTATTTCCCAGTAGAAGTGTCTGTTCCATATGCCACTTTCTCCAATGCTGTAGCCCAGTGATTCACACAGAGGAGCTCATGCATTGGGAATGGGACATTTCTTCTGTGTGCAGGCTGTCCTGGGCATTCTTGTTAGGTATATGAACTTGACATTTGGAAGGTGGAAACCGATGGATGTTGAGAGGATTTGCAGGCCCTTTGGTTTCTTTTGGCAGTGATTGTGGAGAAGGGGAGGTTTCTCCTAGTGTGGAAGCGGTATGGTTTCTTTTGGTGGTGACCGTGGAGAAGGGGAGAAACCAGTGGATGTGGGGAGGGTTCACAGGCCCTTTGGGTTCTTTTGGCAGTGACTGTGGGAAAGGAGGTTTCTCCAAGTGTGGATGTGGTGTCCGTTCTCAGGTTTCTTGGGCATCAATGGGTGGTTGTTACTGAGGCAGTGGCTGGACTCTACATCCCTGCTTTGTGGGTGTCGTGGCGGGGTTGTGGGGACAAGGTAGGAGCCTCAGATTGAGCAGTTCTGGAGCAGATTGGTCCTGAAGCCCTTGGGCTCATTCATGCAATCTGGCCCCCAGCCTAGCTCCCTGTCTCAGCTCTTGCAGTGACATGGCAAGTATGTGGGTCCCTGTCACAAACGCCTGTCTGCTGAACATGGTTTGTGTAGCTTCTGGTTTCTGGTTGGTGTAGCACAGGGTAGCGGGAAACAGCTTAAAAAGAAACCAAACAGAGTCAGGATTGGGGAAGCCAGTAAGGGTGGGTATAGGAGAGTGTGGTGGTGTCTGTGGCCGGCAACTCACCCAGGCCGTCGTGGCTGTGATCTCAATGCTCCAGCCGGCCCAGCCTCTCCAGTGCCTTCCCCCGTTTAGCATCCCGAGTGTCCAGGGCACATCTTGGCATCACACCTTGGAGGTTCAAGGCGTGTTTATAACATGATGAGTGGGCATCCTGCCCGAGCTTTCCTTCTTTCAACACGTATTTGGTGGTTAGTACTACTTTTAGTAGTAGTTATTTCGCTTCTGAGAGACTTAATTTTTTGGAACACTTTTAGATTTACAGAAAAACTGAAGAAAGTAGAGTTTTCACAGCCCCCCCCTCAGTTTCTGCTATTTACTGCCATCTCTCATTAGTGTGCTGCCTGTGTCACAGTTGATGAGCTGGTGCTCATACATTATTACTAACTCAAGTCCACAGGTTCACTCTCAATGTATGTTCTAGGGTTTGGATAGATGTGTGATGACATGTGTCCACTGTGACAGTGTTGTACAGACTTCACTGCCCTAAAAATTCTCTGTACTCTGCCTGTTCATCCCTCCCTCTTCCCAACCCCTGGCAGCCCTGATCGTACTGTCCCTCTAGTTTTGTCAAGTAATACCTTAACAAATAAACTGGGCCAGGTACAGTAGGCTTATGTCTGTCATCCCAACACTTTGGGAGGCCCAGGTGGGCTGATCACTTGAGCCCAGGCATTCAAGACCAGCCTGGACAACATGGTGAAACCCTGCATCTACAAAAAATATAAAAATTATCCCAGCATGGTGGCACACGCCTGTGGTTCGAGCTACGTGGGAGGCTGAGGTGGGAGGGTCTTTGAGTCTGGGAGGTTGAGGCTGCAGGGAGCCGAGAGCATGCCACTATACTCCAGCCTGGGCAACTGAGCAAGACCCTGTCTTGAAGAAAACATAAATAAATAAACTGAATCTGAACTTCACCTGTAGAACAAGAATAGCAGGAGGCTATATAATTGAGCTGGTCTGTGTGAAATAAAGTGGAAGGTATCTCTGTGTGGCTCCTGCCCAGCTCTGACCGGGGGCGCCTGCAAAGGAATCCGTGGCCCCCAGGCCTGTGACCAGCCTTCCTGTGACGAGACTCCTCCCGTGCTAACGAATGTGCCGCCCACCCCCAGTCCTGAAGGAAGGACCAGAAGTCAGGCCTCACATGGTCCTGGAGTAGGTGGCACTCTGGGGCCACATGAGTCAGTTGGAGGGCTGGAATGCACTTGGAAGTGACCAGGCATTTCTCTACTGTTGATGAACATATTTTCATTGTTTTATAGTGGTACAAGTGAAATTAAAAGCAGATATGACTTGTCCTCTAATAGAAGGGATGATTGGGTGAGGTCTGCAGTGAGGTGTGGTAATAATAATAGTAATAACAACAGTCTCATAGCCAGGTACTTCGCGATATCATTTGCTTATTTGGTCAGAAGCTGGGGCTGCCCTGCCTGGCTGCATCTGGATTCAGGCTCCTGCACTGATGGGCTCATGAGGGCTGTGTGCTTCAGTGACTTAACTCGCAGGCTCTTGAGCATTGAGTCCGTGTAGATGAGGAAAGGCTTGGAGCAGCGCCTGTCCCAGGAAGCCTCTAGTGTGTGCTCGCCCTACACTGCTGCTGCCTTCGCCACCACCATGAGGGCTGGCTTCATTTATAGATTTTAAAAAAAATACTGAATTTAAACGTTAGCGTCTATACGCAAGGTCTTTTCGTTTTTGAAAAGAAGGAATTAGGCAGCAAAGCCAGAACATCAGGAGGCTGGGATCCCTTGAGTGCGGCTCTGTGCAGCCCCTCTCCACCTGTGTGTGTCAGGATCACGGCTCCGTGCAGCCCCTCTCCACCTGTGTGTGTCAGGATCACGGCTCCGTGCAGCCCCTCTCCACCTGTGTGTGTCAGGATCACGGCTCCATGCAGCCCCTCTCCACCTGTGTGTGTCAGGATCACGGCTCCGTGCAGCCCCTCTCCACCTGTGTGTGTCAGGATCACGGCTCCGTGCAGCCCCTCTCCACCTGTGTGTGTCAGGATCACGGCTCCGTGCAGCCCCTCTCCACCTGTGTGTGTCAGGATCACGGAACAGCTGGAGGCTTCAGCTTGTACCTTCATCTGCCCGCCAGCGGGATGGATTCTCTCTTCAGATGCTTGGCAGTGCGGAGTCACTCCACAGCTGGGCGTTTGGGTCAGAGCGAGATTCTACACATTTTCTTAGACACATGGGCTGGCAGGGTTGAGTCCAGTTGTGACCCTGTGACCTCACCTGCCTGGCCCTCTGTTCTTCAGTAGCAGGCTTTAAGGTGCATGGTGCCACCAAGATTAGGAGCAGTTGCACGCAGTGCTAATGTCTACTTGGCGTGCTGTTTTGTTGTGATAATGTGAAGTTTTATCCTTCTGAGAAGAGTGCGTGCAGATTTTGTTAATGGAAATGAGTAGTGCTCACGAGAGAGGAAAACTACCAAGACCCTCCAAACAGAAAGCAAATGTGGGTGACGGCGTGGAGCAATTGCAACTTTGTGCCTTGCTTCTGGGAATGTAAAATGGCGCAGCCGTGAAGGAGAACAGCATGTGGGTTCCTCAAAAAGTTGAAACTAGGACTTCCTTCCAATCCAGCGGTTCCACTTCTGCGTGTGCCCAAAAGAACTGAAAGAAGAGGCCGGGCGCGGTGGCTCACGCCTGTAATCCCAGCACTTTGGGAGGCCAAGTCGGGCGGATCACGAGGTCAGGAGATCGAGACCATCCTGGCTGACCCGGTGAAACCCCGTCTCTACTAAAAAATACAAAAAACTAGCCGGGCGAGGTGGCGGGCGCCTATAGTCCCAGCTACTCGGGAGGCTGAGGCAGGAGAATGGCGTGAACCCGGGAGGCGGAGCTTGCAGTGAGCGGAGATCCGGCCACTGCACTCCAGCCTGGGCGACAGAGCGAGACTCCGTCCCAAAAAAAATAAAAAATAAAAAAAAATAAAGAACTGAAAGAAGAGTCTGGGGTACACTCGTGTCATAGCATCATTCACTATAACTGCAACCTGGAAGCAGCCCGGGGGTCCATTGTCAGCTGAACGGATAAGCAAAATGTGATCTGCCCAGGGACAGTGGAATATCACTCAGCCGTAAGGAAGAACGCTTGACACGCCTCACCACATGGATAGCCTGGAGGACGGTGCGCTCAGTGAAGTGAGCCAGTCACAGAAGCAGACTGTGGTGATTCCCCTAACAAGAGGGACCAGAACAGTCGCTTCTTAGAGGTACTGTGTGAGGTACTTAGAGGTACTATGTGAACACTGCATGATTTCTCTAATACGGGGGACCGGAACAGTCGCTTCCTAGAGGTAGCAGGTGGTTGCTGAGGCGGGGGGAGTTTGGAGTTAGTGTTGAATGGAAATGGGGTTTCAGTTTAGGAAGGTGAAAGGTTATGGAGATGGGTGGTGGTGGTGGTTGCACAATAATGTGAATATACATAGTGTCCTTTGAAATGGTAAAGATGGCAAGTTTTATGTTACCACAATTAAAACAAAAAAATTGAGAGGGAAGTGGCTTCAGGCCCATGCAGGA
This sequence comes from Macaca thibetana thibetana, assembly GCF_024542745.1. Classification (NCBI taxonomy): domain Eukaryota; kingdom Metazoa; phylum Chordata; class Mammalia; order Primates; family Cercopithecidae; genus Macaca; species Macaca thibetana. The sequence goes on along the minus strand of NC_065583.1, from coordinate 174,963,113 downwards.
ATCGACCAGCGGTTCCTCCCTGAGGCTTCCGTGGCTGGTGTCGCTCATTCTTATTTCTTCCAAGAGGCCGGCAGGGCAGGGCGCACTCGAGTGGGGAAGCAAGTGAGACTGAGGCTGGGCCCACGCGGCGCCTGCAGAGGCTCTGCACACCGTGCTGGTAACTCGTGTCACCACCTGGGACAAGAGCACGCCTCGGATCAGCAGCGGAAAAGGCTTGTGATACCTTCCGTCCACACTGAACTGTCTCTTGAGGCCAGCGCAAGCACCATCCGAACCGTGCTGGCTCTTGTGCGTGCACACACACACGCTGCTGGTCACAGGAGGGACGCCAGAGAGCTGAGGGGGAGCCCTGAGGTACCCAGGGGTCAGCAGCTCCAAGAAGCAGCCACTGTTCCTAGGACTGGGGGGCAGGAGGAAGAGGTGGCGTCACCAGGAGGAAGCTGTGAACGTGCCTGTGTGGTGCTGCCGGAGCTCCACGAGGGAGACAGGACTGGGAGTCGGGGATGGGTGCTAGGGTGAGGCCCCGGCCAGACGGTGGTGGCTGAGAAGGTCCTTTGTGAGAGGAAGCCTGGATTGAGGGGCCTTGAAATTCCACCCTCCGCCTTTGCAGGTCATCTGGGTGGTGGCAGAGGCGGAGCTCTGTGCTTACTTTTAGGTTCATCCTTGGAGATTTTAAGAGGAGAGGTTTGCCTGAGTCTCTCTTGTCTTGAAGCAACCTGGGCGTCCTTTAGGGGGTGATTGAGACGCGGGCGGTGCGATGTGCGCCATGGCGCTCTCCAACGCATTTGTGTGGCTTCCTGCTTCTGTATGCTCCTCCTCCTCAGCTGCCCTCCCACATACGCCATCTTGATAGTGGGATGAAGGCAATGGGATTTTAAAATAAATCTTCTGGATTAATAAGAACCGTGGGTCTTTGCTTCCTTTAGAAAGGCTTGGACTGTCAGAAATGATGGTTATAAAGTGAGGTTTATTTATCCCAGGACCCAGAGGAAAAGAGTTGTAACTGTGAATTCATGAGCCCCAGGTTCACATGCTTTGTCAGTAAGCCGGCGAGATGGGCCTTATTTCCTCCCTCGTGCAGCTCCCCAGCTTCCTCTTTGCTTCTCTATTGTGTCTTTGTGTCTTGTGGTTCTTTCTCTTCCAAGGCACTGGCAAAATTAGTCACTGGATTCCAGCATTCTCAAAGCAAGTTTGAACATGTATAGACAGCTCAATTACGGTTTGTAGAGCATTTTCTATGAAGTTACTAAGTTTAAAAATTAATTTGAATGAAAACTTCAGTTTTGCCTGTGATTTAAGAATTACATACTTATGTAGACATATATATATACACGTTTAGCTAAAATAATTATTGGCGTTAATATTAAGAATGCCTGACGTTCTAAATAATTCAACTGAGCTTTTACTTTATTTTAAACCTTTATTTTAAATGTCCGTGACTGGGGTCGGTATTCTACGGAGCGTCGGTGATCCAGCTGGTGGTAACCTCCCTTTTGCATTGGTTTTGGTGCTGTGTCACAGAATCACATATTTTATGTTTTCTCTTTAATAGATGTAATCTCAGTTTGACATAATAAGATTTAAATCTGAATATTTTTATGCCCAATCATTTCATCATCAAGAGGTCGATGTGGAAGAGTGTTTGCTATTTTTTACATTAGTGACGGACGAAGGACTCATTTTACAGTGGTTGGACAATTCACTGTGTATGATGTGCCGTGTGCTTAGTGAGAGATGGCGTGCGGGCTGCCGTGCCAGTTCTCCCTGGATTCCCTTGTGAAGTGGTGCAGTGCTCTTCAGTTTTTCTTACCTTTCCCCAGGTGAAAGCGGGTGAGAATGGAGCCTTGAGTCTGAACCTGGAGTGAGGCTGTGTGCTGTGGCTGGGCGTGTTCACTGCCGGCTCTTTGTATTCCTGCGGTTGCTCTGAGATCTGGAGCCAGACGTTTGCTGGTGATGGGCGGTCCGGGTCACCCTTGAGCTGCGCACGCTAAGTGACGGGAGGGCATCCCACGTCAGTCACCAGTGTCGAGGCATCAACAGCCCTCCCTGTGGGGAGGTGGCCGGTCTCTTTGACTGCCGTGATCGGGGCCTGGCAGTTTGTTAGTGTGGCTAGTGTGACATGTTGTCACTTAGGCAGACACCATATTATTTACACCATAAGGCTTAATTTGTATGGTTAGTTGCTTCGCCTGCAGCAGGGGTGAGCAGAATATCGCTCACTCCAGAGCCCACTGTAAGGCGCTGGGACAAGGCGAGGAGCGGGGACAAGGCGAAGTGTGGGCCGGCAGCAGAGGCTTGTGTTGCGGGAGCGTGCAGAATAACCTGGGCAGCGCCACACGGCTCAGGCCTCTGCTTTAATGTGGCCTCATTTTCCTCTAACTTCCTACTGTGTTTCTGGAAATAGATCTTCAAGGAAAAGCTTTATACATTGGTCATCTGTAACTGACAGAACCTCTTCAAAAATAAACCTTTCCAAAACGTATCTGTGAGGGAGAGTGGTGCCCTGCCTCCCACGGCGTGTGTGTTCTCTGTGACTGTTGTGGCATTGAATGAGCTTCTGGCCTCCAGAAATGAGTGACTTTGTGATGAGCCCTGTTGCTGCTTCCACTCTGGGGCGGGGACACTGTAGACGGAGCACAAGGTTTCAGGCTGTGCCATTAAGCAGGGGAACCCCAGGAGCAACATCGGAGGCAGAGGGTTGTGTCATGCTTGGTGGGGCTGGCCGTCCAGGAGGGGACATGCAGGTAGACCCACATCCCTGGTCTTTGGGGCCCGCTGGGGGTGTAGAGTTGAGTTCCTTCCCTCTACATTCACAGACGCCAACGCTCCACTTCCCGTAGCTTCCCTGTGCTTCTTGCCTTGTCTTCCTGGCACTTACTCATTGACTATTCCCAGGCGCAGCTAGGGGCTGGCTCATTCCAGAGTCAGAGGAAATCAAGGCATGTCCCCTTTCCAGGTTCCCAAATTTGCCATCGTGAGCATCATCAAATACATTATTTGCCAAGCCAGGATGTTTTAATTGCTTTTTAAAAAAGGAAAATTCTATGAAACAGAGGGAATAGTCTAGTGATTCCCTTTTCCCATGTACCCAGGCAGTCAGTTTCAACAATTACCAACCGGAATAGTTGTCGGAATGGCCAGTCTGGCTTCAGCTCTGCTCTGCCTCTACCCTGGCCCCACCAGCCCCTGGTAATTTTGATGTGAATCTTTGACATCATGTTACTGAGTCTAAATTTATCTGTGTGTAAGTTGACCCTTGAACAACATAGGTTTGAACTGTGTGAATCCACTTAAGTGGCTTTTCTTTCGCCTCTGCCACGCCGGAGACAGCAGGACCAACCCTCCCTTCCTCCTCCTCAGCCTGCTCGATGCGAAGGTGATGAGGATGAAGACCTTTATGACCATCCACTTCCAGTTAATGGAAAGTCAATTCATTTTCTCTTCCTTGTGATTTCCTTCATTGCATTTTCTTCCTCTAGCTTACTTTATTATAGGAATTCAATATATAATACTTGTAACATGCAAAATATGTGTTAATCGACCGTTTATGTTATTGGTAAACATTCTGGCCAGCATCAGGCTGTGAGTAAATTGTGGGATGCGGATTTTCAACTGCATTGGGGGTGGTTCCCCCAACCCCTGAGTTCAAGGATTAAGTGTACCTTCAAATGATACTAACATTTGGATTTTACAAGGAAGTAAAAACACAAAATAACAAAATATATGAACATGACAACAGTATTATCACACCTTAAAAATTATAATTACTTTAAGTTAAATATCTAAATGGTGTTAAATATTCTTGATCATGCATGGTTTTAAAAATGTTACAGTGTGACTCTGAGCCCAAGTGAGTTCTTACATGCAGCTGTTGGTGTCTCTTATGTCTCTTTTAATCTGTAGGTTCCCATCGATCTCCCACTCTGTCTCCTTTTCTCATTGGAAAAATTTATTTGTTCGAGAACCCAGGTCATTTCCTCTGCAGAGTCATCCTCAGCTGGATTCTACTGACTGCATCACTGTAGTGTTGTTGAACATGTCTCTTGTCTCTGCATGTTTTGGAAATTAGTTGGATCTCGAGCCTTGATCAGATTGAGGGTCAGTGTTTTGTTCCTGGTGAGACTGCTGCATAGGTGATGTGTCCTTCCATCAGGAGGCACATAATAGGTTCCGGTTGTAGTAAGAGACTGTGATCATTATCTCCTACATCTGTGATTTCATAAGGGGTTATAAAATGATGATATTATCCATCTTATTAGGTTGGATACTTATATCAAAAGAAACCTTGGTGCTGAGGTAAAGTTTCTGTTGGAAAATCAGAAGAAATACTTGATTATTTCCCTTTATTTACCAGTCTTTAATGGGTTGATTCTCTAGTTTCTGTTTGTTTTGTGTTGCTATAACAGAGTACCTGAGACTGGATAATTTATAAGGAACAGAGATTTATTTCTTACAGCCTGGAGGCTGGGAAAGCCAAGGTTGAGGGCTGTATCTGGTGAGGGTGGAAGCTGGAAGGGCTGGAGAGTGTGCATGGAGGGGACTGAACTCCTCCTTCTACCAGGAGCCCGCCCACCACCTGTGAGGGAAGCTGGAGTCCCTCATGAGGCAGAACCCTTGTGACCTCAGCACCTCTGAAGGCCCCGCCCCGTCTCTCAACACTGTTGCATTGACGATTCAGTTTCCAACACAGGAACTTTGGGGGAACACATTCAAACCATAGTACCTAGTAAGGTAATTAATGAGTTTTTAAAATATGTTTATGAAATCATGGGTGTAAAAATTGGTGTTTCAGCCTTTTGTAGTTATATTCCCCTTGTCCCTCAATTTCCTGTACCCCAGATTATCCCATGTGGCAAGTTTCCCCTGATTGACTCCTCTTTTGACACAACCTTAGTTGCCTTAAAAGCTTCCCTGACTTGTGCCACAATACAGTGTCTGAAGTTCATCCCATAACAGTTCCTGCCCTGGACCCAGAATCAGTCATTTTTGAAAGAATCCAGTCCCTTCCCTTTGGGGTGAAATGATGTTTAGAGACCACCGTGTGGGCAGCAGGGGTGCTCATTACCACTGTGTTAATCATGGTCCTGGGGATGGAGCTAGAAAGGGTGTGTGTAGACCGGGCGCAGTGGCTCACGCCTGAAATCCCAGCACTTTGGGAGGCCGAGGCGGGCAGATCACCTAAGATCAGGAGTTTGAGACCAGCCTGACCAACATGATGAAACCCCATCTCTACTAAAAATACAAAAATTATCCGGGTGTAGGGGCGGGCACCTGTAATCCCAGCTACTTGGGAGGCTGAGGCAAAGAACTGATTGAACTCAGGAGGCGGAGGTTGCAGTGAGCAAAAATCGCGCCACTGCATTCCAGCCTGGGCGACAGAGTGAGACTGTGTCTCAAAAAAAGAAAAGAAAGGGTGTGTGTGAACATCAGACATGGAATGAGTCACACTGATCCTTCCAAACTCAGTTCAGGGTTCCAAGACTTCTGCCGAGCCAGTGAGCTGACCTCTCTAGTCCCTCCCCACACTGAAAATCCTGAGTTTTCAATAATAATTTTATTTGCTTTGCAAGCGGTTTTATTCTTAGGTGTGTCGTGTTAGAAATGTTCCTGCTACTCTCTCTTTAAAGTTTCTGGGAATTCCTTAGGTCCATTTGTCTCCTTTTTATCATTTTAAAAGTGTAATTTTATAACTTTGAAAAATGTAAAATATAGTCTCAGAGTCAGATTTATAAAACTCGGAAGAAAGTCTAACGATCATGCTTGCGTCCTCCTTCCTTTCTTTCCACCTCACAGTAGTAACTATTCAACGCTTTCTCCTTTGGATTTTGTGTAAATAAGTGAATATGTAGGCGGACCCCTGGTCTTCCCCACATGGATGAGTGGAAGCCTTCTGTCCACTTACCCACGGCCTGGCATCTCCACGTAGTCCTGTGTCGTTCACCCCATCGTGATATGGAGACATCTTTTTCATTCCATTTTGATTGTGACTCAGAGCATCAGCACACAAGCAGGACGTGAAATTACCGGTCTTTCCCGCACACGTCTGTGAGTCATGAATGACCAGGTGGAAGACACAGTGGATGAGGAGACCCAGTGTACGGCGAACAAAACACTTAGGAGCGACCTAACCAGCTTTCGGGACCTCTGTGGCCCAAGGGGAAAGCCGGAAGGACATTGTTCGTTGAATGGATTGCAGCACTAGTGGCATTTTTGGCATTTTAGATAAATCTGTCCCATCAGTATCATGTTTACGGAGGTGGATAACTGCATAGAGGTTCTGTGAGAGACTGTTCTTATGAAACGCACATGGGGGCCTGTGAGGGACAGGCCAGAGTGGTACAGATGCCCTCAGGTGGGACAGGACGGTGTGGTGGGGAGAAGAGGGCACGGCAGAGCCCACGGGGCAGGTGTCAGCGTTTGCTGAGTCCACGGGGACAGAAGGGAAAGCCTCTGCGCTGCTCTGATTCTTGCAGCGCTTCTCTGAGTTCGGACTGTATTCCAATGAAAAGCAAATGTGTGTGTGGCCCTAAATTTAACAATTGTGAGTCAGGAAGGTCTACGATGATAATAGTTAAATGAAGCATGCACCATAGATCCATGCTGATGGTACATGAATTTGCATGTGGTGGGTTAAATTGTATGAAGTTAGCAAGTTTGCATATTTGTTTATGTAAGTGTTTCTTCTTGTTCCAGGTGAATGAAAACTTTGCCATTGATTTGATAGCAGAGCAGCCTGTGAGCGAGGTGCAGACACGGGTGATAGCGTGCGACGGCGGCGGGGGAGCTCTTGGCCACCCGAAAGTGTATATAAACTTGGTGCGTAGCCAGCCACCGCGCGCATGGTAGGGCGGCCTGCCCGTCCTCATTCTCCCCTGCACTCCCAGTGCCTGTTCTTTCTGCCCTCTTCTGTACCTGCTCCTGAGGCGGCCCTTACGGGGTTCACACTGCTAGCACATTCACCCTACAACACCACACTACAGGGCCTACATACAGGCGCGTGTCCGCAAACCCCCTTTCAACTGGGAAGTGGTGGGCGGCGTGTTTAGTTGGATCAGCCTTGATGTCCGCCTTCCTTTTCTCGAGCACTCAGGCGTCTTTCCTCTCTGGGCCCTTCTTGGTTTGGTCATCATCTTAGCTCAGGCTGCCACATACAGCACCGCAGGCTGGGGCTGTAGACAGCAGAAACGCATTTCCCACACACTGGAGGCCGCAGCCCAAGACCGTGGTGCCTCTGTTGGTTCCTCCTGGGGCCTCGCTCTTCAGCTTGCAGATGAGGTCTCCTCCCTGTGTCTTCACAGGGCTGTCCCTCCGTGGGTGACTCCTCATCTCCTCTTGTAAGGACACTAGGCGGAATGGCTCAGGGCCCCTGTGTGGCCTCCGTTTACCTTCATCACCTCTTTAAAGGCTCCATTTCCAAACACAGTCACGTTGGGGGTTAGGACTTTACGGGGCACGTGGTTTATTTTGTAACAGTCCCTGTGTAATCTTTTATGCCCGTCGATGAGGGTCATATACAGGACCATTGAGAAAAAAAGAACACGACCAGAGAAAGAGGCCACGGGCTGAAGCTGGGATGTGACCGTGGAGCACTCAGGGACTCAGGCAGCTTCTGACCTGGGGTGCAGGGAGGGAGGGAGGGAGGCCACTGACCGTGGAGCACTCAGGGACTCAGGCAGCTGCTGGGCTTGGTGTTCTCACCAAAACAGAGTCCTCTAACGAAATGTCAGCTTCGTTAGAGCTGACATTTATTAAAAGCTGTCATCGTCTTGTTGCCTGTCCTGAAAACGGGACAGTGTAACAGGCATCAGTGGTTAAGCCGCCTAGAGTGGGACTGGGCAGCCCGCATGTCCCCTCCTGGGCTCCAGCCCTGCGGGCGGAGCTTGGGTGTGCCTCATGGTCCTGTGCAGCACCCACCCCCTGCTCCAGGCAGCTGAGGTGTGGGGAGTGAATGGAGCTGCAGGCCCACAGTGATGTCCCTGGGGGGTCCTATGGGATGGCTGTGTAACCCGGGGTTGGAGCCTGAGGCCAGGGGCTTCGGTCAGGCTGGAACCGAGACTGATAGTCTACATTCTTACTTCAGTAGTAACTGAGTATTTTTATGTGTTTCTGACAGTCTGTTTCAAGTTTTATACATGCATTTTCAATGTTTAATATCTAGATTTGAAGTAGAATATGGAAATACGACATCATTCCTTTTGAATGTTTTCAGGACAAAGAAACAAAAACTGGCACATGTGGTTACTGTGGGCTCCAGTTCCGACAGCACCCCCACTAGAGCACGTGGCACGCTGGGGGCCCCGCAGCGTCCTGTGAACATTTCCACGGGGAAGATGAGCGCGTGAAGCTCACTGGTTCTGTGCGAAGGGTATTCCCGGTGCCGAATAAAGGGTGTTGCTGTCAAGGCTGACAATTTGTAAGTTTGTTTCTTTTATCGGCTGGGCTTTGGAAGTGAACATCCACATGGACATGGGTAGACGTGCGAGTGGAAGCAGTGCCCGCTTCAGAGTGAGCCTGAGCTGCCTCCTGCTGGCCACCGCGTGCCTTACCGGCTGCTTCTGTGTGTCTCCTCTTATCCCTGGGGCCACGTGGGCTGTAAGAATGGTGGGGCGGGCAGGGAGGGAGAAGAAGTGCCTCTTGTTTTGCAGATGCAGCTGGGCTTCCGAGAGCCAAGGTGGCTCTTGAGTTGCACAGTGAAGAGGGCGCCCAGGCCTCAGCTGGTCCTATGGGAACGTCAGTCTCTCTCCCGTGGCCGGCCTGCAGAGCTGGTCTCTGCCTCATCCTAGTCCCTATGTTGAAATGTCAGATCTTAAAACCCAAGAATTTAAGCACTGGTTTGAAGGTATTGAAAGTCACCTACTGGCCACATTAAGGACAGACTATGTTTTTAGAGTAAGGATTATAATGTACTGTAACACAAAAGTAAAAGTAGATTTTGAGGGAAGAGAAAGGAGGCTTGCTAGAATGATCCAAGAGTCTGGCCTTTGAGTAACAGGAATTCCAGAGGAGGAAATACCAGAGCAGAGGGAAGGTGAGAGGGAAGGTGAGGCAGAAACAGCAGAAACACATTTCCCAAGTCAAAGAAAAACCCACAGATCGCAGGGCTCACCAAGTTCCTAGCAGAATTGGTGAGAAAAGACAACTAGGCATATTCTGGTTTAAGAAAATAATTAAGCTGTAAACTTTATAGAGTCTAGAGAAAAGAAAACCTTTTAAGCTTATGGATGAAAACAAATTACAGTGGAAAAGTGATCAGCGATCAGGCATCCAGCTCTTTGTCTTCGATGCTGGAGGCTGGAAGAGTGAAACAATCTTCAGGAATCCCATGTATAACCAAAGTTAAATTCCTTATCCTGAGAGGAAGACATTCTTGGATGTGGGAGAGTTCAGAGGTCGTCATCCTGGACCCCACTGGGGAAAATACCTTGAGGAGAAGGCCTTACCCAGCAGACCTGATCACAGCCCTCGGTGTGGGGAGGGAGGCTGAGGCAGGAGCGGCTAGTAGTGGAACCAGTTCATTCCAGTGGCACGCTACCCAGACGTGCACGTGAGGCCGCGCTCCCGGGCTGCAGGGACGGTCTGATCATGTTGCCCTCCGTGCTGAGTTGGGAGGTCTGGGAGGTGGGGAGAGGGAAGAAGGGGATGCAGGGATCCAGGAGGTCTCTGGGCTGGGTGGGTGGAGGTGGAAGGAGGCTGAAGCTCCCTCGTGGAGTGGCGTGAAAACAAAATGGAGACAGATGTGATGGAGTAAATTGATGCCACCCGGATTCGAAGTAACTGTGGAGACATCTGTGAGTTGTTCCCATGAGGGCCCAGAGAAGGAACAGCACCAGGCCAGGAAGTTGAAAATGTGGATGCAGAATAACCAGGGATGGGGAGAAGTGAAGGGGTGGGGCCAGGGGAAGGGGGAGAGAAGGGAGGAGCGAGGACTCAGAGCCAGGAGCGAGGCCAGCCCCTGGGGGAGCCACTGGTGGAGATGAGGCCCTAAAGCTCCACCCTGGGCTACAGATGCACCCCCCCCTGTCCGCCACCCCCCATCTCTAATGTGCCACTTGCTTGTCCTTCATCTGTTGGGCTACCTCGCTGCTTGTCTTAACACATGTTGACGTGGTGAGTGCGTGAGTCAGACCCACACATTCCAAGGTGGACCTGAGTGTAGGAGCAAGGCTTGCTTTTAATTCCCCTTTTAACCCTGTCCTTTTATCTTCATGTCAGGGCTTTGCTCACTTTGGGTTGGGAAACTGCCCACATTTCTGTTCTCTGGAAGAGAAGGTGTAGGATTGGGATTCCTGTTTCTTGCCCAGTGGAACTCGCAGGAAAGTCTTCTGGGCGTGGGTTTGTTGTGGGAAAGTGGGCATCTAAGATGGAGTCTCCTTTCGTAGTTACAGGACATTCAGGTTTCTTCTTGAACCAGTGTTGTACATTGTATTTTTTCTAAAGCTTGGACTCTCTTCCCGAGACTTTCAGAGTTACTGGCATGGAGATGTAGCTCAAGTATTTTCAAGATTTTTCAGTGTCTCAGGTTCACAGTGACACCCTCTTTCCTCATGTTCGTATGTGCCTTTGTTTTTTCCCAAGTCTCACCAGACGTTGTCAATAACATTGTATTTCTAAGCGACCTGCAGCTTGGCGATCCACTCTGTTGTATTTTTGGTTTCTACTTATTTTCTGCTCATTATTTTCAGTTTCTACATGCTTGCTGTTTATTTTACTGTTCTGTTTATAACTTTCTGAGGTGGGTTGATTGTTTCGTTCCCAGCTTTTCTTCTTTTCATGTGTATTTTGTACCGTAAATTTCTCTCTAATCTCTGTTTCAGCTGTGTTTCCCCAAATTTTGTAGGTTGTTTTTTTCATTACCATTCAGTTTTAAATGTCTTACAAAAGTATGTTTATTAGAACAAAGTGTCTGGGGTTTACACTTTTATGCTGATTTGTGTTGTGGTCTGAGAACATCCTCAGATGAGTTCATTTGTGGGCAGTCTGTGGAGACTTGCTCCATGGTCCATCACGTGCGTTTCTAGAAACATCTTGAGCCTGCTCAGAATGTGAGTTCGTCGGGTTTCAGTGCGGGCTGACCCTTGTCCAGATCTCCCACTGCGGGCTCCCAGGGCCCCTCCCAGAGTTCTTGCTCTCTTCTTTGTGTCTCTTTAAAGAACTACCTTTGAGGCTTTGCTGATAGTGTCTTTCATCTTAAAATGGCTTTATCTTTTCACTGAATTGAATCTTTTTAACAACTTGCTTTCAAGTCTGTTTGGCCACCATTTAACTGGGCTCTGCTGGCTTGGTCTGGTTACCTTTGCTTGCTGTGTTTGTTGAGTCTTTTCACCTGTATCTTAATGTAGACTTTGTTTCTGTTGCATCTCCTATGAAAATACAGCTGAATATGTGGTACCCAGTTTAAAATTATTTGTCTCTTACCTTGAGATTTTAATCCATTTCTGTCTAGTATAATTGCTGACCTGCTTCAGTTTCAAGCCGCCATCTGTCCCAGCTCTTCCATGCTCCTGTATCTCCTTTGTTTGACAGAATTATTTTATCATTCTTTTTCCCCCCTAATACTTTAGAAGTTATTTTTTCTTCAAAACAGAAAAGCCACATACAAACTGGAGAAATTGTTGACAACTAAAATAAAAAAATTTCTAATATACCAAAATATAGCTCATAACCTATATTAATCAGCATTAAAAAGACAGCTGCCTTTAAGGGAAATGGGAAAGGGCATAAAGATAGTTCATGAAAGAGGAAACACAAAGGCCAGTGGTCGTGTGTATAAAAGGCAGGTGTTGCATTTCCGCGATGAGCTGACGTCAGGCCTCATGGGGAAAGCAGTGTAAGGAGCGGCTCTGGGTGCCTGGGCTGGGGGTCAGTTGTGCATCCAGGAGTGGAGGGAGCATCTTAGTATCTTATTGGAAATTTATCCTAAGGAGTTGGTTGTCAAGTGTGAAAATTATGCACAAAGGTGTCATAAAAGGACCGCTTATGGTAGACAAATGATACAGAAATACAGGCCTGATTAAATAGGTTTCTTTTTCTTGTGCTTAATTCAATGAGATAGTATGAATCCATTGGAAATCATGATAGGGACCAATGTTTATTGACATGGAATAAGTATGTTACATATAGTTGCATTAAGAAAGCAAGTAACAGAATAGTTCTATAGAATGCCCAGTGGTTGCTGCTGTAGCTGTGACTTGTTTGAGCATTCATGCATAAAGAGGTTCACCAAAACATTGACTGTCAGACATCGACTGTGATTCTGGGAATGAGATTTGGGTGATTTTTACTACCCTTTCTGTACTTTTTGAGATTATTATAATAAATGTGTCACAATAAATATGTTTTCCATACAGAATTTTACATAGGGAAATAATATTCTTATCAATGTAATGGATTGAGAATTTCAGAGAAGAAAAGATCTAATATTACTCATGAAGCTGACCAGTTGCAGCTTCTGTTATTTACAAAACCTAGAGCAGCTATGTTCACATTACAGCATCCAAAATTTTTCATTCGAATCTGTGTCTTTAGATCTGTTCACAGAAATGGTATGTCCCGGCTGCAGTCTCTAAGGTGGATGCACAGGGCAGCCGCCCACTCTCAGAGCCAATTACCCTGATTGGATTTCTGCAGCACCCTGAGAAACAGCTGAGTCAGCAGCCCAGCCTCCTCCTGCAGAGCGCCTGTACTGGCCCTGGGTCCTGGAGGTAGATAGCGGGCAAGCTCCGGTGTTTCAACGATGGTGCTTATTGTTCGCCCAGGAAATAGGGCGCTGGCTGCGCCAGGGGAGGCGGCTGCTTCTGTGCCAGCTTGAGGGTCCTCTCTCTTCCCCACTCAGCCTGCCTTTACCTACACATGCCAGTTTCACCACCACACATTCCCTCTGCATGGCTCACTTAGATATTGCGGGATCTTGTCCCAGACAGTCCTCCTATAAATACTGCCAACTGAGTTAGTGTTAGGAAGTTAAAACAAGTTTCCCATGGAAACCACATTCCAGCTCTTGCTTTCTCCTTCCTGCTGGGACCGCAGTGACCAGTAAGCTGCAGTGAGACTCTGGGGCCCTGAGGGAGAGCCCTCACCGCAGCTGCTCTTCCTCCATCCCTTTGGGGCTGTAAATGTTTGGCTAGACTCCTCAGCTCCCGCACAGACCGCTGGTGCTGTTGCTCTGAAGGGGACTTCATGGGGAAATACTTGAAGTCTGGGGGCTCATAACTCTGTTCTCAATCCTGCAGGTGGAGTTTAGCCACAGGTGGCCCATTCATTCTGAGGAAGTCTCTGGGTTTCAGCTCAGGACAGACTCCCATGATTGGCCTGGCAGGTACCCTGCAGTGGGACATGAAGCTCCCTGAGCCCTCCCTGCTTCTTCATCTACTGGCCCTGAGGGTGGGGGGCGGTCGCCACTAGTCCTAGAGACGTGGGGGGAGGAGTGCCTATTGTTTTGATTTTTTACTTGCTTTGTATGTGCATACCAATCACCTAATTTTATGGAAACCCAGATACATTTTTCCAGTCCTATAGTAAGGCTGAGGTGTGGGTATTACACATCTGGTAGTCTAGGCATACAACGAATTTGGAAGGTGTGTGCTGATCTCCTAGGGCTGCCTAACAAACTAGCCCAAACTGGGTGGCTTCAAACAGCAAATCCACTCTCACAGATGCCTAAAATCTGAGACCAAGGTGTTGACAGTGCCCTGCTCCCACTGAAGGCTCCGGGGAAAGGTCATTCCAGCCTGTCTTCCAGCTTCTGGTGGATGCTGGTGTCCTTCGTCATCCTTGGCTGTCCTCGACATTCCTTGGCTTTCTTTGGCCATTCTTTGCTTTTCTTGGTGTTCCTTGGCCGTCCTTGGCCTTCTTTGGTGTTCTTTGGTCTTATTTTGCCTTCCTTTTATTTCCTTGGCCATCCTTCATCATCCTTGGCTGCCCTTGGCCATCTTTGGCCATCTTTGGTCATCTTTGGCTGTCCTTGACATTCTTGGCCTTCCTTGGCTGTCCTTTGCTTTTCTTGGTGTTCCTTGACTGTCCTTGGCATTTCTGGGCTGTCCTTGGCTATCCTCGGCTGTCCTTGGAGTTCTTTGGCTGTCCTTGACCTTCCTTGGCCATTCTTTGGCCCTCCTTGGCGTTCCTCAGCCTTCATTGGCCGTCCTTGGTGTCCTTGGCCTTTGTTGGCCTTCCTTGTCCTTTCTCAGTCATCCTTGGCCTTCCTTGGCATTCTTTGCTTTGTGTCTCCATTGCTTTATTCTCTGTGCTCATCTTTATGTGGCCTTCCTGTGTGTGTCTGTCTTCATATGGCTTTATAATAGACACCAGTCATTGGATTTAGGGCACTCCCTAACCCAGTATGACCTCGTCTTAACTAAATCTACAAAGACCTGATTTCCAAACAACATCACATTCTGAGGTTCTGAGCAGACGTGAATTTTGGCAGGCCGTACTTATCCCTGTGTGGGAGACCAGGGTGCATGTCTTAACCCTTCTCACTAGAATGCAAACAAGACCCCCAGTTTGCAGGTATCAGACATTCACAGACTTAGAGCCTGCTGAGGAAGGGGGACTGGAAGTCTGGAGCCACCAACCTGTTTAAGGTACTGTTTTTTTTTTTTTTTTTTTTTTTTTTTTTTTTTTTTTTTTGAGACAGAGTCTCGCTCTGTCGCCTAGGCTGGAGTGAGTGGCGCCATCTTGGCTCACTGCAAGCTCCGCCTCCCGGGTTCCCGCCATTCTCCTGCCTCAGCCTCCCGAGTAGCTGGGACTACAAGCGCCTGCCACCACACCCGGCTCATTTTTTGTATTTTCGGTAGAGACGGGGTTTCACCGTGTTAGCCAGGATGGTCTCGATCTCCTGACCTTGTGATCCACCTGCCTCAGCCTCCCAAAGTGCTGGGATTACAGGCGTGATGTTTAAGGTACTTTTAACAGTTTTCCAGAGTAATGGTGACCTGGAAAGGAGAATAATTAGACTCTTTGACTGCTGAATGTTAGATCTGAGCTGGCACTGATGCCAGGGGACCCGAAACACCACTGTGGCCTCCCCTTCCGTCCCTGGTCGTGTTCTTCGCTCTGAAGCCTTCACTATCTGATTCGAGGATAGTAGCTCCCACTTTCCTTGTAACCATGCTTGCCTGATGTGCTATTTTCCACCTTTTTCCTCTCAGCCTGCATATATCCTCGTATTTGAAGTGAGTTTCTTGTACACAGCACATAGTTTTTCTAATCTACTTTTTCTATTTTTTTTTTTTTTTTTTGAGATGGAGTCTCACTCTTGTTGCCCAGGCTAGAGTGCAGTGGTGCCATCTCGGCTCACTGCAACCTCTGCCTCCCGGGTTAAAGCAATTCTGCCTCAGCCTCCTGAGGAGCTGGGATTACAGGCACGTGCGACCACGCCCAGCTGAATTTTTTGTATTTTCAGTAGAGATGGAGTTTCATGTTGGTCAGGCTGGTCTCGAACTCCTGATCTTGTGATCCGTCCGCCTCGGCCTCCCAAAGTGCTGGGATTACAGGCATGAGCCTCTGTGTCGGCCCTTTTCTATTGATATCTTTGTACTGTTTACATTGAATGCAATTATTGATATGTTAGGGCTTACATCTACCTTTTTGTTTTTTTGTTCTGTGCTTAGTGTTTCTTTTAATTACTTTAATGGACAAAAAATAATTGTAAATATTCGTGGGGTACTCTGTGATGTTTTGATTACACACACACACGGAAGGATTCATACCTGTGGTGTTCTGAGTGTCTCTGTGTGTGGGCAGCTCTGGGACTTACCTTATACATGGGCATATACGGCTTCCTGCCCAGCTGCTTCCCGATACCACCTTGGTAGGGTTTGAGGTGCGTCACTGCAGCCCGGCGGAGGTGGAGTCCAGGCTCCCTTGCTGGCGCGAGTGGGGTGCAGTGTGGCCCCTGGTGACTGGCTGTCTGGAGCAGTTCCCATCCGGACATTTCTCATCCTGTTATACTGCTCATTTCCTGGGTCTCCAGTTAGAGACAGCAGGCTTTTGCAGGGACTTTTTTGGGGGGTCGGGGGTGCGGTTTGCATCCATTGGTGTTGCTGTGTTGCTGGCTTCTTCATCTGTCAGGGATCTATGAGGAAAGAGCCCAGGGCTCTCCGGAATGCCACTCCTCAGGTTCCAAGCCCAGCTGGGCTGTCTCCTCCCCTCCTCTCAGAGTGTCTGTCTTGTGCTTGTTTTGTGTGCCGGGTCCGGGGTTGCACTTAGCAAGAGGCATGGGGAAGGCTCATATCCTCCACGTTCTGTGAGCAGAAGACCTGGCCATTCACTTTTTTAGTTTTTGTTTTATTGAGACAAAGTCTTGCTCTGTCACCTAGGCTGGAGTGCAGTGGTGTGATCTCAGCTCACAGCAGCCTCCACCCACTGGGTTCAAGTGATTCTCGTGCCTCAGCCTCCTGAGTAGCTGGGATTACAGGTGTGCACCACCATTCCCGGCTAATTTTTGTATTTTTAGTAGAGATGGGGTTTTGCCATGTTGGTCAGGCTGGTCTCAAAACTCTTGACCTCAAGTGAGTGGTCTGCCTGCCTCGACCTCCCAAAGTGTTGGGATTACAGGCGTGGGCCATTGCTCCCTGGCCGGCCATTCTCTTTCAAAGGAAGGAAGTATAGACTTAGACTTTGCTGTGCCTGGACTTCTTGGGAATGATGAAAGGTGGCTGGCAGGTCAGGGGCCTGGTGGAGGCAGGAGCGGCTGACCCGGGAGAAGGTCTGAGAGGGTGTCCTGTGCGGGCAGGTGCGAGGCGTGTGTATCAGCTGCTGAGGGACACTTGGAACCAACAGGGAGGTATTGTTCAGGTGTGGGCTCTGGCCCTCTGGCCTGCACTGTGGCCCCTGTGCCCAGGGGTCACTGAGGCAGCGGAGCAAGCTGTGCACGTCCTGACGGGGGCTCGCTTCCCAGCCTGATCCAGCAGAGCCACGCCACGGGTCCCAGTGCACTTACAGCATCCCCAGACCTGCAGAAACCTCACCTTTCTCCAGGGACCACACAGCTTTGCTGCAGCCCAGGGCCCCATTTCGCAGTAACGGGCACACTGTGTGGAAGCGTGGGCCTGGGCTGTCCCCTCCCAGAGGCAGGCGGGATGACAAGGGCTCAGCTGAGGTGTCTCTGCCCCAAACAGTGGACTGAGTCACCAAACGTTGGATTCAAGGGCCTGAGGGTGGGGAGAGAAGCAGGACCTGCCCTTCTTATTGCCCCTCTCGGGACACACTTGGAGTTTGTACTTCTCATTTCTGCAGCCTCAGCTGCTGGGCCCCCAGTCTTGCTTCCGCCCCGTGCTGCAGTGAGGTAGCCGTGGAGCCGCAGGTGTGAGGACTACCTGGCCACTTTGGAGCCCTTGTGCTGGTGGGCAGCAGACAACGAAGAGAGCTGCTCGGGTAGTTGGGGAGGCGGGGGCAGTGACAGAGGGTCCTGTGAGGACCCCGGCACTGCCAGATGAGGAGGTGCCTGGCGCCCAGCACGTGTCTGTGCTGCCACAGTGATGATCATGGGTACCTGGGGACCAACGGTGGCTGAGGCCCAGCAACCCAACTCTCACGGGTGAAGCTGGTTCCCCCACCTGGCAGGCGATTTCTACGACAGAGTGGCCATGGAAGATGAGGCGTGCTCTTCACACCACATGGTAACCTGCAACCGCATGGACTGGGAGGCTGTGCCGAGCGTCTCTGCTAGCTCTCTGTGGTGCCGTGACCTGGGAGGGGCTCTGGGCAGAGCAGGGCTAGTGCCAGGCAAGAGGAAGCCAACCAGGGCAGCGGTGGACTCCAGTGGCCGTAGCTGTGTCTCGGGCTACCGCTTGGGACTGCTGCCCCTGGGCTTTCCCGTTTGTCCCCAGGCAGTGTGTCCCCCTCTCCCCTGCCAGTGCTGGGCGCTCTGGCTCATGGCTCTCAGCTTTGCAAGGTCAGGGCCCAAGACGCCCATGGGAACCCGCAGCACCTGCTCCCGTACCACCTGCCCGTGTGCGGCCGGGAAGTGTGGGTGACTGTCCATCCCAGCATTTTCCTCTGTCCCAGCACTGGTTCCGCAGTGCATTTTGTAAGGGTCCTCCAGGGGCCACCTGGGCAGTGGCCAGGGCAATAGGGTGTCCTCTGCACTCTCCTCTGTTCCCGGGTGCTCAGGACGTCCTGGGGGTGCCTGCCTCTACCCGGTTCTTCTTGCAGGGAAGCCACACTGAGGCACCGGCACTGCCCGCTGTGAGTTCGGTCACTCCTGGCAAGTTCTCAGCAAGCAGGTGTAGCCCAGAGCAAGCGTTCCTGTTCTCAGATCCCCAGTTGTCTTTTCTACAAAAGCCAGTGACAATTTAGAAACAGAAAGTGAAGTGACCTTGCTCTCCAAGAAGCAAATGAAAACTGTGGGGGCAGCGTCCGTGCTGGTCTCCTTGGAAAGCAGCGCGTGGATGTATCTTCTCGTGCTTTCAATGGTCACCACAATTTAAAAATACAGTATCAGGAGAACTGAACTGACCCAGTTGATTATATTGAAGCATCTTTTTTTTTTTTTTTTTCAAGTTCTTTTAGCAAAGTGAATCCATATTCCGCCTAATTATGATTTATTCCAAGAAATCAGTTATCTATGCCGGATGAGCTGAGCGGGAGATGTCGTTCCAGAGTGAATTAACTGGTCAGTAGTCAACCATCGTTCTCCATTTCGTGTCCAGACCCAGACACTGGTGGTTCCCAGCCTTGGGTTTCAGAGGTCAGCACAAGGAAGTCAGGAAGCAAGTTTCCTCCTGTGCCTGCTTCTGTGGCCAGGGAGGAGCATCCATCCAGAATTCTCATCCTGTCACATGCAAGCACGGCGTGCTAAGCCAGCAGGCAGAGACAGCATTGCTTCAGAATGACAGTTATTTTCAGGGAGGGACCCTTGGCCGTCCTACACCACCCTTGGTCACAGGTGTGTTTCTGGTTCTGCCGGCAGCAGCGTTCAGGAGAGGGGTGGGGCCTTAGAACCACTGCCCACTTCAGCAAACCTGGCCCCAGCGACGGCCTCGCCGCATCAGCCTCGCGGCTCCAGGGCTGTCTCCACCACGGGCCAGTGTCCAAAGTGCCCCCTGACCTGGGGAGTGGCTTGGCTTGGCCTGGCCTAGAAAAGACCTTGCCCGGCTGGAGGCCCCACCTCAAGGGTGATGATCTGGGTAGGGAGGAGGTATGCGGGGGTGCTCCCAGTGCAGCATGCGTGACTGTTCAGTCTTTCTCCCAAGACGGAGCCGCACAAGCTTTAGCGTGCCTGCTTCCAGATGGGGAGGCCCAGTCCCCGTGGAAGTGACTGCTCTCCCGCAGCCCAGCCTCGGGACCCTCCCATCAGTCCTCTCCATTCACGCTAAACTGCGCTGTTCCTCAGGCTAATATCACCATTACAGTACTAATTTATTAGACACAGGGAGATTTTAAATTTCATTTTTGTGCAGTTATTTAAAATTTAAAATGATAATGTCTAACTCAATTAAATTTCAGTTGATTTATTTAAAGAATTGTAAATGTACGGAGTCTAATAACATGAATGAGTCATAAGAACTCTAAGAACAGCTTCATCTCCATGTAGGTGATCTGCTTTCGGGCTGGTCTTGTCAGGAGGTACACAGTAAGAAATAAAGATACAAACCAGGCAGATCCCGGATTGAAAACTGATCCAGCTTCAACTTCTGGACTATTTTTTATCTACCTAAACTCATGTGTTATAATAATTACATTTTTTTTAACCTTTCTTTTTGGGAATTTCTGGCACTTTCATAATTTAGAGGCTCTGGTGGAAGAGCCGGCTGTTCACCACTGTGGAGAGGACTTTGAAGGCACGGGGGCCACGCCTGGCATCCCCTGCCCCATCACGGTCCTCGCGTGGAGCTGTTTCCCAGCTTGACTTTGTGCGTAGATGAACCAGCTGGTAGCACACTGTGGCTCCGCTTCTGGAAACATGCTCCTGGCCCTGTGGCCTGTGGGGCCCCCTCCCCGGATGTTTGTATGGTCTCGCCAGGTCAGCTCAGCAATGTTGTCTAACAGCCGGGAATGCTGTGGTCTGCATGGCTGCGTCCGCCCGGATCTGATCGTTGAAACCCTCGATGGGGTTAGGAGAAGGCGGGTATGAGGTGGTATGAGGTGGTATGAGGAGGAGGGTCCCTCAGGAATGGGGTTCATGCCCTTATAAAAGGGACTCCAGAGAGCTGTGAGGACACAGCGAGAAGGGGCTGTCCGTGAACTCGGAGCCCTCAGGGGACACGAAATCTGCCGAGGCCCGATCCTGCGTGTCCTGGGGCTCTCCGCGGGCATTTCCTGTCTGCATGGAAGGGCGCAGCCGCAGTGGGAGCCGGAGCAGGCCGTGTGCAGGAGGGAGACGGAGCAGGCCGTGTGCAGGAGGGAGAGGCGGAGCCGTGTGCAGGACGGAGAGGCGGAGCCGTGTGCAGGAGGGAGAGGCGGAGCCGTGTGCAGGACGGAGAGGCGGAGCCGTGTGCAGGACGGAGAGGCGGAGCCGTGTGCAGGGGGGAGAGGCGGAGCCGTGTGCAGGAGGGAGAGGCGGAGCCGTGTGCAGGAGGGAGAGGCGGAGCCGTGTGCAGGGGGGAGAGGCGGAGCCGTGTGCAGGACGGAGAGGCGGAGCCGTGTGCAGGAGGGAGAGGCGGAGCCGTGTGCAGGAGAGGGGCGGGAGAGCCCGGTTTCACTGCGCCGCTGGATGCAGCTGAGAGCCCAGTTGTGGGTTCTCGTTCTCATTCTGCTCAGGCAGGTTGGGCTTGGTGTTCATCCGCAGATGGAATCCTGGTGGGCTGAGGTCTGGCCACCGCCTCGGAATGCGGAGGTGGGAGCAGGTTAGTCCTGTGCTGGCTCCGAGGTTGTCCTGAGGTCGTGCCCTGGGCTGTGGGCTTCCCCTGCTGCCTGCTTCCAGGAGTACCATTTTCCCTTGCAAAGAAAGGACGCCACTGTGGCTATTTGTACATGGCTGTCGCCCGATGTTTTCTGAAGCCAGATGAAGTGAGCCCACTACTTCGGGGAGATGAGTCAGCTCTGCTTGTGGTCGGAACATCTGAGCATTCAAACAAATGCTAGAATTTGGGGAACGAGTGTCCCCCACTGAGTTTGGCGGCTTCCCAACATGTACAGACTCCTGAGGCCTCGGTGAGGATGAGGATGAACCCGACTTACCTTGTGAAGGGGAATGTGCTGACTTGGAGATCTGCTTAGCTACCTGACCCAGTATCTGCTAACGACCCGTGCAAGCTGTTACAAAATTATGCGTCGTTAAAAGAGTCAAAGTGCACTGTGAGGCTGGGCACAGTGGCTCATGCTTGTAATTCTTACACTTTGGGAGGCCAAGGTGGGCGGATCACCTGAGGTCAGGAGTTTGAGACTGGCCTGGCCAACATGGTGAAACCCCATCTCTACTAAAAATACAAAAATTAGCTGGGTGTGGTGGCACGCGCGCCTGTAATCCCAGCTACTGGGGAGCCGAGGCAGGAGAATCACTTAAATCGGGGAGGTGGAGGTTGCAGTGAGCTGAGATCGCACCACTGCACTCCAGCCTGGGCAACAAGAGTGAAACTCCATCTCAAAAAAATAAACAAAGTGCACTATAGACCAGTGGAGTTTAACGCAATGGAATATGAAGCTCACTGATATGTTTCAGATATTATTTTTGGTACCAAGCTTTAGGAAACTGTAATTTGTTGAGTTTTAGTGTAATATCAAAGAAGAATCCAAATTCTCAGAAAATACTATAAAATAGATCTTTCTTTTCCAACTAGATATCTGTGTGAGGCTGGATTTTCTTTCCCTACTCCAACCAAAACAACACATCACAGCAGACTGGATGCAGACGCGTCCGTGGGAATGTAGCTGTTTTCTGTGGAGCCAGGCGCTGCAGAGACTGCACCATGTAAAACACTGCCGTTCTTTTCGTTCATTTGAATAATTTGTTTTAATTTGCTATTTAACATGTAATAGTTTTTTTATTTTAAAATGAATTAATAATTTTTTTTTTTTTTGAGAAGGAGTCTATCTCTGTCACCCAGGCCGGAGTGCAGTGGCCCCATCTCGGCTCACTGCAACCTCCGCCTCCCGGGTTCAAGTGATTCTCCTGCCCCAGCCTCTCAAGTAGCTGGGACTACAGGCGTCTGCCACCATGCCAGCCTAATTTTTGCATTTTTAGTAGAGACGGGGTTTCACCATGTTGGTCAGGCTGGTTTCGAACTCCTGACCTCGTGATCCACCCGCCTTGGCCTCCCAGAGTGCTGAGATTACAGGCATGAGCCACCGCGCCTGGGAATAAATAGTTTAAATGATCGGTTTTAATTCTAACAAGGTAAATATCAATGCACATTACTCACATAAACAAAAGATCTTTAGGGTCCTCAGTAATGTTTACGACTGTAAGGGGTGCTGAGACCAAAACCCTTAAGAACTGCAGCTTTGGAGATGTGTTTGTTCTCTTAAGGAGATTTGATTTTGTTCACTTAGGAACAGTTTTCTTCCCCAATTACATACATGTTTAAAATCTGCAAAGCACTTGTGAGAACACTTGGCCAGGGTGAGCAAAATTCAAGTGTGTGTTAAGTAGGAAAATAAATACCTTCTAAAAATGTACGGTAACGCCTTGGTGTCACGTAATTTCCTTGAAGATGTTGATTGTCCTCTGAACTCAGGGTTATAAGGGGATTTCTCTGTGTTTCGTGGGAAATGCCTTTTTATTAAATGGAGTTCTCTAAAAATCAACACATGAAGCATGTTGATAGCGTCCATGTTTTTGACAGATAAAACGAGGAAACTTCCACACACTGTGCATTTAAACCAGGGAAGGGCTGTGTTTGGTAAGTCCCATATTGACCATCATCTTCAGTCAAATGCATCCCACTGAGTCTTTATACAGTCTCACTCATGTTCTTCTTATCTGGTTAACAATTAGCAATGCATTCATTTATTTCATGTAAATGTTCAAAATAAAGGTCACAGTTCATTTCCCCCAAAACACGTGAGCCGTGATTTCACCGTCTGGCACGTGGTTCTGAGTCACTCTTGATATCCGAACGCTTTGTTCCTAGGCCAGTATTTGCATTCCTATAATACCTGCATGGAGCTTCACAGAGAAAAGCAAGTTCAACTGAAGGTGGGGATTCACCAGAAGAAACCTCTACAGGCAACGGAAGTGGTCCTAATGCCCTTGGCCCTCCCCTCCCCACCCCTCTTCTCACTTCCCCCTCCTCCGCTTTTCCTCTCTCGTCCTGCTCTTCCTCCCCCTCCTCCCCAGTGCCTGCCGAGGCAGGCTAGAGCCCTCTCCTTCCCTCCCACTCTCTGTAGCTACCTCTGCTTCCTTCTCCATCTCTGTGGCCTCTTTCTAATGTGTGTGGCTCTGACTTCAGGGCGCTGATGGAAGCTCTGGGTGGACGCATCAGAATGAAAGCCAGACACGCTGTCCATTTAAAGCAGAGTGCGTCGTTTTCTTGGAATCCGGGCTCCCAGGAAGGTTGCCCTTTCCCTGTGCTGGGTGACAGCCTTGCCTGACACCCCCCAGGGCCGCCCTGCTCCCTCTCTTGTCATCCCTTCATGGGACCTGTACTTTGGAAACAAATGTCCAACACAGTCATGGTGGAGCCCAGCAGTTCTCATTTCTCGCCTTCATTTTCCTGGGCGGCTCGTTATTTTACTGAGAGTTCTTAGGGGCTGTTGGTCGTGGTGCTGCTTGCAGGCTGGTGTGTTTCAGTGTTTCCTGGCCTCTCCCCTGAGTGTGGGAACGGGAGGCACTTGATGAGTGTCACTGATTTTGCTGATGCTTCTGTTAATTTAATTTTATTATATACTACTGAGAATGCCTTTTTCCTCTGCAAACACATTTGCATACCCCAAGTGAGTTATTGCACCCTCATTAATGAACGGAGCTTGTTCTGCCGTGAGAATGGCCGTGGAGCGCCCTGGAGGTGCCCCGCCCACGATGGGTCGCTTCCAGAACCGTGTGTGCTCGCGCCGGTACTTTCCGCTCCCTGTGTGTTTTTTAATAGGAAAAGATGTCACTTAGTGTGAGTGAAAGTCCCTCCAGTCCCAGGCGAACGTTCCAGAAAGGCATCTTCTCCGGTGCTGCTGGAGCAGAGATGGAAGGACGTCCCCAGAGGGGGCCTGGTGCTGTGGATGGCGGGCACTCTGGGGCTGGCTGTGCTGAAGCGGCAGAAGCAGGTGGCTCTGGAAAGGGCTTTGGAGGGGACGCCCTCTCCATCCTCTCTGCGCCCCTCCCTGTCCCCAGCCCCCTTCCCCTGGCTCCTCCTCCTGCCAGCTCCTTGCTGGGCTGAACCTTCCCTGCCTCCGGCCTCTGTGGAGAAAACCCCGTCCTTCCAGCTTCCTGGAATTCATCGGCGGCTCTGGGTGTCAGTGTCTCATCTCTGGCCTGGGGACTTGACAATCTGTCCCTGAGGCCCGCAGGGGTGCTGGGGCTGCCCCCTTCCCAAGAGAGTGCCGTCTCCCTCTGGAGTGGGCTGTGCTTCCACTCCTGCTGTTTCAGGGGCAGCAAGAGGGCTGCTGCTTCTAGAAGTCAGGTTAGGAGGGAGGTCGAGTTGCTCCTCACCCTAGAGCCATCATCAGCTCTGCGGCAGGGAAGGATGGCGCCTTTGTGCGCTCATCACCAGCCGCGGGGATTCCGGGAGGAAGCATCCAAAGGGAAACTTCCTTGCTGTTCTCCTTCCTTCTCACTTAAAAGGCACCTGCTGCTCTGAGAGCCTATTACAGGCATCTGCTTCCGCTACACGGGTGAGTTTGTAACCAACTGTAGTGTCTGAATCATAAAATTAGTTATTTCTCTAAAAAACCGCAATCTTCAGAGAGCTATGTTTAGAAACGCTTAAAGTAGGCCGGGCGCGGTGGCTCAAGCCTGTGATCCCAGCACTTGGGGAGGCCGAGACGGGCGGATCACGAGGTCAGGAGATCGAGACCATCCTGGCTAACACGGTGAAACCCCGTCTCTACTAAAAAAGTGCAAAAAACTAGCCGGGCGAGGTGGCGGGCCCCTGTGGTCCCAGCTGCTCGGGAGGCTGAGGCAGGAGAATGGCGTAAGCCCGGGAGGCGGGGCTTGCAGTGAGCTGAGATCCGGCCACTGCACTCCAGCCTGGGCGACAGAGCGAGACTCCGTCTCAAAAAAAAAAAAAAAAAAAAAAAAAAAAAAAAAAAAAAAAAACGCTTAAAGTAAATCCCTATAAGAACAAAACAGAGTAGCTTGTTTGTTTCGAGTAAGTAGCCTGCATCCCACCTGACTTGGGTTCACACTTCCGGGCTAGAACCTCGAGCTGTTTGTTTACATGAGAGCCCAGACCCCCAAGAAACCTCAGAAACCACCCGGGCACGCCCAGGACTCAACTGAAGGCAAAACGCAACCTGCACGTGCCGCGGTGTGAGCACTGCCAGGAGCAGCGATAAACTGTCCCCACACGGGACACTGTGTGCTCCAGGCCAGGAACACGTCCCGGTGGCCCCTTCTGGGTACATGTGACCCACGTCCAGACCAGCCGCAGGGGCCTGCCCGGCGCGGGTGTGGACAAAGACGGTGCTTTCTGATCTCCGCGGAGCACCGCGTGCTGCAGAGACTGGCTGTTGCCTCTGCCTCCTTCAGCCACAGAGCCCACAGGGGGTGGGCGTGAGTCCCTGAGAGCAGAGCTTGGCGCCAAGGCCCAGCTCTGAGAAGGAATGTATGGGACACTCCCACGGCCAGGACAGCTACACTGTCCCATTTGCATACGAGTCAAAAATTGGAGCTATAGGTAAAAGTGACAGCATCGTGGACTAGTCCCGTGATGGCGCCTGCCTCTGCAGCAGCTCCACTGCGATGGCGGGGACCTCCTTACTAATAGGAAGGGTCTGCAGCAGCCCCACTGCGATGGCGGGGACCTCCTTACTAATAGGAAGGGTCTGCAGCAGCCCGCTGTGACGGCGGAGACTGCCTTAGTAATATGAAGGGGCACAGGTGGGGCTTTGAACTCAGCCTCAGTTGAGCCCCTCCGAAGGTGACATTCCTGGAGTCTGGGCTCTCGGGGCTGTCTGATGTGTGAAAGCAACTCAAAGGCCCACAGCACATCCTCATTTCCCTGCTCAAGGGCTACGCTGATTAACCTGAAAAACTGCCCAATGTGGTAGACAAGGCTGGAGTTGAGAATTGGAGAGTTCATCACCGATCCTCATAGCTTTATCCTAAAGAGGGCCCTGACCTCTTAAGTTGTGTGCATACTCTGAATTTTGTGGCCCACCCAATGGGGCCTTGCCTTCTCAGAGCTGTGGGATGGACTCGGGGTCAGTGGCCAGCACAGCCTGGGTTCCATATCTGACTCTGTCGTGGAGAGAATGACGCCCCCCACATGCACATGTTCAGGTCCAGTGCTGGAGAACCTGACTGTGTTTGGAGACAGGCCCTCTAAAGGGGTCGTTAGGGTGGGTCCTGGTCCACTAGGACGGGTGTCCTTCTAGCAGGAGGTGAGGACACAGACAGGCACAGAGGCCGACCCCACAAGGACACAGGGAGTCTACATGGCCAGGAGCGAGGCCCTGGGAGGATCCAGCCCAGCCACACCCTGACCTTAGACTTGCAGCCTGTGGGTTGGTGAGAGAATCCCCTGCTGTGGCATGTCATTGGGGCTGTGCCCGCTCGCTAATCCAGGCTCGTGCGCCCTGTCTCTCCCTCTGGGTGGCTTCCTGTCTCCACCGAGGCCCCCTGCTGCAGAGCCCACCTAGAACCAGGGAGGCGGCAGGGACCCACCAGCAGGCCCTGGGGCCCTTTCCTGTAGCCCTGTGTCAGGCGGGGATGTGGGGCCCTCCACCTCCTGGCTGCTCCCTCTTCTCTGCCCCGGGCCAGGCAGTGGCGTCATCCCCCGTCAAGTTCGCCTTTCTCCAAGTCACTGCTGGGAGCTGCGCCTGCCTCCCTGGGCCTCTGCAGAGCTGGCAGGGCTCCCACCACTCCGGGCATTCGGGGCTTCTTGCGCCTACCTCTGCCACCTGTGCCATGTCAGATGCGGGGTCAGTGTGCTGAAATACCCTTCTCTGCACCTTTTAAAGGGCCCTGCTGGGACACCCACCCTCGCGTTCCACCTGGCATCCTGGAGTTCTGGCTTGAAACCCAGTTGAGGCCCTCAGCCTCGCGCCTGCCGCCCCAGCCCATCTATGTTTCCGCGGTGGCAGAGGTGATTCTGAAACCACACGCAGAACGGCGTTTTCTTTTCCTGCTGAAGATCAGAGCAGGTGCTCCTCCCTTCAAGTCGTGGGCTTGGGTTTGTGTCTGGAAGGACCACACAGCCCGGTTCCTCTCATTCCTGAGCCGGCACCTCCGCCGCCCGCTCTGCACTGGGTCTCAGACACCTGCTTGTCCTGCAGCCATCAGAGGGGATTAAAATTAACAGCAGTGCGGACGTGAGGGGAGACGGGCCTCAGACGCTGCCCCCGCCCGTGGTTACCCTCTCACAGCGGGAGGCTCACAATCAAATTCTCACAAAAGGTCACATTTGCAATAAGTAAAAAGGAAATGCAGGTAATTGGTTCTGGAGCCTGTTAATACCTCTGCAGGCCCTGAGAGGCGATCTGATGGAGTTGAAACCTTTTTGTTCAGGTAATTAAAAATGAGATTTCATTATATCTTTAAAAATGAGGGCGAGTGAGGTGTTTTCTCACATGCTATGATGTTATTGAAAGAGGAAAATAAATCAGCAAGGCATGGCACAGCCTTGGCTCGTAAATGGATCGTGGCTCCGTCCCGGGCTGGGGGTGCCCACAGGAGGACTCAACCACGGCCCCGAACCCTCGGGGCAGAGATGGAGCCTGGGGCGCAGAACAGTGAGGATCCCACAGGTTCCGGAGGGTTGGGAGCGATTAGACCCCTTGGATGAAATGTGGATGGAGAAATTGGCAGACTGAGATTCTGAACAAGTCACAAGCAGCCTCTTTTCCAGTGTGGGAGATTATTCAGAGACACGATTACGAGGTAAATGGAAGGGAAATGAGAGAGTCTGCCCCCCGGGGCCTCATCCGTCCTTCCCCAGACAAAGGGCGACCGGTGAGGGCCTTCGAGCTGAAGGAGAGAGACAGAGACTAGAGGCAGGTCAGTTTGCCGGAAGACAGGCGTGGCGGCAGCTGACGGGGCTCAGACGCGGTGTCACGTAATCTCCATCTTCGTGACAGGCCCCCAGAAAATCACGATGAAAACTTTGCATCGGGAAATCTCACCATTTATATAAACCAAGGCGAATGTCGCATCTAACAATAAAATACAGAAATGTACTCGAATGACTTTTTTGTATAATTTTTTTTCATTTTCAACTAAGGAGGTATTTGCGGGTGCTTTATTCACACCCAGATGGAAGGACATGGCGGCTTTGTGGCAGGCAGGCCGACTTCCCATGTTCTCGGAGCCCACGTTGAGGGGCGAGCATTGCTCTAAAGTCTGGGTAATTTTGAAGAAAGCTGCTGCGGGCACGGCGCGAGCCCCGTTGTGCGTCAGTGACCCCTCTGTGCTGCGATGACGGTGTCCTGACTTTGGCAATGCTGAGGCTCACTCTGCAGACACATTACCCTCACCTGAGTCTAGAGATGCCACCATGGGCTTCCCCGGGAGATTTGCTCACAAACGCTCCGGAGCGCCATAAATCTCACGGTTTTCTTCCATACGAAAAATTCTTTTTTGTGGTTTACAGGAAGAAAAATTCTGATGTTCCAGATCTTTAATTTTTAAGGCACATTTTATTGGTAAACATTATTCTTCCCAGATTCATTTACTTTGTAAATGGAACAATTAATTTCTATCCAGATGTTAGGATTAAAAAAATTACTGAAGGAGAAGTCTTTTTGGCGTCAATAAAAATGCTTATCAACAAAATCCCAATTTTATGTAAAAACAACGTGCTGTGCCAGATAAATCATGGCTTATTTTCTTGCATATTTCTCGTCATAATTTCCATTTCCAGCATTTACTTTTTTTAAATTTTAACCGAAGAGAAAAATACATGCTTTACTTAAGTTTTCTCCTCTTATTTACAAGTTGTCTTCTTCAATCCGTGGGTGAGATTGGCTGCAAAGTTTGAAGAAGATAGCAAACTCCGCCAAGAGATGAGCCTTGTGTCATTAAAAAGAAAAGCCACATGCACGAGTCATCATTTTTCATCTTTCAGTGTGTTGTTAGTTTTGCTGAACCCTATACTTTGTACTAATAATGCTAATTTGTCTGTTACCTTTGATGACTGTCGAATGGAGCTGCTGTTCCACAGACAGAGGCCTGATGACTCCCTGTTCTTACCCTAAGAAGAGGCGGCGGGCAACAGCCCCCACTTTCAATGACTGCGTGCAGGCCCCTCCTCTGCTGGCCCCACATTTCCTATTTTAGGGTTTTGCATTCTTTCCTGGAGACAGCAGGTGATGATGACAGTCTCAAGGCCTCCAAGGCACTCGGCTCTGGTTGCGAGTCTGCTCGGGAGCTGCCTGTGCTGGGGCCCTCGCTGTCCGCGGGCTGACTGCGTGTTGTCGGGGACACTTGTGGACACTGTTTCTGGGCTGTTCTCACAGCACAGCTGTTCTGTGTCCCGGAGGCCAGGCCCCTGTCCGCAGCCTGTCTCTGTCCCCTGGGGCCTTTCCGTGGGTCCCCATTGGGTTGGTCTTTCTCTCCTCTCCTCTCCCTCTGCTCTGTCCTGTCAGCGGGACGCCGTGTCCTCATGTCCCTCTCCAGCCATCCCCCGAACCCGGCTGCAGCTGGGCAGGGCTTCCTGGTGGAGGCCTCCCTGTCCCTGCCCGTGTGGTTCTCAGGAGGGGGTCTTGTTTCTTGGTGGGTGCCTCCAGGGCAGGACTGGGTGTTCCTTCCTCTCTGTGGACCCCAGACACGGGGCACTGACACCTGTGTTGGGTGAGACTTAATAGTGTTTCGTGCCACAGGGGACCCAGAATCGAGCTCGGCTGTTCAGTTGATTGTAGCCGTGTCTGTAATAAATAGCGATGATCCAGGACCCTCAGGACAGCTTCTCCTGGAGCTTAAGGGGACCTTCTCAGGCTGCCCGAGGCTCTGCCTGGCTGTGATTCTGCACAGAACAACGCAGCTGCGGTGGAAGGCGTTCAAGGAGCTGGTACAAGTGAGGAAATGCCCCCCTAGCACCTGAAGTGAGGTCTTTACAAGGGCCACGTCTGGCTCTGCTCGAGGAGCCCGTTGGCCTGTGCTGGTGACCTCCGTCCTCCACTGCCTGTGCTGGTGACCTCCGTCCTCCACTGCCTGGGCCTGGTGACCTCCGTTCCCCACTGCCAGTGCTGGTGACCTCCGTTCCCCACTGCCTGGGCCTGGTGACCTCCGTCCCCCACTGCCTGTGCTGGTGACCTCCGTCCCCCACTGCCTGGACCTGGTGACCTCCATCCCCCACTGCCTGTGCTGGTGACCTCCATCCCCCACTGCCTGTGCTGGTGGCCTCCGTCCCCCACTACCTGGGCCTGGTGACCTCCATTCCCCACTGCCTGGGCCTGGTGACCTCCGTTCCCCACTGCCAGTACTGGTCACCTACACCCCCCACTGCCTGGACCAGGTGACCTCCACCTCCACTGCCTATGCTGGTGACCTCCACCTCCACTGCCTATACTGGTGACCTCTGCCAACTGCCTATACTGGTGACCTCTCCCCCCCCGCCCCCGCCAACTGCCTGTGCCTGGTGTCCTCCATCTCCCACTGCCTCGACCTAGTGACCTCTGCGCCGCCACTGCCCGGGCCTGGTGACCTCGGTTTCCTACTGCCCGAACCCAGTGACCTCCACCCCTCACAACTTCCTGGGCCTGGTGACCTCCGTCCTCCACTGCCTGGGCCTGGTGACCTCCCTTCCCCACTGCCCTGGCCTGGTGACCTCCGTCCCCCACTGCTTAGGCCTGGCGACCTCGGCCCCCCACCACCCGGGCCTGGCGGCCTCTGCCTCCGGCTGCCTGGGCTTGCAGGGGTGAGTCTTCCTACTGGGAGGGGAGAGGCTCACTAGGGCCAGCGTGTAGTGGTGCAGTTTGCTTCCTGCTCAGGGTTCTGGTGGGGCCTGCAGGGCTCTGAGCCCTGGAGGGAAGGGGCTCTTCTCTTCAGATTCACCCACAGGAGCCTGGAGAATCAGCTGCCCCCACACTGGCATGCAGATGCCCAGGGTCCCAGTCCCCGCTCCTGGCCTGGCTTTTCCTGGAGGCTGTCTCTGGGACCTTTCAGGAAAGAGGAGGCTTGTGGGTAAGGGGAGAACCCCTGTGTTATCTCAGGATCCAGGTGGCTCCAGACCTCCCCAACCCTGCCCCAAGACTCAGCATTCACTAACATCCACCTGCCTTTTGTCTCCCAGCCCCCACTCTCCCTCCTCACAACCTCGGGAGGGTCCCACCTGGACTGAACTAGGGGCTGTGGCCGGACCCAGCCCCGTTCCTGCTTCAGTTCTCCGTCAACCCTCCAGAGCTGGGCAGGTCCCCTTGCTGCTGGGGGTGAACCTGTGGGTATGCTGTGCCGTCACTCACACTGCCACAGGACGATCCAGCCACGCTCAGGATTCTCTGCAGCAAACACCTGGAACCCACTGTAATTAGCAAAATGTACCTTTTAACCCAGTCCTGAGTCCTGAAGTGCAAATATAAATTCTAATTAACAGCCACATCTACTTGGCAAGCTATGCCTGCATGTATATATATATATATTTAAATTATTTAAGATAAATAATTACTGGAACTCCTCATTAGTTTTAAGCAGAACCAAATGAGTACAGTATTAAAAAAATTAACCTGCCATCTTGAAAATATTATACTAACTTCAGAATAAGAGAGCCTTTGTGTTAATGGACCACAGTTCTAGTGTGGGAATTAAGTTCATTTGCTGCTCACATGAGAACCATACTGAGCCCTCACCAAAAGCCTGCTGTGGCAAGTGCCGTACAATTCACAAAGGCACCGTGAACTATGAACTCGCTAATCCAGTCACTCGAGTCTGTCCTGTAACAGGGATAGTTTCCAGATTAGGTCAATGACTAAAAAACTTAAAATCTAAATCTTTTCTTTTCTTTTCTTCCTTTGAGCCGGAGTTTTGCTCTTGTTGCCCAGGCTGGAGTACAGGGGCACAATCTCAGCTCACCGCAACGTCTGCCTCTCGGGTTCAAGCAATTCTCCTGCCTCAGTCTCCCAGGTAGCTGGGATTACAGGTGCCTGCCACCGCGCGTGGCTAATTTTTTTGTATCTTTAGTAGAGACGGGGTCTCTCTGTGTTGGTCAGGCTGATCTCGAACTCCCAACCTCAGGTGATCCGCCAGCCTCAGCCTCCCAAAGTGCTGGGATTACAGGCATGAGCCACTGTGCCCGGCCACTTGTTTGGATCTTAAACCAGAATTCCCTCTTCTGTTCTCCTGGGATCACGTGATGTGGATGCCCCGTGCAGTTTCCACCGAGACTCCCTGATGACCACAGCCAGCAAGCTCAGCTTCCGTGGAAATGAGCAGATGGTCGTGTGCCTGGCCTGTGAGTCAGTCTCTCCCCTGAAGCCCGGCCCAGGACGCGGCCCTGATGACGGGTTTTGTGTGGATTTTCCCCTCTGCGTGAGACTTTTCCTCTCCAGCTCATAAGAAGTATTTTGGACAGTGACCTAAATAATTTCTCCGACAGAAGAAGCATGATCTGATCAACTGTGATTGACCAAGCGTGGACTCATAACCCTGCTTCCGAAAGCATTGATCGTCGGTACGATGTCTACATTTGTGTGAGATCAGACTCTGCCTTCTATAACCACGCAGTCAACACTCAGAAAGGATGGCACGACCATCCTCTGGGCGCGGCTGGTGGAGATGATGAAACCAGTTTTTAAATGGTGATTTATTTTAAAGGCAAGTGTTCTCCAGCAGCAAATTAGCAGAGAGAAGCCCATTCCTCCTATTTCCAAAAGAAAGAGATTTTGAGGGAGATCTTAGCTCACCTGAGGGGTTTGGATCAGAAAAATTCTGTGGCTTATAAAGTCGTTTGTTATTTTGCTGTGATTTTATACACAATGGAAGGGTGAGGAAAAGGTCAGCAATAACTCTGCGGCTGCATTTTAGCTTGAAAAAATGTAATATTGATCGATAGGAAAATGGAAAAAGCGCAACTATTAGCGCCTTACTTGATCTTCTCCGACCTTTACCCCTCCGCGCTGGTTTTATTCTTAAATGTTATGCCTCCTGTTCAAAGGTTTGTCCTGCTTAGTCTTTTATTTAATTAATCCATGATCTTCCTCACTCTCTCTAATGTCGAGACAAGACCGGCTCCTGATTTCCCTGCTGTGCTCCCAAGTCTGGGTCACACGCAACTTGGAGCCCCGAAAGAGCTGCGGTCCGCCGGCATTAACCCTCCATCTTCCTGCGCATTGCTGGAGGGAACGGCTGCTCCGCCCAGATGGCTGTGCTGGTGGCGGCTCCGGCTGTGCTGGTGGCGGCTCCCTGAGCCCTGCCCCCTGCAGCGTCCCACGTGAAGCCCCGGGGAGCTGGAGCTGCCTCCTCTGCGGGGAAGATGGCTCCTCACCGCCTGGCGGGGCCCTGACACCACAGACCCAGGCCCTGGTGCCAACTCCTGCTGCTCAGGGACTGAACATGGCCCAGACGGTCCTGGGTGAGGCATGGCATGAGGGAGTGCCAGGGGCGCCCC
The DNA here is from genome assembly GCF_024542745.1 of Macaca thibetana thibetana. Classification (NCBI taxonomy): domain Eukaryota; kingdom Metazoa; phylum Chordata; class Mammalia; order Primates; family Cercopithecidae; genus Macaca; species Macaca thibetana. The sequence goes on along the minus strand of NC_065583.1, from coordinate 174,929,541 downwards.
ACGTCTAGCAGGCACTGTCGCTCTGTGGCAGAGTCCCGGCCCCATGTTCACCCCAGCCCTGCTGAGGCCTTCAGGACGGGGGCAGAGACCAGAGCCCCAAGACCTGAAGACGGATTGAGTTGAGGGCATCAGAGGCTCGCCAGGCCTTGGGACGAGTGTGTCGGCACCTGCTCTGGGTTGATAGTGTCCCCAGAATTTACATCCACCTAGGACCTGTATTGTGGCCTCACTTGGCAACGTGGCTGTTTCCCATGTAATCAAGGTAAGGTGAGGCCCTACCCATTGGGACTGCTGGGGCCTTAAATCCAATAAGACCAGTGTCCTCACACGAGGGGAGTGTGGTCACAGACACCCAGGAAGGAGTCACCCACAAAAAGACGGGCAGACATAGGCTAGTGTGGCCGCAAGGCAACCCGAGGCCGGCCGAGCCGGGAGGAAGGAGGCCAGCCGGACACACAGGCGCGTGGGAAGCTGGCAGGCAAACGGGCCCCGCTGTGGGGGGACATCGCCCCACGGCATCTGAGATCCCCATTTCCAGGAAAGCCGCCTCCACCTGCTTCCTCATTCGGTGCCTCATGAATTAGTGACACGACTTTGTGTGGACGGGAACTGGAGGCAAGGACGCAGGGAGAGGCAAGGACGTGGGGCCTGGTGACCCCCGAGGTGAGGATTCTGCAGGCCCTGGGCCGACTCCCACTGAGGACTGAGGGCCTGAGGCTCATGCTTCCCCCCCAGCACCGGCTCCCTGAGGAGGCCCCTCTGCGCTCTGTCCCTCCTCAGGGGACAGGAGGGGGAGGGTGCAGATAAGGCCCCAGCGGGGCCCCGGGTTATCTGGCTTGACCTTTGGAGAAGCCGAGAGCGGAGCGTTGTCACCCAGAGGAGATAGGGGGTCGCCTGGTGGGAGCAGCCTCTAGCCGTCCTGAGTGGTCAGGGGCAGGGCCCTGTGAAGACAGCCTGGACTGGGGCACTGGCCTGGCCTGTCAGCGCCGTCACTGTGTGGCTCCCAGACACCCAGTTGTGCCGGCCTGGGCATGCATGAGCGCTCACGTGCCTTTGCTTCTGAAAGGAACTTGCAGGCTGGGCAGCCACTGCTCCTGGGCCTGGACGGTCTCCACGTATGCAGAGGCACAGCCGAGCCACGCACCCACCATGCAAGACAGGGCCTGGACACCCGAGAGGGAAGCTTCTTGCCACTGGGGAGGAAGGAGAAGACAAGCTGTTTTATTTAGACGTGCAGTGTAAAATAATGATGGAGACAAGAAATCACGTTGCCGGGCAATCGGCGGAATTGGATTGGCAGAATCAGCTTCTCATTGGGTTTAGTGAAATCCGGGTTATCTCATTTTCCAGGTAACACCAAGACTATGAGAAGGGCGGATGTGGCTTCTTCTTTACCAAAAAAAAAAAAAAAAAGGAAATGTTAACTTACCACGAGTTCTTCATTCATTTGTGAACAAACATCACCCGCATATAAAAGACTGAGAGAATCTCTGCTTGCTCATCCCAAACGCAGAACCACCGAACCCCAGGAACACTACTGCTGTTTCATTTGATGAGAAGAATCAGAAAGCTGGTATTTTCCCCTATAATCATTGCTTTATAATTCCTTGTGATTGGTTTAATAGCAGAGTAGACAGTTCAATACAACTGCACCCTGTTAAGGATCACTTTCTCAAGGCCTCAGCAGTGTGAGTCCCCACATATTAACGTTTCCAGGAAAAGCACTCAGGGAGCTACAGCTGGTGGGTGGGAAAGACGTTGCTCGGTCTGGAGTTTCAGGCAGTTTGGAAGCACTCAAAGGCACTCTGTTTTATTCAGCAACCCACACTGTGATACGTAGTGCATCCTTGAATTTCACTCCACAGTACTAGTGACTTAATGTTACTGGTTGGAATTATAACAGGGTTTTATATCACCGTAAAGGCACTTTGGCAATATTTTTCCAAGGCACATTTTATTGCTCGTACCTACACATGTTGCCAAAGTGAAATAATTTTTTGGGGTAGAAAATGCAAGCCAGTGCACCCGGCCGGTGATTGATAATATTTAATGAGAAGTTTTCTAGATTCTAAATTCCATTCTAGTTTAAACACTGATCAGAATAACAGAGAACATTGATGCCCTGAGAGGCAACAAAGGGGGATAAGGCGTTTCTAACCAACATAAATCTGTGCGTTACATTCGGAAATCTCCACTCAGGAAAAGGCGGAAATTCCAGTGAACCAAGAAATGTGTTTGCTGTTTGCACATCAAAGAGCAGTTGAGTCAGCCCCTGTGATAGTATGAAAATCGCTGTGAAAATACTTAATGAGCATAGGAAGAGCAAGACATTTGAAAACTAAAAACCCTCGTGTCTGTTGCGGTGTGTGCTGGGGGTGGGTGGGTGGTGAACTCAGGACCCCCGTGTCTGTTGCGGTGTGTGCTGGGGGTGGGTGGGTGGTGAACTCAGGACCCCCGTGTCTGTTGCGGTGTGTGCTGGGGGTGGGTGGGTCGTAAACAAGTGGGAAAAAAAGGAACAAAAGCCCCAGAAAACCAAGTGCAACCTCAGTGGCTGCGGACAGAGGGGAGACCAGAGATGCAGCGAAGCATGGATTTCAACTGGAAGTACTTTATTATTATTATTTTGTCTACAGGGTTCACCTGATAACTCTATACCAAGTGCTCCTAAAATGGTAATTTGTTTTTTCCCCTTTTTCTTGAGAACCTTTGCTTTTAAAATTATGCCTCAGTTAGAAAAGCAGGACTTCGGCACGTTGGTGGGAAATGCCTCGTCTCCTTGGAGCTCTCTGGTTCCTCTGCCACCCTCCAGAGATCCTGCCGGTCACCGTCTTGCCTTCTCCCTGTGTAAGCATCACTTAGACATACAATACCTATTTTGTATAAAGTACAATATGCGGGTTTTTTTTTTTTTTTTTTTGAGACAGAGTCTCGCTCTATCGCCCAGGCTGGAGTGCAGTGGCACGATCTCAGCTCACTGCAACCTCCGCCTCCCAGGTCGAAGCAATTCTCCTGCCTCAGCCTCCCAAGTAGCTGGGATTACAGGTGCCTGCCACCACGCCTGGCTAATGTGTGCATTTTTAGTAGAGACAGGGTTTCACCACATTGTCCGGGCTGGTCTCACACTCAGGTGATCCACCCGCCTCGGCCTCCAAAAGTGCTGAGATTACAGGCGTGAGCCACCGCGCCCAGCCAAAATATTTTGGAGATCACAAATGAAGGTGAAATAAAAGCAGGAAACATGGTTGATGAATTCTGCTTGGCGGCTGTACGTGCTGACACACAGATGTTTAGCGCCTGCTGCTGAATCCCACACAAATCGTAGATCAGAACCCTGGACGGTTCTGGAAACAATGACCTACACGCCTTCATCCCTTCAAGCTGCCCATGGAGATCCTTCAATGTCCAGGTGTGTGCCCAGTTCTAACCACATTCTGGAAACACGGAAAATGAACAACAGGGAATTCCCTGGCTGTGCAGACTCCCCTGTCCCAGGTGCTGTTTACTGGAAGCCAGTGTTTCTTGAAAAGACTAAGACCACAGGAACAGATTCCCCCACAAAACGGTAGCATTGCTCTAATGCATTAATAATCATCCCGTGATAACCCGCACTTTCCACTTACTATATGTAGGTGTGTCTGTATGTGTATAGAGCTGCATCTATATGTCTCTCTCTACACCTGTATCTACCTCTACATGAACACCTACACCTGTACCTACACCTATACCTACAGCTATGTCTATATGTCTATATCTGCAGCTATACCTACTTCTCCACCAACACCTATACATACACTTGTACCTACACCTATATCTATCTATACACCTACACCTACATCTATATCTATATGTCTATATATATACCTACCTCTATGCCTACACCTATACCTACACCTGTATCTATATCTATGTCTGTATCTGTACCTACATCTACACCTACACCTACATCTGTACCTATGCACATGGCTACACCTGTATCTATACATATATCTACACCTACACCTACATCTATACCTATGCAGATAGCTACACCTGTATCTATACATATATCTACACCTACACCTACATCTGTACCTATGCAGATAGCTACACCTGTATCTATACATATATCTACACCTACACCTACGTCTATACCTATGCAGATAGCTACACCTGTATCTATACATATATCTATACATATATCTACACCTACACCTACATCTATACCTATGCAGATAGCTACACCTGTATCTATATATCTACACCTACACCTACATCTGTACCTACTCACATGGCTACACCTGTATCTATACATATATCTACACCTACACCTACATCTGTACCTATGCACATGGCTACACCTGTATCTATACATATATCTACACCTACACCTACATCTGTACCTACGCACATGGCTACACCTGTATCTATACATATATCTACACCTACACCTACATCTATACCTATGCAGATAGCTACACCTGTATCTATATATCTACACCTACACCTACATCTGTACCTACTCACATGGCTACACCTGTATCTATACATATATCTACACCTACACCTACATCTATACCTATGCACATGGCTACACCTGTATCTATACATATATCTACACCTACACCTACATCTATACCTATGCAGATAGCTACACCTGTATCTATACATATATCTATACATATATCTACACCTACACCTACATCTATACCTATATGTATACATACACCTAGACCTACACCTATACCTATAGCTATGCCTTTATCTAGATCTATACCTATACGTATACAGACACCTACATCTACATCTATACCTACACCTGTGTCACCTATGCTGACACCTCACCTACACCTGTATCTTCACCTACACTTAACACCTGTACCTACACCTGCATCGACACCTACACCCATACTAACACCTACATCTATACCTACCACTATACCTATATTAATATATCTACACCTACCCCTACCCCTACATCTCTCTCTATCTTTGTCTCTACCTCTATCTATCATCTCTATCTCTATATCTCTGTCTCTATCTCTATCATCCTTATCTTTATCTCTGTCTCTATCTCTCTATCTCTCTCTATCTCTCTGTCTCCATCTCCATCTCTATCTCTGTCTGTATCTCTGTCATCTTTATCTCTATCTCTGTCTTTATATCTCTCTCTGTCTCTACCTCTATCTCTCTCTATCTCTCTCTGTCTCTATCTCTATCATCTTTATCTCTATTTCTATCTTTATATCTGTCTCTGTCTCTCTCTCTCTCTCTCTCTCTATCTCTATATGTGTCTCCATCTCTATTCCTGTCTCTATCTCTGTCATCTTTATCTCCATCTCCATCTCCATCTCCATGTCCATCTCTATCTATCTCTATCATCTTTTTTTCCAACCTAGCTTCTTGCACTCATTCCCAGTCTAGGACAGCCTTAAGGTGACTTATTAAACTGAAGGAAACACTTCAATCAAAGCTCCAAGCAGCTTTAAAAGTGAAGACCTCGGCCTGGGTCTGTGAGGATGGAACCTTGGTGCCTCTGGGGCTCTTGTTTTGTCGTGTCTGGGGGTGTCTAGTTCTCGGGCTGTTTTCTGCTGCGGAGTATGGAAGGCTGAGTGATAGATGCAGGTGTGATGTTTTAGGTTAGAGACCAAAGGCTTACACATCAGAAATTGCTGTCCCTTGGGGCGCCATTTGTGGAAACACATAAAGTCTTCAGGCCTACGTGGAGTCAACCCCCTCCAGTGTTCCCACAGTCTTCCTGCTCCCTTGGCCAGTGCTTTGTGTCCTCATGTTGGGTCCCTGGGGTGTGAGGTTTCACAACAAGGGGGCTGGGGCCAGGGGCTGCCCGCAGACTGTCCCAGAAATTACAGGCTCTCCCAGGAGTGGGGAGGCGGTGGGTGGCTCGCGTTTCAGGGACTTGCGTAGTTCTCAGAGAGTCAGGCTTTGTGCCAGCAGGTTACCGTCATGTTGGGGGCCTGGAGGTGTCACAGTGCAAGCTGCCCACCTGAGATGTACACCACACCTTCCTGCCACAGTGCATGTGTGCATGCATGCCCTCACACAGGCATAGGCACACGCACATATGTGTGCACGCACATGTGTGCACATGCGTGCATAGGCACACACATGCATGCGAGCAAGACACATCAGCACACACATGCACAGGCACACAGGCACGTGCACACGTGGTGAAGAGCCTGACCAACAGCTGCACTACAGCCTGAGGGACCCTGAGCAGAGGACCCAGCTCGACTGGGCCCAGGTTCCGGCCCACGGGGACCGAGGGAGGAAACTTGTGTTTCCAGCAACCGTGTTTGCTGCGTTCTCTTCTGTAGCAACAGGTAACAAATACGATGCTGAATGGAGAAACTGAAGGGCATCTGTAGTCTACTGGCCTAATTTTGAAGGGAGGAGATAGATGTTCAGAGAGAGAAGTGATTTTTCTGGGGACCTGGGGCCAGGTCGTGGCAGAGTCTGAATTTAAACCTGTCCTCCCCTGCTCCGCACTCCCCGTGAAGCGATTTGCAGGCTCTGAGAAGATAGCATTGTGAGCCCCTCCCTCCCTGCACAGCAGAGGAGGGCAGCCCCACGCACTGGGTGTGCGAGCCACTCTCAGACGAGGCAGGCAGTGTGCCCCTTATAGAGGAGGGAGTGGAGGCAAGAGAAAGCCCAGCTCTCACCACGTTATCTCCCTGGAGAGGGGTTGGGTCTGAAGCCCCTAGCTTTACCACTGTGCCAGGGCTGCTCAAACTGGAGACCCTTTGAGAATGCAGGGATCAGGATGGGAGCCACTTCTTGAGTCTGATTTATTTTTTCCACGAAGAATGAATGAGAAATGGGATGGAGTGTGAGTTGTGAGTTGTTGTGTTGAAATAATAAGGGAAAATGGGCTACCCTTCCCAGGACCTTGAGGCTCCATTGAGGCTGATGCCCACCTGGCCACTGTGGGTGGAAAATGAAGACCTCTGCTCCCTCGTGTCCCTTTCCTGAGAGCAGAGGGAAACCTGCCTCTCTGGAGGGTGCAGAAGAGATTTCTGCAGGTGAGGCGTGAAATTCCTTACAGAGGATGCTCTGCTGCAGACCCACGGCACAACAGGTGGCTTTGTGGGCCGAGCCCTGGCCTGGACAGAGGGCTAAATCGCAGCAGGTGCCATGTGCTGCTTTTGTCGTTTTTCAGGACATGTCCCTGGTGGCAGGAGGAGGCTGGGTGGGGAGCACTCTCGTGTTCTCTTTGGTGGTAGAAAGAGGCTGGGTGGGGAGCACACTCTTCACTTTGGTGTTGGGAGGAGGCTGGGTGGGGAGCATGGTCATGTTCACCCTGGTGGTTGGAGAAGGCTGGGTGGGGAGCACTGTTGTGTTCACTTTGGTGTTGGGAGGAGGCTGGGTGGGGAGCACTCTGGTGTTCACTTTGGTGTTGGGAGGAGGCTGGGTGGGGAGCACGCTCGTGTTCACCCTACTGGTGGGAGAAGGCTGGATGGGGAGCACTCTGGTGTTCACTTTGGTGGTGGGGGAGGCTGGGTGGGGAGGACTCTGGTGTTCACTTTGGTAGTGGGAGGAGGCTGGGTAGGGAGCACTCTTGTGTTCACTTTGGTGGTAGGAAGAGGCTGGGTGGGGAGCACTGTTGTGTTCACTTTGGTGTTCTTGGCACTGTTCATGAACACATCATAGCAACCCATGATGCCAAGGGTTGCCTCCTCAGCCCTGTCCCTTGTGGCCTCACCTGTTATCCCAACCGTTGGCCAGCCTGGCTGCCTCTCCATCTGTGACCCCCTCCTCCACTGCCTTCTTCCTCACCGTACCTGACTTCCCCATCCACACAGCATTTTGTACCAAAGCCGGCCCAAGTCACAGCGCAGGCCCCTGTGGGGTACTGTGCTGTGCAGGCTGCAGCCTCTCCTGCATCTGCTTGAAGTAAAGGTCCCTTTCTTGGGTTTTTGCCTCTTTCTAAACACCACCTGCAAACTGCCTCCCCACAAAGGAAAGTAGCAAGGCACTGCACACTGGCTCGAAACCTGGTCGGGAGGCTTCTTTGGCCAGGCTGGAAAGTTTGACGAGACAGAGTGGCCCATGGCGGGCTGGGGTGTGCTGGGGACAGTCCCTTTTCCTCTGACTCCCGAACCCATCAGGCAATAGCGCAGGAGCCTGAGACGAGGATCTGGTAAGGTCAGAGTCACAGGACAGGGGGTGACCACTTGAGGGCCATGGGGTCAGAGGTAGCTAAGGTCCCATGCAATGACCTCCCAGCGTCCTGAGGCTGTCCTCAACTCAACCCTGAAAAGGGGTTGCAAGGACAATCACAGCAATTATCTTTTTCATTTCGCTACAAGCACAGAGTAGACACCACACAGCTTCATTGTCGCCTTCCCTCACGTGCGCACAGCATGGGCATCATTTATACATACAGGAGAATGTGTGGCAACTACATCAGAATCATCACACCAAACGCGGCTGTATCCTTTGTTAATCAAAGTTTATCTGTGTTAGTTAATGGTGTGAAGGAAGCCTGTGTAGAGAAATTACCAAATGTCTGTAAGAAATCCAACATAAACATCCTTTTGTGGCCAAAGAAAGGCATGCTTCAGCCAGAGCCCCAGCATCCGCCCTCTTTCCTGCCATGAAGCTTTGCCACCTTCTCAACACAGCCCCTTGTATTTCAATGCTGGGAGTTCCCTATCAAGGTGCCCCAGTGCTGGGTGAGACACCCCCCACCTCGCCAGTGTCTTTTTGGAAGACTGAGCCTAAAATCAACAGTGTCTCGGAGGTGGAGACACTGTCGCGGAGGTGGAGAGACTGTCGCGGAGGTGGAGAGACTGTCGTGGAGGTGGAGAGACTGTCGCGGAGGTGGAGAGACTGTTGCGGAGGTGGAGAGACTGTCGCGGAGGTGGAGAGACTGTCTCGGAGGTGGAGAGACTGTCGCGGCGCCTCGGAGGTGGAGAGATTGCCAAAGGGGGTTGATGGGCTATTTCAGACCCCACTAAACAGCACAGGACCTGCGCTTCTGGCTGGGGTTGTTGCTGTTCCCAAGGAGTGTTGCTTTGGGGACAGTCGTCCGGGACGGATCCCCTCCCTCCTCCTCGGGCCCTTGGGTTGGTGGCTGCTGCCAAGAGAAGGCTGTGGCTGTGCCTCTTCCCGAAGCCCACAAAACCAGGAGAGCCTTCACCTCAGTCCTCAGCGTGTGCTCCCCAGGACACAGTGTGCATGTGCTGTACTCGCACACACATGCACACACACCCCCCCACATGTGCACATGCTCCACACTCACGCACAAACACCCAGACACACTGACACACACACACATCCAGCACAACCTGACTCTCAGGTGAGCCTGGCCTGCGGAAGCCTGAGCCTTTTGCTCACATGTTTGCCAGTGCGTGGGCTGGATGACAGGCCGGCAGCCAGTACCGGAACCCGGTGCTGTGGAGCAGAAGGGCTGCTCCTTGACAATCTGACCGAGCGCGCGTTCGTTTATGGACAAGCTTCGTGTTCCACAATGGGGTCCTGGGGTGGCTTGGGACGCACCCTGACAGGGCCAGCAGCGACTTTCCCCTGCCCTGGACATGGAAAACCTCCAACACAAGAGTCGTCAGCCCTCTCGGTGTTCAGCTGAACCACGGGGCAAGCCTGCGTGTGCACGTGTGAACGTGGTCTTGTGTGCATGCACGTGTGCACATAGGACTGTGTGTATACTCTGTGTGTCACCAGCTGACCCAGTTTTGGTTCTTGGGTCTACTTAGAGGCTGATACTTTGTGTCCTTGTGTCCAGAGAAGATTTGAAATGCAAAGCAGCGCCTGTACTAGAATATTCTATGGCTGCTCAGCTCTCTCCCAGGGAGCCCTGGTCTTGAGCCACAGCAGAGGGCATCAGCCTTAGCAAGCCCAGCCCTGCCTGGAGGCTCCACTTCTGCAAACTCAGCTAGACCTGGGAGGGCCGCCCAGAGAGAAGTGGGGCTCGGTGAGGGGAGTGCTGGGCCCACTGCTTTTGTTTATTGTTTGCTTTGTTTGTTTTGTTTTGTTTTTCCTGACTAAGCCCTTTGTTCTCCTTGTTTCTGGGGGAAGATCAGGTTCTTCGGCTGGTCTGTAGGGAGCCCTCCCTGTGACCAGGAAATCCCGAGTCAGCAGGACCCCGTCTGTTTGTCTTTCATCCCCATTCCTTGCTACTCCGGGGGCCACCCCAGCAGCATTTCCCAGGCAGCCTGTCATCAGCCTCCTCCCTGCAGCCTCCTCCTGCACCCTATCACAAGATGCTGGGGCCTGGTGCTGAAGGACTTACAGGGAAGGAATGTCGGGCTTCTCTGGGCTGGGAGCGCACCTGCGTGCAGGGAGGTTCCTGTTCCGCCACATTTGCCCCCGGGCACCGCGGGTGAGTGCTGCTACAGGAAGGAGCAGGAGAGACGCACTGCTCCCGCAGTCTCTCTCCCCTTCCCTCCTCTCCTCCCACCTCCCTATCTCCTCCATCCCCTGTCCCCGCCCCTCCTCGTCCTCAGGAAGCCATATCCCACTCTGGTGGAGGGGCTCAGGCTGCCGGTGAGGGTGCTGGGGCGGGGCTGTTCTCTCAGTGACTCTGGAGGAGTGGCTGGAGGTTTTCACGGTGAACACAGAAAGGGGCACTCTGTCCGAGCTGAGCCTCGGGGGCCGTGAGCCTTGCTCTTGGCCCTGCTGCTCATACAGCCCTCTGTGCCTCGCTTCCCTCCCACAGCAAGGAAGGATGACGGGTGCGGGGTCTGCGTGGTGGCACGGGGTGGCCACGTTGCTCATGAATCACCTGCAGGTCACCGTGGCTGCAAACACAGCCTTACGCTGGTAAGGCCCTGGGCAGCCACACTGTGACACCCGGGACGCCACACCTGGCGTTTTCCAAATGAATTGAATGGGTAGGAATTTCCACATCCCTGGATACTTCACGGATTTGCAGAGGGACTGGCCATGCAGGTCCGCAGAGAGCTCCTCCCACACGCACTCAGGCACACACAACCCTCACCTGCAGCCTAGGCCGTCAACACCTGATGCTCACGGAACTTTCCGGAGCTTCCAGGGAGTGACACGAGCTTCCCCAGGAGCTCTGCGTTTCCTGGGAAACTCTGTTTCCCAGGGAGCTCCTTCCCTTCCAGGCTCCACATCTGCGGTGACAGCTGGGAGGCCTGGGCTCGGAGCAGTGACCTTTCCTCACCTCTCCCTGGCACGTCTGTGCCTCTGCCCCTGTGGCATTTGGAAGCCCCCCCACAGCTGCCACACACACCACTGCCTCTGCCGCAGGACATGAGTGGCGGCTGCCAGATGACACCTGTCTGCTGGCCAGAGCGGGCGCCTGACCTCGCAGGCCTGCGCTGGAGGCTCTGCAGGTGGGGAGGGCAGTGTGCAGTGGCCATCTGGCACGTCCCAGAGGCTCCTGGCCTGGGTGGTGACAGATTCCCCTCGCCCCTGATGGCCCACACTCAGGATGGGCTGGTCTTGCATCCTCGGGCCCCGTGTGAACGTGGAAATTCCCAGCTCCTGCCACCCTCCCATCCTTCAACACAGGGACAGGAATGCAACTCTCCCGGTGGCGGCGACCACCGCCTGCAGGGGCCTGCTGGCCTCCCCTTTGCACCTGGCTCAGGGGCCTGCTGGCCTCCCCTTTGCACCTGGCTCAGGGGCCTGCTGGCCTCCCCTTTGCACCTGGCTCAGGGGCCTGCTGGCCTCCCCTTTGCACCTGGCTCAGGGGCCTGCTGGCCTCCCCTTTGCACGTGGCTCAGGGGCCTGCTGGCCTCCCCTTTGCACGTGGCTCAGGGGCCTGCTGGCCTCCCTTTGCACCTGGCTCAGGGGCCTGTTGGCCTCCCCTTTGCACCTGGCTCAGGGGCCTCCCGACCAAGACTCCTTGAGGCCACTGTGTGACACACACCACACACCCCTGGCACCAGAGGCCTGGGAAGGACCAGCCCCTCCTAGCGGTTCCCCGGGCCCTTTGGGGGAGGGTGGGCACCTGCTTGGCAACCTCTGGAGAGGAGGGGAGGGGCCGCATCCAGTCCATCAATCCCTCTATCTTCGCTTTTTACATTTTTATGCAGCAAGCATGTATTTCATCATGTTAGAAGAACAATACGTATTCTGAAAATCATGACACAGAATTGAAGGTGGCTTCCTGGCGGGAAGAATGAAATCGTGGGTCCCACCACAAGATGCCGTCACCTTGCTCCCCCTTTCCTTTCCCATTTAAGCATTTTTGTTTTATTTTTTATAGAGATGAGGTCTCACTATGTTTCCTAAGCTGGTCTTGAACTCCTGGCCTCATGTGATCCCCCTGCCCGAGTAGCTGGGACCACAGGCACGCACCATACCTCGCTAACTTTTGCATTTTTTTGCAGAGACGAATCTCACCACATTGTCCAGGCTGGTCTCGGACTCCTGAGCTCCAGCAATCCCCCCACCTCAGCCTCCCAAAGCGATGTGATTGAAGGTGTGAGTCATCATATCTGGTCTCTTCTTTTCTTTCCCTCCCTCCTCCCTTCCTCTCTCTCTCTCTCTCTCTTTTACTCACTCTCTCTCTCTTTCCCTCCCTCCCTCCCTCCCTTCCTTGTAATAGACTTTAGTCTTTAGAGTGGTTTTGGGGTTATGGAAAGAGTGACCAGAAAGTGTGGAGGTCCCACACATGCCCCTCCTGCCTCCCCGGTTGCTCCTAGCATCCCGCCTTAGAGCGGAGCGTTTGTCACAGTCCTGCCAATGCTGCTGTCATTCACTGGAGTCCGCGGCGCACTGGAGGGTTCACGCCTGCGGTGGCACATCCTACGGTTTGGACAAATGGATAGTGACACGCGTCCCCCATTATGGCATCACACAGGGGAGTGTCACCCCTAAACCCCTCTGGGCTCTGCCCGTTCATCCCCCTGTCCTAGCCCTTGGCAACCACGGCTCTTCTCGCTGTCTCCTGAGTTCTGCCTTTCCCAGGGGTCAGGGTGGGGATCGTGCTGCATGCATCCTTTCCAGACTGGCTCCTTCCCTCAGCAGCAGGCACTGAGGGCTCCTCTGTGCCTCTCACTGTTTATCTCCCTGCCTGGTGGCTTCTCGTGGGTGACACCCGCTGTGCCTAGGGCCGTCCCGTGGCCCCTGCTGCCTCATGCTCTGGGGCTCAGGGTGCGTTCCCATCTCCTCAGTCGCCTGGTAGCTCACTGTGGCCTCTTCCCTGCCTCTACCACCAGTTTTTTTCTGGGCATAAAATCTATTCCTGACTCCATTTGGAGCTCCCCGTGGTTCAGGGCATGGAGACCAGGCACATGTAAAGATTGCATCTCTAACTGAATCGAGAATCAGCTGCCTTCAGGACTCACGCTTCATCAGCCTTGCCAAGGCTGAGGCAGGAGGGCTGCTCGAGCCCAGGAGTGGGCAACATAGCAAGCCCCTGTCTCTACTAAAAATAAACAAATTAGCAAGTGTGGTGGCACACGCCTGTGATCCTAGCTACTTGGGAGGACAAGGTGGAAGGACTGCCTGAGCCCAGGTTTTCAAGGCTGCAGTGAGCTATGATTGTGCCACTGCACTCCAGCCTGGGCAACAGAGCAAGACCCCATCTCAAGAAAGAAAAGCAAAACAAAGCCACCTCTTGTTTATAGAGCTTGCAGCTCTGCAGCTGGAGGGCTGTGTGGGCACTTTCTTGGCAATGTGGACCCTGTGGCCATGAATGGCAGCGGTCACCTTCCTGGATGAGGCTGACTTTTCTCTGGCCTGAATGGCAGCCTGAGCCTCTGACTCCACTCAGCGTGACCTGCAGACAATTGTTTGGGGCCCCATTCTAATTCCCTCCTAGGGATTCTCAGCCATCTTTCTTTTTCCTTGTGGCAAGAGATGGCCAGGACTTTGGAATGGGCAATGGGTTTGTTGAAGATCACGTTTGTGGAATGCTGGGCTCTGGGGTGGTCTGACCCTTGGGGCGAGCCTCTTTTCTCAGCTATTTCATGACTCTATCCAGATAGGAGCTACTTTAGGAAAAGAGCAACACCTACGATTCCTGTCCATAGAATGGCATTAGTTGGGTCCCATGGAATACAACTGATTATACCCTGAGCACAGATGAGGTTCTACGAATTCCTGCCGACATTCCTGCACTGTAGCTAAACCTGCGTCCTGTGGCTTCCCTGCCCTGGTGCAGCAACAGCTCCCTCCTTACCTCCTTTGGTATTCCCTTTAATGTGCAGGAGGGGCCAGTGATTGACTTTGGGTCTACACTGTCCCTCCACACCACTTCCCTGTCTTCCATGGTTCCTCTTATTCATTTTCTTCCACCTCCCAGGCACTGACCCCCAGGAGTGACCCCGAGGGGAGACCATGCCAGGAAGCACACTGGCTGGAGGGACCCTGAGGCCTCCCAGGGAGAGGCAGGAGCCGGAGGCAGCAGGAGCTGAAAGGAGTTGCCTGTTCTTTACAGTCTGTGCTGTGCACCCTCTGCACCCAGGAGGCATCCTCAGAAGTGGGGAGGGAGAAGGAGGAATGGAGGAGTCTTTTAGCATAGTGTGGCCTCCATCTTCCCTCCCCAGGACACTGGGGACCATCCTGAGGGTGGCTTCAGTTGAGGTCCCCTCTGCAGAGGCTGGCAGTCAGACCCACACCCTGAGAGCCGGGCAGGAGCATTTGGCCAGGCAGTGGAAGCTGGAAGCTCAGACAGCCATTTATTTGGGGATTTATGACCTTAAGGGTCCTTCTGGAGTGGAGAAGAGCAGCTGCCTCCTCTGCTCAGCCTGGACACCCCTCCTGCCCGTCGGGACACTCCGAGGGTGTTGCCTGTGAGTCCTGGGATGTGTGATGTCCTGTACACGCTGCCCAGCTCGATGTGTGGCTATGCGCTGTCCCGACACCTCTCGCAGGGTCCATCAATCACCCCCGAGCACAGACTCCGCTTACCCCGCACTTACAGCCGTCACATCGCTAAATGGCTCTGCCTATTACCGCAGCGCAAATACATGATCCTTTCACTTTGCAGATTCCATGTAATTGTGCGTGGACTGTGTCAGCTTCGGGTTTAATTGGTGTGTAGGCTGCGAGGCATGAATTACAGCATGTGTAATTTATTTATGCAATAAAATTTACCATTAACCGAGAGAGGAAAAATAAAGAGAAAAATAATATGTTTTGTACTATAATTACATAATAAAGTTTGAATTAGGAATATCACTTGGCCCACAAACTTCCTCTGGCCTGAGAAAGATCAGAAAGCAACGTGGTCTCTTCAGTCCCCTCCTGGATTCTCAGGAGGAGCAGGTCTGCCTCTAAGTGCAGCAGGACAAGCAGGTTGGTTGTAAACGGAGCCGTGGGGAAGAGTGGGTCCGTTGAGAACCAGCTGCATTGACGGGGATGTGGCCAGGCCAGGTCAGCTGGAGAGAGATGGAGAAAAGTAGGGGACGGGTAAAGAGAAAGTTAATTTTCTTATATAAAATGAATTGTGAAAACTGCTCACTGGATAGCCAGGCCACTTACTCATAAAGAAAAAGCAAGAGAAATGCCTGCTGCTGCGCCTGGGTGTTCAGTTCCAGGTCTAGGGCCACGCCAGAGCTCCCGGTCATCCTCCAGCTGAAATGCTAAGATGCGGAGGCCTGGCTCCCCATGACCTTTCCACCAGAGCCCCTGGCATGACTCAAAATCTGTGATTCTTTAAAATGATTAAAGAATCATTTCTTTAATGATTCGCTACCCCCACACCCGGGCTATGACTCTATTCTGCTGTGGTGACTCCGCAGGTGAGGCTGGGATGAGCCGGAAGGAACTGCGGGCTCGCCAGCGCCTCCCAGCCCAGGTCTGCGGTCCGTCCTCTGGAGCCCAGCGCTGCCTCCACCTTGGCTCCGGGGCCAGCACCCCCGGGCTGAGCGCAGGGCCAGGGGCCGGCGGGTTCCAGAGGGAGCGTTTCCAAGGCAGGATGAAAACCGAAGTGCCTGTCAGGCAGGGGGCAAGGACAAGAGAAACGCCCCTCTCAGGCCTGGGAGAGACTGTGGGACCAGCTCAGGGACCCCCACCGCTCAGGGCTGCCGCTTCCACGGGGAATGCTGGTCGGAGCGGGCTCCGGACCTTCCCGCATGAGGAGACCACAGGAGCCCGGGCTTTATGAGGCCTCTCTGACCCCGAACCTGGGCTGCTGGCTCCCGGCACAGGCTGGGGCGGCGTGGGGCGGCCGGAAGCGCCCCATCCCTCTGCTGCCCGCCTGGTTCACTCGGGCCCGGCGGACCCTGACCTGGCCCTGGAGGCCGCTGCGGCCCGCATCCGGCTCCTCACCAGCCCCATGACCGCCGGCCCTCACGGGCCCTCACACCCCAGAGTGGCGCACAGGGCCCGGGCCTGAAGACGTCCTGACGGTCCCTGAGCAGCCGGGCCCGCGTAACCCGGGGTCCCCGGGAGGGAGTGAGGCTCCGGGCCTTCAGCAGACGCCAGGGCCGCAGACAGCCCTGACCCGAGCTCCAAAGACCTCCGAGCCGGGCTCCTAGAGGACCACCCCGCGCCGTGCGTCCCAGTCAGTGCCCCCCGGAAGGCGGGGACGTCAGGCGAGATCGTCCGCAAGGACTCGCGTGAAGACACCACCGGGAAACATGGCGGCCGCACTCGGAGGAGGGCTTGTATTTTTCTGCAACTCCTCTGTGTTTTTCAAATCTTCTGTAGAAGTGTCTATAGTGACAATCAGAAAAACAATCTGAAGGAAAGACAGGAATTGCCACCGACCCCGGGGCTGCATTGATTGCTGGACATTTGTCACGGTCTGAGCCGTGGGGCCCCGCCCCGCTCAGCCAGAGCCTTCAGAGCCGGGAGGGCTAGGAGGGGAGGCGGGGCGGGGTTTGAGGACTGTTTCTCTCCGACAGAAGGAGTAATGGGGCCGTCATGTCGGCAAGGTCAAAGGACAATGTGACGGTTGCAGGGTGACCCGAGGCCAGCTGTCCTTTGCAGAGCAGATGAGCTTTCAGGGGTGAAGTGTGGAATGGGACTCGCTGACGAGAGCCCACTCCTGCCTGGGCCGGGACGGGCGTGGGGCCCAGGGCGGGTATGGCTGGAGGGGGGCTTCCCGGGTGGACCGGCAGGGGGGCTCTGGGAGCAGCGGCCGGGATAGGAGGCGGATGCATCTGCCTGCTCTGCCCAGGCCTGGGGCCTGTTCCCACCAGGACGTGCCCCAGAAGAGGCTCCCGCTCTGTGGGAAAATCATTCTGCTCCTCTTTCCCGTTCAGCCCTGAGGCAGAGCCTGCACTGCGGTTTCCTGAGTTGGGAGCTGTGGTTGTGAGGATCCCTTCGTCTCTATTGTTCGGGGATCTCCTTGACCTCAGTAAAAGCCACCATAAATCCCCCAACCTCCTGAGAGCCTCCGCTTGGCTCTGGTGGGGCAGTGTCCTGGAAGAGAGGTTTGGGGCTGCTGCTCCTGGCTGAGGGTCTTCCAGAACGACCCTACTCAATGTCCAGGAATCATAGGAGCCCAGTGTCTTGGCCTCACCAGGCTCTGTCACCCCCTCAACCCGGTGGCCCTGCAGTTCTTGAAGCTCAGGTCCCAGTCCTTGGTGACCACTGAACAACCCCGGCCTCTGCTTAGTTCTTCAGGAAGCTGGAGCCTTACCCTGTTAGCAACGTCTTTCCAGCATCCCTGGGAGAGAAGCAGCTTGCCAGCCCTCTGGACTTGGTTTTAAACCTGCAACTGGAGCGTGACCCAGAGGTGTGTGTGCCTGGGCCCTGCCCAGTGAGCGAGAGCCTGGCTCTGAGCATCCTGCCTGAACATCCCCAGTCCCTGGTGAGGCAACGCCACTTAACAAGACACCTTGGGAGCTGAATTCGGCAACGGGATGGCAGGAACGCCCGGCTTTCCCATCTAATGAGACGGCTTCCACTGAACTCACAACGCGGTAAACCTTCCAGAGACCGAAGCAACGTGCACCCAGAAATTGTTTGGATCATTCTCTGCCTAGACTAATTTAGAGGGAAGATTCTCAGCGAATCCATCCCCAACCCTTGATTGTTTCCTGCAAGGACGTTAGGTCCCACTGTGCTTCAAAATGTTTGGAACAGGAACTGATTCGTTTGTTCCTAACAAGACACCCGGAGGAGGCAGAGTTGCTATGGATGCCACGCCACCTTGCAGCCGTGACAGCTAATGACGCCTGCGCTCCCCACTATGGCCTCATCCTCTGTGCCGTTGTCTTGTGTGTTCCGTTTATATGAATGGCAACAAAAGTAGAAACCAGAAAAGAAAAATGGGCTTCAGTGAGGCTGTTTTTTTTTTTTTTTCCTTCAACCGAGGAAATTCAGATCAATAAAAGTGTAACAGAAAGATGAGAAGAAAGAACATCCCGAAGTAGTGTGTTTAAATCACTCCAGCACCAAGACCGCACATCCTGGGAAGCACAGGTGTCCTTTTCACAGCCTCACGAGGAAAGCAGGTGACTTCTCCACAGAGACTCTTGGTGGGGCTCCTCGATTTGGGGTCGTCTGCTCTTGCAGCCTGGGCACGCGGGGGTGAGAACACAGCTGGGCGAGCTGTTTTGCTGCAGTGCCCCGGGCATCTTCTGGGTGTGGGGAGGCAACTCCACGTGGGAGGTGCCGGCGGGTCCCAGTCCCAGGCTCATGCCACTTTTCTGAGCCCTCTGGGCCGGCCTCATGCCTTCCGGGCCTGCTGAGCTCCGTGCCCTACCTGCCACCCCCAGAGAGCAGGCTGCCGCTGTACCCATGGGGCCTCACTGCAGGGTGGGCTCACCAGGGGCAGCTTCTGCCGTGTGGTCACCTGGTGGCCTGTGATGGGCAGTCAGTCTTGACCAGGGGCTAGTAGGAAGCCAGGGTTAATTTTCCCACAGGGACCAATCTTTCTGGACAGCATCGATTGGCTCCTCAGTCCTGAAGGTCTGCATGGCCATCGTTCCTCAGGTCCTCTCCAGAGGCTCTGCTGGCTGGTCCTTCTTCGCCACAAATGTTTGGGGTTTCTGGGCCTGCAGCTGCCCTGCTGTGAGCCTGCATCGAGCTTCATCCTGTGTGTGAGGGGGTCACTGAGCTAGGAGCTCGTGGCTTCTCGAGGGGGTGCAGAAGTGGTGACATCAAACCCAGCCCGTGCTGTTCCCACTGCGCCTCCATCCGCGTGGTGCTGTGATGCCCGTCCTGAGGTCACGGGATGAAGTGTCTGCTGCCTTGGGTTTAGGGCAGTCGCCCTCTACAAGAACATCACAGGAAATGTGCAAACAGGATCCCAGAATGGAACCATCGACATGTTCAAGGGAGCGGCCTGTTTTCATGGAATCCCAGGACAGATCGTGTTGCAAAACGAAAAATCTTTCCACAAAATGACCAAGCGCTCCCTAACAGGCACCATCTACGAGCCTTACATTTGGGTTGGTTGGTTTGCTGATGTCAGGCTTCCTCAGCCTTGGCACGACTGCCTGTGGGCCCATTCACTTTGCTGTCAGCCTGTCTTGGGCACCGTGGGACACTGAGCAGCAGCCTGCCCCCACCCTGCAAGGCCAGCAGCACCGGTCCAGGGTGGCGATGACCTCAAATGTCTGTAGATGTCACGAGTGTCCCCTGTGGGGGGCAGACTCCCCCCAGTTGAGAAGCACTGACTTAAAAAGTGACTTTTCATTCTTGATCTGGCAGAAAGGCTTGGGTAGCAGCCAGGGGAATCCACGTCTCCCTCCACGGGGCCTCCTGAAATCCACGCAGCAACACCAGGCTCCATCTGGGGCAAGGCACGGCAGTGAATGCCAGGACTTCCAGCAGCTTCCGCTGGAGTTGGGGGCGGAGGGAGATGAAGGCCCCTGTAGTCAGCACGTGACTTGTCATGGGACAGGCAGCATCCAGGGGTACGGGTCCTGCAGAGGGGACCATGGCTGAGTTGTATTGAGTCCCTCGGGAGGGGAACCGCCGAAGCCTGCCATGGTCCCCTGAGCCCTGCAGTAGGGCAAGCTCATCCTCTGTGATCAAGCTCAAAGCATCCCTCGTTGGCCGTAATGTCTCACTGAGTATCTCTGACCCGGAATGTTTTCTATAACTCTTCAGAGTTGCATGACTGTTGATGTCAGCAGCATTTCCTGAGGCCTGTGAGCTTTAAAGCACCCATGTGCAGTTTTATTTCTGTTGACTTGTCCTCAGTTTACCTATTTTATGCTCCAGGAGGGATCTTTAGTTCCAGTATGCCAGGATTAGGGGGGCTGTTCCCCCAGCTCCTCCCACAGGCTCAGCCCCAAGTACAGGGTGCTCACCCACTTTCTACCATCAGCTGTGACACCCGGGCCCGAAAGTGGCTTCTTCTGTGCAGATGTCCCCTGCAGGGACTGGCCAACAGGATGATGCTGCTTATGAGCAGAACTCGCTTTCTGTGCTAAAGAAATACCACGTTGCTCAAGCTCTCCCAGCAAATTGCTCCTAAGCACAGAAGAAAGTGGGCTTAGAACATTCATTCATCACCTTTCCGGTGGGGGCCACTGAGAGCCCCACATGTTCTGGCACTGGGGCTGCATCAGTCAACAAAACAAAGTCCTTTTCCCAGGAACTCCTGTCCTGGCTCAGGAGGTCACCGCCTAAGTAGTCATCACCCATCCCAAATCTGCTGTGTCTAGAAGGCCATGGGCTGGAGGACCCGGGAGTGGATGCTTTTGCCCCAACGATGGCTGTCACCCAGAATCCCATGGGGCCACCACCTCCGGCAGCTAAGAGAGACCTGGTGGAGAATCACAACCTTCCCTACCTTCCAGCAGCTCGGAGGTGGCTCTGCTGGTGGGAGAATCACAATTTTCCACCTGTAAGTAGTTGAATGTTCCACGTGACACACTGGGCAGAGTTGCCAGTGTTTCCCAGACATCAACGTGCTTTCTAAATAGAGGCCACAATGTTGAGGCCAATTGAAGCACAGCTCTGAGCCCAGCCAGGTCAGAGCCCCATGAAGTGGAAACGTCAGATATCAGTAAGTTACACTCGGTTTGGAAATTCAGCTGAGACCAGGCTTTTAACAGGCAGGTACACCTGTCTTCCAGGCTCAGGGAGAGGCCTCCTGATGTCCATTTAGCACGTGGCGAAGGCTCTTCCAGGGCAGCTTACAAGCTTTGAGGCCAGCGTTTCCCACCATGGCGCCTGTCTTCACAGTCCTCCAGGATGGCGCTGTGACTGCATTCCTGTCTGGTGGGAAGAGGCGGTTCTGACCCTCCCTGGCCTTTCCTACCATCATGGCCCCCACTCTGCAAGTCAAGAGACCAGCACAAGGGTCTGCCCATTGCTGGTCACTCACATGAAGCCCACATTCTGCATCTGAGGGAATGACTCAGCCAAGCACAGGCCACTGTGAGGAGGGTGGAACCCAGACTCGGTTCTCCGTCTGGCCCCCAAGAGTTCCTGCCTGTGGGCCTCCAGGAGTCAGCATTGATTCAGAGCCACTGTCTAGAAATTGCCAGAAGACCCGTGGAATGTGTCTTCCCACAGTGCAGTGACTTGGAAAATGGCCTCTGCAGGGTCCCTTTGGGGAAGGGACAGATCCCTGGTGGTGTGGCAACGTCTTCACTCAAGGGAGCCCAGAACCCCGTTCCTGCAAGGGCCCTTGGGGCTCTGACCTGCCTTAAGTCTGGCCAGGGGTTAAGAGGCCGTGATTCAGGTCAAACCTCAATTTATCAGGGTTGGCGGTTGCTTTTTCTCTGTTTTATTTTTCCTTTTCATTATGCAAATCAAGTAAGATTGGAGTTGGCTGTTGGTGTGATTTGAATGTCTCCTCCAAAACTGTTGAAATGACCCCCAGTGTGGCCGTGTTGAAAGGTGGGAAGCCTTGAAGAGATGATTGGATCCTGAGGGCTCTGCCCTTGGGAATGGATTAACCCGTTCATGGATTCAGGGATTAATGGGTTGCCATGGGAGGGGACTGGTGGCTCGATAAGAAGAGGAAGGGAGACCTGAGCTGGCACGTTAGCAGGGTCGCCCCCTTGCCGTGTGATGACCTGAGCTGCCTCAGGTGCCCGCAGAGAGAATCCCCCCCAGCACGATGGCTCTTCCCAGCTGTGCCCCCTCAACCTTGGACTTCTCAGCTTCCGTAAGTGTAAGAAGTAAATTCCTTTTCTTATAAATTACCTGGTTTTGTTAGCAGTGGTGGTTATCTGTATGGGTCTGCAGCAACCTCAATTCTTGGCTCCTCAGAAGAAAGAATTCAACTGAGAGGCAGAAGGCAGGAGACCAAGGTGAGTTTTACACAGGAGCGAACATTTATTAGAAATCTCTAGAGAAGGAATGCGAGGAAGGAAAGTCCACTTGGGAGAAGGTCAAGTGGGTGACCCGAGAGACCAAGTGTGTGGTTTGGCCTCTTGACTCGGGATTATGCATCGGCACTTTCCCGGGGTCCCCTCTCCCCACTCCTGAGATCTTATCAGGAAGCTGCTCATCACCAGCTTCGGGTATTTTCTCTCTATGAGCAGCCTGCCTTTCCCTGGCACCGGCTGTGGTCAGTTACTACTTTACAGAGACAGCGTGACAACCGCCTGACCACGGCCTGATGGTCGCCGACACTCCTGGGGTGAGCGGACCCTCTCCTGCCCTGCTCACACCACACTGGCTGCCCATGTAACAGGCTCAGGTATTCTGCTGACACTCCTGGGGTGAGCGGACCCTCTCCTGCCCTGCTCACACCACACTGGCTGCCCATGTAACAGGCTCAGGTATTCTGCTGACACTCCTGGGGTGAGCGGACCCTCTCCTGCCCTGCTCACACCACACTGGCTGCCCATGTAACAGGCTCAGGTATTCTGCTGACACTCCTGGGGTGAGCGGACCCTCTCCTGCCCTGCTCACACCACACTGGCTGCCCATGTAACAGGCTCAGGTATTCTGCTGACACTCCTGGGGTGAGCGGACCCTCTCCTGCCCTGCTCACACCACACTGGCTGCCCATGTAACAGGCTCAGGTATTCTGCTGACACTCCTGGGGTGAGCGGACCCTCTCCTGCCCTGCTCACACCACACTGGCTGCCCATGTAACAGGCTCAGGTATTCTGCTGACACTCCTGGGGTGAGCGGACCCTCTCCTGCCCTGCTCACACCACACTGGCTGCCCATGTAACAGGCTCAGGTATTCTGCTGACACTCCTGGGGTGAGCGGACCCTCTCCTGCCCTGCTCACACCACACTGGCTGCCCATGTAACAGGCTCAGGTATTCTGCTGATACTCCTGGGGTGAACGGACCCTCTCCTGCCCTGCTCACACCACACTGGCTGCCCACTGTATCAGGCTCAGGTATTCTGCTGACACTCCTGGGGTGAGCGGACCCTCTCCTGCCCTGCTCACACCACACTGGCTGCCCACTGTATCAGGCTCAGGTATTCTGTTACAAGCAAAAGAGAACAGACGATCACAGTTCTCTCCATGAGTCCCAGGAATGCTGTGATTCACGGGTTGTCATCAGAGATCTCTGTGGGCCAAGCCATGGCCATGTTTGGACAGTCCTGCTGCCCACTGTGTAACCATAGCCACCTCATCTACGACTTGCCCCTGGGCCCCTGCCCTTCTGGGATTTCGTTTTCCCCTTTGAATTTGGGGGCTCTGAGATAATGGCAGCATCTCTCATGGTGATGGCGGCCTCAGATCACAGTTGCGGTGGAGTCTAACAGTGGAGGCTCTCTCCTCATCCATGCATTTCTCAACGCCGTGGGGAGGGGGGTCCTCCGGGCTCTGGAGGAAAAGTGACGCAGTGGGCGAGAAGGTCATGCATAAGAAACCCACCCACGGCGACAACTCCCTCTCATGAGCTCTGTTTTCCTTTCCTGTTAGCATTTGGCTTCATTTTACGATAGCAACCATCAAGTCTGTGTTTCAAAACTGTTAGAGCCACTGGTGGTCGCTCAGACGAACAGAGTGAAGCCAGCAGACATAGTCAGGGCACCGGTGCCAGAACGTTCCACGTCTTCCACCCTGGTCCATCACCCTTACGAGCCATTGCCACGTATATTCCCCGTGTTTCTGTCGACAAAAACTGGCAGCGTCTTGCAGTTCTTTTTGTGTGCATGGTGCTTCCTCCTGGCTCTGACCCTGGGACTTAGGAATGGTTCTAGGTGATAGGAGGTGACAGTAGACTCGAGTCTTTCAGGCCAGGAGTGGGTGGTTGGGGCAAGGGCAGGAAGCAGTGCCCTGAGTGACTGGGGAATTCAGGGTCTCAGCTTCTCGCATTCTGCCCACCTGCCTCTCCCCACCCCGTCACCTCCACCTGGAGAACCTGCAGGACTGTGAATCCCGCACGGCTGACTCATCCTGTTGTGCTGGTTCCCAGAAATTGCAGACCTGTGGATCCTGGAGATAAGGGCTTCCTTCAGGCCAGCACAGAAAGTCGGGAGCTGGCGTTCAGAGTCCCAGGGCGATCCAGTCCCTGCACCCTGCAATTTCTTTTTTTTTTTTTTTTTTTGAGACAGAGTCTCGCTCTGCCGCCCAGGCTGGAGTGCAGTGGCGTGATCTTGGCTCACTGCAAGCTCCGCCACCTGGGTTCACGCCATTCTCCTGCCTCAGCCTCCCGAGTAGCTGGGACTACAGGCGCCCGCCACCTCGCCCGGCTAGTTTTTTTGTATTTTTTAGTAGAGACGGGGTTTCACTGTGTCAGCCAGGATGGTCTCGATCTCCTGACCTCGTGATCCGCCCGTCTCGGCCTCCCAAAGTGCTGGGATTACAGGCTTGAGCCACCGCGCCCGGCCGCACCCTGCAATTTCATGACCCTGGTGCAAGCCGCAGCCACGGGTCCTGAGAGCCGTGCCATGTGTAAACACGCACCAGACTCAGATGACTGCAGTGATAACCGCGTGACTCCTCCGGGACCACGTGTGAGTGCCCCTTCTCCACAGGTCACAGGACCACCTATCAGATCAGGAGATCACCCGAGACTCCTGTCCTAGAGGCGCTGCCCTCCTGAAAGCACACCTGGCACTCGGATCATGTTCCGTCAGAAAAACAGAGCCATTGTGATTATGATTATGGGAATATAGGGTTTACATGTGGGAGTTGCTGGGGAGGGCATTTCAGGACAGCCTTGACCAAAGGGCTGGGGAAATGGTCCAGGCAATGCCAACTGGAAGCCCCAGAAGAGGAGAGGAAAGCCATCCACCAGGGGACCCTCACCAGCCCCGAGATCTGGGTGGGCCAGGTGTCCCAAGCCTGCCATCTGCCTCCTTCGGGAAATTCAGGCTTCCTTCCACCTGGGCCTCCCCCTCCTCCCCAGAGCTCCCCTCAGGGACAGCTGGTGGGAAAGACGAGAATGAACACATCCAGTCCAGCTCTGAGCCAGGGCAGGTGCGATAGATATAGGCTGGGGGTCCCGTCTCCCTTGGTTCTCATCTCCCCGGGTTCTAATCTCCACTGAAGTGTTCTACACAGTAAACCCCTCAAAGCCAACTGAAGCACTCGACTGTGGTTCTGATTAAACATTGTTCTGACAAAGGAAATATTATCCTAAAAGCCCTAATACTACAGATGGGCCCTGTTTCTCTGGGTGCTGCCTGGTGTGCTTGGAGAGGGGTTTGGTGACTCAGCCGTGCCCCAGGGTGGGGCTTGCCGGCCTGCAGGCCCCGCCACCTTCCCGTAAGTGCCGGTCTAGCTGAACATCAAGATCCCCGGAGGGCCATATGTGATGCTGTAACTGCTGGTGTCACTTTACAGTGAAGACATTCATTATGTCCCTTTTCAGAGCATATTTGATGCGGAGGAGGCCGCTGGAGGCCAGAGAGGAGTGAAGAGAAATTGCAGGTCCCTGAGCAGCCCCTGGGCCCTGTGCCAGCCCCTGGGCGCCACGCCACGACACGCCACGCCACGCCACGCAGCTGTGGGCAGGTCAGCGAGGCTGAGTCGCAAGGAACAGGAGGGTCCTCTCCGGGCTCCGGGGCTGGGGCCCTTGGAGCTCAGCAGTTTCTGGTTTGATGGGAGAGGGATCAATCCCACAAAGGTAGAAAATGTAATACAGAATATTGAATCGCGGTGAACAAGTCTAAACAACTTTAAAATGACCTTCTAGGAAGACCTGTGATACGATTTCTCCCTGCTTTCCATGTATTCCTTACCTACATTTAAATGACGAGATGCTTTTATTTTAAGTACCTGTGTATTTGTATCTCACACCGTCCCGCACGGATGTCATCCCATAATCTCCCAATTTATTGGCCAAGCAGGACCCCTCCTCCCCGCCGCAGGCCAGGGTCTGGGTGGGCAGGGGCTGGTCTGACTCACAGCACTTGTCAAACGATGGATAAGGATGCAGTGAAGAAACACAGACACACCCTCACTCTGGAAGTTTCTGTGACTGAGGTTTTGGGACTGACATCAGTTTTAAATACAAGGGCAGCAGTTTTAAGGACTCAGTGGTGGTGAGGACTCATTGGAAACAAGAAAACGTTTGCCTACTTTGCAGATGTTTATGTTTTCTAAAATAGGTCTGTTTTTAAAAAAGTCATTTAAAAAGGGAAATGCTACATTCAGTGAGGGAAGAAAGTGGTAAATGTCAAGGATAATTATTTTGTGCTTGAAAGCAGAAGAAAATGAATGATTCCTGATTTCCTGAAGCATTTAAACTAAAACAGAACAGCCCCCTGCTCTGTGTAGGTGTGGAGAGAAGGGTGTGTGGGAGAGGGTGTGTGAGGAGAAGGGTGTGTGGGGAGAGGGTGTGTGGGAGAGGGTGTGTGTGGAGAAGGGTGTGTGAGGAGAAGGGTGTGTGGGGAGAGGGTGTGTGGGGAGAGGGTGTGTGTGGAGAAGGGTGTGTGGGGAGAGGGTGTGTGTGGAGAAGGGTGTGTGGGAGAGGGTGTGTGTGGAGAAGGGTGTGTGGGGAGAGGGTGTGTAGGGAGAGGGTATGTGGGGAGAGGGTGTGTGGGGAGAAGGGTGTGAGGAGACAGGGTGTGTGGGGAGAAAGGTGTGAGGGGAGGGTGTGTGGGGAGAGGGTGTGTTGAGAAGGGTGTGGGAGAGGGTGTGTGTGGAGAAGGGTTTGGGGAGAGGGTGTGTGAGGAGAAGGGTATGTGGGGAGAGGGTGTGTGTGGAGAAGGGTGTGTGGGAGAGGGTGTGTGTGGAGAAGGGTGTGTGGGAGAGGGTGTGTGTGGTGAAGGGTGTGTGGGAGAGGGTGTGTGTGGAGAAGGGTGTGTGGGAGAGAGGTGTGTGTGTGAGAGAAGGGTGTGTGGGAGAGGGTGTGTGTGGTGAAGGGTGTGTGGGAGAGGGTGTGTGTGGAGAAGGGTGTGTGGGAGAGGGTGTGTGTGGAGAGAGGGTGTGTGAGGAGAGGGTGTGTGTGGAGAAGGGTGTGTGGGAGAGGGTGTGTGTGGAGAAGGGTGTGTGTGGAGAGGGTGGTGTGGTGAAGGGTGTGTGGGAGAGGGTGTGTGTGGAGAAGGGTGTGTGGGAGAGGGTGTGTGTGGTGAAGGGTGTGTGGGAGAGGGTGTGTGTGGTGAAGGGTGTGTGGGAGAGGGTGTGTGTGGAGAAGGGTGTGTGGGGAGGGGTGTGTGTGGAGAAGGGTGTGTGGGGAGAGGGTGTGTGTGGAGAAGGGTGTGGGAGAGGGTGTGTGTGGTGAAGGGTGTGTGGGAGAGGGTGTGTGTGGAGAAGGGTGTGTGGGAGAGGGTGTGTGTGGAGAAGGGTGTGTGGGGAGAGGGTGTGTGTGGAGAAGGGTGTGTGGGAGAGGGTGTGTGTGGTGAAGGGTGTGTGGGGAGAGGGTGTGTGTGGAGAAGGGTATGTGGGGAGAGGGTGTGTGTGGAGAAGGGTGTGTGGGAGAGGGTGTGTGTGGAGAAGGGTGTGTGGGAGAGGGTGTGTGTGGAGAAGGGTGTGTGGGAGAGGGTGTGTGTGGTGAAGGGTGTGTGGGAGAGGGTGTGTGTGGAGAAGGGTGTGTGGGAGAGGGTGTGTGTGGAGAGTATGTGGGGAGGTGTGTGTGTGAGAAGGGTGTGTGGGAGAGGGTGTGTGTGGTGAAGGGTGTGTGGGAGAGGGTGTGTGTGGAGAAGGGTGTGTGGGAGAGGGTGTGTGTGGAGAAGGGTGTGTGGGGAGAGGGTGTGTGTGGAGAAGGGTGTGTGGGAGAGGGGTGTGTGTGTGAGAAGGTGTGGTGAGGGGTGTGTGTGGAGAGGGTGTGTGTGGAGAAGGGTGTGTGGGAGAGGGTGTGTGTGGAGAAGGGTGTGTAGTGTGGAGAGGGTGTGTGGGGTGCCCTCTCCTCTAGATCAATCCTAGTGTGTCCGATGTTTCCTTCCGCATGCTCCCCACACAGGTGGCTAATCTGGAATCCTGGTCAACCAAGTCTGCAGCCCCGCAGCCCCGCAGCCCCGCAGCCCCGCAGCCCCGCAGCCCACTGCGATGTTTGCTGAGCAGCAGAGACAGGTGAAGAGCTGTTCTGATAACCCCCTAATCGGCTGCAGCTGTAGGTGAAGGAGCAGCTTAGGATAGAAATCAAGATAAGAGCAACAAACCCAGGCTCCCGCGAGAAGCCAGCGGGTGTCCAGCTTGAGGGTGGAGGAAGGCCTGCGCTGCCTGGACGACGACCGACTGTAGCAAATTCACCCCAGGGCTGGGGGTCCACGTCCAGCCAGAACGCAGAACTTGCCGGGGTGCGCTGCTCACACAGGCCCTGTTGTCCCCGCCGTGAGGGTGCTCAGCTCTGCGTGGTATGACTGTGGGTCCTCAGGTGTCCTTGTGCAGGGCTCAGCCTCCCCATCCTCTGCAGCGGGGGCATTCTAAGCAAGTGTCTTGTTTAAAAAACAAAGGTAGTAAAAAGTGGAGTGTGAGGGGTTAACACCCTGGCTCCTCCTTTACTATGGGGGGTCCCTGGCAGCTCCCTCTGTTGAAGGACGCAAGGGGCATCTGTGCTGCTCCCGCAGGGATGTTTCCGGGGCCCCATGTGACTGTGTCCATGTCCGCCCCTCTCACCTCTGAGCTCCTCCCCACTGCACTTGTGGGCGGAGCAGCCCGGGAGACCGTATGTGGGGTTTTCCAACCACAAACCATGGGGGCTCTGGAGTTGATGTGCCCCTCAGCATGGCCACACGTGCCTTTTTCTCCACTCCTGACCATCAGCTGCCACCAAGAAGTCAGCCAGCCCCGCAGATGGACAATGAGCGCCCAAAGCAGGAAGGAAGGGCTTTGTCGGGGGAGCTTGGTGTAGGTGTCTGCTTCGTCAGGGTCTCAGCTCTTTCCTGGTGACTCCTGTGGGCCGATGTGCCCATCACGGGGCACAGAATGGGACCCCTGCCATTCCCGTCCTCCCTACAAACCACAGCCAATGTCCAGGCCCCACCTTTCACTCGAAGCTCAGTCCCTGTTCTGGCCGGGGGATCTGGTGCATCCTGCTGTGTCCAAGGCCCTTGCTATGGTCCCTGGAGTGGTCTCAGGGGCTGCACTGCACCGCAGGGACCTTGGATGGCCCCCGTGTCTCACTGAACAGACAACCTATTTTCAGTGTGCAAGTGATAAGCAGGAAGCGGCGTCACCCCTAAACCTTGAATTTCTTTGCCAAGCAGGAAGTGGTATCACCCCTAAACCTTGAAGTTCTCCCGTCCTGGGCATCCCAGCTACCTCCTTCAGGGTCACAAAGATAGGGAAAGACCCAGAGACTCCAACGTATCCTCCAGGACCTGCAGATGGGCAGAGGCAGAGGCAAGTCCAGCACCCGTGCTATGCACTGGAAACCCAGAGATCAGGCCAGGTGCCTGCATCTGTGCCGGCCATGCCACTGCAGCAGCGCTGTCCCCAGACACCTGGAACTGTCCGCGTGCACAGCCCGTGGCTGCCCTGGCGGAGGTGTCCCATGCACCCCCTCATCTGATGTCAGTTACGCTCCTACCCCAGGCCAGTGCTGTTGCAAAGCTGGAGTTTGCGTTCAGGCTGATTATCTTGAACTTGGCCGTATGTCCCATGAAGAGAGTCTCTATTATCTGATTCATTAATAAAGGGCCCATTTATGGCTCCCTGGTGAATGGGACCCACTTGTGCCTGGGATCAGCCCTGTCCACTGTGGGTGAGGGAGGGCCCTGTGTGCTGTGAACACAGGGGCCTGGGCAGGAGCAGGGGGCAGGAAAGCAGGGGAGCCCCGGGAGCGCAGCCAGACACAGAGAGCCCTCACCTGCCCCCTGGGAGCCCGCAGGCTGCATTGAGCTCCTAGGCTCTGAGGCTGGGAGTGCAGTGGCGGGGCCCTAGAGGAGGCTGAGCTGGCAGGTGTCATTCCCTCTCCTGGACTGTGTGAGACAGGAGGGCGGTGCATGTGAGCACCTGGGGGCTTCATGCCGGAGAGCAGCAGCCTCTGGGGAAGAGCAAGCTCGGGCCCCAGCACTGGGGGGCCCAGAATGGCTGAGCTCCCGGGCACTGGTCCAGGGCTGCCTGCTGACACCTGGTCCCACATGGGGCGGGGCAACTCCTCCATCCTTCCCCCCAAAAAATGAAATAGGCCCCAGGGTCGTCTGTAGGTGCAGGCCTCTGATGGTTCCTTCCAGCCCACTCTGAGCCTGCAGGAGGCTGTGCAAACAGGTGTGCATGTGTGTGGGTGCATGCATGTGTGTGTGTGTTTGCATGCACATGTGAGTTTGTGTCCCTGCCTGAGTGCCTGCATGTATTCCCACACATGTGCCTGTGCGCTGCATGTGTTAGTGTGTATGTGCATGAGAAAATGGGAGAGGGACACATGGAAACAAAGGGAGAGAGAAGGAGGAGTGTGTGAGTGTGAGTGCATGTGTATCTGTGTGTGTCAGTATGAGTGCATGCATGTGAGTGTGTGAGTGTATGTATGAGTGTGAGTGCATGCCTGTGTGTGTGAGTGCATGCCTGTGTGAGTGCATGCCTGTGTGAGTGCATGCGTGCCTGTGAGTGTGAGTGCATGCATGCCTGTGAGTGTGTGAATGTGAGTGCATGCATGCCTGTGAGTGTGTGTGCCTGTATGTGAGTGCATGCATGCCTGTAAATGTGTGAGTGTGAGTGTGGGTGCATGCATGCCTGTGAGTGTGAGTGCATGTGTGCCTGTGAGTGTGAGTGTGAGTGCCTGTGTGCCTGTGTGAGTGCGTGTGTGCCTGTGAGTGTGTGTGAGAGTGCCTGTGTGCCTGTGAGTGTGAGTGCGTGTGTGCCTGTGAGTGTGTGTGAATGCATGTGTGCCTGTGAGTGTGTGTGTGCCTGTGAGTGTGAGTGCATGCGTGCCTGTGAGTGTGAGTGCATGCGTGCCTGTGAGTGTGAGTGCATGCGTGCCTGTGTGCCTGTGAGTGCATGCGTGCCTGTGAGTGTGAGTGTGAGTGCATGCGTGCCTGTGAGTGTGTGAGTGCGTGCATGTCTGTGTGAGTGTGTGTGTGCATCTGTTCAAGGGGGTGTGCACATACAGACAGTGAGAAAAGGCGTCCTCTGCAACTCCAACCTCCCTGGTGGCCAAAGGGGCTGGGGCTGCTGCCTTGTCCAGCTCTCTCCTGCCCACTCCTCTGTGCCTCTCCCCATCCTGCCATCTGCCCTGGGAGACAGCAACTGCGCCTGGGGACCTTGATAACTAAGGAGCACTTCGCCCTTCCCGGTGCCTTCGGATGCAGAATCTCACCTTACTCCCTGCAGCTGGGCCACCCTAAGAGCAGCACAGAGCCTGCAGGGACCCCTGGCCCGTCACCCGTGGTGTGGTCAGGAGGCCCGAGACGCACTTGGCTCCATGCTGGTGCCCTGTGTCTCCTCTGACCACACACCGATCTGGTGGTCAGGAAGGCAGGGCACGCACTGCCGAAGCCACAGGAGAGTGAGACCTGCCCAAGGGCACCCGCATGCCAACACACATAGTGGTCTCTGTTTCGTTGTGACCACGGACACCCCAAATTTATTAGCTTAGCTCTGAGGCTTCCTGACACAAAAACATAACAGGTTTCTCCTTGCCACATCCAGTTAGGTGCCTACGGGGTGTTAAATATCACAAGATCACGAGGTCAGGAGATCAAGACCATCCTGGCTAACATGGTGAAACCCTGTCTCTACTAAAAAATACAAAAACTAGCCGGGCGAGGTGGCGGGCGCCTATAGTCCCAGCTACTCGGGAGGCTGAGGCAGGAGAATGGTGTAAACTCGGGAGGCGGAGCTTACAGTGAACTGAGATCCGGCCACTGCACTCCAGCCTGGGCAACAGAGCGAGACTCCGTCTCAAAAAAAAAAAAAAAAATCACAAGAAAGCAACCTTTCCTCTGTCTTTTTGCTCCTTCTAACTTCACGCAAGTGGATTATTGGATATTTTCTTTCAACCTCTCGCTACCCCATGCCAGGGGAACCTCACCCGTTTGTGTCAGCCACCTCTGCCTGCTGCAGCAGCCCTGACTGGGGGCCTGGGAACCTCACTCCAGGGGCTGTAGCCAAGTGCTTCCTCCTGGAGACCTGAGCCGGCCCAGGCCCCCTTCCAAGTCTGCCAATTCCTTAGATGCCTTTCCTTTGCTCTAGAGTCTCCTTAAGGCTCCCTCCAGCCCTGTCACTGGATGGCGATTGTCTACACCACAGGCTGTTCCACAGGCAAGCAAGTCGATGCTAACCCCACCTACAGGATCTCCCCAACTCCAGCCCACATGACTTCTTTGGGGCCCCTGTCTCCCCTCATCACTGTGCTCCAGTTAAAGTAAGCCTTGTCCTTCCCAGTGGCCTGGCCCCTGCTCTGGGCTCCGCCCACCCCCTACCCTTGGATGACCTCCCTCCTCTTGCTCTGTTGGTCGAAATCTTACCTGACCACCAAGACTCAAGCCTGGGGCCATCTGCAGTGCCGCCCTGCTCACCACAGCCCGGGGCATGGTTTCAGCAAGGACTAGTGGGGGTGGGTGGGAATGACACAAAGGCAGGGCCTGTGTGGTGTGCTTGACTGGCTCCGGTTTCCTGGAAATGCTTCCAGAATCCCACAGGAACGTTCTGGTGCTCCTGCCAGCCTGGAGGTCGTGTCCTTAGCACACCCTGCCCTGCTGCCTGCTGGGCCAGGGGCAGGGACAGCTCAGCCTTGCTCAGGGGCTGGACCAGCACCTGCAGGCCCTGGATAGAGCCCAGAGAAGGAAGGACATGGTCCAGCGGAAATGGGGCCTCACACACACGCAGATGCACACATAGGGTTCATCTGCTCTATCCTTTGCCGGCCTGAGGATGCTATACATGTTATGAACACGCATCTTAAAATCATGCAACGCACTGAAAAACAAGGACTTAAAATGAGCTCAGCTGATGTCCTTGCCAGGACACCACTCCTCTTTGGAAAGTCCCACCTCTCCACCTATCATTGTCATTAATGATTTCTCCATGAGCTGACGGTCTGTCATCATGTGGCCAATGCTTCTGAGTCCAGGTCTGCGCCAGAGCAGTGAGTGGAAATCCGACGGGGCCTTGAAATGACCACGTCACTGTCGCAAAGACAGAAGGAGCAAGGGGTGCTCTGAGCTGCCTGAGCGTCTCACCTGGGGAGAGTTCAGACAGAACTTAGAAAACCCTTCATTCTTTCATTCAATTATTTGGGCATTTGGTGCCTTCCTACACTTTGGAGGGTTCAGTTCAAATCATGAAGGCTTTAGAGAGAGGCAGCTGCCTCCAGAACCCACTCTTGGTTTTTTGATGTTGTTGGAAGAAGCAGTGGCTCTCAGGGACTCCCCCTTCTAAAAGCCCAGAGCAGGTCTGGCCCATGCCCGGGAGTCTTTGGGGAAAGTCCACTTTCTTCCTTCCCTAGCAGGAAACTGGAGCGAAAGCTGCTGCTCAGGGCTGGGCCAATGGGCAGAGTTCAGGCTCAGTGGGAGAGCTCCGGTGCCTGCTCCCTCCCGTGTCTGCTCTGGTGTCCTGCAGGATCCCGCCTCCAGAATCCTCTTGGGAAAAGACATTTTGCTTCCAAGTATTTCTTCATAAAGCTGAGGCCCTGCATCTTGGAAGACGGTGCCCCTGCCACCTACCACTAGGTCTCTCCTCCCCTTAGTCTCCCCTTCTCCCCTGGCCTCTCCCCATCTGTCCCCTCTCCCCCTCAAATTGCCCTCCCCTCCCCCACTTCTCCTTCCCTCTGCCCCACTGTTCAAGGTCCCTTCCAGCTGGGACTTCCCCAGGGGTAAATTAAAGGGTGTGGTGGTTCCCTCTCTGGGCCTGGCTGCCCTTCACAGCATGACCCTGGGTAAAGGGCTTTCTGGTTCCCTCCGTTTGGTGGCTCCAATGGGAAAAAATTCCCAGGTGGGCATCACCTCCATGGAGGTGACAGTAGGAAAGGGATGTGACTGCTCCTAGAGCAAGGGTTTCCCTAGAGGGACCCCAAAAAGCTGGCAAGAAGGTGGCAAGGGTAAGGAGGTGGTGGGGAGCCCCTGCCTCAATCACACCAAGTGGAGGGGTTCAGGGCAGCTCCCAGCTTCTCTGTTGTTAACTGTTTCCCCTGCCCCACCCCTACTTCACCCTCTCCCGTCTGCTCTGTCCCCATGCTGGAGGCCTGGGAGCAAGGCCTGAACCCAGTAAGAGACCACTGTGGGGGTGCCTAGGTAATGGAGAAACTGTGGGCCGGCGAGATGTCCATGGGTGGGGGGTGGGGCTCAATTTCCCTTAATCTGCCATTCCTCTGATAGGGCAGGTTGCCCATCTACCAGGAAACCTGCAGGGTCCTTGCACCGGGAGGGGATGGAGCAGCGGGGACCTGGCTACTTCTCTGCCTTCTGCTATTCCCTTTATGGGGGGCAGGGGGAGAGACAGGGAGGAAGAGAGACAGAGAGATTATTCTAGACAGAGAGTAAGGGAGAGGGGAAGAAAGAGGAGAGGGAGAGAGGGGAGCAGAGTGGAGTTGGGGGGAGACTGTGAGGGACTGAGAGAGGGAGACCCGGATGGGGAGAAAGCGGAGGCCGGCTGTCTCAGCAGCAGGCGTGCCCAGGGAAACGCAGGTGGCATACATCGCATGCATAATCTCAGGAGACGGCCACTTTAAATCTTAATTGGTTGCCTTTTAAATATCATTTAAGGGCTGGCTTCCCTGCCTCTCTCTGTAGTTAAGAAGGTGTCGTGTCAAACTCTATTACCTTGCTGGACGTCTCTCCCTTAAGTTAAAAAAAAAAAAAAAAAAAAAGGAAAAGAAAAAAGAAAAAAAAAATGGAATCATCAGCCGCGGTTTGAGAGGTCGATAAAGCTTTTAGATTTGGAGACGTTTTCCGGGAGCCCATTTCCTGCGGCTAAGAGTTGTTAATGGAGCTTAAGGAATTATCTTAGGCCGGGCGGCAGGGAGAGCCGTATATTTCCCGCGCCTGTTCCCTTGTCGAGCCTGAATATGCTGCTGTCAGACTCGCTTAATGAAAAGTAACGCACCGCTGATTACAGTTTTATTTGGGCTCTATGTAAAGAGCGCCGTTAATTTAGCATCCCCTCCTTGGTGTGTTTGAATTCGCCACGCCTGAATAACTGAGCGCGCCGGCCCTGCCGGCCTCCCGGCGCCTTCCCAGCCCTTGGCTGACAATCTCCCTGGGAGCGCAGTCGCCCGCCCCGACCCTTCCCTGTCACGCCCCCGCCCCACTGACAGCGACCTCCCTGGCGCGTCCACTCAGACACCTAAAATTCACCCCCTCCGGGTCACCTCTTTGCAGACGCCCCCACCCCCACCCGCGCCCCGACTTCGGGATAGATCTGCCGGACACCTCCCCGCCCCACAAGATCAGCCAGAGGGTGTCTGGGGGTGCCTAAGGCAAACCTGCCGGACTGTGCCCCGAGGGAAGGGTTTGGGGGAAGAGCCCAGCTCCAGCGAGGGGGTGCCATTTCCTGCGCGTCCCCTTGGAATGTGGCTGAATCGGCCTCCCCACCTGACGTCTTTATTTCACACAATCTCGCAGCTTATTCAAATAAGCCCGCTTTGTCAGCCAGTTCCACCAAGATCCGGGGGCTCCAGGGAGACGGCATTTCGATGGCCAGGGCCATGGGGAGGGGCTGGGGTACCCAGGGCAGCAAGCTTGGCTGGCGGCAGGAGCCCTGGGTCCTCCCCAGGAGAGGGACCCAGAGTCCAGACCAAGTCCGACCCGCCAACCTGCGCCACCCACGCGCGCTCTGGGGGCTGCAGAGTCCCGCCAGGCTGCCCACAGCCGGGAGCATAAGGCCGGGGTCCAAGCCTGGATTTTCAGAGTCCGCAGACCCTACCCCGCCTATCTGCGACGCAAGGCGAAACCTTGCTTTTGCGGAAAATGCCTGGCTTTGTCTAGGGCTGGGGTGGGGGCGCCTGGGCAGCCGCCCTCCGCCACATTAAAATTCCTGGCGCCCCAGTCTAGGGCCTCAACGCTCTCCCCCGAGACTCCACTTTCGCTAT
Source organism: Macaca thibetana thibetana (assembly GCF_024542745.1). Lineage (NCBI taxonomy): Eukaryota > Metazoa > Chordata > Mammalia > Primates > Cercopithecidae > Macaca > Macaca thibetana. The sequence continues at coordinate 174,893,422 of NC_065583.1, read as the reverse complement.
TACTGTCAAGTACCCTTGACTCTTTATTTTTGCCCTTTTATCTATTACAACTAATTCGAGTTCTTTTGCCCTTTTCAGTCTAAGACGTGGGCTTTCTGCAAAGCCTCCCCCTGCCAGCGAGCTCTCGGAGCGCGGAGCCTTTAGAAATTGAGGGGTTTACTGTCAAAATGAAAATTTCACTTCAAATTATCTTGGCTGATGCTCGCTCGCCAGGCCGGGGGCTCCCGCCGCAGCCTTTTGACAGGCACATCAGCGGCGAGCTTCCGAACCTCGATAATATCATCTCGAGCGCGAAAGTCAATACGGTGACAGCGCGCGGCCGGATACAATCCAATTACGCGCGGCTGCCCGGGCGGGCCTGGGGCTCGGGGTCCGGCGGCCAAGGTTCCCCCTCAGGGCCCGGTCCAGGTCCTGCTGCCAGGGTTCAGGGCAGGCCCCACCACGCAGGGGACCTTGGTGGCCCAGGGGTCCCGGTTCCTCTCCCTCGGAGGCGCGAACTCTCTCCAGCGCTCCTGTAAGGCCCCTGGGGCCCCCCTTCCGGGGCACCAGGTCCGCCCGGGGCCTTTCCCGGGGTTAGGACCCCACGAGGCCGCAGTCCGGGCCCGTTCAGCCCCAGGCTCCCAGAGGAAAGCCCAGCCTCAGTGAGTCCCTCGAAGGCCGCCCGCCTGCAGGACAGTCCCGCGTCTCCGGGTGGCGTCTCCGGCTCTCCGGCTATCCTGTCCCAGGCGAGGGCCTGTGATCGCCTCCTCGCCGCCCCCGGGCCGCTCCCATAGTCCTTGGGACACCTGGGCCTTTGATGAGCCCAGGCGGGCTTCGGGGGGAAGGTTGGGGGGGGATTGAGGGGGCGAGAGGAGGGGCCTCAAGCCGGCCAGGCGCCTGCTGGGGATGTGGAGCCGCCGCCGCCGCGGAGATGGGGAGGTGAGCCGGGGTTTCTGAGCGTAGCCACGGCTCGGCCGGGCACCCCTAGCTGCGGATCCCTCCGCGGGTTCCTTCCACACTCCCTTCCCGCCCTGCCCCGAGGCCCTTCCTCCCAGTCCCGCCTCCGGTCGGCGGCCTATGAAGCTCTGAGCATTTGCCCCCGCGGAGCCGCGGCTCGCCAGCTTTCCGAGCAGAGCAGATTGCGGAGCTGCGGGTCCCCGGAAAGAGGAGAGCCAAGGTTAGGAGGCGACGGAGACGGCAGAGGGGTGGAGGCCGCCCAAACTCCTGCTTAGGATGGGCAGAGGCCACTAACAGAGAAAAGCAACGATGGGCTCCCACGCCCCCCGCCCACCCCAGGACACGGTTCTGCGAATTTAGAAAGTTTAAAATCTAATCAAAGAAATCTCTATTTTTTCAAACTTCTGGAGCTGGGTGATGGAAAGTATGAGTTTTGGGTCTCACACCCACTTCTATTAGGGAGCTCAGCAGAACCGTCAAACTCTGCAGCCACGGTTCTTTTAAAAGTGGCTTGAAGTCTTGGGTTGAGCCAGCTGCTTTTGGGGAGTGGAGTCTGGGTCTGTTCCTGTTCCCCACTCCTTCCCTCCCGGATTAGCATGGCTTTCCCTCGGGAATTCTCAACTCCCCTGGTTTTAAATGTGTTCATTTTGCAATACAAACACCGTCACTCGGTTTTATTGGTTTTGTTATATTAGCCTCTGAAGCAGGCAATTATTGGTGTGAACATACATCTTAAAAAGCATCATATTATGGAGTCAAGAGTGTGCAAGAGTCAACTCAGTGCAAGTGCTGTTGGTGAGCATTATGTGCTGAGGATGAAATCGGAGGCCTCACAGGCCCAGGAGGCCTCACAACCAACACCGCATGCCTCACGCCCAGGGGACAGCAGACCACGCTTCAGAACGGAACCGCCTTCTCCATGTAAACTTTTGACGTAAACTTTACGCTTCAGGGTGGCTGGCCTCTTCTGCTCCGAGAGCCTCTCCTTCCGCGTCCCAAATTTGAGAATGGCCCAGCCGGGCTCGGGCTCAGGCCCAGGCGGTGGAGGCCCTGGCGTGGCAGCCCCGGGCTTGTCCATGTTCCCAGGAGTCCGAGTTCAGAAACTCCCTCTCCGGGGGGTTGGCGGCTTCGCGGTGGCCGCGCTAGTCGTCCTCTGGAAGCTCAGTAAAAAAAGAGTCGGCGCCGTCCGCCTGAGCGCGGCTTCCCCCCTGGGCTCGGGGCCCGCTCGCATCAGGCGCAGAAGGGTTTGCCGCCGGCCTTGGGCAGGGCGAGCAGCTCCCTGGCGGCGCCCGCAGCCGGGGCGTCCTGGGGCGCGGCAGGCGGAAAGGCGCGGGCCAGGGGTGCAGTCAGCACGTTCGCGCCCGCCCCCAGCGAGCGTCCCAGAGGCCCAGGGTCCAGGAGGGCGCCCTTGGCGGTGGCCCAGGCCTGGTTCAAAGTGCTGTGCCTGAGGATGGGGTCGTGGAAGACCCCGTCCACCCAGTTTCTGAGACTGGTTACCGGGGAGTCCTGGTGCCTGTCCAGGGCACCAGAGCGGGCAGGGGCCACAGACGGGGACGTGGCGGACGCGGAGGACACAGCTGCAGGGGCAGCGGGACCCTGGCGCTTGAGCATGCACGACGGAAACTCAGTCTGACTCAGGGCGGTGGCGGCGGCGGCGGTGGCTGTGTGGGCCAGGGACCAGATGCGCGGCTTAGCCTCCAGGCCTGCCGACGCCCCCGCCGGCCCAAACCCCAGCTTGGCCTCGCAGACCTGTGGGCTGCCCTCTGCGCCCGGCAGTGGCTCCGGCCCGGCCGCCGCGCTGCGGAGACAGCTCCGGGCCCTCTCCAGGTCCTCGTCCAGAGCAGCTCCTCCACCCGCGGCCAGAGGCATCCGGAGCGCGCCTGAGGCCTCCTTGACCCGGTCGTCGGGCGCGGCCGGGACGCGCTCCAGACCGCTGTCCAGGGACTGGAAGGGCGGCTTCAGGTCGCACCCCGGGGGATCTGCTTCCAGCGGGTCGAAGTCATCCAAGTCACTAAGCTCCAGCTCCTTCTCCTCTTTGCCCACGGGCTCTGCGGGAGAGAATGCGTGGCCAGTGGAGGGAGAGGGGTGGCAGGTGAATCAGACCCCCTGTCTCTGTTCACCATTATGAGGCCTGATCCTGACGCTAGGAAAAGCACTCGGAGCCTTTCTTCGAGTCTCCCATTTCCTCCAGAGGCCACGAGGCCACAAACTGGCAACACAGGGGCCTCCAATGGGGGAGGGAGCCGTCTAATTTTTTTTTTTTTTTTTTTTTGAGACGGTGTCTTGCTGTAGTCCAGGCTTGAGTGCAGTGGCCCGGTCTCGGCTCACTGCAAGCTCCGCCTCCAGGGTTCACACCATTCTCCTGCCTTAACCTCCCGAGTAGCTGGGACGACAGGCGCCCACCACCACTCCTGGCTAATTTTTTGTATTTTTAGTAGAGACGAGGTTTCACCATGTTAGCCAGGGTGGTCTCGATCTCCTGACCTCGTGATTCACCCGCCTCTGCCTCCCAAAGTGCTGGGATTACAGGTCTGAGCCGCCGCACCCGGCCTGATATTTTTAAACGTGATTTGAATTCCTTTAAATGCTCAGGGGTCACCACCACAGTCCACACATTGGTGGCATGAGGCGGAACCGGTTTGCACGGTGACCTCCTAGGCATGGGGCTCCGTGTTTGGGACCCCCAAGAAGTCCTAGAACTGCAGAGAAGGCAAAGGAAGGTCCCAGCCTGCCCCCCAGGGTTTCAGCCCCCAGAGACAACCTCCCAACCCACCTGCGTTCTTGGAGTTCTTTAGGGGCTCCTCCCGCGCCTCTTCCTCGCCCCCCTCCTCCTCCTCGCCCTCCGTATAGGGCCGCTTCTCGTCTGCGCACTTGTTCCGCGGCGGCCACGTCATCTTGTTCTCCTTCTTGAGGCGCCGGCGCGCGTTGGCGAACCAGGTGGAGACCTGCGTGAGGGTCATCTTGGTGATGATGGCCAGCATGATCTTCTCGCCCTTGGTGGGGTAGGGGTTCTTGCGGTGCTCCTGCAGCCAGGCCTTGAGCGTGCTGGTGGTCTCGCGCGTGGCGTTCTTGCGCCGCGTGCCGCTGTCCATGGTTCCATACCTGGAGACAGGCTCTGCAATGGGCTCAGGCTGGGCCCTCTGGGCCCTGGGCATCGCGGGCATAGGGGAGGGGGTCGGCCAGGGGCACGCCAGGATGGGCTTTGCTTCCCCGTCGGGGTTGTGGTCATGGTCATAAGGCCTAGGTAGGACCCAAGCCCCAACCGGGTGCCGCTGCCCACTGGCACTTGTCTTCTGTGGCCAAAGGGCAAATATCATATTTGACTAAAATTACAGGGAGCCTGGACTCCTTCCGAAGACAGAGAGGTCCAGGCCAATTCCTTTATGGGGATGACCGCCTACCCCTTTGATCCCCAAACCATAAAAAGGTATAGACATGCGAGCCCATACCCGGATATGTAACACCTGTGGCAGGAAGGGTCATTACTGCCCAGGAGGAGAAAGCACCCAAGGGGCCTAAGTGTACTTTCTTTGGATAAATTTTTAATGGTTGCATCGAGGAAGGTGGGGCATGCTGTTCAAAAGTGGGCCAGGAGAGCCAGGAGGGCCACCAGGGGCTCCCTGCTGTTCCCACTGTAGGGGCAGTGTGCACACTTGGAAGGAGGTGCCCAGAGTTTGCAGAGCCGGCTGCCCCGTGAACTAGGCCTTCCAGATTCGACTTCCCTGAAAGCTGCCGCACATCGAGGACTTCTGGGGCCCAACAACGTGGGGGACGGGGGAGACTGGGGAGCATTTTAACCGTGGCTGTGCAGGAGCAGGTTCGACAGGAGGCTGGACCCCATAGACCACAGAGTCAGGTCACCCCTGACCTAGGAGTGTCTCTCTTCCTGCCTCCCGCCTTCCAGAAAGGGGGCGTGATGGTAGAGGGGAGTTGGTGGCTGACAGTGCAGAGGGCCCGTGGGGCTAGCGCTGGTTAGGAGGGGTGGGTCCTCACCTGTCATAGGGGTATTGGCCCAGAGCCGGCTCATAAGGGTAGTAGGCTGCTGGCGCCAGGCCCGCATGCGCAGATCCCGAACCGTCCTTGGAGTCAAAGCTGTTCTGTAGGAGCCAAGGATCTGGGGTCGCAGTTTCTGGGGAGGCGACCCCGCTCCAGCCTCTCTCCTAGGAGCCCCCCATCTCCCAAAGGCTTGGCACGGATACCCGGGCAGCCCTATGCCCCAGCAGGAAGGAGCTGATTTCCCCCTTGCTTTAAAACCTGATCTCCCAAACGTGAAGTGGGGATGTTCTGAGTTGCCGAAGCAGTGTGTGGTGGGCGTGGGGCGGGGGGGGGGGGGGGGGGGGGGGGGGGGGGGGGGGGGGGGGGGGGGGGGGTGGGTGTGGAGTAGAAGGAAGGTGGAGGGAAGCGAGAAAGAACTGGGGGCCGGCAATAGGGGGCAGCTGGGAGGAGCGGGGATTGGAACGGCTGGGGGTGCCCTGGGGAGGTACTCAAAGGGGGAGGAAAAAGGGGTGGGGAAAGGGGAGGGACTGCTGAGGGAGGGGATGGAAGCCAGGAGGGGAGGAGGGCGGAGATAAATGGGAGGAGCAAGGGTGGGGGAGGAGCAAGGGTGGGGGAGGAGCAAGGGTGGGGGAGGAGCAAGGGTGGGGGAGGAGCAAGGAGGGGAGGAATAAGGAGGGGGAGGAAGGAGGAGGGGGGCGAAAGCAGGGGACAGGGAGGAAGAGGGAAATAAGAGGAATGAGTCAGAGAGGGGCTGGGAGGACAGGAAGAGGGAGGCCAGGAACGTGAAGGAGGCGGGGAGAGGAGAATGGGGTCGTGGAATGAGGGAGGGAAATCTACCAGCAGGGAAGAAGCGGGGAACACACGCAGACCGAATCTGCCAGCTGACGAGGATTTGGCAGGGAACCAAAAACGAGAAACGCAGTGGCCACCTGCCAGGTCACCCCGTCCCAGTGGGTGGGAGTGGGGTTCTGAGGGTCCCGGCTGGGAGGCGCAAAGTTGAAGGGAGCCAAGGTGAGCGCCTCCCCGCTGTGACAGTCCGGGGACCGGACTGGTGCGCCTACTGGGGGAAAAGTGGGCTTGGCAAATCGAGGGCCAGGGGCAGGGCAAGGGCTAGGGATGCCCCCCTTACCAGCGAGTAGAAGGCGGACGCCTCTGAGCCGTAGGTCACGTAGTTGCCATAGCCCTGCGACCCGCCATAGGGACCCCCGTAGACGCCCAGCGCCGCAGCCGAGTTGAGCTCGTGGCGCGCGGTGGCCAGCAGCCGGCTCTCGTAGACCGGGCAGTAGACCGGCGCTTGGGCCGAGGCGGCGGGCCCGGAGTCCGCCAGCGTGCGGCCGCTGGACTCGCAGCACGTGCTCAGGGAGTTGGTGGCCATCAAGAACTGCAGAGAGAGGCCGCGAGGAAGGGCGGGAAACCGGGCTGCAGGCTGGGGCCCTGGGCCTTGACAATCCCGTGCGCTGCCCACGAGGGCGTGCCCCGAGTCCCCAGGGGCCTCCCGTAGTACACACCAGGCCGCTCGCCCCTTTTCACGAGCTTGCGCGCGTCTGGCCTCCTCCACCAGGTGGGGCCCAGCCGAGCACCCACACCTCCCGGGAGGATTTCCAAGTCCTCTGACGCCATTTGCCCGCCAAGCCTCCTTCCCTAAGGGCTCCTTGGGGTCCTAGGACTCCCCTGGGGCACAGCCTGAGCCTTGTGGGTCAAACACCAGGGAACCTGGGCCTGGCCCGTCGGATCTTCTTAGCGCCTCGGCCTTCTCCCAGGTGTTTGGGGAGCAGGGGTTGGGCGTGAGGGGCGCGCGACCCAGGCCTTGCTAGCTCGGAAGCCGCAGGCAGTCGTAGGTCGGACACCCTCCCCCCCAACCCCCGCCCCATCCGCCCTGCAGGCACCTGCGAGGGCCTGGGCGGGGCGGGGCTCCGCTTACCTGGGGAGCCGAGGAGTAGGGGTATCCAAACTGCGGGTAGGACATGGCGGGCGCGGCCCGGGGCGGACGGGCGGGGCCTGCAGGGTTCTGCGCTCTGGGGCCCGCGTGGCGCGGCCACTGCTCCGGGGCTGCAGGCTTTTAGGTGCTGGGAGGGCGAAGCAGGAGAGCTGGTTAGTCCATCCCTGCGCTCCGCAAACTTTCCTAACCGGGTAACAAAGTGAGCCGCGGTGGCCGCAGCGATTCTTTTAACTTCACATTCCGGAGGCTCGAGGGGGCTCTGGGACCGAGTGGCCTCGCAGCGGCGACAGAAATGCATATTTTACGAAAAAGAAAAAAAAAAAAAAAACGAGTCGCGCGAACCCGTCAAGTCAGATGTACGCGGCTTGAAGCGGCGGAGGCTCTGACGTCAGCCCCACCTTGCGCAGCCCGGCCTGGCCGCAGACTGGCCGGTCACTCGCCGGCGGCTCAGGCCGGGAGGGGCCAGGACAGTCCCGGCCGCGCGGTGGACGGAGGGGCCATTCCTCGGGGCGTTAGCAAATGAATTCCATCCGAGTCAATATCGCCCAGCGAACGGTGTTTCTCTTTAGTCACCCGAGAACGAGAGGCACTTTTAATTAGAAATTAATTAATGAGCAGCTGCTCCTTCCTGCCCCACTGTAATCATTCGTCTCAATTACAAATGAGACCTATGAAAGGACACGCTGAAGATGTAATCAACAGTTAAAATTAGCCCGGCGCTGCGCAGGCGGCCGGCCCGGCCTTGCGCTCGCGCGCTCTGCTCCGAGTGGCAGGAAGGGGCTCGCAGGCGCCCCGCGCGTCTCGTCACTATTGTTTATCGGGAATCTGCAACGCCTCCCTTCGGTTTCCACCCTACGCCGGAATGGACTTTCAGAACCCACTGCGGCCGCAAGAGAGCCCGCAAGAGCCGGTCAAAATGTCAGAGCCCGACACCCTGAGACTGGTGGCAGGAGGGCTGTAGGGCCGCCCCGGGCGCGCGCCCACCGGCTTCGCACCTCTGGACAGCCAAGTGTCTCGGAGAACGCCCCATCTTCTCCACCCGGATCGTTTAAGTTCCCGCTCAGCCCACCGCCCCCGCCTCACCTCCCGGACTTTCCTCCCTCATCCCCTTTCCGCCCGCCGCGCTCCGCCGGCCTCCCCCTGCCCCTCGCGGCTAAGCCGGGGACTGCCGGGCGGCCCTGCGCGATCGGAAGAGCAGGTTCCTCAACCCAGGTCCCGGCCCCTCCCGCTACGCTCGCCCCTCCCGGCTCCCCGCAGGGCTGGCTGCGAGGGAGGGGGCGTTGGGTGCCTGGCCAAGGCGCCCTCCCCTGTCCGTATTGCCCAGTTTTCTGCCTGGGGCGCACGGAGCAATCGGGAGAGGGGACCCAGCGCCCGCCCCAGCACTCCCCCAGCCAGTACCCTCCCTGGGACCTTGCCCAAATTCAAAGCGGACGCCAGTGTGCAGGCGGCAAGGGGGCGCCCAGGCCATCCCGAACCGGCTCCCCGCCTTCTGCGCCACCGCCCTGCGGGACCAGCGCTCGCCCCTGTTGCCCTCGCCCCCTGGGCCGGCCTCCCGTGGTAAGTTGGGAAAGAAGCCGTGCAGGGCAGCGTTGTGCAGACTTGCTCAGAAAGATTCCTGGGTTCAGACCTGTGAATCGCCCCAGGGTCACCCTCTAATTAATGATGACGTCCTCGCCCTCTCCCCAGCTGCAAGCCTGCCTCCCAGAAACGAAATCTGCCCGCTCTTTTGACAGCTCGGTTGAAGGTGATTGATGACTATCTGGAGACCACAGTACACATCATATAATATCTGCTGCGTAATTGCTTTAATTTACAGACGAAAATACGAGTTCTCCGATCGCGTTGGACCGGAGCGGGCCACGTCCGAGCTGCTTGCAGAGGGAAACCATCGGAAATAATGAATAGCCGCTCCATGCAAATTATTCAGACAGTTTAGCGTCGGTAGCCGCGAGAAATATATAAAGAACACGAGTCAAACGACATTAATAATTGTTTTTGAATTCTGTATTGATTTCGCGGCAGACCGTGTTTATTTCTTTCTCACCTGAATCGCTAATATCACCTTCCTGTAAATAATAAGAAACTAGCCACCGGGGCTTCTCACTAGAAATGAATCTCTCAACCCCTTTCCCTCTCCTCCAGCTCCTCCCCTCCCCCACCCACCTTCCTCCCCTCTCCCACCCTCCCTCCTCCTCAGTCCTTCCAGTTTTCTGGCTTCTCCCGGAGCATCCTCCTACTTCCCATTATTTATTGTTTACAAACAACTCGCTCTCTCCAGTAATGAGGCCCGGCTGAAGGAAGGGCGCGAACCCAGCCAGGCCAAGGGCTCGGAGGGGGAGTCCAGACCCCCAGAGGGGAGGCATTCAGCGGCGGCTTGTCCCTTCCTCACCTATTCCCGGGGACCTGGCCGCAGCCAGTGTGAGCGCTCAGCCGGCTGAAGAGGAGAGCCAGGGCCCAGGGGCCCAGCCACCTACGCCCAGCACCCCTGGGCTCTAGTGGAACGGCTCAGCCCACCCAGACCTGAGGCTGGTGCATTTCCTTCCTTCCAGACCCGGCGGGGCTCAAGCGGAGCCGAAGCCCCAGAGCAGGCGGCCATTCATCTTCTGAGCAGAGTCTGGGAGAAGCAGCCTCCACTTCCCAGTGCAGCCAGTCCGTGGGGGCCCGTGCGGGAGGGTTTTCGGGGGCTTCTTTTGAGCACCACCGCCAACTTCTCCTGTTCTCTTTTGCCTTTCAAGCCTGTGTGCATAAATCGACGCTCTAGTCCCCACCAGCGGGCGACCCTTTCTCCCTGACCCAGAAACCTGGCCTCTGAATCGGCTTTCCCAGCCCGCTGCACACCCACGCTCCACTTCCTGCCCGCCAGCAGGCCCCAGCGCCTGGGGTCTGGGCCCAGTCACAGTCACCCTGCCTCAGGAAGCTCGCAACTGCCCAGGAGGCCTCCTGACCCGCCCGGCCTCACCCAGGCCCCACTACTCATTCCGGGACACAGGGTCAATCCAGCCTGTCTCCTGCAGGCGACCACCGGGACACCTCGCTGAAACCCTGTAGCCTGGCATAGGCCCACCTGCCTAAACCGGGGATTCTCACTGGGCCACCCTTCTCCCATAGATAATACTGGAATACTGTTCAAGTGCCTTTACCAAAAGGCCAAGCCTGGAGCGGAGGCACCCAATGTCCCTTTCACCAGCAATAGGACTGTCAGCATCTCAGGTAACAGCTGAACGCGTTTGCATAGACCCGGACTGTAGAGCCTTCCTCCCTCTAGGGACCCCCCGGTATCCCCGTGTGCAGGTGGGCCAGAAGTCACCCGGCTCCCGGCCTACACAGCACCAGCTCAGCTTCAGGGAGGTGAGGTGCTCTCGCTGGCCTGGAGCGCTCCAAAGCAGCGGAGGACCAGGGCCGGAGCAGGCCGCAGGGGAGGCAGGGGATGGTCAGCCCCTAACGCGAAGCACAGGCGGGCCGCGTATTTTGACCGGGTTACTGTTGGCTGTCGGAACCATGGAAGGCCTCCGGGGAGACAGGCAGGGCCCTGACCCTTCCTTGGCCAGCCTAGCCCTGGTGCTTCAGGAGTTACCCTAGGGGCCACCAGTTCCCCGCAACAAGAGCTCGTCCGGAGGGAGCTCCTTCCATCCCAGAGAAGTTGACCCCAGCCAAAGGCGAAGCCGGGAGCCCGGGGCACCAGGCAAGGGCCTTTCTTTCTGAGACCTGGGGCCAGAAACCTTGGGGACGCCTGTGCCCGCTCACTGCTCGGGACACCCGGGTGGGGTGTGGGGCTGAGAGGCCCCACGGTCGCTGACGCCGCATTGGCGAACCTCGAGGTTGGCAGGTCATTTCTTCACAGTCCATCCCCGAGACCCCCTCGAAGCCAGTGGTAGGAGTAGGAGCCACAGGGACGAGCTTTGAATCTCTGGATTCCCAACCGCCCTCCACTGGGGCCCGCAGCCCTCTCCCTCCGCTCTCCCCCTGCGCCCCCGCCGCTTGCTCCCTGGGCACTGCCTGAGGCTGGAAGGAGCGCAGTCGGGGCGTCCAGGACTCAGACCTGGCCACTCCGAGCCCCTCACCCCCCGCCCCGCGCCGGCCCGCGCACCCTGCTTCCCGCAACTTGCAGCAAACGCAGCGGCCTCTGGAGAGCCCACCGGCGGGTAGCAAAGTTTGTCCCCTCCAGCGCAAGAGCAATCCTCGCAAAGTTTGTGCGGCGGAGCCCACTCCCTACCTGAGCTGGGGAAGCTCCGGCCCGCGCCGTGTGGCTGCCAGGGCCGCGGGGAGCAGAGCGCAGCACGGGACGCACCGGGGAGTCGCCGCAGCCGCCGCCGCCCGCGCCCCTCGGCGGCCGCGCGGAGCCTCCGCCTCCTCGGAAGGGGGGAGGGGTCTCGGAACCCCGGGGCGGGGGCGGGAGCGGGGACCTCACCTACCTGCGGTGGCGCTGGGCCACTCCCGGCAGCCCGTGAGGGCTCCGTGCGGAAGCTCGGTGCGCGCGCTCCAGCGGGGAGTCGGCGACAACTAATGGAGACATTTCCAGGCGGAGCACCTGGCGAGCGGAGCGCGCCGGCGTCCCCAGGCGCCGCGGTCGTCAGCCGAGCCCGCACCGGCGTGACGTGGGCGAGCGAGCGCGCTGCTCCCACCCGGCCGCCCATTAACGCTTTCTCCCGCGGGGGCCGAGCTCTTGCCAACTTTCCCCTCCGTCCGGCCCGCGCGCGGCGCACCGGGTGCAGGAGCTGGGGTGAGGGCGCCCTGGGTGCCAGCAGTGGCCCTGGGCGCTGTTTGGGCGGGGACGCAGGGCTCCGAGAGGTCAGCCAGCCCTAACAGGACAGTGGGAAGGCGCGCGAGCCAGATTTGGCCAAACGCTAAGCTCGCTGCGGCCTCGGGCCCTCGGCCCACGGGGACCCTCTCCGCGTTTGGGCTGCCCCACCCAGGGACGCCTGGACCCGGCGCGAAGAGCCGCGCCCGGAAATAGCCACGCTTGTCGTCGGCCTGGTTTCCCTGAGTCCCTCCGAGGTCTTAGTATTCCCCCTCCCCCACTCCCCCAGGGCCTGTGGAGGGCGAGGCTGCTGCTCGGCCTGAGCCACCTTCGGAATTGGCTGCGGGGAGCTCAGGTCCTGCCTTTCTTCCCCCGCCCCTCCCCAACCCCGCTCGATGCTAAACGGCCCAGTTCTGGGTTCTGTCCTGGTGCCCACACTAGTCCCTACCCGGCTCACTCTCAGAACAGCAGGCGGTGGCAGGGGCAGAGCCTAGGTGCGGGTACCAGGACCCGGACAAGTGGGCGTGAATGGACCACAGTGATAAGCCGCCTGGGGGCCAATGAGTCTGTGTCCTGCCCGGGCTGAGGGAGGCATGCCCTGGTGGGGAGCCTGGTCCCAGTCGCCAGGGTTGGGGGAGTGCATGGGGGCTGGACCTCTGGCCTGGGCTCAGGCTGGGCTGGAGAGCCTTCTGCTTCTGCAGCCTGAGGCCGGGACCCAGTCAGGGAAGGTGGGCCTAAGTGCAGCTCGCCCTGCCCCTCCCTCGGGGAGCTGGGAGCCCCTACCCTGTCCGCGCTCCCCCGCCCCCGCAGCCGGGCACAGGTCTGTTTGTCATCCACAGAGCTGCTGCTCTGCAGAGGTCAAGACAGGCCCCGAAGGGAAGCAGGAGCAGCAGGTGACAAGCTGCCCAGGTCAGAGCCAAAAGGGACTGGAGGACCATGCAGCCGCAGGGCTCCTGGGGGATGAAGGAACTAGGGCCACTCTCCCAGGCACTGGCCAGGTCGGGGCTGCAGATGACCCTCCTGGTTCCCATGCTGCCCCCATTAGTGGCAATGCACGGGACAGGGCAGCCTCACTCCTACCTGGAGGATGTCCTTTTGGGCAGTGCCATGGGGCATTTGGGGCGATCCCCACATATATTTACTTTCTTCCTTTATTCTACCCTCCTCCCCCATCATTTTTACTTCAAAGAACCATGAACTTGTTTCTTGTCATCTGTGGTCATGCAATGACATTTGAGATTTGTCGACTTGGGCAATCTCTGAAAAAGTTATTTGCATCGTTTTCTTCAGCTCTCTCTGCAGCTGTGGGAAAGGGAACAGGCATCTGCTTGCCTCACCATTGCACAGGGAACCATTCTTGTCTGCAAGCCTAGTTCATCCTTCTTTTCCTCCACCCGCGGGGCTTCCACGGGGAAAGAAGAGGGCTCAGAGCATCCAGCTCAGGTGCTTCATCCAGAGATCCAGGGGCTCCCCTGGGAAGGATGAGGCTTTGGTTTCTGGCCTGCTCTGACAGCGGGGAGGTGGAGTGGGCTGTGAGACATGGCGTGGACCGTGCATGTGAGTGGCCAGTGCAGCCCATGGGCAGACTCGGGCACAGGGAAAGGGGTTCTGGTTCTAAGTCTCTTCCTTCCAGCTTGCTTCAAAGCTTGTGGGACAGATGGGTGGAAGCAGGAGTACCCTCCATGTCATATGGAATCATCCTCCTTGGGAAGTGGGGAGAGCATCTTCGATTCCAGCCAGGAGGAACTTGAGGCCCAGCAGGCTGCACCCCAGAAGGGAGAGGAGGCCCCTCAGTGCCACACCAGTGATCTTGGCAGGCCTTCAGGACCAACAGGGACAGTGCATCAGGACTGCCTGCAAGCTCGTGTGGACTTAGGTTCTTGTTAAGGCTCAGTGTAAGCAAAGAGTATGTGCCTTCCCAACCTGACTTCACGAAGTGAACTCCTTTCATAGGCACCGTGGCCTCTTCAACAGCAGCAACAGTGGCTGAGAGACCCTGAGGCCCACAGATGAGGAGCTCAGGGTCACCGCCCGCCAGCAAGGGCTCCACTGCTAGGATCGTCATAGCTCAGAGACTGTCAGGCGTCCTCTGAAACAACCCCGCCTCCCACCCATAGCGAGGCTTCATGAGTGACTTTGTCCCCTTCCCTGGAGGGCAGGGCCACCTGTATCTTCCTCCACCATGGTGCTCCATCCTCAGCACAGGTCCTCTGCACACTGCCATTCCTGACTTTACCCTGATTTCCTGACTCAAGGGACCGTGGGCATCAGCAGCTGCCCTCTGCCCCTCAGCCCTTGACCTTGTGGGCAGGGGAGCTGCCCCCACCCCTCTGCTGCGTTTCCAGGCCCTCCTGGGCTGGCACTCTGAGGAAAGCATGGAAATTCCCAGGTCTTGGCCAGGTGGCCTGGCAGGGAACACCTGTCTGGGGCCTCCAAGCAAGCAATCAATCCAGAAAGCCTGTCTGCAGCCTGGGCCACCCCTGCAGGGGAGTGTCCTCCAGGGCCGGCTGTGCCTGGCCTCTGCTCCGTATCCCGCTTCCCCTGTGGATCCTCTTTCAATCCCTCTTTTGTTCTTTCTGCTGGCAGGGCCCCCAGAGTGCAATCTGAAATAGAAGTCTTTGTGCCCCCAGGGCTTGGCCATGCTGCCGCCTCCACCTCCTTACCTGGATGGTGCTGTAACATGCACAGGCATCTGGGGTGGAGAACACCAGGCTGAATTGTCCTGAGGCCTGGTCCTAATGTGGCCCCCCGTGCCTGTTGTCATCCAGGGCCTCACAACCTCGTCCTCTCCACCCTTTCCAGAGACCCCGGAGGGGAAGGAGGCCCTTCCTCAGGCCAAGGAGGAGGCCTGGGAAACCTGTCTGAAGTGAGGATGGTCCCCAAAGCATCCCTGGGCACTGGTTCCCAGAGATGCTCTTGTCCTTGGAAGGCTGGTCCTGACGTAGCAGAAGGGCAATGTTTGCAGGGCACAGCTCCCTAGGGGTGTGGCATGCACCGCAGTGTCTTTCATCTCCAGAAGCTTCCTGAGCTCCTGGCTGCTTCAGGGGGTCCCCAGCCTTGGGTCCCAGCCAGCGCTGCAGGGGCAGCCTCCCTTGTACGATACAAGGGCAGACACAGTGAGTCTCTTTTCCAAGCACAGTGGCATCTGGGTGGAGACAGCGCTGTGTGGCCCAGGATCAGTGGTGCGCATGGCTGCTCCAGAGTGACCACCAGTGGCTAGCCGGGGTGGAAGCTTGAGCCCCTTTCACTCTCCTTCTCCTGCTGTCCTGTCCTCCTGAGGCTGGAATGAGGCCAATGGAGCAAAAGTTGGAAAGTTATTTGTTTTTCCTCGTTTCAGGATGAAGAAACTGTGTCCGTAATACTGAAATGCAGCAGCAAATTTTAAGAAGACCTCATTATTAAAAGCGAAAGGCTATTAGTTCCAGCCATGTCTGCAGTTTGTATATTCAAATTTGAAATGTTTACCTGGCACAACTTCAAATCATGAGAACCCCGGCTAGAAGAGACATCCACATGAGATTAAGTTATTTTAAATTGTGGAAAAAGGCAGCAGTATGCACGACTGCCAAGGGACTTGAAGATTGTTTTGGATTATTTGAGGTAGCATTAAGAAAATCTTCAGTAGGTAGAGAAGAAATGTAAAAGTGTATCTTAAATGCAATTACTATTTGCATATTGCTATATGTGGTAGGAACCTCAAAAATACCGAACTATATATGCAGGAGAGGCCCTGAAACCTGGGAGCTCATGGGGTCTCCTGCCTGGAATTTGCAGGGAGGATACATTCCGGAAATGAGAATGTATGAGAAACAGCAGAAATGAGAAACAGCATCACTGCTTCCTGAGGGCTCTTACTGACATGAATGATTCTCTAGTACTTGGATGCAAAATGTACTTTAATAAATAGAAGGTGACAAGACACCACGTAGCGTCTTCATGGGTCAGTACGTAAATAGGCGAGAAGAAGAGGCAGAGCCCTCCTTAGGGTGACCTCTGTCAGCCCCAGGAACGCAGGTCTGGGTGCCACCCTCAGGCCGAGTTCTCTGGTACTAGTCCTGTCCTGCCATGGCAAGGCATTGTGACCTCTTCCCTATGCTCCCCAGCAGGGCTTTGCGGGGGGTCCATGAAACTCAC
This sequence comes from Macaca thibetana thibetana, assembly GCF_024542745.1. Classification (NCBI taxonomy): domain Eukaryota; kingdom Metazoa; phylum Chordata; class Mammalia; order Primates; family Cercopithecidae; genus Macaca; species Macaca thibetana. The sequence goes on along the minus strand of NC_065583.1, from coordinate 174,877,679 downwards.
CTCCACTTCCGTGATGCTGGGAAAGAGACAGGAAGTGAGGGAAGAGGAGTGCGGGTCAGTGCACCACGTTTTGTCATTTACGGTGAGGAGATGGCCTCTGTCTGCACCTGGCTGCCCTTCGAGCATCGGCGTGCTGTCTTTAAGGGCTCATCCAGGAACATGTGCCAGCGACCCAAAGACAGTCCTAAAAATTAAAGCGTGCTCCCTGGTCTCACAGTCATCTGGGGAGCATTCCAAATCCTGAAGTTAAACCTCGGTGCTGGTGGTGGCAGCGCGCCTGCAGTGACCACTGTAATGCACCCAGCATTTAATTACCGTGGCAGTAAATCTTGCACGAATGTCCTCCAGGAGTTAGCTGATTTTTATATAAAAAAAATTTCAGAGTATTTTTTGAAATTCAATTAATTGAAGGCCCCAGATAAAAGGAACACATTGTTAATGGCTACAAAATAACCCTGAGGGAGGAGACGGAGCGCAGAGCCTGACTTCAAAGTGTGGCAGAAATACTTACTGTCTTACTTTAAAAGTATTCAGATCAATGAATCAGTTAAAATTGCTTATATGCTTAGCAACCTTTTCATTGACTGTTTGAAAATGACAGAAAGAGAAGCTCTTATTGTCCATGATATGAAAGCTCCGGAGGAGAAACCGTAGTTTTGCCACTTGGTCGGGAGCAGCTTCAGGACCAGACCTGGAGGCTCAGGGCTTTGTGACGTGGGCACGCCTCTTCCCTTTCCTGCTAGGAGGTTGTAGGAGAGTCCTGGGGCTGCCACAACGAAGAATCACAACTGGAGGCTTCAGCAACAGAGCCTCATGGTCTCCCAGTCCTGGTGGCCAGAGGTCTGAGATCCAGGTGTGGGGACGGCTGGTGCCTCTGAGTCTAAGGCTGGCACACAGCCTCCGTTCCAGCCTCACTTCTGCCATGGTGGCTGCCGGCAGACTGTGGAGTTTCTAGTGGGTGCATCGCCCCAACCCCTGCCTGCATCGTTGCAGGGTGTTCCCCCGCGTGCATCTCTGTGACCTACTTCCCCAGTTTAGAAGGACCCGGTCATCTTGGATCGAGGCCCATCCTTCTGCAGTAGGACCCCATCCTAACGGATGACATCTGCAGTGGCCTTGTTTCCAAATAAGGTCTCATTCTGATGAAATGGGGTCAGGACTTCAACACGTGAGTTTTTTGGGGGACACAATTCAACTCAGAACAGAGGGATCCCCTGCGATGCCACCTCTGGGGCAGAGTCCATTTTTTTTGGCTTGAACGCCCTTTGTCCCTGACTTCCCGGGGGTTTCCAGGTTCCTGGCAAGCCCCGCACAGCCCTGTGGGTAGTGAGGCCCAGCATGCTTTCCTCCTTCCTTCCTTTCTGTTTTATCTCTGGCCGACATGCTGCATGGTTGATTGGCTGTCCTCGCCTCCCTCCTCGCCTCCTCCTCAGCCCTTCCTGAGGGCTGTGTGTGCATTGCCCTGGGACAGTGCCCTGCACCACCCACTAAGTGGGCGCTTAGTGGCCATCGCACGAAGGAAGAAGCGTATGTGGCATCTCCAGGAAATGAGACCCAGAAAGAAGGAAGCAGCCACACCTCCCTAAGGCAGAGACTCTCGGGAGTCACGGATGGGAGCCCGAGACTGTTCACTCAACAGATGTCTATGGAGTGTGTGCATGTCCCGGGCACTCCCACTGCCTCTTGGATACATCGACGAAGGGACAGGAAGCAGGAGCTCATGGGCTCTCAAGAGAGGCACATAACACTATCAGCACCATGAGCGAGTGAATGGGCTGAGCAACTCAGCGGCTGGATGAACCGGTGATGCCTGGCACCAGTTGTCTGTGGCTGCACAGCTATCCAGCCTCACCACACATAGCATCGGCACAGCCACCTGTGTCCTGCATGATGTCCTGGGCCCCGTGCTCTCCACTCGGTCTGTTCTCTAGATTCTGTCCATCCCTGCACAAGCTGGTGGGATTTTTGCTGAAATTACTTTCTGGAGAACTCTGCGCCACTTCTGTGGCTTTCGCTGGGGCTCACTCCATTAGATTACACGCCGTACTGCAGGTCTTTCTGAGATGAGCCTTCTGTCTTAACCTCCTGCTGAGATGGCTGAGAAACAACAGATGCTTCGTGTGACCAAAATTCTCCGACCTTGGCTGTTTCTGAGGTCTTCTTAGCTGCACCTTGCCTTTTTCACCAGATGACGTTTTCTGACAATGCTTTAAAGTCATCTCTGAGCTTGAGTCTTTTGCCATCTGGGGACACTGAACGTGTTCTGTTGCCAGTCCTGGCTCTGTTTTACCCTCTCCTCTGGCATTTCACCAGAAGCAGCAGGAGGAACCACGTGGCGCCTTTCACATCTCAGAAGTCACCTGTGATGCTGCTTCCTGCATCATTGCAGGAGGTGCTGCAGCTGCCACCCCTTGAGGATCCCAGCCCCACGCTCCCCATTCCTGCACACCCTCTCTGCGGCATGCCCAGGTCTGCAGTTTTGCCCACATTCTGCTTGAGGTTCTTCTGGCTTTCTCTATCCTGGGCCTCAACCTTTTCTGGCTTCTGTCTGCTGCTAGCTCCCGTAGCCACTCCCGTAGCTCTGGGATTCGCTGCAGCACAGACCGCTTCTGGGTGGTGCATTGGTTGTCTGTTGCTGCATGACAGTATTACAAGAAGCCTGGCTGAGAAGAGCACACATTTCACATCTGATTTTTGTGGGTCAGGGATGCAGGCATGGCTTTGCTCGATCCTCCCCTCATGCCTCTAAGGCAGCAATCACCGCGTTAGCCAGGGCTGGGCTCTCAGCTGGGAGCTTGACAGGGGAAGGGCTCCTGATACGGTTTGACTCTGTGTCGCCACACAGATCTCATTTTGAATTGTACTCCGATAATTCTTACGTGTTGTGGGAGGGAGCTGGTGGGAGATAATTGAATCATGGGGGTGTTTCTCCCATACTGCTCTCATGGTAGTGAACAAGTCTCAGGAGGTCTGATGGTTCCGCTTGGCTCTCATTCTCTGTGTTGCTGCTGCCATGTGAGATGTGCCTGTCACCTTCCACCATGATTGTGAGGCCTCCCCAGCCACGTGCAACTATAAGTTGAATAAACCTTCCTTTTGTAAATTTGCCCAGTCTCGGGTATGTCTTTATCAGCAGTGTGAAAATGGACTAATACAGTAAATTGGTACCAGTAGAGTAGGGTGCTAATGAAAAGATACATGAAAATGTGAAAGCGACTTCGGAACTGGGTAATAGGCAGAGATTGGAACAGTTTGGAGGGCTCAGAAGAAGAAAGGAATATGTGGGAAAGTTTGGAACCTCCTAGAGAATTGTTGAATGACTTTGGCCAAAAGCCTGATAGCGATATGGACAATAAGGTCCAGAATGAGGTGGTCTCAGATGGAGATAAGGAACTTGTTGGGAACTGGAGCAAAGGTGACTCTTGTTATGTTTTAGCAAAGAGACTCGGTGGCATTTTGCCCCTGCCCCAGAGATTTGTGGAACTTTGAACTTGAGAGAGATGACTTAGGGTATCTGGTGGAAGAAATTTCTAAGCAGCAAAGCATTCAAGATGTGACTTGGGTGCTGTTAAAGGTGTTCGGTTTTTGGTTTTTTTTTTTTTTTTTTAGCTTTTCTGTATTTTTTAAAAAATATACTTTAAGTTCTGGGGTACATGTGCAGAACGCACAGATTTGTTGCATAGGTATACACGTGCCATGGTGGTTTGCTTCACCCATCAACCTGTCATCTACATTAGATATTTCTCCTAATGCTATCCCTTCCCTAGCTCCCCATCCCCCAACAGGCCCCAGTGTGTGATGTTCCCCTCCCTGTGTCCATGTGTTCTCATTGTTCAACTCCCACTTATGAGTGAGAAAATGCGGTGTTTGGTGTTCTGTCCTTGTGATAGTTTCCAGCATCATCCATGTCCCTGCAAAGGACATGAACTCATCCTTTTTTATGGCTGCATAGTATTCCATGGTGTATATGTGCCACATTTTCTTTATCCAATCTATCATTGATGGGCATTTGGGTTGGTTCCAAGTCTTTGCTGTTGTGAACAGTGCCGCAACAAATGTCTTTATAGTAGCATGATTTATAATTCTTTGGGTATATACCCAGTAATAGGATTGCTGGGTCAAATGGTATTTCTAGTTCTAGATCACTGAGGAATTGCCACACTGTTTTCCACAAGGGAAACAGAGCATAACAGTTTAGAAAATATGCAGCTTGACTATGTGATAGAAAAAGAAAAACCCATTTTCTGAGGAGAAATTCAAGCAGGCTGCAGAAGTTTGCATAAGTAACTAGGAACCAAATGTTAATCCCCAAGACAATGGGGAAAATGTCTCCAGGGCATGTCAGAGGATTCCTGGCAGCCTCTCCCATTACAGGCCTGGAGGCCTAGAAAAAATGGTTCTGTGGGCCATGCCCAGGGTCCCTGTGCTGTGTGCGGCTTAGGGACTTGGTGTCCTGTGTCCCAGCCGCCCCAGCCATGGCTGAAAGGGGCCAAAGCAGAGCTTGGGCTGTGACTTAAGAGGGTGCAATCTTTAAGCCTTGGCAGCTTCCATGTGGTGTTGAGCCTGTGGGTGCACAGAAGTCAAGAAATGGGGTTTGGGAACCTCTGTCTAGATTTCAGAAGATGTATAGAAACACCTGGATGCCCAGGCAGAAGTTTGTTGCAGGTGGAGCCCTCCCGGAGAAACTCTGCTGGGGCAGTGCAGAAGGGAAATGTAGGGCCAGAGCCCCCACACAGAGTCCCTACTGGGGCACTGTCTAGTGGAGCTGTGGGAAGAAAGCCACAGTCCTCCAGACCCCAGAATGGTAAATCCACTGAGAGCTCACACTGTGCACCCGGAAAAGCCACAAACACTCAACACGGGTCCATGAAAGTAGCTGGGAGGGAGGCTGCTTTGTTACTTATGCAAATTCCTGCAGCCTGTACCCTGCAAAGCCACAGGGGTGGAGCTGCCCAAGACCATGGGAACTCACCTCTTGCATCAGCACAACCTGGATGTGAGACATGGAGTCAAAGGAGATTATTTTGGAACTTTAAGATTTGACTGCCCTGCTGGCTTTTGGACTTGCAAGGGGCCTGTAGTCCCTTTGTTTTGGCCCATTTTTCCCATTTGGAAGGGCTATATTTACCCAATGCCTGTAACCCCCATTGTATCTAGGAAGTAACTAACTTTTCTTGATTTTGCAGGTTCATAGGTGGAAGGGACTTGCCTTGTCTCAGATGAGACTTTGGACTGTGGACTTCTGAGTTAATATTGAAATTAATTAAGACTTTGGGGGATTGTTCGGAAGGCATGAGTGGTTTTGAAATGTGAGGACTTGAGATTTGGGAGTGGTGAGGGGTGGAATGATATGGTTTGCCTCTGTGGCCCCACCCAAATCTTATCTTGAATATACTCCCATAATTCCCACCTGTTCTGGGAGGGACCCAGTGGGAGATAATTGAGTCATGGGAGCGGTTTCCCCCATACTCTTCTCATGGTAGTGAATATGTCTCAGGAGATCTGATGGCTTCGCTTTTCTCTCATTCTCTCTCTTGCCACCACCATGTGAGATGTGCCTTTCACCTTCTGCCATGATTGTGAGGCTTCCCCAGCCACATGGAGCTGTAAGTCCAATAAGCCTCTTTCTTTCGTAAATTGCCCAGTCTCAGGTATGTCTTTATCAGCAATGTGAAAACGGACTAATGCACCTCCCTTTCCGGCTCCTGTGTTGTCAGCAGCGTCCATCCCCTTACAGTTGCAGGACTGACAGCTTCAGCCTCTTGCTGGCTGTTGGCTGGGGGTGTGCTCAGCTCCCAGAGGCCGCCCCCAGTGCTGGGCTTTGTGAGGCTGAGCGTGGCTGCTGGGTCCCTTGCAGCTGGCAGGGGACAGACTCCAGACGGGCTCTGCAGTCTTATGTAACATAACCACACTAACGTTTATGTGTAGCTGGTTAGCTTTGTCATATTCTGTTCATCACAAGCAAGTTGCAGGGAGGGGATCATCAAGAGGTGAATGTTGAGAGGCAGCGATCACAGGCCACCCAGAAAGCCTGTCTGTCTCACCATGAAACAAAGACAGGAGATTATGTGAGGCACAAAGTGCTGTGGGAAAACCGAGGACACAGACGCAGGGCTTGGGCAGAGTTCCCACGGTGGGCACAGCTGGGCCCTTCCTGGTGGCGTTTTCTCTCTGTTTCTTGGTCCCAGCTGGTTCCCCTTGTGGTGTGGCCAGGGACCTGTGGTGACATGGTGGCAGGCCATGCTGCTCACTGCGTTCAGGGCCTCCTGCTCTAAGCACTGAGTGAGACTGCACTTCCCTGCACCTTGGAGCTCCTCTGGCCAACGAGATGTGAACAGAGGTGACGTGTGTGTCAGCCGTAAAGAAGCCTTGAAGACCAGTGAGCATCCCCTTCCCCTTCCACCTGCCGCGGCAAACCAGAGCATTTCAGACAGTGGAGACTGGCAGATGAGCTCCCTGAATGAGCTGGTGTGAACCGGAGCCCCGGGACCTGGGCCGACACATTTGAGAGCAGGAGCAGCTGCAGTTTCCAGCTACTGAGAGGTGGAGATTGTTTGTCACAGCCACACGGTCTGTCCCACTGACTGATGCAATGATTCCTTCCCAGGTCAGTTTCATAATATAATTGCATATTAGGTGATTATACTGTAATATAATAGTAAATTGTATAATTATATACAATAATCGTATATTATTATGTGATTACATACTGTAATATAATTTTCAACATAGAAAAGCTACTAGACAGAAACACAACCTTAAAGAGAAAATGTAACGTAAGGACAAAACACACAATGCCAATTAAAGACCCCGTATGGGAACCTGCTGACCCCCTGCTTCTACCTGCCGGCTGGCTGGGAAGGGGTGCAAACCAGAGCAGCCTCCTTGGACCCCAGAGCAGAAGCCCTTTGCGGAGCTGGGTGGAAACGCCCTGTGCTGGGCCACCGCCCCTCTACTCTCTTAGTGAGCGAGGAGTGGCTGGGGATGCACAGGAGCTGCTCTGCATTTGGGCTCTGCATTGCAGTAGAGTCTGTGCCTTGCGTCGCGGCAGGGCTGACCTGAAGCAGCCGCGGTGGAGATGGGCCAAGAGTGGGAGGAGGGACTGAGTGGATTTGGCGAATGGTTGGGTGCGGGGCTTGAAAGGAGACATCAGAGAGGATTCCTGGACTTCTGGCTGTGAGGGTGGGGGGCAGCTGGTGGAGCCACGGACACAGTGAGAATGCATGAATGGCCACGGGTGACCTGCCTAACCCAGGAGAGTAGGTGCCATGGCAAGGTGGGGTACCTGCAGCCACGTGCAGCTAAGGGGTCCCAGCTTTGTGCGGGCCTCAGAGATGGCTCACTCAGCATGTTTCACTGGACGTTAAATTTATATAAGAAGGTGGCGGTCGGAACTCTGGTTGGGGAAAGAACAATCTTGTAGAGGTGTCCTAGCGTAGTAAATTGTGATGAGTTTTCCAAGCAGGTTTGTTCCGTGTTCTTTCACATGTCATGCAATGGGATAATGGTGATAACGTCACCATGGATGTTGGTGGGGTGAAGTGGATGACACCTGAATTCCTGGGCGCAAAAGCGCACATGCTCCCAGAGACACACATGCCCAGATGCCCGTGCTGCGTGCTGGGCTTCGGGTTTTGGGCCATGGGGACCCCTGGAGGAGGCAATCCTGTTTCTGCTGGAGCCTCAGCTGGCAGCTGGCGTCCAGAGCACTTCCTGCCTTTCCTTGCAGAGAAGGTCCACACAGGCCCGTGGGGGCTGGCTGCTTCCTTGGTAAAGGCCGGGCATCCCTGGCACCCTGGACACTGGCCACTGTCACACAATTTGCACGTGCTTCCACTCCAGCTTGAAGAGGCTAGCTCCACTTCCGAATGTCTTGTGCCCGAGGATTTGTTCAACTTTCTTCATCTGTGAAACGGGCTCCCCATGCGCATGGGGACGTTGTCTTTGGGAATTATTCCTGGTGCCTGCCTGGGCCTTGAGGGCTGGGATGGATCTCTGTGCTCCTCATGTAAAGAAAACCTCAGCCTTGGGACAGCCTTGCTTCTTGTGCAACTCTGATGCGGGGCCCAGCCTCCAGTGGCCAGGGAGTCCCTGTCTCAATCGACGAGCACTGCCCAGACCACTGTGTCCCCTTTCCAGACAGGGCGAACTTGCCACAAGGTGAAGGAGCTGCCTGGGATCCTTCCTGCAGGACATTCTGTCACAAGGAGAACGCTAGAGATGAAGTTGGTGAAGACGCCGCTTTGCAGGCAATCTGAAATTCTGGGTGAGCTACAGGCCCCTGGAGCAGCAGGCTCAGCACCTAGACTGCAGCCCCTTGGGCTGGGCTGTGTGGGAGGGGACTTGTGTGTCTCTGATGTGCCTGTGGGCACTCCACCTGGCCTTAGGCTCCCAGCCTAACCAGCTACTCCAGGTTCCACGCTGCCTTAGACCTCCCCAGCCTTCCTCACCAAGGCACTGACGCTCAGGGTCCCTGGACACATATCTGTGGGGCAGGGGGAGGTGGAGCAGTTTCCATCGTGCTCAGGGTGGAAAGGAAGCCCTTCAACCACCAGGAGCTCTAACTTTGGGGTTGGGACATCAGCTACTTGGCAGAGGAGGCATCTCATTTTGGATCCTCTAGTCTTCATAAGTTAGGAGAGCCCCCCGCCCCCTGGCCAAAATTGGGAAAAGCTTGTTGCTTTTCTCTTTAATTCTTAACAGGTTTTTGAGAACTGGGCAGATAGACTGATTGTCTTTGGGCTAAATAGTTTGAAAAGCATTGAACTGGTAGTTGGAACACTTGCATTTTGCTGAGATGTCCCCCTGCAGCCACCGTGAGACAGACGCCCGGAGAGGAGGCAGAAACCTTTCTCCACAGCCAAACACGCTGTGAAGAGCGGAGACAGGTTATACAGGAGCGGTGTTTTAATAGGAAACCCAGAAATAGAATGTGTTCAGTTTGATAATCGTTTTAAGCTTTTCTTCCCCCTGTAAATCACGGCAACTTGGTTCAATATTGTGAGTCATGGATGGCGAGGAAGAGTGAAGTGTTATTGTCAGATAGTGGAGTGAGATCTCTTTATTGGCTGTGGATCCCTGAAGCCTGTGCCCAGCAGGAAATCAATGTCCATCTTTCTGGCTTCACTGCCCCCGCGATCCTCATTTTCCGCTTGTTTGTGTGTGGCTCTGATTTGTTTTTAGGTCCGACGTTGCCTCTTGCAGCCTGCTTCCAGAGCTCCATTACAGCTTCGGTGAAATCTCCCCTGGCCCACAGGATCATCTCAGCATTGACAGTGCACCTCACAAGGCTGGAATGCACTTGGCCGCTCCTGGACTGCTGCCTGCAAAGCAAAAATCCCCTCTACCAGGATGTGGTGGGCTTGAAAACTCTTGCTGTTCTCCTGCAATTCCAATTTTGCATGGGTGTCTCTCTAGTCCCCTCCTATTCAGCCTCTTCTGGACAACGGGCCAACATTGTGGACACCTCTTGAGTCACTGACCCCGAAGCTGCAGTGGGGTCTGGAGTGGGGACCCGGGCATGTTCTCAGGGCAGGCTGAGCCATGCTCTCAGGATGTGAGGAGGGAGCCGTGTCAGGCAGACTGACAGGCCATGGGGCCTGCTTCTGGGGCCACAGGGCTCTAGGGACCCGTCAGTGAGGTGTGGGGGCACCAACAGACCCAGTCTGAGTGGGCAGCCAGCAGCCCAGAGCCAGATGCAGCTGTACCTGCCTGAGCGCGTGATGTGATGCTGAGCCCTGCGATGCACGGGAAGTCAGTTCGGTGTTCCGGAAAAGATTCCTTCACTGATGAAAAGAGACAGGAAGGGAGGACCTCTTTTTTCCCCTGGATATGGTCATATCTCGAAGTGACCTCTGGAACAAGCAGATGTTATGCCAGCAGGGGCCCCACATTAGCCAGAGGTGCAGGGCTCCCCCCAGGCCCATCACTTTGACTCTTAGTCTAGAAAACAGAAGTGCAGAGCTCAACGGCTGCTAGCATCCCCTCATCTCACCCACATTTAAAAACCGTTTCTCATGGAAAATTTCAAATATTTACAAAAATAGGGAGACTTACTGAATAGGGGGAAGAAATGGGCACCCATCAGCCAGTTTCAGCACTGAGATAATTCATGGCCAATCTTACCCATTTTCCCAAACCAATTTGCTTTAAAGCAAGTTCGGGATATCATGTCTGTAAAAACAAACACACAGACAAAAACAAAACAAAACAAAACAAAAAAAAACTTGCATGAATATCATATGTGAAAAGGCAACAATTCTTTTCATATTTTTAAATTTTAAAATTATTTCATTTCATTTTATTTGTGGAGACAGGATCTCACTATGTTACCCAGGCTGGTCTTGAACTCCTGGGCTCAAGCAATCTCCATGCCTTAGCCTCCTGAAATGCTGGGATTACAGCTGTGAGCCACCATGCCTGGCCCAATAATTCTTTAATATCTTCAAATATGCAATGTTTCCATTTCTTTGCTTTTTGACAGTTTGTTTTTGTGTTTTATTTTTAAATAACAGCTTTGTTGAAAAACTATTTGAATAACATTTACTCTTTTAAACTGTGCAATTGAGTGACTTTTAGTACATGCATGAACTTGCGCAACCACGACCACTATCTGATTGCAGAACATTTTCATCACCCCCAAAAAAGAACCCTGTTTCCATGAGCAGTGCTTCCCTGCACATCCCCAGCCCCAGTTTCGGGGTGATGGGACTGTCGTTCTGTTCGGAGCATTCTGTGTGAGGTGGGAAGCCTTGGTTCTCTCCGCCTCTCTGAGTTCTGTGTGAGGGGTGAGACCCTGGTCCTCTCTGCCTCTCCGAGTCTGCATAGTCATTTCCAGTTTGTGTGAATCTTCAGGATCCCGTGACAGTGACATGTTGAGCTCACTTGATGTGTCCCTTAAGCTTCTGAGGCCTTCAGGTTTCCCATCCACCTTTCATCGGTTTGTGTACTGTCTTGCGGTTGTTGCTTCCTGATAATCTATGGAACCACCGTCCCATCCGTGGACGCTTGTTTCCAGAAACGTCGCGATGTGGTGCATGATTGTGTGCATAACTCAGCGGAAGAGCTCTCCGAGACCTAGAACCAGTAGAGCAGCCTCAAAACCCAGGGGCGCAGGAGCCCTTTGAACCTCTGGGAGCGCAGCAGCCTCAAAACCCAGGGGCGCAGGAGCCCTTTGACCCAGCAGAAGAGCTCTCTGAGACCTAGAGCCACGAGAGCAGCCTAAAGAGGCGCAGGAGCCATTTGCTGGCTTGTCTTTGCCTTCTGTTGCTCATTCATTGAGTCTCTTTATTAAGAATTTGTAGCAAAGTTCCCTGGAACAATAAGCTTTCTCTTACAAACTCAGCTAATTTTATGGTATTCAGAAATGTTTTTCATAAGCACCTCATTGGAAAAATATTCTTCAGCAGTCTCTGCCAGTAAATTGACATGAAAAAGGAATAGAATTCACTCGACAACTTTTCCATGGTTTAATCCATTGCCCTGATTTTGAGACTTTAGGAAGAGCCAGCCAATAACACGAATCACAGTGTGTCATCTAAAAGGCTCTAAATTACAGTGCAGCAGGACGCCAAGCATGAGACAAACAATGGTCCTCTTGCCAAGAAGCAACCACCACCAGCCATTCCCAAGGGCCCAGACTCACGAATTCCACCCAGGCACTGATGAACACTTTCTTCATTGCTCAGGCCTGCAAGAGTGGTAGACCCTTAGCAAATGAGTCGGATTGAAGAAATGAATGAATTTGTGCACTCACAGTGGCTCCCATCCCAACCAGTGTGGCTCTAATGGGATCTTCCCTAGCCCTGTTTGTTCAGGTGCCCACCTTCCCTGCTCGTGGCCTCCAGAAAGGGTGACTGTATCCTCAGCTCCAAGGGTCAGTCCAGTTGGCTCAAGGCAGTCACTATGATCTCATCCCCGCCCCAGTGATCGCTCGAGTTTGTATTAGTTATCTCTTGCTACCTAACCAGTTGACTTAAGCTTTGGCAGCTTAAAACAACACACCATTATCTCTCAGAGATTCTGTGGGCTGTGGACGTGGGCAGAATTTACGTGGTTCCTCTGCTTCTGTATCTCCTTACAAGGCCACAGAGTGTCAGACAGGGCTACAGTCTCATCTGAAGGCTCTACTGGGGAGGGAACTGCTCCCAAGGTTACTTCTGAGGCTGCAGTCAGAATTCAGTTCCTTGAGGAAGTTTGGACTGAGAGTTTCAGGACCTTGCTGGTTGCTGCCTGAGTGTGTGATGTGATGCTGAGCTGAGATGCATGGGAAGTCAGTTCAGTGTTCCGGAAAAGAGTCCTTCACTGATAAAAAGACGCAGGAAGGGAGGGCCCCTTTTTCCCCGGACATGGTCATATCTCAAAGTGACCTCTGGAACAAGCGGATGTTACGCTAGGCTGAGGATGAAGCCAACAGGGAAGGGTGGAGCTGGGGTGAGCAGAGGAGTGGAACCATGCTGGGCAGGGGAGGGGAACTGCAGTGAACAAGGGAGAGGAATGGAACTGAGCAAGGGAGGGGAACCGCACTGAGCATGGGAGGGGAACTGCGCTGAGCAAGGGAGGGGAACTGTGCTGGGCAGGGGAGGGAAACCATGCTGGGCAGAAGAGGGGAACCGTGCTGGGCAGTTCCCCCTACCTGTAGGCTTCCAGTGTGGGTGGGAAAATAAGTCTATGTTGGGTGGAACAAATTTGAGTCACAGCCTCCTGTTGCTTGCAGCCAAAAATCCCTAACTGCTATATCTTGTGACCGTGTTCTAAATCTTCCTTATGTACCATTTTGGTGGCGTTTGAATCCTGTTAACCAACCAAACTTGCCAGCAGCATGTGGGACAGCTTCTGGGCTCCTTGGGATGGAGTTTGATCACTACCACTACATCAAATTAGTCAAGAATGGGTTAATAGTTTCCATTACAATTAAATAGCTACATTTGGTTCTTAGACTCCATTTTTCTTCCATGTTTAGTTGACTATCTTCTGCTGTGCTCTGCAACATAGCTAGGTACAGACAGCAGGGTGGTTGAGAGGACAGTGAGTATTTTTTGTTGTTGTTGTTGTTGTTTTTTTTTTGGGAGATGGAATCTCGCTCTGTCGCCCAGGCTGGAGTGCAGTGGCGCGATCTGGGCTCACTGCAAGCTCCACCTCCCATGTTCACGTGATTCTCCTGCCTCAGCCTCCCAAGTAGCTGGGACTGCAGGCACCTGCCATCACACTGGCTAATTTTTTGTATTTTTAGCAGAGACGGGGTTTCACCATGGTCTCGATGTCCTGACCTCGTGATCTGCCCGCCTCATCCTCCCAAAGTGCTGGGATTACAGGCATGAGCCACCGCACCCGGCCGAGTAGTTTTATATAAGAGGAGAGAGTGGGAGAAACAGAGAGAGGAGACAGACAGAGTAAGAGAGAGAGAAAGAAAGGGAGGTCACCTATCTGTATCACCTGCTGAACTGCATTGGCAATAGGCTGTGTGACTTGGATATTTCAGTTCCAGAAACAGCTCTTTAAGGATATTGATCCAGTTTTCCTGTGAGGTAATAGCTGTAGGGAAATGGAATGCTTCTTGGAGCTCAGGATTTGAACGCAGTTTGGTCTGGGGTCAAAGCCTGTGCTCTCAGGCACTACCACAGCTTCCCCTTCTATGAGCTCCCTGTGCACATTTAGAGCACCATGCAAGCGAGAGGCCCACCGGCAGGGATTGTGCCAATGTGTGTATGTGTTTGTGTGTGTGTATGTGTGTGTGTATATGTATGTGTATATATATATTAACATAAACATATGCATCTTATGAAAAATACTGCTGAGTATTGTATTAGGGTTCTTCAGAGAGGCAGAACCTATATATCTATATATGTAAATAGATATAGACAGATAGATAGATGTAGATGTATGAGAAGGGGGTTTCTTAGGAGAATTAGCTTGTGTGGTTCTGGAAGCTGAGAAGTCCCATGATAGGGACAGGTCCTCGGCAAGTGGAGACCCAGGGATGCCAATGGTGCAACTCCATCCAAGTCTGAAGACTCCAGAACCAGAGAAGCTGATGGGGTAATTTTCAATTTGAGGCCAAAGGCCAGAGAACCTGGGAGGCCACTGGTGCAAGTGGGATTATAAAGGCCAGAGAATGAGGAGTTCTGATGTCGGAGGGAAGAAGTGGAGTGTCCCAGCTCTGGAAGAAAGAGCAAATTCACCTCTCCTCTGATTTTTTGTTCTCCCCAGGCCCTCTGCTGACTGAATGATGCCCCCCAGCATTGGGTCTTCCTTACTCAGTCCACTGATTCAAATGCTGATCTCCTCTGGAAGCGCCTCACAGGCACACCCAGAAGCAATGCCTTACCAGCTATCTGGGCATCCTTTAACCCAGCCAAGGTGGCACTTAAAATTAACCTTTACAAGCGTCACAAAAAATAAGGTGTGTTAGTTTAGAAACATTTTCCCATCTGCATGTGTTTTATGTCTGAACTACTGAGTGGCCAACACAGGGAAGACCCTGTCCACATGGAGCTTCTGTTCTAAAGGGCAGTGACATCACCAGTCCAGGATGGAGAGCAATGAGGAGGCTGCCTGAGACAGGTGGTTGGAGATCTCCCTGGAGGAGACTATATTTGAGCCAAAATCTAAAGGATAAGATTGAGCCAGAGGGTGGAGAGGGCAGAGTCTTGGGGATGGTGAGGGTTTCATTCCAAGAACTATGAGGAGTCACTAAAAGTTTCAAAAATACAGACATTTGGAATTTCTGAAAAAGATGAGTTGATTCTCACGACTTTGTGATGAAGGGATGGGAGATGAGCTAGACTAGGAGAGGGGAGAACGTTCAAGGGGCAGCTGCCTTCATCCAGGACAATAATGGGTGGGCCTGGGGCTGGTGGGGGAGAATACTAATGCTCAGGTTGCCACTTCCACCATCAACGGTTCAAATTTCTATGCTTTTTCCAGCTTTAGAAAGATGATCCACAAATTGCCCTTCTTATATCTCGCATTTTAACTCACAAGAGAAAGAACTATTCATTTGGAATGGATGCCCCAACCCAGCAGACACATAGAAGACCCATACCTTGCCCAGGCCCTGGGGATCCTGCTGAGGATATCAAGACAAATGAGATGTTCCTACCCTGGCACAACTCACCATCCAGAGCAGGAGTATCAGGGCCACTTAGTAGGTAATTTAATTTAGGGTTGGGGTTCCAGTGAAGCCAGATATAAGGAGCCAGTGAACCCTGAATCCATTTATGTGCTTAGGTAGAGGCATATTCACCATACGCTATTGATATGACTAGAGTGTTTGCCAATAACCAGGCATTCTTTGTGCCAGAGTACGTTCCCTTCCACCTTGGGGAATGGCTAGGAGGCTGGTTCTGGGGTGTACTTGGTGTCATTACTGGGCAGAGATGGTGAACAGCCCTTGGACAATTCTCCAGCCTTTCTCTCCCTAGCCTTGGAGGCTGTGGAGGCCTCATGTTGAGTTGAAGGAATCACAGGTTAGAAGCACTGGGATCCTTGAGTCGCAGCATGGAGGACAGCTGCCTTCGTGAGCTGTTACTGCTGACCCAGACCCACGCTAAACTTTGCTTGAATGACAAGTCCAACTTTGTTGAGGTAAATCCCTAGATTGGGGGATTAATTATTAAAGCAATTACTCTAGGTTATCTGGACAAGTACACCATAGATGAAGCCCTGCCTTGGTACCAGAACATTAAACAGAGATACGAAATGGCTGCGAGGAAAAGGCATATGTGTGTGTGCCCCAGGGAAGCCACAGGCTCAATCTCTCAGTTTTCATTAATCTCCAGGTTATTGCATTAGCTGTCATTTTCTTAATTAAGTCTACTTTATCAAGTTCTCCCTGCGTTTATTTAAATCTATTTATCTTGAAATTAAAGTACTTGAAATCCAACAGTAAGTTTTAGTATACTAATTCAAAAATTAAAGGTCTGAGTGGATTTATTACTAAGACCTATGTATTTGTGAGTGTCTTATAAAAATCAACAGCAATTTAATGTCTACCAAAACAAAAGTCAACATTCTTTGGAGGAAGATAACAGAATCCAGAGTGTCTGTAAAATATAATTCACAGTGCCTGGTATACAAACAGAAATTACTAGACATTCTCTAAAGATAAAAAAGTGAATGACCCAGATGTTGAATTAGCAGACAAAGATATTAAAACAGCTTTTATAAATATGTTAAAGAATTTACAGGAAATTATGGCAGATGGAGAATGTTAGCAAAAAAGAAAAAAAAAAAAGAGAGAAGTGAAAAGACTGAAGGAAAAACCCAGAAATAAAAAGTACAATGTCTTTTTTTTTTTTCTGAGAGGGAGTCTCACTCCCTCACTCAGGCTGGAGTACTGTGATGCAATCTTGGCTCATTGAAACCTCTGCCTCCAGGGTTCAAGCGATGCTCATGCCTCAGCCTTCTGAGTAGCTGGAATTACAGGCACACACAACCACATCCAGGTAAGATTTTGTATTTTTAGTAGAGACAGGGTTTTACCATGTTGGCCAGGCTGGTCTCAAAATCCTGACCTCAAGTGATCCTCCCGCTTCGGTCTCCCAAAGTGCTGCTGGGACTACAGGCATAAGACACTGTGCCTGGCAAAAAGTACAATTGCTTACATAAAAATTTTTGAAAAATTTAAAAGCAAACTGGACACAGCAGAAGGAAGGATAAATGATCTCAAAGACAGATCAATAGAAATGATTCAAACTAAAGCATAGAGAGGAAAATGAATGGAAAGAAAAAACAAACAAACATGCAAGCACAACACAGCAACCACATAAGTGGCACAACATCACTTCGTCTAATAGGTGCGTAAATTGGAGACCCAGGAGGAAAGGGGATACAAGGGGCAGAAGAAATAGCTAAACATACATTGGATAGAACTTTCCCAAATTTGATAAAAGATTCAACCCTACACTTCCTACAAGCTAAATGAACCTCCAACAGGAAAAAATAATAACAAAAAAGGACAACAAAGGGGATACCACAGGAACACTATGAAACCCCAGAATGAAGAGAAAAATCTAAAAACAGCAGAGAAGAATGAAAAGCTCTATTCAGGGAAAAACAATAAGAATGATGACTGACTTTTCATCAGAAATAATAGATGTAAAGATGAAAGAAGATGTTTTCTACTGGAATTCTATATTCACTGAAAATATCACAAACTACAAGGTTAAATAAATATATTTTTAGATAAACAAAAGCTAAGGCAATCATTTGCCATGAGACCCGTATACTAGAAAGGCTAAGTGATTGTAAAAACAATGAAGAGCAGTGAAAATGATAAATATCAGATAAATAAAAACACTATTTTTTTGCCAATTTTCTTAACGAGAATCTACTGAATAAACAAAAATAATTTAAAAATTTGTCGTGAGTTTTATAACACACATAGAAATATATGTTCAAAAATTTGTCGTGAGTTTTATAACACACATAGAAATATATGTTCAAAAATTTGTTGTGAGTTTTATAACACACATAGAAATATATGACAAGAGTAGTACCCAGGTCTCAAAGGGAGGAAAACAGTGCCATGCAGGAAGTGATATGATATTAGGTACACTGGGATAAGTTAGCAATGCATGATGTGAGTATTAGAGCAACTGCTAAAATTTGAAACAAAGAAGCACAGCTGCAAAACAAATGGGCATTTGATAAAACACATCAAAGTTTATGAGATTCAACTAAAACAGTGGGTAGGAAGAAACACAACATTTTAGTATGTGTAAAAACAGAACATATCAGAATCTGTTGGGTGTACCTAAAACAGTGCTTTGAGGGACATTTATAGTATTAGATGGATATAGCAAAGAAAAAGAAAAGTGAAAATCAGTTATATTTTCTCTTTAGGAGGTTAGAAGAAAAAAAGGAATGTAAGTCTAAGAAAATAGAAGAAAATAATAAAAATAAGAGAAAAAAATCAATAAAATAGAAACCAGAGGGGTAATAGAAAAAATTAAACAAAGCTGTAAGTTGATTGCTTGAAAAGTTAATAAAATTGATATGCCCCCAGAGACTCAAAAAATGTTAGAAGGCACAAATTACTAATTTCAGGAAGCAAGAAGGGGAATATTCCTACAGATCCTCCGGACGTTAAAAAGAATAATTAACATATGTTATGTCCATTTTCAAATGTGTACACACCACATTCAGCATGCTCAAAACCAAACTCATACTATCCTCATTTTCTTTTCATATTAGTCCTATCCCCTGAGATTGTTTTTACTCTTTCATTGTCCTTCTCTTATATTTACACATACATTTATTTACTTATGTATTCTTGGACCCTAATAGCTAGCAAATATCTAAATAGTGGTGAGTGTGTTTGGTGATAGTCACTACAGAACACAAAAATGACTAATATACACAGAGTCTGGTTTTGCACAAACATCTAGTTCCTGCTAAGATGGTGAAGTTGCACAGGCTTCTGGTTCCGTCCCTCAAAATAAACCCTGAAAATAGACAGAACGTAGAGAGCAGCAGGCACTCCAGTGTGGCAGACAGCATCCAAGTGGCCACAGCGTTCCACACCTCTTCCCCTTGGAAGTAGAGTTCGTATCTGTATCCTGGAGGCTGGCTTGGCCACCTGACCTGCTTTCCCTAAGGGAGCTTTACTAGATGTGACTTAAGCAAATGCTTGAAATGCGCTTGCACCTGGGGCTTTCACTTTCTGGCCGATGGGGACTCCTTTGCCACTGTGTGAATAAGCCTGGGCTGGCCTACCAGGGACACGTAGTCCAGCCAACTGGCAGCACCACTGCTAGACATCAAGGTAAGCCATCCTGGACCCTGGAGAGATGCCAGTGGACCCCTGGATGAGCCCACTCAAACTGCCAGTCTGTGAAATCATGAGTAATTTGGAGGAGCTTTGTTATACAACAATACGTAACTGATAAATCCATAAAAAAAACCATGATAATTTAAAAAATAGAGATAAAACTCTGGGGATATTAAAGTCTCTCTTGAACTGGAGTATGTGGGGAGGTGGGTGCTTGCAGCCTGCTTTTAAAAAACGACCAAGCAAATCACATTTTAACTGCCAGTTTGATATGATTGTATCCTGGAATGCCAGGTACAACCTTACCAACTGAATTAGGAATTATATTCAGATGCCTATGAAGAAAACCCAAACAAAAATGGCTTACTTATATAAGCCAGTCTGGAGGTACAAAGTCCAAGGCAAATCTCTCTACCATATGAAGTCATTGGAAAATGAAGCTGCTTCTGTCCTCCCGTTCTAGGATCCTGGTGCACAGGTGTTATGGTCAAGGTCGCCCTGTGGTCCAAGATGGTTACTGGAGTGCTGGCCATTACATCTGTATTCCAGGCAGTGGGAAAGTTAGGTGAGGCCTCAGGGGTACACCTTCCGGCTGTAGAGACCTCCTTTTTACCACCACCTTGTGTTTATATTAATATAACATCTTGCTCTTTATTTTCTATCATAATCTCCTATTTATTTTCTATATAAACAAGTGAAGTCTTTCCTTTGGGTATTTGCTGGTTACTGTTTCTCTTGTCTTCCCTTTGGTAAGTTTTTGCCTTCTCGTTACGTATACACACATGCACATGCACACGCACATGCATGCTCACACATGCAAATGCACACACACATACACACATGCACAGTTGGGAACTGAGTTCGAAAACACAATGTCTTTGCCTCCAAGAGCAGAGAAATTAAACTCTTCCCTTAAAAATGAGAAAGTAAGTCAGCGTTGTGAGACCCAGCCTTCCCTGGGTCATACAGGGTTCTGTTTCCTCCAGCCTAGGGGATGTCCAGGTGGTGGTCACAGAGCGGTCAATGCCTGTGAAGAGGGGCTGGTCCCACTGGATGGGGCCTCAACAGAACGAATGCCCGAGGCTGCCAGTGGCACAGCAGGGCTGATGGGGGCAGCAGGGCACTGGGTTTGCCTTTGGCCCCAGCAGAGATGAGTGCCTCCAGGTTAGTATCCGTTGGACTTACCTTCTCCCTCCTGTCTATCATCAGGACCACTCACACATTGCTCTGCCAACAACTGGTCCTTGCCCTTCCTCCCACTGTCCAGGCACTTGGGTCTTGGCATCTTACACCAGTGTCCTAATTGCTGACCCTTTGCCTGCCCCTGGTTGGGTGTGGGCTCACCTGCTTAGCGCTGGCAGTTCTCTGTGGTTTTATCCACTAATGGGCACTCATATGCAGTGAACATCTGGAAAATGAAGTGGACATTGTCTGGAGTCATTGTGTGGCTTTCTTTGGGGTCGGCAGATCTGGGTGTGGACCCACAACCTGATGCTTTAGTCATTCAGTATTCACCAGCCACTCCCCCATGCCTGGACCCAGCAGGAGCTGGGCAGCACCGTGAGCCTCAGTTTCTCCTTCTGTGAAGTGCAGATTGTCAGCAGGTCCATCTAAGGTTCATCTGTCCTGAGGATGACCAGAGCTACCCACATGGAACCCAGCAGGCAGAGACCACACGTGACACACGCTTCTTACTGCAATACTCGCTGGGGAGGATCTGGCCCCAGCAAGCGCTTTAAGCCTCCATCCATGAGCCTGAAGATCATGCAGTCCCCAGAGCAAGGCTCTGCCAGCCTGAGCGACCCCTTTCCTTCCAGCGACCTGGTGTCCTCACTAGTGTCCTTCCTGCAGGTGACACCTTCTCCTTGGGCCTGCTTGTCTTTTTCTGCAGTGGTGTCCAGCAGCTCAGCTCCCCATCCCGACGGCTGCTGCATTTCTTTCCCTTCCCTAGGTTGGCCCCTGCCTCTCTGATCCACACTGCCCATTGATGTCCCCTCACTCCACCTCTGGCTGTTTGGAACGCTTTGCTCTTATGTTCTCTTATTCTCTCTTAGTCACTGTTTTCATATTTTTGGCGGAGATCAGAGACCACGTGGGGCATCTAGTAAAACTACAGAGCCATTCTAGAAAAATATACATCCCTAAGAATTTGCACAAAACTTTTGCACATCACTTCAGAGAGTCTACGGCCTGTCAGGGATGTGTCCGTGGGCCTCGGCTGAGGGACCTCTGGCACGTGACATCTGAGCCCGTGCTGTGGGTCAGTCCAAGGCCGGGGACCCTGCAATGGGCCTGTGGTGGATGAGGAAAAAACAGCTCTGGGGATAGAGTCTTGGGCCACATGGCTGCTCACTTGCCAACATGTCGTGTCACCCAGGTGGGGATCCGGTCATTACCACGGATGGTTCTTGGGCCTCTGTGGAGGAGCCCTGCACCTGCCCAGGCCCGTGTCTGACTCCAGATTGTGTGCTCTGTGGGAAGAGCCCAGCAGAGCCCTGCACCTGCCCAGGCCGGCGTCTGACTCCACATCATGTGCTCTGTGGGAAAAGCCCAGCCAGCCATGCACAGCCTCCTGCCTTGAAATATCTGGGCCTTCCAAAGGAGAGGAGAGGGTCCACCACCGGCAGGGTCAGAGCCCAGCGTTGTCTCTGCAGGTCTCCTGTATATGCTGGAAGGCGGCCTGTGCTGGGTGAACAAGTCCTCTCTGAAGCATGACTTCAGGGGGCAAGCGAGGTGCCAGCCAGGCCCGCCCCAGCAGCTGGTCCTGCACACACCTTTGCCCACCATCGCTGAGAGTCGGACTTCTGATTGTGAAGGTTCTCCCCAAACTTGAGCCAGAGGAATAAACATTTAACTTGTGGGAATGTAGATGTAGCAGCACTCGTTAGAGGGACAGCCACACGGACCTCCTTTCTGGGAGTGGGTGGGGACAGAGGGAAGGGTGGGGACGTGGGAAGCCCTCATGGTGGCTGACCTAGGCCATTCCCAGTCCAGTCTGTTCCCAAAAATGCACTTGCCATTCCCAAGGCACAGACAGGCCTGGGGCAGCTGCAATTCCCCATGCTCGCCTGGAGTGAATGCTTGGAGGGGTCCTTGGCCCCGTAGCCCAGTTAGGTGCCCTGGCCCCCCTGTGCCTCTGAGGTCCTGGCAGGGGGAGAAGCTCTGCTGTGCTCCCAGGCCAGGCTGGCAAGGGTGGACGCGTGACCCGAGGCCACCTGCTTGTCTTAGGGTCAGTGGCTTCCAGCCCTTAGGATGGGGACCCTGTGGGGTCTTTGCACGATCCTGATGGGTTTTCCTCTGTTGTAAATAAATGCATTTAAAGCAATTGCCAGGGGCCCAGCCCAGATCTCGGGCTGATAAAGAGCTGTGATTAGGGCCCATCTGAGGTCCCCTACTTAGGCTGTTTAGACAGGAAAGGTGTCTCCCAGGCCCCCATTCCCCGACCCTCTCCTTGCCATGCTGCCTCCCCATCCCATAGGAGGCTGCCTCCACCTGCACAGGTGACAACATATTCGGCAGTCAGTGTCTGGTGACGTTGCAGAGGGAGACCTGTCTTCAGCTCCTGGTTCCTCCCAGAGCCCCATCTGGCTTTGCTCCTTTCTCTCTAGGCCCAAGAGATGACTGTGGGGTGATGGCAAGAGAACTGCCAGGGCCAGAACTTGGAGCCCTGAGCCAACTTTGCAAGGTTGGCCACAGGCCTCTGTGCCCCCGTCCAGCTGGGGCTCAGCCTAATGCTGCCCAAGGACCCCCGGCCTGGCTGTAGCCCCAGGACACCAGCTCTTCCTGGAGATGGAGGAGGATGAGCCTGGGAGAGGGGACAGGAAGGCTGGGGCCTGCTGGGGAACGTCGACCCCATGAATGAGCCGGACCTGATGTTTGAGGGGACGTGTTCTGGGATGAGAAGGCAGGGAGTGAGGAGGCCCACAGTGTGCTCTCGGGGTGGGGACGAGAATCTGCACGTGGGGCAGTGGGGCTCATGTTACATTGGGTGCATAGTGTAACCTCATTTTAACAGCTGGGCTTCACCACGTCGTGGCGCATGGGAGCTCTGTGCCTTCTCACTGCTGGGGGATGTCCACGTGTGGCTGGGCTGCGCAGTGCTTCTTACTCACCAGGCGAGGTCACTTGGGTTGTTTGTGCTTTTTGGCTGTTGTGAATTGTGCTGCGGGAACATCTGTGAGCAAGTGAGAGAAGCCGTGTGTTGTGACATGGTTTGGCTGTGTCCCCACCCAAATCTCATTTTGAATTGTCATTCCCATAATCCCCACTTGTCATTGGAGGGACCCAGTGGGACGTAATTGAATCTTGGCGGCGGCTATCCTTATGCTGTTCTCGTGATAGTGAGTGAATTCTCATGAGGTCTGATGGTTTTATGAGGGGCTTTCCCCCCTTTGCTTGGCACTTCTCCTTGTTGCTACCATGTGAAGAAGAAAGTGTTTGCTTCCCCTTCCGCCATGATTGTAAGTTTCCTAAGGCCTCCCCAGCCATGCTAAACTGGGAGTCAATTACACCTGTTTCCTTTATGCATTACCCAGTCTCGGGGATGTCTTTATTAGCAGCATGAGAATGGACCGATACTGTTGTATGACAGCATTTATATGTGGTGTCCAGAACAGACAAATCTACAGAGACAGCCCATAGATAGCGGGAGCCGGGGCAGGGAACGGGGGAATGAGGAGTGACCACAGATGGGCCCAGGGTGATGAAAATGCTCTGAGGTTAGATCACAGCAATGGTGGTATAACAGAATTGCACGGCACACTTTAAGTGGCAGAATTTCATGTGAGTGAGCTACATCTTAAATCTGTTTTAAATATCGGGTTTGCCCTTTTCAGACCATGTCACTGAGAAATCCGAGGGCAATGTGGTGTGTGTTGGGTCTGCAAGGTCGCCACTGTTCTACTTCTGGGGAGGGGATGGGTTTTGGTTGAGGCCCATCTGTGTCATGTGAAGCAATGGAGTGAGGGCTGTGTTTTCAGAGGCGATGTCTACTGTAAATAAGCAGCTGGCTTCTGGCGTGTGGACATGGCCAGTGACAGGCACGTTGTGTTTAACAGGATGGCCTTGATGGTCCTTGGCCCTCAGGAGCTGGGCATGGGAAGGCCGTGAAAGATCAGGGTGCAAGGCCTTTGCTGGCAGCTCTGTAAAACCAAGTGGGTGCTCCCTGGTGGGGCCTGCGGCCACCCCTGCGGGGGGACACTGGCAAGCCTGCTTTGCCGCTCTTAGAGCTGTGAAACCCAGGAGGGGGTGGCGGGAAGGACTGGGGCAGAGGACAGCATTCCTCACGAGATGCCTCGATGCCTCTGGTGTGAGCTGCAGTAACACACATGTGCGCAGGGAACCAAGACCCTCCCGCAGCATTCCTGTCCCTCGAGACTCCATTCTCCTGCTCCTGGCAGACGACGGGTCCTTAGTGGGAAAGGCCGGCTTGGGCACAGGGCTCAGCAGAAGGGAGACCTGGCTCCTCCCACCTCGGCTGCACCTGGATGACCACCTTGGCTCCCTGGAGCACGGAGACACCTGCTGGGCTTTGTGCTTGGAGCTGCGGCTTGTCGCCTGGTGCTTGGCATCTTCTGGCAAACTCCACGGAAGGAAGGAACTCGTCGCGCTCTCGGAGACCTTGTTCTATAAGGAGCTCTCTTTTCTTTCTTGTGTCTGTGTTCCTGTACCTTTCTGGGTACAACAGTTAGAGATTCCCACAATCTAGCAAGCAGCAGTGCCTGCAGAGGTTCCAGGGCCTCTCTCATGACTGGAGTCACTCAGGGTTTGCCTGGGTGGGTCTGGGTTTATTGTGGGGGAGACGGGGGCATCACGACTTCCTCTGAGGCCACCCCTTCACCTGGTTAAAGGTGATGCACCAACCGTCGACTCAGACCCCTCAGGGTGGCACCGCGTCCACCTGCACACCCCACGGCCACAGCTACACGGACTCGGTCTTTCAGCTTGCGAGAGGGAACTTTTCCTCACGCCCGTGGTTTTTCACTTATTAAATCTCATATTTCAGGCAACCCATTGAGTGGAGCCTGGAGAGATGCGATTAAACTGCTAGTCTCCTTCCAGAAGAGGGATTGGTGCGCTTTTTTTTTTTTTTTTGAGACGGAGTCTGGCTCTGTCGCCCAGGCTGGAGTGCAGTGGCCAGATCTCAGCTCACTGCAATCTCCGCCTCCCGGGTTCACGCCATTCTCCTGCCTCAGCCTCCGGAGTAGCTGGGACCACAGGCGCCGCCACCTCGCCCGGCTAATTTTTTGTGTTTTTAGTAGAGACGGGGTTTCGCTGTGTTAGCCAGGATGGTCTCGATCTCCTGACCTTGTGATCCGCCCGTCTCGGCCTCCCAAAGTGCTGGGATTACAGGCTTGAGCCACCGCGCCCGGCCGGATTGGTGCTTTTATAGTAAACAGCAGATCTATGATTTCAAAGTGTATTTCACTCCCGAGTATTTCAATTACACAGTAGAATATTAGATGATAACTCGTGCAGTTAGGATATAGTGTGTGTCACCCACGTTACCAGGAGCGAACGCAGCAGTGCCCGCCGTGCGTAGAGGGCGTGCTGCACTGGAGCTGCACCAGACTCATCCTCCCAGGTTGATTCTAGGAATGCTTTCAAACAGTCTTTTCCACGCTGACCCCAGAACATAAAGATGATGTATACGCAGCATAAGCCGTTTTCATCACGTATGCACTTACTTTACGAAAAGGGATGTCAGACAGATTAGGATTTCTTTTCCGTGAGTCCCTTTCTCTGGGAAGATTATTTACAGTCGTTTTTAAATTCCTCTCTGTGCTGTTCCTCCAAAGGCAATGGAAAGCAATTCTGAGAACACAGCAGAAAATCAGCTTCTAATCAAGAAAAAACATTCTATGGGAAATAGAGATGTGCTGTTCTGCCCCAAAGAGATTCCCGCGGCCATGGGACCACCCGCCCCCAATTTGGAGATGCAGGTTTCCTTTCTCCGGCGCCACTTCCTGCCGAGGCTTGGCTGGGGCCTTGGAAATGCTGTCATATCTGGTAACGTCTGATCGTTGGTTGGGCCAGGAGGCTGCTGCGGAAGGTGGGGGGCCAGGCCGGCGAACGGACCCTCAGTGAGGTGTCTCCTTAGTACAAGTGGGCAGGAACTCGGGTCAAGGAACACAGTGACCAATGCAGACAATGTCATAGAACTTGTTTGGATTCCCGACACCACCATGCTGTGAGGAAGCCGTCGGCCTGAGGACAGGACACTCAGTGGGTGTGGAGAGGACACAGCAATAGGTGAGTGAAGCAGGCCCCAAATCCCAAACAGTGAATCCTTCCGAAACCTTTAGAAGTCAGGGATGGGCAGGTATAGCCACAGAGCAAGATGCCAGCATTTCTTTCCATGGATCTCTGTGGCTGTGCCCCTGTTGGACTCTGTGGCACACATTTATGGCTCAGTGGCCCATAGTGCAAGTCACTGAATTTTCTGCCTGATGTCCCCACATCACTGTCACCTCCCCCTGGGGTCCCCGCATCACCCTCACCTCCCCCGGGTCCCTGCATTGCTCTCACTGGGGAGGGGTGGACCAGAGGCTTCACACACCACGTGTCAGAATAGGGCTTTCCCTATTCTGGGTTCCCGCATCGGTCTCACCTCCTTTGGGGTCCCCGCATCACTCACCTCCCCACGGGTCCCCGCATCACTCACACCTCCCCTCCGGTCCCCGCATCACTCACACCTCCCCTCCGGTCCCCGCATCACTCACCTCCCCTCGGGTCCCCGCATCGCTCTCACCGCCACCTCTGGGTCCCCCATCACGCTCCCCACCCCCAGGGGTCCTGCAATCCCGTCATATGTTCTTCTATTTCCAGAGCTGACCCGTAAGTAGAGTCGTGGCCGCGCCCCGCTGTGCCTGGAACCTCTATTCTGACATGTGGTGTGTGAAGCCTTTGGTCCTCCCTCCCTGCTCCCCACAGGCTGAACGCCTGACAGAATCCACCCCCACTCCCACGGCTGCCCCGAAGTAGTCAGGACAGCAGGGGACGGGTGGGACAGGCCACACAGGAGCAGGAGCTGCCCGGGGGCCGTCCCGCGTCTGGGGAACAGCCCTCCTGCCCCTGTGTGCCGAGGCCTCTTCTAGCTCGGGCTCTTTGGGCTGGAGGGTTTCGAGGGTACTCACTGCATGGAGCTTCCCCACCGCACGAAGTCCTCAGCGAGGAGAGCGACGGCTCCGGAGCTCCAGACGTAAAGTTGAGTTATGGAGGAGTAAGAGCTTCGGTCTCCGCCCGGATTCATTCAGTGGGGCGGAGTGGGGCGGGGTCCACAGCAGCCTCAGAGCTGCCTCAACACTGGGCCCACAACTTCCCTCAAGATGGTCTCTGAAGGGTGACATCCTGCCCCTCCAGAGTGCCAAGGTACTGAGGGCATGATGGTCTTCATGTGGCCTGGCCCTTCCCGTCTCCATCAGGCCCAGGGGACATGGAGGGTGCCCTGCAGCTCTCAGGTTGCAAGACCACGCTGTCTGCCCACTGGGGACAAGCAAAGCTGTCACCCACCCACACCCAGTGTGTGCACAGACAACCTGCTGGGCACTTGTGCTTGTGCCACCTGTACCCTGCTGAGAGGAGGGACCGGCGGGACGTCCCAGGGGCTGGGCCAGGGCTCTCCAGATGTGGGGTTCTGGGGTGGGGGGTTCCAAAGAGGAAGCGAGTGAGCCCATGCCCACAGCCCTCCCTGCTCCAGGAACCAGAAGGAGGCTCCGTGCCACGCGGGGCCACCAGGCAGCATGGGCTGGAGTGAGCAGGCTGATGAGGCTGGGGAGGTCCCAGGCACACAGGAGGGGGCAGCTTCCCCTGCATGGGCATTTCAGAACTAGCCATGGAGTGGGAGTCCAGGGGGAGCAGTGATGGCTCTCAGGAAAGAGGGGTGTCCCTGCTGTAGGCACCCCCTTCAGCCCCGAATCTCCACAGCTGGACACGGGAATGGATCCCACGTGGCCATGCCCCTCTGCTGTCCCTCCTCGGAGGCCTCTTAGAGGTGACACTTTTGAAATATGGTTCATGGAACATTGTCTGGAGGCCAGGCCCAGGGATTCCAATGTGGATGGGCGACGCCGTCACAACACAGGCCAGAGACAGAAGGGGCAGATTCTCCCTGAAATGTGGCCTCACAAAGCCAGGGGTGTCCTGGGACCTCCATCCCGCAGTCCTGCTCTGTCCCCACTGCCTGCTGTTGGGCAGTGTCGGGCGGTGAGCCTGGCAGCTGCCCCTCTCAGGCCTTGTGTTCAGACCCCAGCTGACCTCTCCTGGTTGAGTGCCCCAGCAAGTTCCTCCATGCTGTGCCTCCACTTCCTCAGCTGCTAGTGCCCTGGAGAGGGAGGGACATGGGCTGCACTTAGCACCGGAGAATCCAGTGGACACCAGCTCTTGTGACTGTTCATCTTGGAGACCCACAGATGCAGCCGCTCTGGGCGGCTTCTCGCTCTCCCTCCTGTCGCCCCCTGTGCCTCCCCCTTGCCTCTCTCCCTCTCTCCCCGTCTTTTCTTCCCTTTCTTTCCCTTTCCACTCTTCCTTTCTTCCTCTCTCTGCTCCCTCCTTGCTCTCCCCTGCCCTCTGTCTCCTCCCGACTGCCTGCTCTTTGAAAAGGCAACATTGTCTCTAACTAAAGTCACTGAAATTTAAGTCAGTTAAACTGGACAAACGCTGCTGTTAGGAGCGTCTTCTATCTCTTCCGTAATCCTTACCTCTGTGCTTTCCCAGCGCATCCGAGTGCACGTTCCTCAGGGCCCCCTGCTCATCCTGGGTGTGCTGGCTTCTCAAGGCAGTCTCTGCAGTGTGTCTGGGGTCAGATGCAGATGGCATCCGGCCGGGCAGACCCTCATCCCTGCAAGGTGGACTCTTTACAACTGATGACTTTTCATGAGAAAAATAATCAATCACGGAAATAAAGGCTTATAGGCCATCTATGTGATGCCAAGTGGGTAGAGCAGGTCATTTGTGGGGAACCCAAAGTTTCTAGGACTGCTTCTGTGAATGCCCGGCCATGAGGGGGTCCAAGGAGGGTGGGCCCCGGACAGAGAGCCCCGAGGGCACTCTCTAGCTGAGAATCCTGAGTGCTATGCTGGGAGCACCAGGGAGGGAGGGTGTCTGGGGACAGCACGTGGTCCTAAGCAGCAGCCCCTGGCACTGGGGAGTCTGCCGCTGCTCCTCAGAGGGAGGTCCCCCCATGGAGGGCTGTTTGTTCCACTGCATGCCTCTGGGGGACTGGGGGGCAGACCTGGGGCAAAACTGCAACTCCCAGATTGAGTGCAGGGAGGCAGCCGGGTCAGCGCGGGAGTTCCTGGGGCCCAGCAGCACAGAAGCATCCCTAAACGTGCATGGGGCTGGGGGCATGTGAGGAGGGTGCACGTGTGCCCTGTGGCCGTGTAACAGGTATCACAGACCAGGGGTCTTAAACGGCAGGATCGCCTTCCTGTAGTTCTGCAGTCTGACGGTCTGAAGTCAAGGTGTCGGTGGGCCTCGATCCCCGAAGGCTCCAGGGGAGACTCCTACCTGCCTCTCCCAGGTTCTGGTGGCCCAGGCATCCCTCCATGTGCCTGCATGTGGCCGCACCTCCTGTCTCTGCCTCTGCCCTCACGTGGTCTCCACCCTTTCCCGTGTCTGTCCACCTCGCCTCACTCTCCTAAGGACACCTG
The DNA here is from genome assembly GCF_024542745.1 of Macaca thibetana thibetana. NCBI lineage: Eukaryota > Metazoa > Chordata > Mammalia > Primates > Cercopithecidae > Macaca > Macaca thibetana. Next base: position 174,848,258 of record NC_065583.1, on the reverse strand, counting down.
TCATTGGGTTTAGGGCCCATCAAGCTCATCCAGGATACGTTCCTCCTTTCACATCTTCAACTAAAGCACTTCTGTTAAGATGTGGATGTATTTATTGGGGGCCATGGTTCAACCCGACCATGGTGTCCGACCTCTCAGTGCAGAGGCCCGGGGAGCTGCCGTTTCAACAGAGAGGGGCACGACTCTGCTGGAACAGAGTTGCAGCCAGAGAGTCTTCAGGTCTGGTTTTGCCTACAGAGAACCCTCTGGAAAATCCGAGCACCACTCACACCTCGCTTGTCAAGCTGGGAGTGCTGTGGGTGTTGCTTAGCTTGGCATCCAGTGCTGCTCCGAGAAAGAGTGTGGTGACTCAGTACCTTTGGCTGAAGGACAGAGTTACGGCAGTGGGAATTGGTGGGAATCGGTGGAAATGTGTTCAAAAAGGCTTCTTAATGAGGATGTGCTGAAACAGGAAAGAGCTACTTTAGAGAGTGATGAATTCCAGGCCTTAGCTCCTTGACTGGCTTCTGAGGATGTACACGGTTTTTGGTGAAGAAATAGACTCCTGTTTGGAGATTTCAGAGGGAAAGCTTGGAGTGCCACTAGGCCAGAGGAGAAGTAGAACAGATGTCCACAAAGCCACATCCACAAAGATGAGAGTGTGGTTGCTGGTAAAAGACACCAGAAATGACAGCAGCTTAAATAAAACAGCGGACAGCTTCTCCCATGCCAAAGGAAGCTGGAGGTGGACAGCCCAGGGCTATGTGGGAGCTGCAGACTTCTCCAGTGTTGGGGGTCCTCCCATCCTTCTGCCCCGCCTCATCCAGCGTCTTTCCTAAGTGTGCCTCACAGTCCTGGTTTGGCTGCTGAGGCTGCAGTCACCACCTCTGCATTCCAGGCAAGAGGTGGAAAAAGTGGGAGAAAGACAGAAAAGGCCCTTGTCAAAGCCTCAGCCCAGAGCGGCTTCTTCCCTCTACTCGGCCACTCTCTTTGAGGATGGCACTGATTGGGCGTGGCCACCAGTCCCTGAGGAAGTGCTCATTCATTTGCAACAAAACGAGGCAAATAAGAAAAAATGAGTTGGTGCTTCTTCACATTAATTTTTGTTTTTCCAAGTGTTTTTGACATTAAAATGTCCTTTTTCTTTTGAAATGACAGAGAAAGTTGAGTTGATTGTAATTACTTATTTTGCTTGAGGCCATTGTTTTTCAAAGTAGTTTTATTATTTGAAAAAATAATCTGAGCATGGTTAAAAAGTCAAACACTACTAAAAGGTTCATAACAAAATCCAATCCAGCCCCTCATCCCAGCCACATCCCCTCGAGTCTTCCTCCCAGCACCACCACTCTTTTCTGTTACTTGTTTCTTCAGTGACTTATCTCTATATTTCTAATAATATAATATCCTACTACTTATTGATTTCTTGTTTTTAGACAGTATCTATGGACTTCCTCCTGTGGTACTTGAAATTTAAGTCTCTTACACTCAACATCTTTTTTCTAGCATGACTTTCCTTGTTTCCTCATACTTCTATCACTAGTTTTGGCTGAATAAATTTTATTTACTGCTAAGCTCAGTTATGCCTGTGATTCTTTTTCTTCTGTTATATAACTTTTCATTTTTCCTGGAGTTAATATTTGCGTGATTGTTTTCATTACTTAATTTTCTCTGGAACTTGCAGTATGTTTTTCACACATTTTTATTATCTGTCCACATAATTACTGATTCAGTAATGATTCTAAGTGTCCACACATATTAAATTATCTGATAGCCTCCTAACCACCAGGAATACTGCCCCTTCCTGCAGTGCTGCCTTGATGGGTCCCTGGAGCTCCCACTGTCCCACTGTGGGAGTTTCCACTCTGTGCTGGCTCTGCTGTCAGGCTCGATTTAGTATCTTGTTTCATTATTTACTATCTCGCTCTCTCTTTTTTTTTGAGATGGAGTTTCACTCTGTTGCCAGGCTGGAGTGCAGTGGCGCCATCTCGGCTCACTGCAACCTCCGCCTGCCAGGTTCAAGCAATTCTCCTGCCTCAGCCTCCCAAGTAGCTGGGATTACAGGCACACATCGCCATGCCCGGCTAATTGTTTGCATTTTCAGTAGAGACGGGGTTTCACCATGTTGGCCAGGTTGGTTGCAGAACTCCTGAGCTCAGGCAATCTGCCTGCCTCGGCCTCCCAAAGTGCTGGGATTACAGGCGTGAGTCACCAAACCTGGCCTATTATCTCTTTCTTTCATGTTTTGCTAAAGCATGTCTCTCAGTAGCTGCCTACGAAAGCGGGTATGGGTGCCATTTTTTTTTTTTTTTAATCTTGGCTGTCTGAAAATAACTTTTTCATGCTTGATGGAAAGTTTGGCGAGATACGGAAGTCCTGTTGGTCAATCGTCCCTCAGTATAGTTTTAAGTCTCATTGCAGTATAATTCATATGCCACACGGTTTTCAGGGATCCATTTGATGGGTTTTAATCAATTTCTCACAATCCAGTTTTAAAGCACTCGATTGCACTCCCCTGCAAACCCTCTCCTGTTCACCTCCCAATCCGCGCTCCACGCCCCTAGCTCCAGGCAGCTGCAGATCTGCCACCGTGGTTTTCTGCCTGTATAATTTTTCCTTTTCTAGAGATTGTACACAGCTGGAGCCATTCAGTTTGGCCTCTTACAGACCTGACTGTTCTCACTTAGCATCATGTTTTGAGGCTCATCCACACATGGCCTGACTCAGAGCTGCTTCCTTTTTACCGCGGGTCAGTGTTCCACGGGCGCATGGGCTAAATGTTGTTTACTCATCCCCCAGTTGACGGGCGTTCGGTTGGCTTCCCATTCTGTCTGTCGTGAATAACGCTGTTATGTGCACTTGTATGCCGGTCTGTGTGTGGCCGCCCTTTCCTCGGCTTTCCCACCCAGAAGAGTGCTGAGGAGTGAGAACCTTCACTTCAGGAAGTCTCAACATTTACAAAGAGCCAACACCGGCCGAGGAGGCTTCAGAGCCTCCTGTTCCTCCTTGTGTCTTTTGAGTATTTTTTCATGGAAGTTTGATGGGTTGATGTAGCTGAATTAAATTATCCAGAGTTGGTCCCCACCTGTGATCAGCCCCGTGTTGAAATGAAGTCAGAAATCCATTGGAAGGCCAGGCGTGGTGGCTCACGCCTCGAATCCCAGCACTTTGAGAGGCTGAGGTGGGTGGATTGCTTGAGGTCAGGAGTTGGAGACCAGCCTGGCCAACATGGCGAAACCCCGTCTCTACTAAAAATACAAAAAATTAGCTGGACGTGGAGGTGCGTGCCTGTAATCCCGGCTCCTCAGGAGGCTGAGGCGGGAGAATCACTTGAGCCCGGGAGGCGGAGGTGGCAGTGAGCCGAGATCGTGTCACTGCACTGCAGCTGGAGCAACAGAGTGAGACTCTGTCTGAAAAAAAAAAAAAAAAGAATCCATTGGAAAACGTGCTTAGATTTACACCTGTAATTTTGAAGACCAGAGTTTGGAAGAATAAAAGTCGCTCAGGAAGTTTCCGACCTAGAGGGACTTTGGGCTCACGTGTCCTTCCATTAGCACACCTGGATCCTCAGCGCCAGGTGAGAAAACCCGTGTTACTTCCGTCTGAGCGAGTGCCCGGCCACGGCCCTCTGAGGGACTCACCGCTGCTGCTCAGGGACCCCTCCTCCCATTCTGGAAACCATCGGCAAAACCTCCGCAGACCACGGGGCAATTACTGTGGGCTCCGGTTTCCAGCCACTGCACTTCCAGACTTTTCTCTTCGGAGCCAGTGGGAATTTAGCAAATGACTGGACGGGGTCTGGGCAGCCAGGCATCACGAGGCGCCTTCTCCTTCCACTCGGCAGAGCAGGGGCTCCAGTGAATGCGGCATCCACGGCTGCTCAGGGCTCCTGCCAGGGCGGCCATGCCTGCTGATGGAGCCTCTGAGAAAACAGCCCCTCTTCCTCTTCCCACCGCCTCTTTGTCTCTTTTCCACAGAGACCAGAGTGGGGAGCCTTTTCCTTTGGCCTACACAAAAACTTGGCATAAATTAAATCATAACTGTAACAAACGAGAATGACCTGAATTGCTCTCCTCTGCCAGCTCTGCCCACGCGTCCCCCAGGCCCTCTCTGGATGTTGGGGCCACGGAGGTATTTCCCTGCAGGACTTAGTGACCTGTGACCTCTTTATCTTTGCAAGAGATGTCAATGGTACAAAGAAGTAAATAACAGCAACAATATTAATAAAAATAGTAAGGAAAATCACCTCAGCCCATCTCCAGAGATGATCAGGGCTACATTTTGGCGTCTACTTGTCCAGGCGTTTCCATCTTTATAGCTAAATTATTTTAGCAAAAATGCGTCCATACCAAACGTGCTGTCTTGGACTTGATGCTTTAGTTGTTGGTTTAGTTTTCACGTATTTCTATAAGCTTAAATAACATTGTGCGACTGAAAAGCCTGTCCCCAGTGACATATGTATGGAGACGCCTCATGCCTGTCTGCTGTCCCAGCCCACGGCCTGCTCTCTGGCGTGCTGTGTATGAAGAAGGCGTCATCGGAGTTTCTTCCTGAACTTTTGAGTTGCTCTGTCACTTCTGGATTTGCATTGAGGTTTACAGGACACAAATGTAGGAGCATTTCTTCCCTCCCTCCCTCTTCCCTTCCCTGGATTTTATGACAAAGACGCCTGTCCTTGCAGGAAGGATTTTGTTGCAAGTGCTGCTCTGGGGCAGGGAGGCCAGGGGGAAAGGGCCTCACCACCTCGGCTCAACGCCAAGACCCCACTCCCTGGGTCCCCAGGCATTCCCACAGCTCAGGTCTCTGCTCGGACTAAGACCCTTCCTGCTTCTGAGCAAAGGTGTGGCTGCCAAGTGAGTGGAACTGCGCACCCAGGTTTCTCCGGAAGCCAGAGTGAGGCACGGGAGACCTCAGCTGTGCTTGCGGGTGGGTCTCAGGCGAAATTAAGGACCCCCAGCCAACGATCGCTTTCCTCTGGCACGCTCTGTCTGCTCCGCTCGGCACAGCGGATTTGGCCTGAAGCCTCAGGGCTCGCCCTGCAGCCTGGGACACATGGGTGTCCCGGAAGCCTGGGGGTTGTCAGTGTAGACCGACCCTGATGAGACCCTACGGACTTGAGTATTCAGAACTGGGGATTTCACGGTGTAGATGTCCAGATTTAGGGAGAAGAGCTGCCTACATTCAAGGTGCTTTGGCTTGAAAGAAAGGATGGCATGTTACACATGCAGTTCCCGGTTTCTAAAACTACCTGTCCTGCTTCCTTGAAATAGCAGAGGAAGAGCAACCGCACCCCTAGACCAGAACCCAGTGCCTTCTTGGGGGACTGCAAAGCCTTTTAGAATATATTTTCACGGCGTTAACTTTCCTCAACTGTAAACGCTGTTAATATAAAGAAGGATTTGATTTCCAGTATGTAAGCATTTTTCTTACTAATTAATCATATCCCTTCCATCCGGAGGGGCGTTTGAGCCAGAACGGCCCAGTATTTAGCCAGATGCCCGCGGTGTGGCCTCCTCACCAGTGAAGCTGTGACCAGCTAGAAGAATAAGCGAGCGAAAGCCTGAAAAGAGAAGGCACCTCCAAACACCCAAACTCCTCTAATCTTTATGAAAATCTATGCCACATCCTTACATTTTGTTTTATGGCTAATCACCCTTTCTGAAATTCGTGGTTGAGGAGGACAAAGTCATCATCAAAGTAAATGGTTTACTTAACTATAGAGTATTTCGAAAAAGAGTTTTACTATTCTCCAGTGAATGCAATCGTGACACCACAGCTCCTGTTGTAAATGTGGCTGCGAATGCTCTGGGTTTGATGGGGGGCTGCCCACAGACACCATGGTCATGGGGAAACGGCTGCTGCCTGTGAACGTCCGTCATGGATGGTTTTCCTCTAAGTGGGCTTCACTGTTTTTCTTTTCCCACTGAGACTGATACATAATTGAAGAGCAGCTTGGTGGCATCAGGTTCTTGAGCTGCGAAAAGTAATCCAAGAACCAAATTATTGGTTAGACCAATTCAACAAATGATGCCCCCACATGGGAATTTACAAAGACCCCTGGGGTTGGGAAGGCGGAGGTTCAGATGGGGAGAGAGGATGAGTCCTTTCTGTAACCCAGGAATATCCAGTCCCAAATCCAGCACCCTGCAACGCCTTTCCTTTATCAGGAGTGTGCACCGCGGTGTGACGGGACCTTGCCTTCCATTGCGGGAGGCAGGGGCTCTGACCCCCCGGGGTCAAGTCCCACGGTGCTCCCGCTCTGATCGCCAGGTGGTCTCAGAGGAGCATCCTGTTCAGCCTGGCCCTAAAGTTCCAGCGTTAGGCTCCTGCGGGGCTTCCCAGAATGGCCTTGCTGGGACTGCAGCCACCACATTTCTAGGCACTGTGTACGTGCAGCTTCGTCACGCTGACGGAGTATTCACGCAGCTCCTTCCATGGCCTCAGGGGCGTTCTGGGATCAGGAGGGAACACACTTCACCACTGGGGGGTGATGCCTCTCAGAAGGCAGGGACCCTGCGCCTTGGGGGCTCTGAGTTGCCGTCTTTCGGACAATGGGGAGTGTCTCTCCAGTCCCCCAACCCTGTCGTGAGACGCCCAGAGCTCCTGGAGGGCTGGATGTTAGAGAGGCTGCGGGATGGAACCCGGGGCTGCTTCCAAAGTCACACAGCACAGGGGGCTCCTCCTCTCCTGCTGTTCCCAAGACCTGGGGGTGGTTTTCCAGGTCAGGGAGCCTGAGACTTCAACTAGCAGAGTCCCTGGAAATCCGGATCCTCTCTACAGACTGCAGGTCGTCTCTGTGTGAAATCACAAGCCCCTAAGCACCGCTGACCCATGGGTCCCCCTGATGCTCCTGTGCCTCCCGGTGACTCGTGCACTGGGTCCCCCTGGAGCTCTGTGCCTTCCAGTGACTCGTACATTGGGGTCTGTGGCTGTGTGGCTTGGCCCCTTTCTCCAGCAAGCGAGTAATTTCTAAGGTACATTTGTTGCCCTTAGGGCCTAGGGACTGAGCAGCCCTGGACACCGGGGACCCAGAGGCCTTGACATTCATAGCCTGCTAAACCCACATACTCTCAACCACCTGGAGCCAGCCCTGCCCTCCAGCTCTGCTAACCCCGAGCTTCTCTCTTGTCCCTGAACTGCCTGCACCTGCCCCAGCCCCTGCCCCAGCCCCTGCCCCAACCCCTGCGCTTGCCCCTGAGTCTGCCCCAGCCCCTGTCCCAGCCCCTGCGCTTGCCCCAGCCCCTGTCCCAGCCCCTGCGCCTGCCCCAGCCCCTGCACTTGCCCCTGCCCCTGTCCCTGCCCCAGCCCCTGCGCCTGCCCCAGCCCCTGCGCTTGCCCCTGCCCCTGCCCCAGCCTCTGTCCCTGCCCCAGCCCCTGCGCCTGCCCCTGCCCCAGCCCCTGTCCCAGCCCATGCCTGCCCCAGCCCCTGCGCTTGCCCCTGTGCCTGCCCCAGCCCCTGCGCTTGCCCCTGTGCCTGCCCCAGCCCCTGCGCTTGCCCCTGTGCCTGCCCCAGCCCCTGCGCTTGCCCCTGCGCCTGCCCCTGCCCCAGCCCCTGTCCCAGCCCCTGCACCTGTGCCTGCCCCTGCACTTGCCCCTGCGCCTGCCCCAGCCCCTGTCCCAGCCCCTGCACCTGCCCCAGCTCCTGTCCCAGGCCCTGTGCCTGCCCCTTCCCTTGCTCTTGTCCCAGCCCTTGCATCTGCCCCTGCCCCTGTGCCTGTCCCAGCCCCGGCCCCAGCACCTGCCCACCGCTTCCCTGTTGTTTTCGCATTTTGGATCTCAGGCTTCTCCCCTTTCTTCACTGCAGCCCCTGGTTCCACACCCCAGGCCTGAATCTCTTGCAGCCTCAGGGCATTCTGGGTGAGAAGTGAGCCTCCTTCCCTGCTCCCCCATGGCCAGGGGTCCAAGCTCTGGCTGTCTCCTGGGGTCCTCGTTCTCCCTCAGTTCTCCCAGAGGAGCATGGGGCCCTCCGTGCCACTGGTTGCAGTGATGCACTGGGGTGCTGTGCTGGGTGAACACTGGTCATGCAGGTCACGCATCTGTCCCTCTTTCAATAGCACCTTCCCTCTCACACGAGAGCTCTCGAAAAGAAGCAGGTGTTTCCATCCTTTCGGGAGACACACGTTGAGAAGAGGAAGGAGAGCAGAGACAAGTCAAGGCCTGGGACAGCCAATGTGCCGCTGGGAGAGCTCACGCTGCCCAGCAGGGCTTGAGCGTATGTTGGACTGGAACCTGTGCCTCTGCAAACGCAACATTCGCATTGGCTGGGTTCCGTGAGACGCTGCATCTGCAGGCGCCCCTGGTCCCTAGGACATAAGTTTGTCATAAATCAGAAGATGCGACTATGGGTTTGAGGAGTGAAATGAGCAACTGAGGCCTAAGTCTCAATCATCGAGGTTTTTCTTTTTTCTATTTAATGGAAAGCAAAATAGTGGAAAAGAAAATAAATAGAGGTAAAACATCAATTGTGATGGCACAAATGGACTCTGAAACAACATGAATTAAAATCCTCCCTCTTGGGAGAATGGAGTTTCCCTCTTGTCGCCCAGCTTGGAGTGCAGTGGCATGATCTCGGCTCACTGCAACCTCTGTCTCCCGGGCTCAAGCGATTCTCCTGTCTCAGCCT